>NC_068330.1:16600285-17810285 GCF_000147395.1 Oryza glaberrima | reverse complement strand
CTGTAGTTATCTTCTCCGATGGTTTGTTATTATGGTTGGAGAAAAATACAATACATCCTTCACCTGACTGAAACTAGAAACGTATATATGTAGCTTCCTGAAACTCGAACGTACTCCTATTTAGAGCAGGTTCAATAGGTTTATGTCAGCTCGCCGGCGATAGGAATAAACAATTTAGTTTTTGGCTGAGATGGAGCACAGAGAATGGAAGGAGAGAGAAACGCTGGCGCTTAATTAGTCGCTAGCTCTAGCACATCGTTCCATGCATGCATGGCTGCCCTGCCAATCGCAAGAGCTGATCAGATTAGAAAATTATAAAATAATCTTTTAGAGGAATGTGCTAATGTAGCTACTTGTTTTACAAGCTAATCTCTTTCTATTATTTTTTGTTGACATGGAACTTTTGGAGCCGGTAGCCAGCTATACTATTAAACTTGCTCTTAGTAGTTTCTGACTTGAGTTGATATAGGCATGATGACAATGATGCCTACTAAAATAGTATATTAAACTGATCCAATCAGGTAGGAGTTAAGAAAGTTCAGTTAGTTTTGAATGCTGACTCAACCACCAATATTAGAATTGGTTGAGTGTCCCTAATCATGCCTAAACAGGACTGATATATCAACGGGTACTATGCTTTAACGATGTTTTTTTTGCGGCAATTGATAATTAAAGGGTAGTTCATGGTATTACATTATATATCTTTATCAATCTAAAAGCATGTACTCTGCTAACCTATCAAATAGGTGGGAGCGATTCCTCCAATACACTCAAATCATAATCCTAATGAGCATAAACGGCAAAGGGAAAGAGAACGGTATGCGAAAATGTCTAATATGGAAAGGAAAGAACGAATGGAATAGAAAGCAACGTGAATCACACCATCAAAATAAAATGAATGCCATGCACGACGTAGGTGGGATGGATGGCATACGTATTTTAATCAATATTCATCACATATTACTTTATATTTTGACAATAATATTTTTCAATAAAAATACAGAAAATAGTGTGCCTCGAACTTGAAGGACACCTCGAGACGTGCTGGAAGTGTTTATTGGTTACTAGAAACGATATGTATATAAGGAGGGTCCGAACTAGACTATGTTGTTAAGAGACACAGAGAAACATGCATAATACTTTTCATAGAGATTTCCTTGTAATGTAGGACCCATTGTATCTACCTGAGGTTGTGTGGGAATTTTGATCAGCTTGGCTACCATGATCTGAACACTATTAATTGAACTATGTCACTTAATTATGTACTTTACTCTTCTTTGTTTATGCTTGTTTTAGTGGTTAAGCAAAACAACTAAAAACATTAGTACAGAGCGACTCGTGCTTTTGTTATTGTATTTAAAACATTAGTATAGGATGAAAAAATAGAACCCGTGAAATATTGGTTTCAGAAATATGTGGAGGGGAGGAGAAAGATTGAGTAGGCAAAAGAGTGAAAAGGGAGGAGGTGGCCGCACGAAGGAAGCGGAAATATTAGGGGTAGGAATGAAGGAAGATGGATTTATGTGGAGTACACGTTTACGATCGGAAGACCTTATATAGGCAAAGGGATAAGATGGTCATAAAGAACTAGGTTATGGGTGTGCTTGAGCCACATTCGGTCTAGCACAGAGACGAAATACTCAGACCGTAGCAACGCACGGGCACTCCCCTAGTAACATTGAAATCAAAGATCCGGTAAAATAATGAACAAACCTGCTTCACGCTCTCCATTTTCTCTGTTGTTAGCTCGTTGTCCAGACAAGCAGTTCCATTGCGTTTGCCCAGCAATTCAGACTGGAATCATCAAAGAGACAACATAAAGTTCTTGAATAAGTTCTTGGATAAGTACTTACAACATAAAAAATCCATTGGATAAGTACTTACAGTAGCATATGCACTCAGGATGATTTTCTCATTCCAATCCAGTGACCATAGGTGGCATACTAGATGCAGTATCTCTGAATGCATATGACCAAAGGGTTCGAAGCATTCAACATATGTCTTCTCAACCACACGGAACTCATCAAAATCCAAGATCTAAGTCATGCTTCTGGTACTCTTTCTCTATATCAAGACACTAGAGATAAAGGATAGCATAAGTCAATCTCACAAACCACTACAAATCTTGCATAACTAAAGGGGCACGGATACTTACCTCAATCACCTCAGTCCTCTCAAGCACCTCAATCCTCTTAGGCATCTCAGTACTCTTAGGCACCTCAATCCTCTCAGGCACTTCTACAAATTTTGCATAACAAGTATCCTCCCACTTCTTAAACTGAAATGGACACAAAAAAATACAAAGTCAATCAGGTGCAGTCATAATTATAAAACTTTAACAGATGAACATGTCCTCAGTACTTACAATAAAAGCCTCTAAGGGCTTCGATGTCATCCGACCCCTCCATTTCTTTATCATATCATTTGGATTTTCCTTGAGAAGTCCCTTGACCTTGTCATCATTGTATAGGTACATTCTACTAGCTTCATTCACTTGCAAGTCATTCCCTTCAATGCAGTCCAAGATAACAACCTGTGAACCAATGCAGCACCACTACAGTTAGTCACTTCCATACCCAAAATGAGAAAAGATATTACTTGAAGCAGGTCCTATTACTTACAATTAGTAGAGCAACACAACATGTCATATATGGAGATATAACTTTTTCCCCTTTTTTCCGGAAAGGCACTACACTCGTCTTTCAAGCCTTGATAGACCATATATGGCCAATCCATGTCGCGTAATTTTTCAAGGTCATGTACCCCTTCAAGTGTAGTTGGGCTTACATAACTCGTTTGTACTGGCTTTAGCAGTCTATCAATGGCCACGCCAATGAAAAGCCTGACCAGCATATCCGTGTCCACGTATTGTTTTACCTCCTCGTCCTCACAATGTATAACCAGGTTCACAATTCTGTCCGGTACGAAAATATTTCTTCTCTTGTCAGCCGGGGTGGAATCATAGTCGCCAAAATCCTCTTCACTGTCATGTGCATCCCTAGCAGCTGTTGTGCTGTCTTGTGCATCCCCAGCTGCTATGCTGTCCTGTGCACCCCTAGCATCTGCCTGATCCCCAGCTATTGTGCTGCCCTGTGCACCCCCAACAGCTTCGCTGTCCTGTGCACCCCCAGCTGCTGTTCTGGCCTTTCCCTTTGGCAAAGGGAACTTTTTACATACGAACCTCAATGCATTGTACATCCTCTAGTATTCTGTTGCGTTATTTGATTTGGAGAGCCCCTTAACAGAGCCAACTGGCATGTCAATAGCATGCTGCACCACTTTTTCCAAGATCCACAATGAAACATCCCCCATGGGGAGTTCAATTAGATCAAACGCTGCATGAACAACTGCTTTGTCCAAAAGGTCTCCGCAGATTTTTCTGCAGCTTAGTGCTTCTAGCTTTAACTTGAAGAGGTTCCCTAAACCGAGTTCTTGAATCTTTTGCTCTACTGCCGTTGGAAGCAGCTTAGCCAGTGATCTGACACACCCAGGGTTGCACCTTGTTGGTGGCCCTTTGTCGTCACTGGGTTTGGCCTGCACATTCAACTCTTCCCTCCGCCTCTTCCCCATTGTGAAATGATGCACAACCTGTACAGCCAATCTGAAATGTTATTTGAAAATTAATGCTCCTAAATTTCAGAACGGCTGTATAATATATATATATATATATATATACGCATACATATATATATACACATACATATATACATATATATGTAATACTATTGAAAGTACATGTATGAATTTTCCTAGAATTTTTTGTGATAATTTTTAGTTGGTGTACACGGTGTGTACACGCGAGGGCCTGTGTGCATAGGATACGCTCCCATATATATATATGTATATAGGACACTCATATGGGGCACCATGGTGCCCGGGCACCGTGGTATCTAATGCACAAAATCACTCAAAATTTTCAAAATTTTCAAATTGTGAGTATATACCTAGTTATAATAATTCGATTCATACCTAAACCTATCAACAAAACAACTCAAATTTGACTTTATTTCACAATCCATGATTACATACCTAACTAATTATATGTATGGATACTATATACCAAGAATCAAAATCTAACAAAAACAAGTTCAAATTCAGTTCAAACTTGCTTTGAACTAGTTAGTAAAGTGGTTAATGTTAATACCTAAGTAATTGAAAAAGATTCATACTCATTTGAATTGGGTATATACTCAATTTCAACAATGGTGCCCGGGCACCATGGAGCACCAAACAAATTTACTATGTATATATATGTACATACATATATATGTACATATATACATATACACATACATACATACATACACACACACATACATACATACATACATACATACATACATATATGTTTATGTATATGTGTGTGTGTGTGTGTGTATATATGTACATATATATATATATACACATACATACATACATACATACATACATACATACATACATACATACATATATGTATGTATATGTATGTGTGTGTGTGTGTATGTATGTATGTATGTATGTAGGAACGGGTGTTAAGCATCCATGCTCGTGCTCTTGTGGACATTGTCCATGGTACACATATATCAAGGGTTTATGTGGGGTTCAAACAATCTTCCTATGCTTATTCAACTATCCAATAATAACTAGATCTTACACATGGGTTGAGTGTTTACATATATGGGGTTTAAACATCCTTCCTATGGCCAATCTTAATCGATGACATAGATACATTGATGGGGTTCAAACATTATTCCCACAATCATTCAACCTCCCAATCATAGTCGTATGCCACATATACTTTCCACAACCATTTCACTGTGTAGTAGACCATGACAAACAAGGTATATATGGGTTCTAACCATTGTTAGTTAAATCATTCAACCATCCAATCTTAATATGATGGGACAAATGCATCAACAATTTATATATGGGATTTAAATATCTTTCTTACAAACCATTGAACCATCCAATCTTAATCAAATCGATTCCCACATTAGGGGCTCGCTTGAGAAGCACCACCATTGTCCTCCACCTCCACCACAGTGGGGGCTCGCTTGAGAAGCACATGTCTAGATTAAACATCCTATTATGCTCATTCAGCTCCCTAATTAATTAATATTGCAAGCATCACACTTGCATTAAGTCTTTATATATGGGGATTAAACATCCTTCTCGCGCTCATTCATCCACCCAATCTTAATCGATGATATAATTTCAAACATTATTTTGTGGTCATTCAACCATCCAATCTTAATCAAATGGCACATATACATCGATATATTGGGGGTTCAAACATTCTTTCCACGGCCGTTTGACCATCTAGTTTTAGTCTATGGCACATGCATTGAGGATATTTATGGTTTAAAATATCATTCCTTTTTATAACGGATAAAAATCTGACCCCCTATATCCACAAAAGTGGATATACAACCAAGCGTTACAAACAAAAGTAGTAGACTCCAAGCCTCGTTACTGAGGAAGAAATAAAGTTAAGAAAATTAAGCTATAAATATTCTTCTATATCCTTACTTCAACCTTGCTTTATCTTGTGTAGCTATGATTCTTCACATCACTCCTCTACTCAAGAATTTTTGATGTCAGAATCGTCATGCCAATAAAATGACATCTATTGCTTGTCGAGCCATGTTATGAAGAAACCGCACTGAGGCAGTCACCGCCACAGGAACAAATACTCTCCTTGCTTTTTCCAACGCATTGAACAAACATCAACCAATACGCGCCGCCCCTTACAGAGCTCCTTGCCTTAGGTGGCCAAGCATGAGAGGGAGGGGAGGGTTAGATCTAGCCCACTACACCACCAGTGTGCCATCTTGCTGTCGTTGATGCCTGCTCACCAAATCCAGCGGAAGGGAAGAGTGGGACTGGCCTGCTATGCCACCTCCATGCACCACCACACTGTCTTGATGCCGCAGATTGGCCATTATCCACTTTTCCGTTACCACGGCCCTCCACTTGGGTAGCTCCATGGGCCACCCTGCTCCATTTGCCAGCCGACCACCCACATGAGTAGGCACCATCGACCAACCTCTGCCACTACCATCCTTGCACGCACCAGGAAACCTCCACCAACCTCACATGTGTTGGCTCCCAGAGCATGTCCTCATCATTGACAATGGATGCCCTAACTAAGGGGGAGGATGCACATGAAGGCAACCATATGAAGGTTGTGGTGCATCGCGACCTGGGCTGGTTGAAGCATCACCGGCTAGCCCTGCCTCGTTGCTGGCCAGCTTTCACATAAAGTGAGCTAGATAATCATCCTGAGACATAATTGTTCTAGATGTTGGCTAGCTCCGTTTGGAGCAAGCCACTAGCCAGCCACCTCGTGGGCACCGTTGTTCCTATAGATATAGAGAAACACTAAACTAGATTTGAAGAAAGAAGAGAACGGGAAAAGGGGAAATGAGGAGGGGTAGGGTCCAATGGGAGGAGGGAAAGAGTGGAGAGTGTGTATGTGTGGGTGGTGGGAGGGGGGGAGCCATGTGAGGGTTTGGCTAGGGTTAAGATATATTTGGGAAACATTCAATCATCTAATCTTATAAGGTGGAACTTGTGTGGATGGTCTATATAAGAGTTTAAATATATTTCCCGTGAATCTTTCAATCATCCAATCTTAATCAGATGGTACACATGCATCAAACGTATACACATATATGGTTTAAACATCTTTCCCACGATCATTGAACCATACAATCTTAATCGGACGGCAAACATACATCGAGGGTCTAGATATGAGATTCAAACATCCTTCCCGCGCGTATTTAACCTTCTAGGTCTTAGATGGACATATCAGATAGAAACATATACGTCAAGATAGCAACCCTAAAATTTTAATTTTGCAATAGATCATGCAGTTCAAAAACTACAGCAAAACAAGATCTTGAATAATCTTAAGCCAAGATTAGTATGAAAACCTTAAGAATTAATATGTAGGTGCAAATATAGCAACAACAAACCAGACAAAATATATCATTTATTATTCTTCAATTCCATTGAATCCCTCCCAAGATATCAATTACACCATGGAATCAAAGGAACACACAGAAAGGGTCTTGGAAACCCCTCCACAAAAGCAACAACAAAAAAAACAGATCGATTCCCATACTAGGAGCTCACTTGAGAAGAACTCCCGTCATCGTCCTCTTCCACCTTTGGTGGCTCCGATTTCTCCACCTCCTCCACAGTGGCGTTCTCTATGTCTTCTTCCTTCTTCTTCTCAGGGAGGGCATCATCATAGGCAGCTTTGTTCCCTCCTATGCACGCACGGAGCCTCTTCTTCACAAAGGCTCCCATACCTTGCCCAGGCTTGATGGGTGTGCCACGTCCCACGCAAAGCTGACCAACGGCAACAGAAGCAACCGTGAGGGTAGCGATGATCGCCAGAGCCACGATCACCGGCCCATAGGAACCACCAACGCCCATGGCGGTGCCTCCACTATGCGACGTACCGCGTGTCATCGTCAACGGTGATGGAGGTGACAAGAGGGACATCTATATCTTCCTACCTATCCCCCTGCAAGCTAACAAGGGGAATTACTTGCACATCTAATGATGGACTGGTGTTGTTATGCGGTTGTGTTGGGGTGAGATGGAGGATGTCTCTCCTCCCCCTTCTAGCCTTTAAAAAGGAGTCCTACAGGGGCATAACAGGAATGAGAGGAAGCTTCTGGAGATCAATTCTCACAACACACATTTCCTACAGTACAGTTTTGCCCCCAGACAGGTCGGATGGTGTGTGTCAGCAGCCTCTATGCCTGTAGGCATGCATTCAGTTGAATGGTTTTGTCTCGATCGACGGCGAAAAAGGATTTAATTTTGGACAAGAAAAAAGAGCCTTTAATCCATGAGATTACTACATCTCGCATACAGGGACAAATATTACAGCTGTGAGTGATGCTTAAGAGACTTTACGGTTTTGTTTGCAGCTAAGCAGGAATTAATATAAATAATCTCCCTCTTCAGGGCTCTGCTTGCATGAATAGCTACCAGCCAGAGCCAAGAGTGCCAGAGACATCAAGCCTGGATGGTAGTAGTACAGTACTTGCATTACTCGTGCCCGGCGTTGCTGCTTCGGTGGGGCCCACTTGAACTGGCCGTCCTCCCGTGCCGTCGGTGGGGGTGGTCCCCACCACCGGCCAGTTACTTTGCTCCCGTCGATTCGGCCCGGTGGGCCTCAGCTTGCCACGCCCCCACCAACAGCCCATTTTTTTATGATGGGCTTGCAACTTGGCCCAACTTGTTGGATTGTCAAGGCCGGAGGGAGGCCCATCTGGACGAACTTGTGTGGGCCGCTTCTTTCCATTTTAGAGAGGAAACATGGGCTGGGCTACGGGCTGCGGGCTGCCACCTATCACCGGAGAAACACTTGCTCGCAGCCTCAAATACTTGAAACCAGGCTTTGAAAATTCGGGCAAAAATCATCAAACCTCCGAAAGTATGAGAGAGGAAAATCAATTATGATCTTCCTAATTGTGTCATGATTAGCATAGCGCATCAAAGCACCTTATCGATGCAAAATTAATCCCTTTCAAAACCATTGTACTTCATGAATCTTGCTACATATCTTAAAAACGTTGACGGGCTTACAGCTTACCAGAGATCAAAGCGAGAGGCAGAACAAAGTTCAAAATCTGCCGTGTATAACAACAACAAGTAATTACAGTAGAAACACCTTACTACTCATCAATCACTACTACTAACACCACCACATACGAATCATTTCTACCAGATCCAAACAAAGAAAAAAAAAGAGGGAGAGAGAAAACTAATTAAAAACACGAAATCCGAACCGGTTCAACTAATCAATCTTCGCCACAATCTCCAGCTCCAGCGATGAACTGATGATCATGGCGGCCACCAGGTCAGGTGTATGTATTCACAGGTTTCGCCGCGATTTGACATGATTGGAAGTGGAACGCAAACTCACGCGGCGACTCCGGCGCCGGCGCCGATGCAGGAGAAGACGCGGACGCTGCGGGCCTTGGGGAGCGCCACCCGCGGCAGCCGCCGGCCAGGGGAGAGCCCCACCTCGCCGGCCAGCTCCTCCAGCGACAGGTTCCGCCGGTGCGGCTGCTGCTGCTGCTGGTGCTGGCCCCCCGCCGCCGCGGCCGATGGGTGGAGCGGGGACCGCACCTCCTGCTCCAGCCACAGCCGGCGCTGCTCCGGGTCGTAGAGGTCCACGCCGGCGGCGGCGCCGCCGTCGGGGCGGCCGCCCCGGCGATCCTTGATGGCCTTGTAGAGAAGCGGGATGAGGCCTTCCATCCGCGGCGGCGGCTTGCGATGCGAGATAAGGAGGGGTTGGGTTGGTTTGGTTGGTGGGAAATGGGCCTTGGCGTTGGCGTTGGTGACTTGGTGTTGGCGGCTTTGCTAGTTGGAGAGGTTGGGTGTGTGCGCCATTTTTATACCAAGGTCCTTCATCCATTTGTAAATTGCAATTGGCACGCTTATTGAAACGGTAGTAATATCTACGGCGAAAAAGAATACTCTCACCGTCCCAAAATAAAATGAATTCCGATCGGATGTGGAATATTACAGTACTATGAATTTGCTGTCCAAATTCGTAAGACTGGGATATATCCGATTCAACCAAAATCTCTTATATTTTAAGACAGAAGAAGCACAATTTTAGTTATGCACGTACTCTACCTCCGTTTCGAAATATAACAACTTCTAACTATATATCTGGACAATACTAAATTTCTATATTCTGAAATATAACAACTTCTAACTATATATCTGGACAATACTAAATTTCTATATTCTGAGATGGAGATAAATTTTAGCTATACGTTGAAGAGAGGTACTAGACAATAAAATCAAAATTTAAATAACTGGAAAAATATTTGTTCATTTCATGTTTGAACTAATAGCTCACTGAAATGGTAAACAACAAAATCTGAACAACCTGGAAATTATTTGATCATTTCATTTTTGAACTAATTAATCAAGGCCCAGGTGAAATTTTTGCATATACATATAAATAGATTCTTTAAAAAATTTGGTTAGACAGATGATTTTAATTATTCCCCAATTCAATTATTAATGGTATTTTTCATGTAGTATAGATTATAGAATAATAGAAATCCTTTTGATTGGGGCTTTTGCTTGCGTGTGACGCCTTACTTCTTCTAAGCTTGCTGACGCTGCCCTAATTTGGATCTTGTCTGATGCAGACTGCTTGCTTGGAGTGATTTGATTGAATTGATAGCTGTGGTTTTCTTAATAAGCAGGAGTTGAGATTTGGTCCGAGCCTGGGATGTGATTAGTTGGACGACTTCCTCTAGCAGTAAAGGATATGATAATATCTGGAGATTTATTCAAAGAGGAAAAAAAGAAAATAATTAATTGTTGCTGACGCCTCATGTAATAACAATATCGGTACCATTGCTTGCCGTAGCAGCTTGTAATGTAGTAGCGCACCTGATCTTATTTAATTATGTTCTACCTTTTCTTTCTCCCCTCAGCTTTTAATTAATTTACCATATTGCTGCCTACGCGTATAGACGTGTAGTGTAATGAACGCCGTGTCTAGTTCAAAAGTTATTCTTCAAACTTCCAACTTTTCCATCACATCGAAACTTTCCTATACACACAAACTTTCAATTTTTCCATCACATCATTCCAATTTCAACCAAATTTTCAATTTTGATGTGAACAAAACACAGCCAAAATATTGGTATCCAGCATCCACATCTATTGTGCTATTATCATCCATCGAAGAAAACATGTTTTGGATATGTGTCAAGTCAAATTTGTGTAGATTTGCAACGGAGTGTAGTTTTGTAATATTACAGTTTTATTAGGTTTTTAGATATGTTGTAACAAAAAAAGTAATTAAAATTATATCTTGGAGACCATATATATCGACGTCAACATCTCCCTTTTTCACCAAATATGGTATCAAAGACAAATGCCATAGAGTTTTTTCTTAAAAAAAAAACAAAATCCATACAATTTTATACTTCGTACCAAGAATCAACATGCTTCATCAGCTACTTGAAGAAAAGAATGATGCGTGGGAGAAGCAACGTAGTAGGAGTAGAAGAATGCACAAATACACCTTACACAAATACACAGAATATATGTCAATCCGATACTACTATAATGCATGGAAGTTTCTGCAGAGCGCCATTAATAACTGTAATTAACTTTAAGCTTGTTGTTTGGAAGTTTAAATAACTACAATTCTGAGTATGTTACAGTGAATCAATACAGCAAACAGTGCCCAAATACTGTAGCAAAGTACTGTACAAACAGTAGTTCTTTTAGGGCCCCCTTTGAGCCCCTTTGAATCACAGGATTAAAAAAAACGTAGGAATAGGAAAAACATAGGATTTTGATAGGAATGTAAGTATAAAACAGAGGATTGCAAAACGCAGGAAAAACACAGGAATAATTGTTTGATTGAACCGTAGGAAAAATATAGGAATTGGATGAGAGAGATAGATTCAAAAAAAAGTTACCAAGAAGTTGAAGCTCTTGCTAAATTTCCTCCAAAATCTTTATAGGATTGTCTATTCCATAGGAATTTCAAAGAATTGGATAGGATTCAATACTTTTTTTTCAAAGGGCATCAATGGAAATTATTGAAATCCTCCAAAATTTCATGTTTTCCCTCCAATTTAAAGGGCCCTTACTGTTTGAATGCTTACTGTTCGTATTTACTTTAGTACTTTGTTTTGGATCGATGGATGTGGATCCAACAATAAACAGCATACCCTAATACACTGCACTGTAGCTCCCTCTGCAGTCTCTCCATCACTGCAGAGGATCCGGATCGGATGCTACTATGATGAATGGAAGTTTCTGCAGAGCGCCATTAACAACTATAATTAACTTTAAGCTTGTTGTTTTGGCAGACCGGCATAAGCTGGATGCAACGTACCGAGGGAAGGAAGATGTGGGGTAGGCAGGAGGCTGACGACTAATTAACGACGACCCTGCTGGCAAATTGACTGAGAGAATCGGAGTAGCAGAACAAATTGGCATGAACAGGGACTGATTTGATTGGGTTTAGCTGCAACTGGAGCAACCATGATGTGCCATGTGTGGCCTTGGAACCCAGTGGGGATTACCATATCAAAGTTCTCGTCCTTTTCAATTATCGTGAACATGTGTTTCCCAACCTTTTAAATGGCACCGATTTCTTTAAAAAAATTTCATCAACATTTGTTTATTCCTTGAATAATATGTTCAATTTTGTTCCTTACTAATTACTTCATCCGTTCAAAAATATAAACATTTTTAGAACAGTGGTAAATCAAATATTTTTAATTTTGACTATTAATAGAAAAAAAATCGAGAACAAACAAATCGTAATATGCTACTCCATTTATATAGAATATTTTTTAATAAATATTGTTGGTGAAAATAGTATCTCGAAAACTATATCAGAGTCTAAAAATACATATATTTTAAAACAGATGTAGTTGTTATTTTGAACGGGACCTAATATTTCGCATGGATGTTCATTTCCTCAGCCGATGGAATAGAATAAAATTCTCTTCTCTGAAGAACAGCGACAGCAGTACTGCCGGTACAGCATTTGGCATGACAGCTTCAAGGCTTGCTCTATTTTTCTAACATCCTTTTTCTTCTTTCAGGACTTAATTTGTTTCTTTTGTTTTGTTTTCTTTGATATGTGTGGTAGCTTCAGTGCCTGGTTCAGTTTATGACTATGCTTCTGATTATAATTCATTATGCTTCGATAATTGGTAGCTGCTTTTCTATACTCTAAAAGTTTGGTGATGGAAATGACACTGCTACCTCACCATTGTTTATAGTTTTTACAAATTGATCCTTGATATTTTCTGATATTATAGAATAGTCTAAATATTTGGTTAAAACAAGTGAATAAAATATATTAAAACATGCAAACAAGTGATACTAACATATTTAATGTTTTTTTTGTCTATTATATATTATAATTTATTTTCCATAGCAAAGCATAAGCATTTTGCTAGTTTTATTTAATTTCAAGGGTTGTCGTCACTTCCGTTGCATAATTCTCTCTTCATGATGCATAAGTATTCTCTCTGTTTCAAAAATATAAATACTGTTTTGAATATAAGTAGTACTAAAAGTTGTTTACCACTAAACTACACATATAGAGGGTGTTATCTAAGGGTGTAAAGTTTTGGCGTGTCACATCGGGTATTATATAGAGTGTCGCATGGGGTGTTCGGGCACTAATAAAAAACTAATTACATAATTGATCAGACGAATTTATTAAGCCTAATTAATCCGTCATTAGCAAATGTTTACTGTAGCGCCACATTGTCAAATCATGGAGCATTAGACTTAAAAGATTCGTTCCGCAAATTAGTCGCAATCTGTGTATTTAGTTATTAGCCTATATATAATACTTCATGTAGGTGTTCAAACGTTTGATTTGATAGGGTGTAAATTTTCTGTGTGGGAACTAAACAGGGCCATACTATTCCTTAGCTCCATTATAGTTATAGCCCCAATTAGTCTAGGTCTACAATTCACTCACCCTGAGGAGAAAAATACATCCTTTTACCTCTCTTCTTAGTACCTATGCCAAGAACTAAAATTTGTTATATTTTGGAATGGAGCGAGTAATTGATCGGCAGAACTCCCGTCTCCTGAGTCACCATTTTCAAAAGGGAAAGGAATAGTTTTTTTCCTGCTTCCATCAACATGCTTGGACAGCTTCCTGGAAGGAAGAATCGTGTAGGGCTCGGACCTGTGTCGTGTTGCTTGCCAAGTCAATTCAGATCACACCGAAAATTCTCTAGAAATCTTGTTCTTTTGCAGACACTGAACTGAGGTAGACTGATTTCTGCACTGCACATACTCCAAATCTCCAATCTGTAGGACAGCCTGTCCCTGATGGCATCTTGACTGAGACCAGTGCAAATTAGCAGCCACAGCGCGATGATTCGATTGCTAATTTCAGCCGTATTAGCAGCATCATTATCTGGTCCTGGCACCTGGTGATTTAATTTGTTCTGCCTGGATCTTCAGCAGATGGAAAAATATAGATAAAATTGTCTCTTATCTGAAGAATAGAGACGGTCCTTGTGTCAGGGACTCGGGTGGGCTGCACATGGGCCGCTGGCTGCACCACGGGTTGGTCAGCCCATCGCCACGAAGCCTAAGCAAACCCAAGGTGAAAAATATATGAGCAGCAGCAGCTTACAGGATATCGATCGAACAGATTCATTTGGCCAAGGCGGCGAACAGCGGCGGCGGCGACCTAGAGGCTGGCTGGCCTCTTTGTCGATCTCTCCTCTATCTCCCTTCTTCTCTACTAGTCTAGAAGCTACTACAACCTTTTAGCCCTTGTATCCTTCCATCTTCCACCCCAAAACCACTCCACTATTATAACAGACTTGGTTGTTCCCTGTATTGGATTTGGCACTGCTATTTCTGAAATTATATTGTTGAGTGGGTCTCTAATAATTTGGTATCAGAGCCAATCCCCACCAAGCTCATCAAGCAAGCTGCCATAGGAAGTGAGGACAAGTTTGACATGCTTTTGAGGATGCTCGAGGAGTGCGAGCGAAGGCGGGAGGAGGCAGACCAAAGAAGGAGAGCAGATTTCTTGTCTCTCAAGGCAGCAATAGACTCGTGGATGCCCCAAGAACAGAAGAAAGCTGAAGACCTTTAGTTTTTGGTTGAGGATGAGCAGTCCAAAGTGACGCCCACCACCTGTTCGATGGAGTGACCCAATGGCAGCAGCCCGAGCACAACAGCGAGATCCATCTACGGCGACGAGGGGGCTACTCCGACGATCATCCTGGAGGTTGGGGATGGTGAGGGGAAGGATCGCATGCCCTTCATCATTAGCAAGGACCTTCCCGAGTTGACGCCTATCATGTGTTTGACAAAATGCTCAAGCCTCGACGTCGAGCCTGATTTCACCGTGGCTGCGGTGGTTACATGTTCCAACACTGCCGTGGACTCCAAGGAGTTGGTAGCCACCGATGGCGCAACCGGCACCACCATCATTGACCCCGTGTTTGTTCCAAGGAGACGCACACCAAGTGTTTGTTGTTCGGCCCCGATGTCAACGGTGCCACTGATAGAGATGTGATTGCGTTCCAAAGTAGGATGGGTGTGTTCAAGGTCGTTCCGATATCAAGTCAGTCCATGGAGTTGATGGTTGATGAGAAAGCATCCTGCACTGACACCACTCACCTTCCCAAGGTGATGCACCCAAGCCATTTGATGTTGGGCCCCAACGTCAACACCAGTACTGTCTAGGCTGGGGTTGCGTACTCACTATTGCTTGGCGCGCCAAAAGGAATAGCATCCTCGGGAAAGGCCACACTAGTCATGGCACAAAAGCTAAACTCCAATTTCTGCCTAAAATGGGTGGCGTTCAACAGGTGTTCGACTAAATGCTCCAAGGGCTACAAGAAGCTGTTGATGAGTCATCCCAAGAGAAACCCATGGCCACCTCCTTGCTCAGGTGGAGTGGTATGTGCCCTGGGCTGCGGGCAATTATTTGGGGATAATATTTTATTTCAAGCCATCATGGCCACCACCAACTCAAATTGGAACCATAATACTTTGGCTGCTGGTAAACATATGGTTGACGGAAGTAGAGCTGAAATCGTGGCCTGACCCACAACCAAGTCAATATAGCGGAGGCGTGATGTGGACTGAGCAAGTCCCATGGCCTGCACCAGTTTTTGCACATTTGATGGGATATGATTTTTGTAGTGCAAATTGCATAAGAGACTAAACACCTTCTGTTGCACTATATTGTGCACCTAAAGGAGATTTAAATCATGAAAAATCTGATCGAGCTCATAAGGATACATTGGTGGCAATATTTAACTTGGAATAGTTCCATTATGTGGGTGGTGAGGAAAAAGTTACAGAGGGAATGTTATATGGCCTAAGTACAGTAAGCTGCAACTACTTGATCATTCCTGCTGCTACAATGACAACAACATTTCTGTCAGTTCCATCTTCTACTCAAAATATATATGAAGCTTGTTGGTTGGAGGCTCAAAAAGGGTTAAATGATATTGCTAAGGGAAGAACTTACAAAATTTGTAAGTCCATGCGCATGACACTTAATCATGTTGAGAGCTGGCTACAGAACTCAACAAACATATTATACAATGGTTAGTTGTTTAACTGTCCAGCGGGGATACATTTTGGGGTCAGAAGGATTTCTGGGATTATTGCTAGAGGTGCTGGTGAGAATCAGAACAGGAAGGTCAAGACATGTGGTTATGATTCCATTTTTGATTTCTGTGAGAACAATCCTAGTGATGGTAGTGCTGCAGCAAGGTTTTCCATTGATACCGGGACAGATTCAGAGATGATATATGCATCAATTGCAAACAGGGATTATTGGTCTGTTAAATTATTGGAGGTCATAAAAGAGGGGTGCCCAATACGCCACTTGTTACTAGGTGATATCAAGAAAGAACAATTGCTGCAATGTGAGACATTCAGTACAAGACAGACAAATACAGAGCAAGTTATCAAGCTACAGGTGAGCAATTCTAAGGAAATACAAGAGCTACAGGTACCATGGGATCCAGGAGGTTTTCTTCATCGGCTTGGGGACAAGCCAAATTTCAAGAAGAGGGGATTGTCAGAGACTCGGGTGGGCTGCACATGGACCGCTGGCTACACCACGGGTTGGTCAGCCCATCGCCAAGAAGCCCAAGCAAGCCCAAGCTGAAAAATATATGAGCAGCAGCAGCTTACAGGAGATCGATCGAACAGATTCATTTGGCCAAGGCGGCGAACAGCGGCGACGGCGACCTAGAGGCTGGCTGGCCTCTTTGTCGATCTCTCCTCTATCTCCCTTCTTCTCTACTAGTCTAGAAGCTACTAGAACCTTCTAGCCCTTGTATCCTTCCATCTTCCACCTCAAAACCACTCTACTGTTGTAACAGACTTGGTTGTTCCCTGTGTTGGATTTGGCACTGCTATTTCTGAAATTATATTGTTGAGTGCGTCTCTAACACCTTGGCCTTTGCCAGCTTCTGAGTGGGCTGCAGTTTTTATTACATTGATCAAGACAGGAAATCTGTAATTTGAAGCTTGGTTTAGCTTCGGATTATAGCTTGACGCCTATTTTAAACTTCGGAATCTTATTTTGGGATCAAATTTAGGAGTTTTTTGTCGTTACTTTTGTGACCCATCTCTCTTCATGATCAATAAGTAGACATGTAAAATTTACCTACAATTATTCTTAAAAGATTAAGCTTCAAATTTTAAAATCGCTTTGGAATATAAATTCTGCATTTGAACCAAGCACACAGTATGCTTATGCTCATCCAGTACTTCACTCTGTTGCAAGTGGTGAGTGAGTCAACCTAGCAGCTATTTCTCAGATTATTTTGTGGGGAAAGTTTTTTTTTTGGACATTTCAAAAGTGTTGCTATGTATGATCAAGCTCATATTTCATTTGTCATGCTGGCTGCTTCTTGCTCTTTACCCAGATTAATTTGAATGATGTCGGTATATTGAAACTGAGTGAAAGTAAAATCAGCATCGAAAAAACAACTCCGGGGATAAAAGTTGCAAAGATGGCTAATTGGGAACAAATAACCCATTTCCACTATAAGATTTCGGATACCTAAATTCTATTGCAAAGTTCATCTACATGCATATCCAAATGTTTTATACAGTATTTAACTCCCACGTCCTAATTTTTTCTTGGATTTCGGCCCATTTTTCTCCAATTTTTCCTTTAGGCGCCATTCCATTGTTTTTCTTCTTCATGAAGCCATGACAGTTAATAGTGGAGTAGTTGTTACAAAAGAAAATAAGTTAGAACATGGAGTTGCCGGTAAACAACCTTTTTTGAGGAGAACGACGGCAGAAGATCTGCCGGAATTTATTTAGAGGAAAAAACAGCAGTGCTTGGTTTACAGGGCGGTTTTGGGGAAAGGGAAATTACAACTGATTGTAATTTCCGGTAAACAACCTAACTACTTACAATACTATATGTCCCAACGAATGCTTCTTCTTCCAAGGAAAAGATTGTTTTTTTCTCCTTCACTTTTGCCCATTCCTCCTTCCATCATCAGCAAACGTGACCTAAATACAGCTCTTAAAAATGTCTTTTACTGTAATCAAAAGGTTAGTTGATCCTTTCAAGGGAAAAAACAAAAGTAAATGGATAAGTTTATCTAGGACATGCTATGGAGTTGTGGATGACTTGGTCGTGTCGCTCTCTCCCTTGTTTGGAGGGAGGGATTGCACATTGGCATTGCCTACCTAACCCAAATCAGAGTCAATTAATTACTCTTCTTCTCCTTAACTGAAGTATACTTTATTAAGTCCGAAATATTATTGTTTGCATTTGAAACGATTTGTCATGGATCAAATCTGTTGCTTGCTTTGCATGCACAACATACACTCAAACAAACTTGTGTATTGCATAATACGTCCCCGGCCGAGCTCATTCAGCTTTATCATATTGTACTGTTGCTAATTGCACCAAAATTGAAAAAGAAAACGACTATAGATAGAAGAGTTGACTCCAAGTGGTGGTAGTTAAGTTGTGGCTTTCAAGATATATCAAAAGAAAAAGTCCTTGCCAGATTAGCCCATTACATTGATGCGTCAATTATATAAGGAACAGTATCAAGCTATCAGCAACATGTGCACTAGCTCTTAATTACTTTAGAGGCGACTCCATGCTTGAGGTATTGTGCCAAATTTGAAATTGGTTTAGTTGGCATCAACAAGATTATTATGACTAACTTACGCTTTCCTGACCATGTCATTCACCATTCTTTAACTGATGTATGGAAGATGATTCGGTGTGGTATCTTCTAAAAGAACTGCAAAACCTCCAAATTATCAGCTTCAAAGGAATAAGAAAATCCATAAAACCATATTGAACTCACAGCATCATAGGATACGGATAATCTAGCCCATATCCATATCGGTTCAGCGAGTTCACTGACTTTCATGTAAGTTGGCAACAAAATATTGACCAAGCTCATCTGGTTAATTACACTGCACTCTACCTTTACGTGAAGAAAGACATCAAACAAAAAAGAGATACATGGAAGAGTCACAGTTTGATCACCTCAACGCAAAAAGTGGACAGAGCCCTACCTAGTTGATGTACATCCTCTTCCAAGGATAAGTTCGCCGTTGATCTAACAGTAAACGGGGAGAAAGAACTTCTGAAAGTATGGACATCCTCCCTTCTCTCCGTAATATGGTCTTCATCAGCATTGTAGCTATTTATATCACGACATCAAAAGTGTTACATTCTTCACATTGTATGTAGAGCGCAGTCAACTCAAACATAGTCTGCAAACAGAACTTGGGTGCTGATTTGCATCCTCTATCCAAGTGATCCATATGCACATTAGCCAATCTTTCTCGCAAGAATTCCAGGTTAATCTGATCGAACAGTTAAAGTTGTAAAATTTGGTACAATAATGTTATGAAAAAGTAAAACCATCTCAATGTATCAGGAAGACATACAAAGTTGCCAACAGGAACTACCTTATCTTCTCCAAGGTCTAGGCGTAGCTTACACATGGTACAATATACGAGATTATGTGTTTCTCGTAGTTCCCCTTGTTTGCAAACTGGGCACCAGAGCTTAGCATTTGCCTGATATATAGCACAATTATTTCAAAATGGAAGGGGGGAAAGACAATAGGAAAGAATAGTAATACATATGATTGACATCGCCAGCAGTGCTGCATTTGCGACCAAACAACAGAACCCAACCTATTCTAATACCATGTTTTGACTGGGAAATTTTTCTGTTCCTCCATGGAAACACTAATTGAGGTGTTTCTTGTCAGATCCTACCATCAACACTAAACCATTTGCATTTTCAATTATAAAATTACACAAATAGGTACAGATCATATAGGAAATGTAGCTCTAGCATGCACTTCAAAGAAGAAGTAATGGCTTGAGCTAAGACAAAGTCAAGCACAGAGAGTAATAATGTCAGAGAAATATACAGCATCAAATTATATAATTGAAAAACTTACAGACCAGCGAAAAGTTGAACTAAATGCTCAATGAATGCATACCTCCTTATCAGTTAACTGCATATGTTCAAGAAAAGCCTGAGCTAAGTATTCATCTTCCTCATCGAGGGCCTCCACTTCTACAATAAATAGGAAATGTTTTTAACCAAACCAATTTATTTTCATCTACAAGATAAAATGAAATTTTGAGCATCCATGTGAGATGAATCAGAGAATATTATCTATTGAGTTGTAAGGAATTAGATATAAATTTGTAAAAACTCCAGAGAAAACATGAACAAAGCAGATTGCAAGAACAGTTCTTGAGCACTATAGCAATAAAAAAACATTTTGAAAATGTACCTATCTGAATGGCTTCATCTCTCATATCTTCGTAAAGAAGTCTTTCCATTTCAAGTAATATATCTTCACTTTCAGTCTCAACAGGTTTAGCTGTCTGTGGTCCTTGATATTCCCATATCATATCAGCTTCTTGGTCCGCTTTTCCATCTCCATGCTGTTTGAGTTTCTGTAATTCATCAGAGATAATATCCCTGACTGCAGATTCGACTTTTATCTGTCAGTCGACACAAGTAGATAAATCAGATGCACAAAATACATAAATATATTCAACTACAAATCATGTTAGCATGAAGACTGCAGAGTACTCATGGTATAACCTATTAATGAACCATGTTTTTCGACTAAGGATAGTGATAATGTATCCAGTTCCATAATAATGGTCATCTTAATGGTACCTATTTTTCAACACGATCTGTAAAGTCTACAGAGATGATGGGAACACATAGAACGAGAAGTCCAGAACCAATAATTATTTTTCAATTCATTTTGGTTATTCAATCATTAGTTTTGTATGCAAATAGTAGTTGATCAATAATAAATTTTGAATCCTTTACATTTTCATTTCCATAGCAATGAAGTGCTGTTAAGCCTGAATGTCAAATTAGAACCAATTAACTTGCAGCCCCATCATTTGGCTTATCTGCGGAATAAGCCAAACGGCGTATTTGCAAACGAAAAGTAATTTGTGAATAAAACTTTTATATACGTGTCCTTAGTGATCTAAAAGCAAAGGCTGAAAAATAAACTTCGATGAAAAAAAACTCAAAATTGGCTTCAAATTTAAGGTTGAAAATTCAAATTTTGATTGATAAGCATAAGCATAAGCAAAAAGATGAGGCCGTTGGTATCTCTCCTCAGATTGATAAGAAAGATTACGAGAGCAATGATAGGTAACATTAAAGTACATGATTCACTTGCCAGCTGCAAGAAGAAACATACTGTAATTATTCAGGACTAGTATCAGACAGAAGGACTGATTTATCTGGTGTTTGTCCTTTAAAAGCATTAAACTACAGTGAGAACTTCCATCAACAAACAGTAGAGAATGTAGCCATTATTTACTATATATTGGTGCATAGACGGTATGAAACTGTACAAAAGGTTGACGAAAAGAGTAATAAATTTCGATACCATGTCACTAGCAGGAAGTGGCCCATCGATCCTTTTCTTCCAAAGAAACTGGACTCTCTCCTCTTTAATTCTTTTCAGACAATTGCTCCTAAGCTGTGTGCAGCAAAATGGGAGTAAGCACAAGTTACAGACAAATCGAGTAAAAAGGAAACACAACAATCAACAGAGAACTCATCCGAACACTGCAATGTCCCCATAAATCCTACTCCTAGCATGGTGAATATTAGCAACAAAATAGCAGAAGATAAATTTTGGTAGCTCAACTCTAGGGGAGCACCAGCTCGCTCAGGCAATCGACCGAACACCTTGCGCGCACGTCGACGGACAATCCAACAGCGCTAACATTCACGCCCGCCCTCTAGCGCTCGCCCGCGCAGGGGCATGTCGACCTAGAACCGCGCTACGCTACGTTAACGCTAAGCTACGGCGACGGCGGAGATGGGGGGTTCGGGAGGGGGGAAGGAACGAAAGAAAGACCTCCTCTCTCCAGTCGGGACGGCGGCGGGACTTGATGGGATCCCTCCTGGGCCGAGACGAATCCATCGCCGCGCTGGCTTAGCTGCGGCGGCGGCGGCGAGACGCGACAGCCCCGCCCGCGCGATCGAATCGCCGGCGGCAGGGGACAGACGCCCCGAGTCCGAGGAAGGTTCGCGCGCGGTGAGCGACTCGTGCGGGCGTTACCTTCGTCAGGAAGGTGGTAGGAGGATTTTTTTTTTCCCTTTCTATTTTCTTTGAGTTACTTTTGTTTGGCATTTAATGATTTATCCCTGAACCAATATGAAATGTCATAGATATACTAGGGCTCACATGTCATAAACCAAGTGTCAACTTTTTAAATGCAAAATCTTAAAAGTATAAAATAGTTAAATGCTCCTTTTACGAGTACTTTTCTTCGTCCCATCATAAGTGTATTTTTAGATAGTTCTATTTATCCTGTATTATGAGTAGATAAAGTGAAGAATACTAACACTGGGATTTGATATTGAGGTATTATAATCTTTTTGTTTTGTATTGGTATGTGTGGAATGAGTGAAAAATGAATTTATTTTAGAACGGAGGTTACTATTTTGTTCCAATTTTCAAATAATTGATATAGATGCTATTCGAGTTTAAACTTTTTATCCGTTTGTGTATTTTTCTAAAAAGAAATTATACTGACAATATATGTTATGTTTGGTGTTTTGCAAGATCTCAGCTTCACGCTAAATTTAAAGTTATAACTTAAATTTTAGCGGTTTAGGATTTTATTCATCCAAGTTAATGTAATATTCATGTATTTGTGAAGTTAGGAATGCTCAGGTCCAAAACACAAAACATAGTGAATCTAGAGCTGTGCAAAAAGAACCATAATCATACGCGAAATGCCCATGGTAAGCGCTCAATAGTGTCGATTATCGAGAGCGGAAGGAGCACTTTTTAGAATGATTTATATATTCGGTCTCTGTCACCAATAATTTTGTTAATTAAAAAACATGTGTTGGAAAACATCCAATATTTATTAGGAGTACTTAAGAAGCATATAGTATCGAACGGTTCTTTTTCTAGCACCATTGGTTGCTCAAGAACTAATTATAAGCCGTAATGGTTTATTAGCGATAAAAATAAGTTATGGCTAAAACTTATGTGTAGTTAATGCTGAGAAAGAAACTAAGTTGAAAAATACTCTAAAACCAACTCCGAAATTAAATTTTAAATGGCTGATTCTTTTAAAATTCATTTGCGGAGATATCCAACAATATATTATTATATTAGCATTCGCCCCGTCCTCGATATTAGACTTATCAAGAAGCTCTACATGATATCCATCAATAGATGAGGAATCCAGGAGTTGGATTAAGGAAAATGTGCAGGATAATTTGCTTCTACCTTTAAAGTGACGAGAACTCAGAGTTTCCACATGTCCGCAATGATTTGGTTATCTGTTGCGGAATATTTGTAACAGCAGTAATTCAACTCACATAAAATTAGCATAGTTTTCACTGATCTCATTTCCAGTAAGGATTTCGTAGTTTATCAGGTTCCGTTGGGAAGAGGTCTAGAGGAAGACTCTCGTTATTACGTCTAGAGGATTAGAACTGTAATCCTCTCGTTATTAGGCTGCACGACGCTGCCACAGCCACCGTCGTGTCAGACTCTACACAAAGCCGTCGCAGCCTGCAGCCGTTGCCGTCGCGCGAAGCTCCTGCCGCCGCCTGCCAGAGTGCCGCTCCCATCGTCGTGAGAAGCCACTTCGAATCCCGTCGTCTCTGCTGCTTCACTAGATCTGATTGTCCTCATGAAGGAGCTCTGCCGCTTTGCTGGATCTTGCCGTTGTGTGAAGAGGGAAGAAGCCGCCGTATCTTGCTTTCTTTGATGGATGTGGCATGGATTTGAGGTTTCCTTCCTCCTGTTCTTTCTTTTTTCCTTTCGTTGATGGATGCGGCGTGGATTTGGGGACTCTTTTTCTCCCCTTCTTGATGGCGTGGATTTGTGGATTTCTCTCTTTTTTTTCCATCTTGATGAATGCAGCGATGCATATAATTTGCACGTAGAAGGCTGTTTGGTAGATGAATCTATATGGAAGGCGATGCTATTGTGATCCGACGCGTTCGCAGCTATTGTTATCTGATTTGATTTTCACCTTGAACACATAATTTAGCAGTAATTATATACAGTCCAACTTTGTTCTTCCTCTCAGGCAAGGGTGCCAACCAAACAAGTGTAGTCCCAGCAGCCTGACCAAGCAATTTTCATCTACTTCTTCTATGCCTCCCAGGCGTGCAAAATTTTCAGGCATGGGACTCAGGGCACCAACCAAACAGGCCCTCAGACACAAACCTGGGTTCTCCTTTCCTCAATTGATAAGCATGCGATCAAGAACATGGCACGAAATGAACAAACTCAGCAGCCAGACAGCAACAAGACAACAAATACATCACACGTCTTCAGCACTTCTAGCTTCCTCTTCCATTTATTGATTTATTCACATTTGTGGACAAACCATCATTAGCCAATTTCCGAGCAAAAACACAAACTTTCTGCAGAACTCTCGCCTTCCAAATGTTGCACCAAAATTGCCGATTATCATCAGGATCTCTTTCAGATGCATTGCTAAGTCTGTCCGCACCATGAACAGAGTTTCCCACTTCTCTGATTTTCTCAAACTGTCAAGCAATGTAAGCACAAAACACCTTTTTTTTTGGATAATGGATAAGAATCCGGCCTCCATATCCACAAGTGGATATACACGACCAAAGTCACAAAACATCTAGGTCGACATGTTGTTGCACATTGGAACATAGATCTCATAAACCATAATCCTACAGCACATGAACATAATCTTGTTGCAGTTTGGATATATCTATTCTATGCCATTAACAGATAAAGATGGCAATTCACTAGTAGATGCTAATAGATGCCTGTGTTACGACATTTAAAAAGCTAAGAAATGTGAACTGATTTAAACTCTAAGTTTCTAACAATGCACACTGATGTAAAATACAACTACAAGCTACGCCTACACACTGTTCTTATGACATCAGGGGGACCTTTTCTTGACCCTGACCATCTGCCTCGCTCAAGCAAGGCGGCCTTGCTGCTTTATAGTAGAAGAATGCCATCATTCTTGTCCATTCCTCAGCCGATCGGACGACTAACAAGGGAGAACAAAATTGAGAAAACCTCATGAGGCAATTGGTCAACTGAGGGTTTAAAACAACATAGCATTATGCTCCTATGCTCATACAAATACCTTTGTCACGGTGAACTATCTTCCCTGCATTAGTGAAGAGGACCTCTGGGAAACCAGAAACATTCAGGGCCTTCACAAGGTCAGGTTCTGCACAGGCATCTACAGCCACGCACTGAAGATGATACGAAAACAGTCAACAGTGCTCTCAGAAGCGACAAGGCAACTGTTATGAGGTTTATAAATGGTAAAAGAAAGTTCATCGAAATAGTACCCTGGGTGAAGGCAGATTGTATTCCCAAAACATCTCAATTGCCTTAACTAGTTGATCCCTTGCATTTTCATTGTCCTGCGGTCTACAAAGGAAACATTCGTGATTTTCTTAACTAATATTTGACGACAAATTTATTACATAAATTATTAGATGCTACACAAACTTTACAAGATATTCTTCAACCAAAAGGATGTTCAAAATAGAACTATTATGGAGTTCCTAGATATCATGGGAATATGGTATACAGCATATATCCACAAGTTTAGCTTAACAGCAGGAGTACTCAAGTAGGAGCAATGAATTATACCTTTTGTATCGGTTATGAACAAGCACAATCAAAGGACCGAAGTCCGTGAAGACGGTGTCATCCCAGTCCATGGTCTTGACATCCCTGATTGGCTTGATGTAGTTGTCGTCCTCCCAAACTATCTCCTTGTCACTCTGATTCCCCTTAGCATCGTCCTCCTCATCATCATCATTCTTCTTCTCGGCCTTGATGGTGATCTTGTCGAAGAACTGGCCGAGGCTGAACCCATGGCCGTCCTCATCGTCCTCCGGCCAGTTCGGGTCCTCCTCCTCCACCACGAGCTGGTACTTGGTCAGCAGCTCCAGCATCTTGGCCTTCCTCTCCGCCGGGTCCGTGATCTCCGCCGTCTCGGGCACCCGGTCCATCATCTCCCGTATCTTCCTCCGCAGCGTCCTCCTCTGCTCGTCCGTCATCTGCATCGGCTCGTCGTCGTCCTCGTCGTCGCTGGACTCGGACTCGGACCCGTCGTCGCGCGCGCGGCCGCCGAGCACCAGCTGCACCGCCTTGGACTCGCCGCCCTCCCGCCCCCGCGCGCATCGGGCGAGCACGAGCCTCCTCGCGGCGGCGCGCGGGCGCACGAAGAGGCTCGCGGCGCGCGTCGCTTCCGCGAGGCAAAGCGCCGAACAGGTCGCGGGCACGGAGGCGGAGGAGGAGCAGCAGCTTTGCAGCGCCATCCCGCCGCGAGAAGCCCGCAGCCTCTCTCTCTCTCTCTCTCTCTCTCTCTCTCTCTCTCTCTCTCTCTCTCTCTCTCCCCTCTCCTCTCCTCTCTCCCTCCCTCCCCTTCCCCGGTGGGCTCCCTCCCTCCCTCCCTCCCTCCCCTTCCCCGGTGGGCTTCAAGCCTTCACGAGGTGGCCGCCGCCGCCGCGGCCGCTGCTGCAGCAAGAATCGCAGCGGAATGCGCCGGTGATTCTCTGGGAGCTCGCGGCGCGGCAGGCGGAGAGCCTAATCTACTCGTGCGTAGATATTTACTCTTTTTTTAGAGGAAAAATAAAGAGTTAAATCTACTCTACTAGCTGAAAGGCCCATCGTGGCCCATTAGGTAGGTGCTCATGGGCCGAGCCAAGTATTTGGCCCGCAAGGCCCATTGTGGCCCAAATACACATATGGGCTCCACGCATACACTTCTGTTAAAGAACATTTCAGCTTTAACTTTTCTCTTCATCAAACCTTTTTAAATTTGATCAAGCTTATAAAATAATGTAGCAATATTTTCTACACAAAACAAACATATTATCAAAATATTACATTTGGTAACCAATTTGGTGTTATAGATATTGCCAATTTTTCTATAAATTTGGTGAAACATAAATAAGTTCGACTAAGAAAAAATAGAACGACTTTATAATACTTATAATATGAAATGGAGGGATTAACAGCCAGGGTGATAATTTACCAAGAAAGTACATAAGAAACTTATTGTGGATTTTCATCGAGCTGTAAACTTTGTAACTCCTGTTTCATATGCTCTGTTTCGTGATGATATATATAATCTGAGTTCAATATGAGGTGACTGTGCCACGGCACTTTTGGTGAAAGAATGAGAAATATTGGGAAGAAATGGGGAAGATAATTTGTGTTACAACATATCATGAGGCTGAAGAACTTGGGTTCTTCACTTCTTATTTGCTGAGGGAAACCGGAGCACCCACCCCTCACGTCAAAACTGAGACGGCCGAACAGGAGCCGCTGCAACCAGCGCAGTGCTCCGGGCAGTCCTCGCCTCACTGCGTCTGTCTCTGGAAATTGAACCGTGCTAATATCTATCTATTCTTCCGCAGGTAATTGCCTAGCTAAGTATGCAAAACAATGTTAGCTAGTGCATGATGCCTCGATCTCACCATTAGTCGCCTCCTCACCGTCGTCAGTCGCCTGTTCGTCGACGAGGTCAGCAGATATGGCCGACGGTATCCTGTGCCGTTTTAAGATCCGGGACGTGGCGAGCTTTGCGTTCTGATATTTCAGGACGATCACCCGCTCATCGTCCAGATCAAATCTCAGGTTTTCTTCAGTGCAGCTTTCCACAAGGCTGCACAGATGCTTCAGATTTTCTACTTCCACACCGTTCACCTTTTTTACCTGATCATATATTATGCAGCTTCATCAGTGCATGTCCTACTGGACACTACATATGTGTAGAAATGTAGAATGCTGAAGAATTTCTGTTCTTGGGTAGTGAAAACTAAGGATTTCTGTACAGCAACGGTACCTGTAGTTCAGCGAGCCTTTCATAACCAACATTAATATCATCCATGAGAACCTAAGACAAAATAATCGGTGAGAACACATATACTGAAAAGTTCAGCAGAATGTTTCCTGCAATACTCATAAGATCCTGAAGCAGCTAATTTGAAATGTACTAGAATAGAGAAGGATGGCGAAGTAGTACCTGAGATAGGATAACTAGTTGTTCACCAGCTTTTTTTGGAAGCTCTCTCAGTGCCCGTTCACACAGTCGGCGTGGCGAATTGTTGTACCAGTCTTCTCCAAATTCATGGAGATAAGGCTGGGTCAGTGGGATGAAAACAAAACCAGCAAAGATGTAGTAGCTGGGTAGTTTATCAAATTGATGTACAGGGACTAAAGGTTGCAACTGCACAAGAAATTATATATAAGATCATTTCCAGTGTACGTATCCAAAAAGCACTTGAACAGGTCAAGTAAGTGCAAAGTGAAATGATGAATGCAAAGCATAGGCGTGGAAGCATGTGTACAAAATACTTGGGTCCAATTTGTTAGCCTACAGAGATCATTGAGATATCTGATACATCTGCAGTTCTGCACATAAATCTCTATATAATGACTATTATAAGTTTGGAGAAGGTTGAGTCCATTACCCATGCCTAAAACTAGCAAAACTAGGTGCAAGGATAAAAGAGAGTAGCATTTGAATCATATTAGTAACCAGCAGCAGAAAGAAAAAACACCCTGGTTAATCAAAATGTATAACTTCTATAAGCAACATTGCAAGTACTCACAGGTCTAACAGTGACATTCAATTCATGCTCTTTGCCATCTCTTAGAACTTTGAGAACCGCCATTTCCCCAGGCTTCTTCATGGACACCAGATGATCGAAGGTGATTCTCTCCCTATTTCGAAATGGGACTGCAGGCATTAAAAAAGCTGGTGTGAAAAAAAAAATGTACTCAAGGCATACCAAATGTTTTGTCCAAGGATAGTTATGTGCTATGATCTACCAGGTAAAATAATACAGGAACATGAAACCAAAATATGTAAAAGTACACAGTCGTGTGAAGCCCACCTGTGCCATCATTTGCTATAGGCACACCGTCAAACTCAAGAAGAATGTCATCTTTCTTAAGAACTCTGTGAGCATCAGATAGAGGATTTATTCTACTCACTAACACTCCAGTCAAATCAGGCTTCATCCCAAAGCACTCTCTTAATTGAATATTCTCTGTGGCCTGGCAAGATATTCCAAGGGTACAAAAACCAGAATATTTACCGCTCTCTTCCACTCCAGAGATGAAACGTTTAATTACAGGCACCGGTATAATATACCTGAAAGAGGAGGATTACATTTCTAGCTAAAGCAAGGGGTTCAATTGGTGCATGACTAGAAAGTTATTTCAGGGACCTACCCAATGTTTTCTGCCCCTGATAAATTTTGAAAAGCAACTCCAGCAACTTTGTCGCCCATAATTGCAGGCCCTCCGCTGTTTCCTGGGTTGATAGCCGCATCTATTTGTATGGCCATGAGCTGAGTAGCACCATGTGCATATTGTGTTGGCTCAACTCTAGAGACCACACCCTTGGTGACAGAAATGTTGTCCCCCCCTGAGCAATGGAAAGCCAGAAACATAAATTTGTTCACATTTTTATGATTTTCTTTCTAACAAGAATAGTTACAGTAAGAACTGAGAAGGCCCTATAAAGCTATTCATGCTAGCAATAGCATCGGAGGCAGAAAAGCTGCACGAGAAAATTTTAATCTATCTGAATTAACTGTGTAAACATGCATGCATAGATAGATCATCATGGTATCACTCAACAGAGAAGTGTGTAGTACCTTGCTGTTCATGTGGTATAAGGTGAAGATAGGAGGAATATCTACCACATAAAAAATGCTGGGGATACAAAAAAAAAATAATCTCATAATGATGAGTCTAACAGCATAATAAATTATCTACTTCCTCCATTTCACAATTTAAGACTTTCTAGCATTGCCCGCATTCGTATAGATATTAATGAATCTAGACAAATATATTGCCCACATTAACATCTATATGAATGTAGACAATGCTAGAAAGTCTTACATTGTGAAATGGAGGGAGTATATGAATGTTAATGTTAAAAGTGGATTACAAACAAGGGGTAAAATGATGAATCTAATGGCATGATAAATTATCTATACAAATGTTAAAAGTGGGTTACAAACATAGGGTAAATTTCACTTTCTTTCAAAATTGTGTAAAATTTCATTAGCATATTTGTCTAACTGACCTTTCAGTGATCAATTAGATCATTGTCATTCATTTACAACAGAACAGTACGCCGATACAAACTAGATGGTTAGGGTATGGCATTTGCATAGACTTCAATGTGTTCAGTGGATGAAATCATAAAACTATCAAGTTTAACATCTAAGCACATAATACTGCAAATGATATAGGACTGTTAGTTTCAAAATTGATACCTTGCGGGTAGCCAACCACAGCAACTGCTTCCTGCAAGAAGGGAATGTCTCCAAGCTCCAAACTGTTCATTCCATCCCAAAACTCCTCACTATCAACTTTCAGAAGAGCCAAGTCGCACTCATGGCCAACAGCCTGGACTTCTGCCTTGTACTTAGTAGGCGATCCATGCTTCCTTACGAGAACAAAGGTATGATCCGCTATAACATGAGCATTTGTGACGATTCTCCTCCCCGGAATTACAAATCCTACAACACAGACATGCATTAGCAGATGAACCAAAAGTCCAAAAAAACAAGCATAACTTCAGAAGGTTTTCTCAGTTAGCAACCCACAAATGGCTGATTTGTTCGGCTTATCCTACAGCAAGGTCATTTCAAAAGTTCATGAAACATAGTAGGGCACTCCATGTGACTACCATAAACCAAGAAGCACATTTCATCATACTAAGTAGTAAGTACACACTAGCAGAAATACATAAATTGGGCGCACTGTCTTTGTCAGTTGAAACCAGCAAACTACCCCGTTATTGATCATCGATAAAAGGTCAAACTAAGCCCAATCAGCATCAAGGTAACACTCCACCGATCCATGCAATAGAAATGGCAATCGCTTGCCCGCCATACCTACGCATCTACCGCAGCAACAGAGATCGAAACACGCTACTCAGGACTCTCGCTGCTGACTGCTTGAGATTTGCTAAGCTTACCTGAGCCCATGCTCTCGCGCTGCGCCTTGTTCTGCCACGGCAGGAAGTAGTTGGGGCTACTGGACACCGTGAAAACCTTCACCACCGAGTCCAGCGCCAGCTCCACCGCCGCGTACGCGTCCGTGTCATACCTCCCCGCCGCCACCTCCACCGCCGCGTCGGCCTCGCCTCCATCCTCCCCCTCACGCTCCTCCTCCTCGCCTCGCTCCGCCTCGGGTATGGCGGTGGCGCCGGGGGCGCCGCATTCCCCCACGCGGAAGAGCGTGGAGGAGCAGGACGCGGTGGAGAAGCGGCGGGGCACAGGCCGCGCCGCGATGCGCGGCAGGAGGCCTCGGGCTAGGGTTTGGAAGGGCGGGAGAGGAGGCCGAGGGGGCGGGGGCGGAGGCGGCGGGCGGTGGAGGAGGAGGAGGAGGCGGCGTAGCGAGGCGGGGGACAAGGACGAGGACGACGAGGAGGAGGAGAGGCGGCGGAGAGAGCGGACGGAGGCGAGCATGGTGGTGGCGGGGCGGCCTCGCCGGAAGAAGCGGCGCGGCGCGGCGCGGGGCAGGAGGCGGTCAGGGTTTGGGGATTCCGATCCGTGGGGGTTTTAGTTGGGTTCAGCCCAAACTTTTTTTTTTTTGCGCTCGAAGTCCAGCCCATTTACCCCATCATTTTTTTTTTTTGTTGAGTCTTCCATCTAGGAGTCTAGGACTATGGATGGCAATTTGCCCCGCGGGGCTTCGGGGTCAGGGCCCCGTCTTGGCCAGGTGCGGGGACAAGAGAGAAAATCCACCCGTGGGCGACCCGTGGAGGCCCGAGGTAGGTATATTAGTTAAAATACAGCCATTACTGTACATGCCCGAGAAGCCCAATCCACCTCTCCCTAAAACCTAACTATCCGGAGCCAACTAACCATCGGACGTCTGATAATATTCCAAAGATCGGACAGTCCTCCTACTGTGCTTGATTGTGCATCATGTCTAGGCTCTAGGCTACTACGCTATGTATGCTTTAGGTTGTTAACTTTATTTGCATACATTTAAACTATTTTATGTTATAAACTGTTTATCCAATCCACGATTCAATTATATCATTTTATTCATCATAATTAAATCTTTATAACAAGGTCTCACATGATTATTTTTATACTTTAATCACATCGTGTTAACTATTGAAACATCATATAATATTTACTGGAACATATAAATGATACTATGTGCAACATTTTTAATTACCTAGTGAATACTTGTTGAAACAATCAAAAAACACATGTGCAATATTTACAAATAAACTAGTGAAACATCATAAACTACTTGGTGAAACATGCAAATAGCACCATGTGATATATAAACAAAACATACATTGCAACACAAATAATTATAAAATGTGCAACATAATATAATCTCAGCTGAAACATCCGAATCTCACATGCGAAACATTAAATTTCAATGGTTGAAACATATGTGTGTGTGTGTGTGTTTCCATTATAATATAATCATGTAATATCTTGTTGTTAAGATTTAATTGTAATGAATATAATGGTATAATCAGATCGTAGATTGGATAAGTAATTTGGGAGAAAAGTCATTTTTCAAGTTTGCTAAAAGAGTGTACATGCAAATAGCCTTGTGTCCCCTCTCCTTCATGCATGCTAATGCTTAGTTATGAAGTATATGTATTGGGTGTGTAAAGAGAGGATCTAACAAAAAGGAAAGGAGACTGTATGTAGTAAAGTTATAGGTGTTCGATTTTTTCTCTGACATCGGACGTCCAGACGGAGGCATTATCCTAACTATCCTCACTCCTCACCTGTCCCTATCCTCACACCTCACCGTCGCTACTCACTCTCCACGGCTCTAGACGCCTCCACTGACCGGCGACCACGGTTCCAGTGGTCCACCGACCACCGGCCCTCTCCCTTCACCTCTAGTCTTTGTTCTCTACCCTTCTCCCTTGACGCACCGGGCAGCGCGGCGAACCGGCGGCGAGGTGCGTAGGTGGGCTGCTATGGACTAGGGCATGAGGCGGCGCAGCAGTGAGCAGGGCGGTGTGCAAGCGGCGAGCGGGGCGGTGAGCCGGGCGGCGTGCAAGCGGTGAGTGGGGCGGCAAGCGGGACGAGCAGCTGAGAGGGGCAACAGGCAGGCAACGAGTTGGTGATGCACTGAACTACTGCTTTTCAAGTATTTGTGATTGTGCATTTGGTTCATGGATGGAGTGGTCTTGCTGAAGTCTTGAATTGCTGATTGTGTATTAGTATTCTTGTTCACTCGATGGATTGTTTTGCATTTTTTTTCTAGTTGGATGGAATGGTCACTCTTATTGCGGGGCCCCAGAGGGGCCGGGGCCGGGTGGTGTTTTGGTCCTGTATCTCACATCGGGGGTAGGGGTGTTCCAGACCAACCCGCCCCGTTTGCCAACCCTATCTAGGACTAGGAGTATTTGTTGGGTGACACACCAGACAATGATTTGATTCAGTTCCTGTTCCACCGGTAATGGCTTGTTGAATATGGGAAAATATGTACAAAAATATGTGTGGTATAAACTCCATATATATTATATCCTGGAATCTATAGTGGGATACACACAAATCTCAGATTTTTTTTTTGTGTATCCTATTTCTAGAGTAGTTTTGCAACTACATAGTTTTCCGCTGAACACAGTCAACAATGGAATTAACCATGCAAAGCTCGTCTCTTAAAATATACCTAATTGTGTTTTACTATTACTCTTTTAGTTATAGCATGTTTTGGGTCGGAGGGAGTAATTGATTGAATTACAGCTGATAAGCTATTAAAAGGTTTTAAACAAATGATATTACAACTTTTATACTTCCTTTCTTAAATGTTTAAAAGTCAGGGTTATAAGATAGATTACAATGAAAAAAAAAACCAAGAACAAATTAAAACTAAGTTACAAAAAATTAAAATTGGGTATGGACTAGAGGTAGAGCCGTAGAGCTAGAGAATGAGCTAACCAAGAACTAAACTAATGTTAACTTGTTTATATCTTCAAATTTTTATGATTCTTTCAACATTTTGACTATATAGTACAACGTGGTACGGTAACCCCGTGTCCCTAGCACATAGAAATAATTGTGTCGTGACAGCTAAATAGGTCTATTCTAAAAAGCGCCAAAATATTTTTAATTTTTTAAACTGCTCGTAAATGAAAGAAATTCAATGGATAGGATGAAAATAGTGAGGGAAATTCCTGAGCTGCCAGGGATGGGAGGGATTAAAATGGTGACGAGAATTCCCAACGCGATTGAACCGTTTTAAATTCCAATCGTACATAAAATTTAATTTTTCAAATTTTAATCAGCATCATTAAATACAATCGTCACTAGAAGTTAAATTGGGAAATATGGTTGACCGATAATCGTTTCCGTAGAGATGCCGCCGTTTGCCGTTTCGTTTTCATCCCTCATGGGACCAAGGGATCGAATCCATCAAAGACACCATTTTGCAACAGCAGCTTCACTGCAGACGATGAGTTCTTTTTTGCAGCTCAGCCGATCGATCGACATACGCTCCACAGCACAGTCCCAGAAGTACAAAATTCTCATATGCTCCGTTCCATCATTCCATGAGGCTGTTGATGTTCTTGTACTACCAGGGAAGAAGAATATGTAATAGAAAAAAAACATCCCGGTCAATCATAGGGAAGGCAAAAGGTGAATAAGTACTTGCACACATGTTTGCTCGAGGTTTCTCTCCGTGCGTTGGGCCTGGCAGGCAGCAGACAAAGGCATGCAGGCCATGCATGGGCCGTAGGCCGGCCGGCCTGTGATGGCGATGTAACGGAAGGACACCTGTTCGTCGGGGGTGTGTGCAGTGGCGTTTGCCACTTTCTGGAAAGGCCATCATTGCCATCATGGAACGGGTGAAAATTTGCCTTTTTCTTTTTTTTTAAGAAGGATAATTTTTACCCGGAGTCTGACCTTATTTGGTTCCCAAAACAAAAATTTTTCACCCATCACATTGAATACTTGATATATGCATGGAGTATTAAATGTGGATAAAGGAAAACCAATTACATAGTTTGCGTATAAATTGCGAAACAAATCTGCTTAGGACTCACTGCACATAAGCGAGTCTAATTTTGGGATTAGCTTAGCCACGTTGAGCGCCCTAGAAAAGGGATCCTAACTGACACATCGCAAGTACTACACTCACAAGGTAACATCTTGTCTATTATATTATTAAAACAGCCTTGAAAGGAGGCATCATGTTCGCTTAGGGGCTAGAAATTCCCACATTAATCGGAGAAAAAGAAAAGAAGAGTCCAAGTAGAAATAAAATATAAAAATAGCTGAAATTCGGAATTAAAAATATGCAATATGGAAAGAGGAGTCCATATAGGAACCCAATATATGATAAATTAAAATTCGAAATAATAATAAAATAAATTTCAAAATTAGAAAAAGAAAAAAGAAGAGTTCGAGTAGGAATACAATTTATAAATAATTAAAATTCGGAATTAAAAATAAGGAATATTGAAAGAAGAGTCCATATAAAAATCCAATACGAGATTAATTAAAATTCGTAATAAAAAAATAAAAAATCGAAATTAGAAAAAAGAAAAGAAAATAAGAGTTAATACAATTTAAAATTAACTTAAATTAGGAATTAAATATAAGCAATATTAAAATAAAAGTACATATAAGAACCCAATAGTAGATTAAATAATATTCGGAATAAAAAATAGGAATATAATTTTGAAACAACTGAATTGAAAATAAAAAATAAAAAATCAAAAGAACATAATAATAAATAAAATAAATTCTTAAATTAAGAAAAAAGAAGATTTCAACTAGGAATACAATTTATAAATAACTAAAATTGGTGATAAAAAAATAAGACTATTAAAAGAAAAGACCATCTAAAACACATGATGAGATTAATTAAGTAACATGCCTATAGAGGAGCAGAGTGGTGGCGGTTGATGAGACATCTAAAAACTACTAATAAAACACCAAATAGAATCCTATTGACGATTAAAAGGAAAGATGACGGGCAGGTCGTGAAGTAATCAGTCAAGGCGGTTGGCGGGGACTTCTAGAAAGTAAAAAAATAAACTTCAATGATAATTATATTTGATTTTTAAAATCTCAATTACAATAAAAATAAGAGGCAACGGACGGGTCGTATAGGAGTGCAATGGTAGAGCCGCTGATGGTTGGTCGGTCTTATAGAAAGTAAAAAATGAATTCCAATGATAGTTATGTTCGATTTTTACAATCCCAATGACAATAAAGATTATGCGGTGGACGGGTCGTAGAGGAGTATATGGTAGTGTTTGATGGGATTTCTAAAAATTATAAAAAACATAAAACCCAACGAGACAACAAAACTCTAAAAACTATAAGGTTCAATTTTCAAAGGTACGGGCTTCTAAAAAGTAAAAAAAATAATCCCCAATGATAATCATGTTTGATTTTAAAATCTCAATGACAATAAAGAAGGGCGACAGCGGGCGAGCCGTAGAGGAGTACAGTGACAAAGGAGTTGACATTTTGGTGGAACTTCTAGAAAGTAAAAAAATGAACCTAAACGATACTTATGTTCAATTTTTAAAATAGCAATGATAATAAAGAGAAGATGCAGTGGACGGTTGTAGAGGAGTATAATAGCAGCGTTTGACAGGACTTCTAGAAATTATTAAAAATAAGCCCAACAGGACAATGAACTCTAATAGTTTTTAGATCCAATTTTTAAAAGTTACAAGGAGAATAAATAGAAATAGTGGTAGATCGAGCAAGCTAATAAAAAATAATATGACATAAGTAAGGGGTAGCAACTGATGTGTCTTTTAAAAACTACAAAATAAGAAACACGACGATGATAAGGTTTGGTTTTTCAAAATCTTAAAACAACAAGATAACTATTTAATAAATTTTAAGTAAAATCATACTTAAAAAATATATAATTTTATATAGATGCTAGCCGCGCAATTGCGCGGGCCACCCAGCTAGTTATATGAATATTACAAATCTCTACTACTTTAAGAGAGGAGAGATGTCGTCTATATGCTCCTCCTCCTATCACAAAGTTTAGCTCCCATACGACTTGTATAAACAAACCAGTGGGCTTGTATAAAAATCATTGGGCCTACTAGGATAAAAAGAAGTGTATTCTTCGCTCCTGAATTCCTTTGCAATGCACAAACATCTTGCTGGATTACATAAATTGAACAATTGTGTGACTATGCGAGTAGGTATTTTGGAAGGAGGACACAACTTTCTATTCAGGAATACTAGGAGAGATGGCATCCCAGCCATTCCGAGCAGTAGTATGGGTGCGACAAGCTCCTCACCATGCGTGAGACGAGTGCTACTCCCTAAACTGCGATATTTGCATGCTACCGCCCCTTCGCCTACGCCGTTGTTCATTTGCGAGCGTCTCTCGGTCGACGACATCGTCCACGCAAGAGCCCCTTGCCACGGTCCCAATGGAGGAGAAATGGAGAACCTGGACACCAACCTCACCGCCACATTGACGAACCTAACACAATCCTAGCGAAACAAACGCCATTGCTAGCAAACCAGGTGGTTGTGGGCATCGGGAGCTGCACGTGGCAAGCCCATTCTAGACCACCTTCACATCTCCACTCGTTCAACCTCTACCACTTATGCTCTAGTGAACTCGCCACCAACGACATCACCATCGCTGCCACAGGCACGTGCTACACAAGATGCTACCACAAAACAACAAGAAGTAGACGTCGCATTATAGCAAGAGCTGGTTGGAGCTAGCAGAACGAGAAGGTGAAGAAGTAGGCGCCGATGCGAGAGGTGAAGATAACCAAGTCAATCTCGGAGGCGATGAAGGAGTCGGCGGCGAAGGACACCAATGATGGCATCACTTAAATAAAAACCAATAGTAATTAATCCCGCAGGGTTAAATTTTTTGCTCTGCCACAACTAACGGGGTATTAGCTAGTTTTGCCTGTACCAGATCTGGATAGGGTACTACGTTTGGTACATACCTAACCTGGTATCGTTCCATTCAAACAACATGATGTGGTATAGTATCCCTTATTTCTATATGTTATTGGACAAACAAAAATATGTTGTATATTGTATAGTAATGGTACGTAGGCAATAAAAACTGGTGACGGATATACCAATCTTACGAGCATCATTTTCATAAAGGGACAATTTGAACCATGCCACACAAATTTTGCAAAATTTGTGATATGCCACCCTAACCCACATATCATTGACTCATGTGGGTCCTACATGTCATTGAAATACGGATGGCATATCTCAAATTTTGCAAATATAGGGTGGCATGGTTCCAACAAACCCTTTCATAAAAGGGTTACTATCTCTTACGTTTTCAGGCGTAATCATATTTAAAAATTCCAAGTTTTTTAATTTATCTCGATAGTTCAATTGGTAAATTTAGAAATTTCCGATCGACTAAGAACAGTTTCCATGGAAATAATATCGTTTCTGGTCATTTAATTTCATGCCACATTTAACTGTTCAAACAAGTTTAGAGGAAGCGGGGAACAAATTAAGCTCTAGACGATCCGAGGTGAGAATTAAGGCCTCACGCAGGAAGACATAGTGCAGTACAGGATGAGACGAGAGAGGCGTAAAGCATACTCCCTCCATTCCATATATATAAAAAAATCAAATCCTGTCTATGAATGTGATCGGACAAGTATTTGTCCAGATTATAGTCAGGATTTAATTCTTTTGATCTCGAGACGGAGGGTGCAGCTACTCGCTAGTGCGTGGGATGGGACGACACATCTACCGCATCAGCGATTTGCTGCTGCAGCAGCAGCTAGCAGTACACGCAGAGATGACATCCCGGATCCATCCATGGAAGCAGAGAGCCATTCATTCATTCCCATCAGCCCATCCTGCGGTTCTCTCCTCCCATCAAGAGAGAGACCACATATACCATACCGTACCTGAGACTCTCTCTCACAATAATCACACAAGTGAACGAAGAAGAAAAACTATACAGTACTTGTATCATGTCATAGGCCTCGCCTCTCGCTCGCCGTTTCGTTCGGCCGGATGCATGGCCGCATATGCCTCCCACCGCTTTGTCCCCCCAGCTCCCCCGTACCTACGCACGCACACGGCAGCTAGCGCGCCCCGAACGCGCCGCCCGCGCGGCTATTGATTGCTCGCGCGCGCGCGCTCGCATTTTCTGGTACGCGCGCGGCCAATCAACCGATCGGCCGCGCGCGCGCACACCTCCGCTAGCTGCGCGCATCGATTCCCCTGCATCCTGCATGCGCCGCGCGGACGCCGGTCGGTCGGTCGGTGCAGCCGGCAGGGCGCGCGCGGGTGGACGGACGGCTGGGATCCATCGCGAGCTAGGACGGGAGACTACGACTCTATCACATCGGATATCTGGACACTAATTATAAATATTAAAGGTAGATTATTAATAAAACCCATTCTATAACCCTGGACTAATTCGCGAGACGAATTTATTGAGCCTAATTAATCCATGATTAGCCTATGTGATGCTACAGTAAACATGCGCTAATTATGGATTTAGGCTTAAAAAATTTGTCGTGCGAATTAGCTCTCATTTATGTAATTAGTTTTATAAGTAGTCTATGTTTAATACTCCAAATTCATCCGATATAACTGGGACTAAAGTTTAATCCCTAATCCAAACACCACCTATACGGCTATATACCACCACGTACGGAGGCGGAGAGGACGACGGACCACGTATCCGGCCGGCCGTCCGGCCGGGCGGGCCATGCACGGGCCACCACCATCGTCCATGCTGCCTGCCTGCCTGCCTGCCTGCGCTGCGCTCTACACGGCTACTGCACAATATGGCGGCCCCCTAGTCCGCCGGCCATCCTGCACGTACCACGTACGCATGCACTACCCACCATCGATCACGTAGTAAAAGGTAGTTATTCAAAGTAACAAAAGCTACCTGTAACGAGCTAACGACCGACGACGAAGCAGCGCGGCGGCCAAGTCGATCTTTAGTTAGGGTATCTCTAGTGTTTTGATTCGACCAGTCCGATTGATCAACAAATAAATTTTTACTTCTTCCGTTGAACTCCAATTTTTGGAGTTGTTCGATTTGCTTTCTAACAAAGTACGAGTCCGACGGCTACTATATGTTGTCATGCGGTAAAATCAATTTTGTGTTCACGCGGTAGATGCTCTTATTAGTCTTATACTACTAGAGATCGATGAACACGTCAATTAATCAACTTGGCATGATGGACGACGAACATCGGAACACACTGAGTAGGAGCTAGCTAAGCTAAGCTAAGCTAGCTAGGTCGGCTTTGGACCACTACGCGCGTACTCCGCACGGTTCCATAATTCTTAACGTTTTGGACAAGGTTAAGATCAAATTGTTATAACTTTGACTAGCAATAACTTTAAAAATATTTAGTTTAAAGGCACTATAAAAACATATACATATTGATTTTATAAAGTACTACTCCATAAAAGTAAACATGTATTTAATTATTGTATATATTTTGAAAACCGTGTCGTTTAAAACGTCAAGAATTATGGAATCGGAGGGAGTACAAAATTAACCGACGTTGAAACTAGAACCCGGCCGGCCGCCCGGTTGGCCGTTGGCCCGCCGTAGCGAGGGCCATGCACGCATGCAAGGATAGATCACCGATGTTGACGCGTGCATGCATGCATCCATCCATCCATCCATGCACGGAAACGGATGGGGGCACTTGACAAACAATCATGCGTACGTGCAGGGCCGAGCGCCGCGCGCGTACGTACGTACGTACGAGCGGCCGGTGGTGGTGGTGGCCGGCGCGCGCATGGGTGCTAGCTAGCTCTCGCCCCCGCACCAGGACAGAATACGGAATCGATCGGTGGACGACGACGACGACGAGGGAGAGCTAGCTACTAGCCGATCGATCGATCGACCGACCGACAAAATCAATGCCAAGCAGCGCGCAGCTCGCATGTCGGCGTCATCGTCTGGGCCCCCGGCTGCCGAGGGAGAGAGAGTTAAGCCAGCCAGCCATGTACCCTACATTGAATTGGCCGCAGGCCGGCCGGCGAGCTGCTGCAGGCGGCGACCGGTGGTGGCGCCGGCGATCGAGGCAGAGTAAATTGCATGAGACGCGCGTCAAAGTTAGCGCAGGGAGACCACTGACGACCACACACGCACCGGCCGCCCGCCCGGCGCCCACTGCTGCTGCAGCTAGCTAGCCTGAAGATTGATTGATGAAAAATTCTCGGGCGGATGATGAAAGTTTAACGTACGCGCTGTCATTCTCGCCATGTGCGAAATCGGCGGAGGATTTATTGCCGAGGTGATCGGGTTTGGCAGACAATGTGCGTGTGCCTGCCTACGCTGTCAGAGCGCGCGGGGAGGATAAAGTACTGGCCGGCGCAAGCTGCAGCTGTGTACAACATGGAGGAAATGAAATTCACTTTGCTACTGCGCTGCAAATACTGCATCCTGCGTGCCTCTGCAGGGGAGCCATTCAATTAACTTGAAAGATAGTACAATGAATTTGGCCAGGAGAACCAGCTTGCTTGTCTTAAACACAGGATAATAATATGCGTGAGAGCATGTGTGTCATCAGCTGATGATGCTAAAAATGGCATGGCGTGGAAGTTTGCGCTGTGACATGTGTGAGAGTCGATCTAGATCAGCATGCATTGCACACTTGCACACCATGAAATTAATTTCATTTTTTTTGTTGCTACTCTATTCTGTCTGCAGGTAGATGTACGTATAAGAGTTTCTAACAGATATGCCCGGGACTTCTCTCAACCGTAAAAAGGAATAAATTTCTAACATGTGCAAACACTGGTTTTATAACGCTGCAACTTATAAAATATATGCATAAATAGATTATATTATATTCCATTATGTATTAATCTCTGTTCTCAACATTAAGACTAAGGGTCTGTTTGGAGGAGCTTTAGATTCTAAGAAACAGCTGTTTGGTAGCCAGTTTCTGAGAATCTGGAAAAGCTCTGAAACTCAGCTTCTCCAGCTTCTGGCTTCTTAGTTCATTTTTCAGAATCTGTAACTACGTATTCTCAGAAGCTGTGGACTGTTTGAGGCAGCTTCTAGCAGAAGCAGCTTTTGGAAAAAGCTGCAGCTGGGACAAGCTCCCCCAAACAGGGCCTAAGTTTGTTTTAGCTTCTTGATTTAGCTATAAAATATCTTGTTTTACGTAAGCACGCTTTCTAAACTATCAAAGGTATGCTCTTTTTTTAAAATATATATAGAAAAATCTTATAAAAAGTCAAATATACCTACTAGTTAAGTTTATATGACTTAATAATCAATTAATCACACGTAATGGATCTTCTCACTTTGTGTTCCAGGGAAATGCTAAGCCATCCCCGCTGAATCGAACTCAGCCTGTATCAATATCCAATAACTTAAATTTATGTCTTATTCTCTTCTTTTGTGAAACAAATAATGTTCTAAACTAACTTAAAAAATATACTTTGTTTTAAATCCTCGCTGATATGAAAAAAAAGAGAGATCTATATAAGCATACAAATGTATCTAGATTAATTCAACAAATAATAAAGAAAACAAACTAGAAGTTGCAGCTCATTTGTATTAATCAAATTCAATTTCCCCTATATTATGCAAGTTAGTTAGAGCTCAAATATTGGTGAGAGTATATACTATTCAACGACGCACATTTCATTTTGTTTCTAAATAATTAGAAAGTACTGAGGGTTAAAGTTTTACCTTGTCATGATGAGAGTGGCCACGCAACATGAGTTGTGACCATCATGGTATTGAATGTTATATGGCTGAGCAGTGGTGAGAAAAGGACAGAGAGGGGGGCATCATCAATCATGTATATTCTTGCTACATGCATTAATGACACAATGTATTTTGCGCTGGTGACTTTCTATTTGCATGAATGTTGGGGTGAGATATGAAGAGAAAGCTAGCTAGGGTTCTTATTTTGGTGTTAAATAAGAGAGGAAGGAGTTGTGTGTAGTGCAGTGTCTGCTGTTGGGCTAGAACTGTTCGATACTCCATCTTGGTAGCATCTTTGCACATCTATTTCCACAGATTTAAATAAAATCAATGTGGTCCAGGATGATATATTAATATTGAAGTTGATATTATTGAAAAAAAGCCAATTAACTAATTCAGTATTTACTTTCGAATAATGTTAAGGCATACTCATCATTTGAGGGGTGAGGTTTTTTATGTATTTCTTATAATAATCAATCAAAGGGGATGCACAAAATACCTTTTCTCATGATATATTTGTAATGAAATAAAAATAAACCATATGAAAACTTATCTCTAAATATAAGTATTTTTGGAAAGTGTCAGCAAAAGTGGACGACCAATTAATGCTACTAAATTTTGCATACCACCATGAAAAGTGGTGCTACATATAGTAGCATATAGTGTTATTGTTCATGGTAATGTGTCGTAACTGCGTAAAGCAAAATTTATTTTTTGAATTACAGAAATGAGTAAATAACTTAAAAAATATTATAGAAAAGCTATAATTAATAATTCAGCCTATGAAATTCTTACATATAAATCATAGAGTTGAGATATCAGATATCTCGTAGGAGTATTTACCAAGAGAACTTCTATATTTTCTTGAGTGAGAGGGAAACATCTACTTAATTAAATGCTAACAATATAACTGTTAAGATTCACTCGTCAAAGGTAGAATTATCATTGGAGATACAGTTTTAACATGCAAAATCCTTAATTTACAAAAAAAAAAAGCATCCCCACACAAATAGAAAAATCATTGTACGATCATAATTGCAATGAGGGCAACGGACTGCAATGAGAGTCCCTACTTTCACACTTGGAACCTGCAATTAATCTACAAAAGGCATGCTTAACAGTGTTTACCATGTCATCAATAGATAGCACACTTATGAAGCCTCTCATACAACTATTAAGTCTATAGGAACTAACCCTTATAATATTATCCCCACATGCCACCAGACCGCCACCACCACATTGGGATCGTTGTAGGATTTAAGCCAGTTTCGCATCACCAAGTTCGTTAGGCGCACTTGCACTTTGGATCTCATAACCGAGATTGTTGTTAGTCTTGCGCCAACCTCGATAGCCAATGATCTAGGTAAACGCCAACCTTGCTAGCCAACAACCACAACCTAATTAACCTCATTGGCCCCTACCTAGATCTGGTGCCCTTAACACTGTTTGTTGTTGGATTTGTAGCTACTGACCTTGGTTGCTATGAGATCACTTTGACCTCTTGGTATTCACACCCCCGCCTCATTGTCTCCTAGACCCGACACCCTTGACATTACTAGCCACCATATCTCTTGCCATCGACCACAGCAGGCTATGAACCTATAGTTGTTAATCTTGCTAGTCGCTGATCTAGCAGCTCCAAACTTAATCGGAGCTTGATTCGTCTGTTCGAAGCTACATTGTCGGCGCGAGCAATCGTCCAGGTTTATAAAAAAAATAACCTTGTTTCCATCATAATGCTTCTTAATTCTCGTACAATTTACAATCCCTCAGTAGAGAGAGGACACCCCTACCTCTCTTTTATGTCTCCTCAAGCATAGATTTTTGTTGAGTTATCATTACTATGGGTTGTACTTATGCGTGTTGTACATGACTTAAGCAAGCGGTAGGTGATTGTGAAAAATTTCTTGTAGAGCTGAAAAAAGGGAAAGAAATATGAGTTTAAGTTACCTCTTCTATTTTGCAACCCTAAGCACGGGCCTTGCACCTTCTCCTTGTCCCACGTGACTACATCCCTCTTCCATTCTCTTATTGTTTTTCCTAACTATGTACATTTTATCCAATCTACACATGTAGAAGATCTTGAAAGTTTGACTTGTATGTCCAAAACTGGGAAAGTATTTTTACACATAAAGGACACATCTACTACATGTTTTTGTGACAGCTAGAGAGTACATCTTTGAATTTCTTTGTGCTAACTTTACAAATTAAAACGAAAAAGAACATATCATCAATTCTAAACCAAAATGCAATAAAAGATCACAGCAATTGGGCTTATGAAAGATCCTAACGAGCCGTTGGGCTTACAAACCGGTACTAAAGACACCGAGAGATTTGGGTTTTTGGCCGACCGAGTAAAGATCGGTTTTCCAGGAGTGCACGTTCCTCGAACCACTGAAACCAGAATCCCCTTCATTCTTCCCTCAATTATAACCCGCCCGCCATCCAATAATGAAGACGGATAATGATTTGTTTTTGACACTCCATCCCCATATTCTCCCCCCATCCCTCTCAACATATACCACACACCTCACCATCTTTTGGTCGTCACTTTCATACTCCATTCTCTCTCTAAAACAACCATCCAACCAGAACCAACTAGGTAGCTAGAGAGGGAGGGAGGAGAGGAAAAAAGAAACAAACAAAAGAAAGGGAAGAAGAGAAAAAAAAAACTAGAGATTCATTCAACTAACAAGCCCGCAGCAGCTAAGCTAAATATAGGAGCTAGGAAAAGAGGGGAGAGAGGAGGTCGCCGACGCAGCAAGAAGAGAGAGAGAGAGAGAGAGAGAGAGAGAGAGAGAGAGAGAGAGAGAGGAAGGCGAGAGGCCGGAGAAGGCGGAGGCGCGCGCGGCGTTGCGGCCGGCAGCGGCACGAAGTGCGCAGAAAAGCTTCGTCGTCCCACGGAAAGGGTGCGTGCGTGCGTGCGTGCGTGCGTGTACTTTGGCCTCCTCGCCGTACTAGCTAGCTAGCTACCTCTCTCTCCCTCTCGCAGTTGGATCCAATGGCTTTTCTTAACTTGTTTTGTTTCTTCCGTTTTCTTCTTCTTGTTCTTTATCGTCCTCTTTCCCTCTTAATGTTTGATTTCAAGCTTGCTTCGATCTTGGTGTTCTTGATTTATAATGTTATTAATCAGCTAATTAAGTCTAAGCGTTTGTGGAAGAGTACTGATCCAAGAAACAGGAATGTTTACAGTCGGTTGGGTCATCTTCAATTAGTGGAGTAAGAAATTAATTGAAGATGAACACATGTACGCAACCTCGCTATGTCTCTTGAGAACCCAAACCATCACTCTTGCAAACAAGAAAGGGAATAAATAAATATCTGGGACATTTGGAATTTGATGACGAACATAAATTTATTTTTTTTCTTGTTGCTTTGAAGAAAATTGCGGTTATATATTTTTTTAGGGTGATTTGCTTCCTTTTTTTTGTACGTAGAGGAGTAATAAACAGATTAATAATAATAATCTTGATGATCCATGCCTGTGTAAAAACGGATTAGCAGGAACATAAAAAAATTATGATTCATTTCCTTGTAAGTTTCTTCGATTTCCTAGCTACACCAAATTTGCCATAAATGCAAAAACCCTCACCGACTCTCCGGCTTCTCTCTCCGGTAATTCTTGAAATTCTGGATCTCGTGTAGTGCTCCAGGATCAGAAGCCGGATCGATCGATCGATGGCGGCCTCGTCGTCGGCGTCGTCGTTGCCGCTGTCGTCCGGCTCGGTGATCACCGTCTCCTCGTCGCCGGCGGTGGGCGCGAGCTCCGGCGGCGGCGGCGGCGGCGGCGGGACGGGGTCGCCGTGCGCGGCGTGCAAGTTCCTGCGGCGCAAGTGCCAGCCGGACTGCGTGTTCGCGCCCTACTTCCCGCCGGACAACCCGCAGAAGTTCGTGCACGTGCACCGGGTGTTCGGCGCGAGCAACGTGACCAAGCTGCTGAACGAGCTCCACCCTTACCAGCGGGAGGACGCGGTGAACTCGCTGGCGTACGAGGCCGACATGCGCCTCCGCGACCCCGTCTACGGCTGCGTCGGCGTCATCTCCGTCCTCCAGCACCAGCTCCGCCAGCTCCAGCAAGACCTCTCCCGCGCCCGCTTCGAGCTCTCCAAGTACCAGGTCACAAATCACAATCAATCAATCAATTATATATAGCTAGCTAGCTAGTGTTTATTATGTGTAGCTTGATCTGATCGTGTGGTGTTTGTGATCTGTGTGCAGGCGGCGGTGGCGGTGTCGTCGTCGAACGGGCAGGCGGCGGCGGCGGCGGCGATGGCGGATCACTTCATCGGGAGCGCGGTGCAGCCGAACTGCACGCAGAACTTCATCAGCGGCGGCGGCGTGGCGGCGGCGGCGATCGGCGTCGGCGGGGGGGCGGGCGGTGGGTTCGTGAACGACCACCACCAGTTCTCCGCCGTGCAGATGCTGGCCAGGAGCTACGACGGCGAGAGCGCGGTGGCGAGGCTCGGCGGCGCCGTGAACGTGAGCGGCGGCGGCGGCTACGAGTTCGGGTACTCGTCCGCCATGGGCGGCGCCGGCGGGCCGATGTCCGGGCTCGGGCCGCTCGGCGGCGGGAAGTTCCTCAAGCCCGGCACCGCCGGCGGCGGCGACCGGCCCACCGCCGCGCAGTAGCCGCGGCGGCCTGTTCAGCTTCGATCTTTGCATTGGGCAGGTTAGTTCTATTAATTCAGCTTAATTTTTGCTTAATCCAAATTATGCGTGCATTAGGTTTTCTTAATTCTGGGATTATATATGCATGCATAGATTCTTCAATCCTCTCTCAATCTCATTCATCTATATATGTTTGTCATTGAATATATGTGAATGGTTAATGAAATGCTAATAAAATCAAGTTAGCTATGTGAAAGTTGAGAGCTAGACTGCTACTAAACTATGTGATGCATTGCATGCATGCCATTCAATATCGGTACAATTAATTCCCTACAGTGAAGAAATTACATTGGCATTGTTTGAATGTCCTAGGTAGGATATACATAAGTATAAATTAATTAAGACATATATATAGTATGTGAAGTTGTGAACCCATCTACACTACACATCTCTTGCAATTAGTTTTCAGGTTTATTTTGGTACAGTATAAAAACCAGTATAAAAAATCGACCATCCCCGTCCTACAGATGATTCCTCTCTTAATTTGGATCGAAGTACGTGTAGAGAAGCAAGCCCTGGCAGGCCTGACTACGGATCTTTTTAATTGGTGGATAATGTGTCTCATTACAGAGATACTTTCTCCGTCCCAAAATATAAGTATTTTTGAGGTTGGCACGGGTAGTAAGAAAGTAGATGAGAATGATTGAAGAAGGTGTGTGATTGGTTGAAAAGAGAAAGTAGGTGAAAAAGAATGGTTGTGATTGGTTGAGAGGAGAAGGTAGGTAGAAAAATAGCTTCATTTTAGGACAAAATACTGTGCTAGAAATAGTTACATTTTGGGATGGAGGTAGTAGACAGTACAGCATGATTAGGAACAAGCCACTACAAATCATATGTTTGAACAGTATCTGAAAACGTACTTCACTTATGACAGGCATGTGCTTTTCGTTCTGTCTTTTCAGAATTCAGATTAAATTTTGCACGTGTAAAGAATTGAACCTGCCTAATTGGATCATCTGATCCACTGCGCAGATTGTTATATTAAAATTAATCCTAAAATCAAAATCTAAAATTCAAACTCATCTTTGGAGTATAATCAAAATATTTACCTATAAGCAGTGTAATAATTTTTGGAACAAAGGGGATTTTAATTTGGAACATTGCGTGTAATAAGGGCATATTCTTATAGTACTACTCTGCAAGCTGGACAAAATTACTACTTAAATTCTGATATGTGTAGACTACTCGGTATTTCATGCCATGCCGTGCAAGTTCCAGCTGAAGCCTGTGTAGCACAAAGAAAAAAATATAAAATAAAACTGAAGATACAGAAGTGTATATTGGAACATTTTTTTTTAAAAAAGAATTGGCTCCTACGTACAGAGCTGCACTACTTAGAGGCCTTGTTTAGTTCCAAAACAAAAACTTTTCACCTATCACATCGAATGTTTGGACACACGCATATAGAATTAAATGTGGACAAAATAAAAAATCTAATTGCACAGTTTGCGTGTAAATTGCGAGACGAATCTTTTAAGCCTAATTGCGTCATGATTTGACAATGTAGTGCTACAGTAAATATTTGTTAATGACGTATTAATTAGGTTTAATAAATTCATCTCGCAGTTTCTTGACGGAATCTATAATTTATTTTGTTATTAGACTACATTTAATACTTCAAATATGTATCGCGTATATCCGATATAACGACCAAACCAAATTTTTTTTCCCAACTAAACAAGGCTTGAATTGATAAAAAATGATACTCCAACGTCGTACGGCATATATATGCGCCAGCGTACATTATAATATGCACGCGTGCGTACGCATGAGCCAACGTACGGCTGGTCATGGTCGGCCTGCTGGTCACAAGACTTCTCTCTCTATCTTATTTTTTTTGGTTATCTTCATGTACTGTGGAACATCAATTAATTAAACACTTGAATTAATTAAACTAGTAGTAATATGGATCTAGTGACGTACAAAATAGTACTTTTCCAGTCATAAATATTTGACGTTTACATATGGCAAAATTTTATACAACTTAAGAGTTCCAACCATTAATTTATATATTATAACAAGGTTATAAAATTTTATAAGCTTATGGTACTATGATAGTACATTTTTAGACAAACATACAATTAATACTATTTTCTTAAAAGTAAGCATTTGAGGAATTGTTGATAGTCAGAATTTTTGAAAGTTTGATCAAATAATGCGCTAAAAAAATATTTATGACCCGAGGAGTAAATTTTAATAGTCGTGCGCATCAGTCAACTTCTACATTTTGCGAACAGTATGATAATTAATTGATTTATTCTTCATGGATGCTACTCCAGTACACGTAAATATATAGGGGCATATATATTTTTTCAGTATAGGTAGCATTAATTCTTCAATAGAACAACTGATGAAGCAGTTTAATTAATTAGTGATCATTTTTCTCCATTTTTCTGACACCCTATTAATGTAACTTTCTGGCACTTATATATATCCCAGGTAAATGAATTGAGGAGAATAACCAAGAGCTGAAGACTAAACTGGTGAATTACTATTAATATCCTAAAGACCCTTAGCTAGGAGGGCTTGTTTACCACCACTTTACATGCAGAAGAAAATGTGTTGTTACATTAGCAAATACTGCTTGTTTCATTTGTTCATGTTTATCTCTTTTTTTCTCCGTTCACAGAGACGAACCACCATATATATATGTACTATCTTTAATTAATTAGTGTGGCTTGCTGCATTTGATTGTGATTTAGACTGTTTTCAAGCTAGTCCCTGACTTAATTTTTCAACATATATATATACACCCTGCATGCATTCATACATGGGACCTGTTTGGATCCTTTGGGCTATTAAATATATCTTTGGAATCTTGCTATTTAGGAGTATTAAACGTAGATTACTGACAAAACCCATTCCATAATCCCTAGGCTATTTTGCGAGACGAATCTAACGAGGTATATTAATCCATGATTAGTGGATGATTACTGTAGCATTACTGTAGCAAATCATGGATTAATATACCTCGTTAGATTCGTCTCGCAAAATAGCCTAGGGTTATGGAATGGGTTTTGTCAATAATCTACGTTTAATACTCCTAAATAACAAGATTCTGGATGGCTATTAAATAGCCCTTCGGATCCAAACAGACCAATGGTTTACATTTACGGAGTTGAGCCCGAGCAAATCTAAATACATTGGGTACATTAATTTACTACTAAAATTTTACTCACACGAAAGGTACATGCTCATTACTCACACGATGAATTATTTATATATACTAATATGCAGCTAGCTATAGCTTTGCATCCATGGAGATATATAAATCCTGAGTACTGTACATGGCTATTGACTTTCTGCAAAAAAAAAAAGAAAGAAAAGAAGTTGATCTAGAGGCAGAGCTAAACAAGCACACACATAATTCTTCCATCTGCATACTCCATGGTCCATATATGCACTTTGCTTGTACCAGAGCTAGTAGGTGTGTGCGCATGCATGCATATATACAGCACTGATATGAACACACGACAGGCACTGCAGCAGCTCAAGCATGCTCCTACAAGAGCCTAGCTAGGGCAATTGGGCAAGTTGTAGTGTGTGGCATGCATGCACCACTGCACCAGAGCAATGTAAAGTTCAATTCGACCGATTCTCTTTATACAGGTCAGTGTGTAGAACTGTAGATTGGTATGTACTCCCTCCGTCCCATTTTAAGCGCAACTATAAGTTTCTATGTCTAATTTTAATCTTTCATCTTATTTAATTTTTTTATAAAAACATAAGTCACGCATAAAGTACTATTTATATTTTATCATCTAATAATAAAAATACTAATCATAAAAAAGTTCAAATAAGATGACGATTACAGTTGGACATAGAATATAATGTATGTACTTTAATGGGATGGAGGGAGTACTCGCAGAAATGTTTTTTTTTTATAACTTCGGAGAATCACGATGAATTGATTGATTAGGGCCTTTTTGGATGGGACTAATTTTTAGTCCCTGTCACATCAGATGTTTGGATACCAATTAGAAGTATTAAACGTAGACTAATGATAAAACACATTCCGTAACCCTGAACTAATTAATCCATGATTAGCCTATGTGATGCTACAGTAAACATGTGCTAATTATGGATTAATTAGGCTTAAAAAATTATCTCGCAAATTGACTCTCAGTTATGTACGTAATTAGTTTTATAAATAGTCTATATTTAATACTTCAAATTAGTGTCAAAACATCCGATGTGACGGGAACTAAAGTTTAGTCCCTGGATTCAAACACCACCACTAGTCTATGTTTAATACTGACTAAACTTTATCTACGTACTCTCAATACAATCTTGATACAATGATTACTCTCGAAATAATTTTTTTTAGGATAAATGGAGAGAGCTAAAAATAAATTTAATACGGGACGAAGGAGGTAGCAGTGATCATAATACTTATACGACTACAGTGCATGCACGCGCAACATACAGCTAGCTAGCTTACCAACGTTTGCATTGCACACATCTCTCTGATCTCTCTAGATCTCTCTCTCTCTCTCTCTCTCTCTCTCTCTGTGAGAGTCTATACTCTGAAGAAGTAGGAGTAGCTTTTCATCATTTTCTTTTGAGGAGGCAGAAGGCATTTTGCAGAGGGTGACAGAAGACAAAACAAGAGAAAGAGGGAGTGAGGAATTGAAGGGCAGGAAGAAGAGCCTTGAATGAAGGCAGGTGAGGTTGAGCAGGTCTCTCCCAGAAAATGCCGATATATCGTTGTGCTTGTGCAGGACATGATATTCAATGCTAGCTAGATATACATACCTCCTCCCTGCATTCATGGTCTCATACCAAACAAAAGCACCTAGCTTTATCCTATCCCTTTCTTGTCTCTCTAGCTGACTACTCCTATGAGTACGAGCTAACAGTACCACTAAGCATGTGTGTGCCCATGGTAGTATCTCACTGTTTAACTCCTTCTGTTTGTCCATAGTCCATAACCAACAATGATATTATGAATATTATTATGGACAAAGAGAGTACTGTTGTGTGTATCTAATCACTGTCGTTTATCCATAATTTGATCGAGTGCATGAGTTTTAAGTGCAGTTTTGGATTTCCGTGTTCGATGTTTGTCATAACATATTTGAAAAAAATGTAAGAATTTTTTTAAAATAAGTCACGCACAAAGTACTATTCAGTTTTATTATCTAATAAAAAACTAATATAAAAGAATTTCAAATAAGATGATAAATCAAACGTTAGAAATAGAGACCTATAATTACACTTAAAATAGAACGGAGGGAGTAATACTTTCACTGTGCATATATCATGCATTCAGTAAATGTGAATTGCATAAGTAGACCCACTAGTGAGTTAATTCCACGACTATCAATATCAGCTGATCAGGCTGAAATAAACCTGAGAGCGCGTCAGTGTCAGACACTCGCTACGATGATGTTTGGTCGGCTGTCACAGAGTTGCCTCAATGCCTCGACAACGCTATATCCCCTGTATATATTCCTGAAAGTGTTTTCGATACTCGAGAGAATATCCTAGCTCGTTTCTTACCAGTTATCTAAATAGTTATAAAATATTTTAAAAAGAAAATCGATAAAATATACTACTAATATGGAATATATATCACTTCATAAATATATGCTATATGCAATTTCAAATTTAACTTTTACAAATTATAAAAAAATATAACTGCACCTTAACTTTTTTAGTTTAATTTGTTCTTTTTTGTCTTGTAAAAATTGAATTTAGTTCTACATACTTGTGGAGTGTTATATTTTATATTAATATATGTTAATAATTTTATTTAAACTTTTCGATGATTATACAACACACAATAAATGATAAAATATTTTCAAGAGAGGTGGAAATCCATCTTGAGTATGTATGAATGTACTAAGTATACCCATAATAGCAATATACTACTACTCCCAAAAAGGACAAACCATAAATCTGGTTCGTACTCCATCCGTCATAGGAGGGGATGTGACCCTTCGTAAGAAGATGAATCTGGATAAAGGATAGTTGTCCATATTTTTTCGGGAAGGAGGAAGTAACTAGGATTACGCCGTGTTTAGTCCCAAAATAATTCTTCAAACTTTCAACTTTTTCATCACATCAAAATTTTCCTACATACATAAACTTTCAACTTTTCCGTCACATCGTCTCAATTTTAACCAAATTTTTAATTTTGGTGTGAACTTAACACAGTCTAAGTCTTTTTTTTTTTTTGGACGAAGGGGTAAATATTTTTTTTTGAGAGTTTTAACCTGAAGGCGTGAGGAGGACAAGATGCACCATCATATTTCATCCATCTCCACTCCTCGATCGCACGTACGAATTCGCAGCTCGGCGCTGATGAGGCGCCCATCTCGAGGGCCTGCACATACCCACGTTGCGTCAAATCAGGAGAGCGCAGGTACGGCTGTGATTTGACAGGGTTATGATAGATGAGTGAAATTCACGCCGCCTTAATTTTATACGACGTGTGCATCGGAGCTCGTGCGCGGGCAAGCCATCTGGATATGTCGTGACTGGAGAGCCAGCTCTATACAAAATAGGAAGAGTAAATTTCAAATCATCTTAAAATTACTACCCTCTCTTAAAATATAAGATATTTTAGATGAATGTGACATATCCTAAGGCTATGGGAACTGTTTGGATAGGATTAAAATTTTTCAGTCTCTGTCAAATTGGATGTTTGATACTGATTAAAAGTATTAAATGTAGACTAATGACAAAACCCATTTCATAACCTTGGACTAATTTGCGAGACGAATCTATTGAGCCTAATTAATCCATAATTAGCCTATGTTATGCTATAGTAAATATGTGCTAATTATGGATTAATTAGGCTTAAAAAATTGTCTCACGAATTAGCTCTTAATTATGTAATTAGTTTTGTAAGTAGTATATGTTTAGTACTACAAATTAGTGTGCAAATATCCGATGTGATAGGGACTAAAGTTTAGTCCCTGGATCCAAACACCCCCTATGAATCTAGACAGGAAGCTTGCCAGATTCATAGTCCTAGGATATGTCACATCCACCTAAAATCACTTATATTTTGAGATGGAGGGAGTATATATTTAAGATGTATCACAAAACTATATAAATTTAACACAAGATTTATCGGAAAATTATAGATTTGGGACCAACTATCATAAAACTATAGATTTAATACTATAGTCATCATGAAACTATATATTTTACAGTTTAAATCCCCACCATTACTTTATGTTAGAGTTATAAATGTTGTAGTTTTGTATTTAACATGATATGATACAAAACATGTAGTTTTGTGATAATTTTATTTGTAAACGTAGTTTGGTGATCTTCTACCTTAAATCTGTAATTTGATAATAAATCTATAGTTTTGTGATACACCTTTGTAAATATATAGTTTTGTGATAGTTTGATCAAAGTACATTTAGCTTTGTGAACTTTACTCAAATACAAAGTATGGAGTTAATTATAGAAGATAAAAGGTGCTCCTGGGAGCAATCCTTCTACTTCTTCCCTCCTATAATAAATTAATTTTTAGTCCTTTCTATTTATCCAAAATAAGTTTAACTTTAAGTAATCATTACTTTGGAATTTGTAAAAGTATAGTATAAATATATCGGGAGTAGATAAATAGATGAATAATTGTGTTGAGATTTGATAAAATGGGGGATAATATAGTCTTTTAGGTTTTGTATTGATATATGTAGGACGAGAAAATGAACTTATTTTGGGATGGATGTAGTAGTATATTTTACAGTAAATTTCCAAACTATTATAAAGCTACAGATTTAAATATTTGTATCACATAACTATACATTTGATGCCAAATTTATCACAAAACTACAAATTTAAGGTATTGTATCACATAACTATAGATTTAGTGATAAAGTTATCAAAGAACTATATATTTTAGAGTTTATATCTATATCATACTGAGATTATAAAAGTTATAGTTTTGTCATAAAACTGATGTTTAAATCTATAGTTTTCTGATATATGTTACATGAAATATGTAATTTTAGGAAAAATATGATGTTAAATATATTGTTTTGTGATACACGTTATTAAATATGTAGTTTTGTGATATATTGATCAAAATATCTATATCATATATCTTTTAAATCCTTTCTCCATTTCCAAATAGCACCATTTTAACTTTAAGTCTTAACAATATTTAACTGGAATGCTTACGACGAACCAAAGACGACTAAAGCTTAGAGTGGAACACACCTGTGAATATAATGTTTTTAATATTAGTTCATAAGATTTTCTCTTTAAAAAAGACAAATTGTTAAAGTTTATACATGAATGGTAAAAGAAAGAGAGTACTCACATAAAGTACTATTCCCTCCGTACCAAAATATAAGTATTTTTAGCTATGAATCTAGACAACTGTGTGTTCAGATTTATAGCTAAAAGTTGTTATATTTTGAGACAGAGACAGTAGTCACATGGAACAGTTCAAAGACACGAAAATGTACTTCCTGGACCAAACACGCACAATTTTAAGCCTTCATGCATGAATCTGTCCAGATCGTAGAGGACAGTACTAAAAAAAAATGTGTTTGAGAGGCGCATTGTGCATTGATTAGACAGTGGCAAGAGGCAAGAGTATGCCGAATCGCGCTGATCAATGGATGCATGCATGCACGAGGTCTGAGTCACCCAGGCTTTGCACCATGAATGATGATATTCCCATATTCCCATTTGCACATATATATTTGACCGTTTCCTCGTTGGAGCTTGCTCTCCTGCACAACAGTGTGCGCATTGTGTTGCAACACCGGCTGTTTCTCTCGTCCTTTCGCAGGGAGTACTTGTGTTGGACAGGAAGAAGGGGGAGACAGGCACCACCAGACCCCGGCCCGGCCCCTACCAACAATATCCCATTCATGCAGCCTTTTCATTGCGTCAACTCTCTGTCAAATCTCCTCATCTTGTCACACACGCAGAAATGAGAAAGAAGGGTGAGCACAAGGCTACAAGGAGAAGAAGATGTACTCATACATCAGCAGGGTAGGGATGTAAGTGGGGCGGGCAAGCGGGTCTTTTAGTCCGCTTATCTCAGTTCTAGTTTATTTTTTTTTCTAAATTTTATACTACCATGTAAGAAATGAACTAGTAAGCGGGTTTTTATATGCGGGTAGCGGGACTACGGGACTACCCACTTGCATCCCCACTGCAGGGAGGTATCAGGCATGTATACGTGCACTAACCCTTGGATATATCGTCATCGTGTAACAGTGTAACACTTGCTTGCTACTGTACTCCCTCCGTATTAAAAAAAGACTAGAATATAATGTGACCTATTCTAAGACAACAAAATAGGACAAATACCTTGCTCAGATTTATTATGTTAGGATAGGTCACATCTTATCCTATATTGATTCTTTTTGGGACGGAAGTACTTGACTAGCTACTCCATGCGCAACTAGCCTTTCTTCAGAGACATAGGTGGTGTTCTTTTGTCCTGAAAATGAAGATGAAGATTAAGTTTTTTACGTAAAACGAGGTGATATTAACATATGATTGATTGAGTTTTAATTATAACAAACTTGAAAAATAGATTAATATGATATTTTAGAGCAATTTTCATATAGAAAATTTTTGCACGAAACGCACCGTTTATTAGTTTGAAAAGCGTGCCATAAAAAACTTAATCTTAATCCAACTCTTGTTGGAGAAAAGAACATGACCTATACATCCTCTCCGTTTTAAAAAGAATAAATTTCTAAGGATAAATAGTTTGTCAGATTCATTTGTAGAAATTATTTTTTTCTAAGGCAGAGAGCTGTTTAGATATGTACACTATAACTCGCTAATCTAAGCGCAGCGTAGCGGCAAACGGGCCAGATCGAGCGTGTGGATCGTGAATTCGTGATCGATCGTCGATCGATGAATGATGCCAGTGAGACACACTCAAGTCACGCATGTACTTGTGCCTGACTTGATCCACGTGTTACTGTCTGTAGCCTTTTGGTGGATTTGGCCATGGAGAAAAGGCTACAAGGAAAAGGAAACGAAAAGTGAGCCATGGAGCCTTTTTGGTAGTAGGATGTGCACTGGGAATTGGGCATCGATCGATCAGGAGCTTCCTGAACTCTATGGCAGTTAATCACCTGAAATTATTCATTATTCCCAGTTAATCAGCGATAACAAGAGCAGCAAGTATATAAATGGACAGTAGTAACCGGCCGCCAGGGCTTGTAGATAATTAATGCAGATAGTATACCACGCAGCAGTTTGGTCACAGCAGCGAGCCTAGCTAGCCATCCACTGTTAGCCACTGTTTCTGGCGACTGAAGTAGTCTAATCGATCATCTGACGGTGCAGATAATACATCTGCATCAGCATGCGACTGCACTGTCGCCACACAGCAGGAGCAGCAGCACATGGATTTTAGTACTCCTTGCTTGTTAACTGCAGGATCGATCGATCCATTATTGTCAGCTACTGGCCTTACACTGTGTTTAGTTCACACAAAAATTGAAAGTTTGGTTTAAATTAAAACGATGTGACGTAAAAGTTAGAAGTTTACGTGTGTAGGAAAGTTTTGATGTGATGCAAAAGTTGAAAGTTTGAAAAAAAAGAGTAAAGTCCATCATCCGGTCCCTAAACTTGTACCGCTGTGTCATCCCGGTCACTAAACTCGCAAATCGACCGTTCAGGTCTCTAAACGCACACAGTCGAACAACCTGAACGTTCGATTTGCGAGTTTAGGGACCGACATGACACAACGGTACAAATTTAGAGACCGGTGATGAATTTTACTTAAGAAAAAATTTGTAACTAAACATGGCCTCAATGAATTACTGTTGCGTTCCCAAGTTTCAGGCTGGCAGTCAGCAGTAAATGAATTCTACGTGCGGCAAATCACCTCCCATGCATGCTCACCGTAATTAATCAGGATTTCTTGGATTAATTCTCAAGTGCAACGCGGACAGTCGGACAGATTCATAGAGTACTCCATGGCATTGAAAGGCAGACACTGGTGAAGAAACCATTTTTAATCGGTCGGCCGAAATCCACAATAGTTCCGGATCCATTTAAAACCGGGATTAAAGATGATCTTTAGTCTCGGTTGGTGGCTATAACGGGCATATATGATCTTTAGTCCCGGTTGGTAACGATCATCTTTAGTCCCGGTTCTAAATATGTCAGACGTTGTCAGGCCCCCCGGGATCAACACCAATCGGGACTAAAGATCCTAATTTTAGTCCCAGTTGGTGTTACCAACCGGGACTAAAGATCCCTGCGATCTTTAGTCCTCCTATATATGTCTTCTTCCTCTTCCAGCCCGAGTAAGCTTCAAAATTTCTCAAAGAAAGAGGAGAGGTCATGCCAAAATTTCTTGTGAAATTTTTTTAGTATTTATATACAAATCGGAGGTGTCTAAAAGGTTAGTAACTTCATCCTCCAATATTTTTTTATTGTTATATTACTTTTGGAGCTATGTTTCACACATTTTTTTGTCTCCAAAACTTTGTTGTAAGTTGATGAGAGAGAAAATTTATTTGTGTGGGCAAGAAGAATATATAGAAATTTTGTTTGTTTACTTAAAAGAATTTTATTCTCATAGTTTAAAATATGATGAAAATTAATCTTAAAAATAGAAAACAAACTAAATTGAAAATTAAGAGAAGTACAACATTAATATTAGTTTAGAACTTCAAAAATTGTTAATAAGAATTGTTTGTTGGATTATTTTATAATTATTAATTGTATGAGTAATGATATGTCATTATTGTATGCTTGTCGAAAGAGTTTTTAATTATTTTATCATTATTGTTTGACTGTCATTATTGTACGAAAATTTATTTATGTACGATTTTTAAATCATTTCATGTAGATGGATCGGCAATGGATGTACGCTGACTGGCGGTCCAAAGAGTTTATTGACGTCGTGCATTATTTTTTGAGAGTGGCCGAAGCTAACAAGCATAAGGGTTTTATTTGTTGTCCATGCAATAAGTGTAAGAATTAGAAGGAGTATTCTGCATCCAGGACTTTTTATTTCCACTTGTTTGAGTCGGGGTTCATGCCAAGCTATAATTGTTGGACATCCCACGGAGAGCAAGGGGTTGAAATGGAAGAAGATGAAGTGGAAGACGATAATATTCTGCTCAGTACGATAGATTTGAAGGAAATCAAACGGGCGAGGAGGACAGGGATGCTGATGATAACGACGTTGCGGATGATCTTGGTCAGATGTTGCAGGACGCCAAGGAGGACTGCGAAAGTGAAATGGGGGCCCATAAATTGGACAAGATGTTAGAGGACCACAAAACGTCGTTGTACCCAGGTTGCGAGCAGGGGCACAAAAAGTTGGATACCACTCTGGAGTTCTTACAATGGAAGGCAAAAAATGGTGTTAGTGACAAGGCATTTGGCGATTTATTGAAACTCGTCAAGAACATTCTTCCGGAGGGAAATAAATTGCCCGAGACAACGTACGAGGCTAAGAAGATAGTCTGCCCTCTAGGACTGGAAGTTCAGAAGATTCATGCATGTCCGAATGATTGTATTCTCTATCGCGGTGAGGAGTACGAGAACCTAGAAGCATGCCCTATTTGTAAAGCAGTACGATACAAGATTAGACGAGATGATCCAGGTGAGGTTGACGGACAGCTAATGAAGAAGAGAATTCCTGCTAAGGTGATGTGGTATTTCTCTATAATACCACGGCTAAGGCGTTTGTTCAGGAACAAGGGGGATGCTAGAATGATGCGTTGGCACGCTGAAGAACGTCAACAGGACGGGATGCTGAGACACCCCGTCGATGGTTCGCAGTGGCGAAACATCGACAGAAAATTTAAAGACTTTGGAAAGGACGCATGAAACATACGGTTTGGTTTAAGTACGGATAGCATGAATCCTTTTGGAGAGATGAGCAGCGGCCATAGCACTTGGCCCATTACGATGTGTATCTACAATCTCCCCCCTTGGCTATGCATGAAGAGGAAGTACATAATGATGCCGATTATTATTCAAGGCCCCAAGCAACCTGGTAATGACATCGATGTGTTCCTAAGACCACTGGTCGAAGATCTTAAACTGTTGTAGAAGAAGGAAGGTGTCCCCGTGTAGAACGAGGACAAACATGAGGAGTTTAACCTACGAGCGCTGCTGTTCGTAACCATCAGCAATCGGCCTGCACTTAGCAACCTATCCGGGAAGTCCAACAAGGGGTACAAGGCTTGCACTCACTGTATGGATGAAACAGAAAGTACGTATCTTAAGCACTGTAGGAAGGTTGTGTACATGGGTCATCGTTGATTTCTTGCTGCAAACCACACAGTACGGAAGAAAGGCAAGCACTTTAAACATAAGGCAGACCACCGTAAGAAGCCTAAACATCGCAGCGGGAAAACAGTGTTTGCTATGGTGAAAGATCTTAAAGTAGTGTTTGGAAAGGGGCCTGACAGCCAGCCTATAGAGAGCGCAGATGGTCACGTGGCGATGTGGAAAAAAAACTCCATATTTTGGGAGTTACCCTATTGGGAATTCTTGGACGTCCGCCACGCAATCAACGTGATGCACCTCACTAAGAACCTATGCGTAAACCTTCTTGGCTTCCTAGGTGTATATGGAAAGTCGAAAGATACACTCGAAGCACGTAATGATCTGAAGCATATGGAATAACGCGGCGACCTTCACCCGGAACCAAAGGAGAAAGGCAGCCATTACTTGAGTCCAGCCAGCTACACTCTTAGCAAGGCAGAGAAGGAAAGTATGTTTGAATGCTTGGAGAGCATCAAGGTACCGTCTGGATGCTCCACTAATATAAAGCGAATAATAAGCACGAAGGAGAAGAAGTTCACAAACCTAAAGTCTCATGACTGTCACGTGTTGATGACACAACTGCTACCAGTTATAATAAGGGGTATCCTCCTAGATAATGTCCGGGAAACAATAACAAAGCTATGTGCTTTCATGAACACAATTTCGCAGAAGGTCATTGATCCGGATAGATTAGAAGCCCTTCAGAATGATGTGGTGCAATGTCTTGTCAGCTTTGAGTTGATATTTCCACCTTCATTTTTCAATATAATGACGCATCTGCTTTGTCACCTTGTCAAAGAGATCGGTATTCTCGGGCCTGTGTACCTACACAACATGTTTTCTTTCGAGCGGTACATGGGCGTTCTGAAGAAGTATGTTCGTAACCGTGCTCGTCCAGAGGCATCGCCAAGGGGTATGGAATAGAGGAGGTTATTAAATTCTGCGTAGAATTTATTGAAGACCTTCGCCCAATCGGGGTACCTAAATCACGCCATGAAGGGAGACTACGGGGAAAGGGGACTCTCGGAAGGAAAGCAATAATGACGGTAGACAACAATTTATTCCGTAAAGCCCATTTCACGGTTCTGCAACAATCTTCATTGGTGGCTCCTTACATCGAGGAGCACTTGGCTCTAGTTCGCGCCAGAAACATCGGTAAGTCCGATGCATGGATTACACGGCATCACATTGATACTTTCCCCGTGTGGCTGCGACAACATCTCATGGGTAACAAGACGATTAACCAACAACCGGCCTTCCTAGCGAGGGGACCATCTGGCTCGATCGCGGCATTCTAGGGATATGAGATCAATGGGTACACATTCTACACGAGAGCCCAAGACATGAAGAGCACGAACCAAAACAGCTGTTCGTATCGATGCCATGGGACACGATGGAACAACTGACACGTATTACGGTGCCATCGATGACATATGGGAACTTGACTATGGTCCTCTCAAGGTCCCTCTGTTCCGGTGCCAATGGGTTAGGTTGACTGGTGGAGGCGTAACGATTAATGACAGTGGGATGACAACGGTTGACCTTAAAAAGGTTAGATACTCAGACGAACCTTTTGTCCTTGCCAATGATGTAACGCAAGTCTTTTATGTGAAGGATATGTCTAGCAAAGGAAAGAAGGGCAAATGGCTTGACGAGCCGAAGCACCACGTGGTTCTCCCAGGCAAAAGAAAAATCATCAGAGTAGAGGACAAGACTGACGAGGATTACGATCAGTTGGATGGGCAACCCCCTTTCACGGTGACGATTGACCCTAGCATCCTCCTATCAAATGAAGACACCCCTTACTTACGTAGCGATCACAAGGAAGGAACAATAGTGAGGAGAAAGTACGTGCGGACAACCGTCACCGCCGATGTATTGCCGTAATTATTGTGTTGATGTATTGAATATTAGTGAGGATGTATTGAATATCCATATAAATCATTTGTTGTATGGCATATGTTAATTATGTATGATTATTAGAATTTTTAACAATTTTAAATCATGCACATGCTAATTATACATGATTATTAGAATTTTTATTAATTTTAAATCATGCATGTGGTATTTACATATGTTAATTAGAATTTTTAACAATTTAATATCATGCATATGCTAATTATGTATGATTATTAGAATTTTTATCAAGTTAAAATCATTCATGTGCTTATTACGTATTATGCACTTAATTTACTACAGACAACAATAATTTTTCGAAGTAATTGTCATTACTTTTTCGACTTTAAATAATTTTAATGCATTATTTACTATTTTAGAAACACATATGTAATGAAATTCAATATTCAGTGCTATTATCGGTAGTCCTTGTTCTTAACCCTAACCGGGTTTAAAAAGAATTTGGAAATAGCGGGAAAATATCTTTAGTCCCGGTTGGTAAGAACAACCAGGAGTAAAGATATCTTTAGTCCCGGTTCGTAAGAAAAACCGGGACTAAAGATCTTATCCTTAGTCCCGGTTGGTGAACAACCGGGACTAAAGATTTAGGGGTATATATATTCCCGATGCGCACCCTCGTCTTCTCCACCAACACTTAGAAGTTTTTTTTCCCCCGATCTTGGCTTCTCCTTCGCCGCCACTGTCTAGGGCATCCCCGCGCCGACGCCGCCATCGTATCTCGCCATCGTCTCGCGGTCGTTGTCGTCGCCGCCTCCACCGCCGCCGCATCTCTGGGGTGAGAGCCGCCGCCGCCTCCCCCTCTCTCTCGACCTCGATCTCTCTCTCTGTCTCTCTCATGCCGCCTCCGCCTTGTTGCCGCCCCCACCTCGGCACGCCGCCGAGCCACGCCCCCGGGCCGCGCCATGCCGCCGCGAGGACACGCCGCCGCGACGCCACGCCGCCGCCGCCGACGTCGTGCCGACACTGCCGACGACGCCGACGCCGCTGCCACGCCGTCGCACCCGCCTCGGCACGCCGCCGCGACACCACGCTACCGCCGCGACACGCCGCCGCCGCGCCGCCACGCCACCGCCGCGCCACGCCGCAGCCGCGCCGCCACGCCGCCGCGTCGTTGCCACCACTGCTGCCCCGTCAGTGAACGAAACGCGAACGAACGGACGTGAACGAAACACGTGAACTTAACGAGAACACGAACGTGAACGAAACGCGAACGTGAACAAAACGTGAACGGACGTGAACGAAACATGAAAGAAACGTGATAGAACTTGAATGAAACGTTAATGAACGTTAACGAAACGTGAACGAACGTGAATGAAACGCGAACGAACGTGAACGAAACGTGAATGAAACGTGAACGAACGTGAATGAAACGTGAACGGTTGCCTTATACGACACTACGTGAAATACAATATATGTTACTTTGCGTTTGGACTAATACATTTTTTTGTATGTTGCAGAAAAGGCGTCGTCGTCGTCGTCCCTCAAGCCGGAGTGGTAGCTAGCCCTCGAAGGAATTCGCGCAGGCAAGTGATGTAAAGATATGATTGTTAGATTTTTAATATAATTAAGATTATTAGATTATTAGACTTACTAAATGTGAGTCTTAGAGATTATTATTATTAGAGTTTTAGACTTAGCATATATGTGAGTGTTAGAGATTGTTAGAGATTTAATATAAGATTATTATTAGACTTAGCATATATGATTATTTGAGTTCTAATATATGACACTTAGACTTAGCATATATGATTGTTAGAGTTTTAATATAACATTATTAGATTTTTAATATAGACTAATAATATAAGACTATTAGATTTAATATACGACACTTAGACTTAGCATATATGATTATTTGAGTTCTAATACACGACACTTAGACTAAGCATATGTGATTGTTAGAGTTTTAATATAATATTATTAGATTTTTAATATAGGACTAATTATATAAGACGCTGAGATTTTTAATATAAGATTATTAGAGTTTTAATACAAGATTATTAGAGTTTTAATATAAGATTATTAGCAAAGATGACCTATAGACTTAGAAAATATTTCTTGTATGAACATATGGCTGATCGCGATGAGGAACATATACTGTACGATACAATCGCAGAGGGAAGCAGCCAGTACTAGAACGAAGAAGAGGGGAACGAGGATCCAAACTAGTACTTGAACGAGGAAGGCAACGTGGAGAGGGATGCGGAGGGGAACCAGGAGGGGAACGTGGAGAGGGATGCAGAGGGGAACCAGGAGGAGGAGGCTAGTGGAAGTCAACCCTCTGCTAGACAGAAGAGGGCACGCGGACAACGAGGTGCCGCGAAGAAGCTAGAGGGTCGACACATCATAACGGAAGTGGACGAAGATGGCCGACCTAGTGCCTCGGTAGAAGTAGCCAAGAACTACGTACGACACAACGGTTGGGTTGTGCGGGATAACGTGCTTGTCAGTACGGTGTACTGGCGCAGAACAAGGGCACGCAGAGATCATGAGAGCTTTGTCTTAGATTCGGAGAAAGAGATGCTGTGAACAAGAATGCTCGAAACATTCACCCTTCCCGCGGGTATAGAGAACATAGTGAAAAGGTGAACTCTAAAGAATATGGCAGAACAGTTTCAGAGCTTCAAGGGAGATCTGTACCAGAAATACATCCTGAAGGGGCAGACACCGAATTTCAACACATTCCAGAAACTAAGGGATCACTGGGACGAGTTCGTTGCTTACAAGACAGGTCAACAAGGGCAGGCGATGATGGAAAGAAACAAAGAAAATGCCGCCAAGAAGAAGAACCATCACCACTTGGGGTTAGGCGGCTATAGCGTCGCGATGCCGAAGTGGGAGGAGATGGAGGCAAGCTTTCTTGAGAGGGATATCGAACCGGCCACCGCTAAATGGCCGGATCGATCGAAGTTTTGGTACTATGCTCACGGTGGAACGCTCAACCTAGTTGATGGCTCCTTGGTCTTCAGCGATCAGATACGCGAGGCTGCGAGTTGACTAACGGACGCAGTGGAAGCCTCTTCTCAGGGCACGTTCTGACCCGACAGAGAGAAGGACGAGCTATTACTCGCTCTGCAGACTCCAGAGCATCCAGGACGAACACGAGGGAAAGGGGTGATTCCTTGGAAGATTGGATTCAAGGAGGACATCCACACGTATAGGAGTCGAATGAGGAGCAAGAGAGATACCGAGGCGAAGATTGCAGATCTTGAGTACAGGGTATCGAGCTACGAGCTCAGCATGCAAGAGGAGGTGGCAAGGAAGGTGGATGAATGCATGGTCGCACATCGGTCCCAGGATCCCCAGCCGTACAATCCTCCTGCAATGGTCAGCCCTTCAGGCAATCGTAGCAGCTGCGCCTCAACAGGGCAAGTAGGATCACAGAGCATGGACGCCATGCAAACCCAGGACGAAACCACCTGCCCCGTTGATGACATCACTCAGTGGACACCATGTGAGCTGCATATTCCCTTCAAGAACTTATCAATAAAGGTAAGCTCGTAGTTTATAGATTTTAGACTTGTCCATTCTGCAAGTTGCTGCTTATATATGTTGATTACTAATAAATAGCCTCTCACCACGTGAAGGTGGCGTCGGGCATGGCCATCCCAACGGACCCTTCAGGGACTTACCACTGCAGGCCGATTCCAGCAGGATACTCCAAGGTCGAAGTTGAGTTGGTGGAAGCCGCGTACGAGGACCTCGAGTTGGACTACCCTGGAGGAGACGGTGAGACGCATCTACGAGAAACAAGCCATGCCATTATACTATGGCGCAAGCGGTACATCATCCTCCCTGGGCGACAAGCAGCGTCTCGTGCACCATCTCCTCCGGCTTCGCCATCTCCTCCTCAGGCTCCTGCACCGTCTCCTCCTCATGCTCCTGCACTGTCTCCTCCTCAGGCTCCTGCACCGACTCCTCCTCAGGCTCCTACACCGATTCCTCCGCAAGCTCCTCGTCCGGAACCTTCCAAGTCAAGGCCCCCTCTAAGCTCCACCGCCTGCCCCCACAAGGGCAATGAAGAAGGCGAAAGTTGACGCCGCCAAAAACAAGGACCCGGGGTACAATTGCACGCAAGAGGAGCTTGACGCTTATGTGGCATCAAAAATCAGGAGACAATTGAAGCCTCGAAGTCTAGAAAAGAAGATTCCTATAGACCCGAGTGCTAGGAACTTCTTCAGGGGTATGTCTGCACCTGCCAAGGAGGCCGTAAAGCTATCGGACTACGAGCGAACGCTTAAGAAAGCATCTTCTAGAAAGTCCAAACCAGTCCCTCAGCTTGGAGAGCAACCAAACCAGGAGATTGAGCCGTTGGTGACCGGTGAAGAATTTGGAATAAAATATTTTATTAATGACACCGGGCTAACTACGGATCAATTGCTACGAGGCGCACCAATCGAAAAGGCAGAAGTGAAATACATGTACGAACTCGGTAAACCGCTTGTCAGGCCTGAGCAGCTGCAGTCCCTACCGATTGAAACAAACGGCTATACGAGTTTTTGAGTACCAACTGAAGACTGGCTTCTCCGACCTTCCACCCGATCCTGGGCGATCCCGGATCGACAACACAGATGTACAAATTCCATCAACTGTACATGGAGATGAGCGCCACTGGTAGAGAGATTATCGGAGCGAGGATCAGGGACACGGACTTCTTGCAAGGAGAAGATATTCTTTGGATCAATTTCAAGGATATCTACGAACTATACCAGCTGGATGCCCTCGACGTCTCTATTATGAGTTGTTGGACTTTGTAAGTATCGTTCAGTTAGATTTCTTGTTACGTTTCCTTTAATTAATTAGGTCCTTGTATATAAGTACACCATATATAATATATACTTCCTTTTATCGTTGTAAAATGGAGATTCAAAGGGCCCAACGGCGGGGGGTTTTCGATACTGGATTCATCGACCCTCGGAAAGTAAACGTCAAAATGATCACCAACTATCCGCAAGCCACAGAGGACAATCTCGTCCATCTCCTGAAGGTGCAGCATTACAAGACGTTCATACTATTGCCGTACAACACAGAGTAAGTTTGTACTGTCTTCCTACCAAATTTCATTCCCGTACGAACATGCTAAGTGTTTCATATGTAATGTATTCGACGCACATTGCAGATTCCACTGGGTCCTTTTACTCTTTGACTTGGAGGCCTGCGTAGTCAACGTATATGTCTCAATGGATAAAAAAGAGTCTACGTTTGACCAGGTTTTTGAACTTATAGACAGGTACTGTCATAAGTTCCAATGTTAATTACGAATCTTGTTATAATTAATTGCTACTACGAATCATAGCTTTAAACTCCATGTAGGGCTTGGTATCGGTTCCGTCATTTGGTCCGCGGCAAATGGAGAGAAAGACTTAGGCGAAAGTTTAAATTTCCTGTGAGTACAAATGCTCTATATTTATATTGAATCTCCAATTCAAATACAAGTGTATATTAATTTGATCTCTCGCCGTTTGTCATGTATATATAGTGCGCAAAGCAAGCACATGGAACTAACTTGTGCAGCTACTACGTGTGCGAGTATTGCCACTGCCTTGCAGACCAAATCATCAACACAAGAGAGATCGATGTACGTACAAATAAATTGAAAATTTCATTGCGTACGTATCGATTTGTTGTTTACTAATTAATTTCATACATTCATAGGTTATTCACATGAGGGATAACCTCACACAGAAGGAATTTATCGCGGCGGTTCAAGAACAACTCATGGGATTCATCAACGAACAAATCCTTGATCCCGATGGTGAATTCTACTACGACGGAAATACAATTCATAGGTTGTTAGCTTCTGAGATAACGACGACTACTACGTCGAAGTCGTAGCTAGCTAGGACATCATAATGAACTGTAATTAATACATGTCTATTTTTCTATATGCATGTACACATTTACTTTAATGTAAATATATATTTTGGTCATATTTATATGCACATAAAATGTTAAGTGCTTTAATATATATATACATATGCATTTGCGTAACATATATGTATCCTTTACATATATATTATGCATGTATATGTATTGAAACATATATAAATAATATATATATATATAGGGATGCGCTAAACCGCACCCAGGGTGTGCTATAACTAAACTACTCCCCTCACAACATCCCTTCCCCCACCCCCCACCCCGCCCCCCCACATCCATCCCGCACAAACTCCCCCATTACTCCCTCTCCAAAAAAAAATTTCGTTAAGTAAATCAATTACTATCAGTGGTTTTAGTTCGATAAGTAAACAAGTTACTATCAAAAATTTCCCCACACTATCAATCCCGCAGAAAATAGCCCATACTTTTTTTTCTTTCCTTCCGCACTTCTTTCAGATTGGCCCATTAGTAATAAGATTACTGAGTCTATCTATCAGTGTATGAGTAAATAAGTTACTAACACTCCCGCACTCCCAAATTTATTTCTTCTCTCAGTAAATGGATTACTCTCAATTGATTGTTTTCAACCTTCTCGATTTGGTTCCTTCTCTCAGTAAATGAATTGCTCTCATGTAGTTGTCAGCTCTTCTCTTAGTAAATAAATTATTTAGGATATTAGTATTCCCAATTGGTTCGTATACCTTCTTATTAAGTAAATTACTTAGAATTAACGTATTGGTATCACTACGAGATTCCTCTTAGTAAATAAATTACTATTACACCGATGGTTCTCAACACAACATACTGATCTTGCCATAAAATTTCTCGTAGTAACCAACTTACTATTACACTGATGGTTCTCAACATTGTCTCTTAGTAACTAAATTACACCGATGGTTCTCAACATAACATATTAATCTTGTCATAAAATTTCTCTTAGTAACCAAGTCACCATTACATATTAGAGCAAAATCTTACTAAACTACAGTACCTCTGTTTCAGTGTTCATGCTTCTTACAATCCATTTGAAGAAAAGCCAATTGAAAGGAATATATATATACAGGAGTTAACATCAAGTCTATTTTTCACAAACAATGTCGTCGCACTTTCTCTCTCTTGCTTCATGCTATAGAAATTCCTCGTGCTGAAGATTGCAGCATCTTCTCAAGTCCTCCAACCAGTACAATTTTCATATTTAGTTGGAGAATCACGAAAGGGTTAAGTATAATCAACCATAAACCTCAGCTCGGGTGCTCCTCAATCCATCCGGTGACAGAGTAGCAGCTGCCATTACCATAGCAATCAAATTCAGAGGACCAAATCAAAATTAGGAGAGCCTACAACTGCAGCCAAGTATTTGTATTTGAGCTGAATAACAGATCAAAAACATCACGAGAATGCAAATGAAAAATGGCAGAACTGCATGGATTCTAAACAGCTGCTTTCTTCTCGCCATCGCGCATCAAAGAACAAAACGTGCCACACTTTTAGAAAAGAACATGGATTCCAATACCAAAAAAAGGGCACCCGAAAAAAATTAGAGTGTTGTTAACTGAAAGATGTAGAAAAGGTAATTGGGATGCTTCAGGCTAAAAAGATGCAAATATTGCTGATTAATAACTCACAATTTATGAACTGAACCTAGCTGCAGCCGATGTCGTCGGATTGGTGTGGATGGAAGGTGCTCGATCTGTGTCGTCGACCCCGCCGCTGCCAGCTGTGTTGAGCCACCTGTGAGGATCTGTTAGAAAAGGATCAAATCCTGCTTGCCGTATGGCAAACCATGATTAGCAAATTATTTGGCAATGGAAGCATGATTAGGTGTATCTCATTACCTTCCTACCATATCTAATTTGGAAAACGGCCACTACAGCCGTACATGCATGGGACACAAACCGATGACATCTAAGAGCATCAAAGAAATTAGTCTCTCTTGGGGTCTAATCATTCAACTTGTGTCTGCATCCTGTTCTGGAAGCAATAGAAAACAGAAGACTGCAAGTTATTTTGGGAATCGTATGCTCTGCTATGCTGCATGCCACAGAGATCGAACAAAAAAATACAGAGGATGATGCTATGTTTGCCTCACCTCGGTGGGGAACTGTGGAAGGTATATGCCGGATCTGGCTCATCTCGATAGCGGCACCGATTCTACCGTGGCTAGCAGAAGCCGACATGGGAGGAAACTTGCGCGAGAGGGGAAGTTGAAGATCGGCGACGGCACTCCACCTGACTCCATCGACAAATCCACTAGATCCACTGACTCCTCACCGCTGCCGCCGGCGAGAACAGATCCAGGACGCCGCTGCCTCCTTCCTGTAGCCCGCCATCACCACCGTGCACTGGCCAGCCGTTCCCAGATCCACAAAAGTCGGATACAAGGCTAGTGGAAAAAAAATAGAAATAACCGTAAGAGATGGTAAAACCAGTATATATACATGCCAGGTGTTTTCTAGCAGTAAACAAATTACTCCAGAGATAAAAATGGTGGGGTGGGGGGTAGCGACCCGGGATGGGGGTGGGGGGTGGGCCGGTGGGGTGAGGAGGGTAGGGGGTGGGTTGCGTTCTAATACACCGCACCCCAGGTTTAGTATAGTATCTCCCTCTCTCTCTCTCTTTATATATATATGTATGTATGTATGTATGTATATGTATATATGTATGTATGTATTGAAACATATATATGCATGGTTATAAACCATGCAGCAACAGGGCCATGCAAATAAAAAAAAAGGTCAGCTTGATCTTTAGTCCCGGTTGGTAACACCAACCGGGACTAAAGGTCGATCTTTAGTCCCGGTTATTTCACCCGGGACTAAAGATCGCTATCTTTAGTCCCGGATTGGTAGTCCCGGTTTGAAAACCGGGACTAAAGGAGGTTACGAACTGGGACTATAAACGGTTTCTCCACCAGTGAGATCAGTATATGCAGGGGAGGTGGTGTCAATTGTGCGGGGCTGAACGTCGGCGACACGGGCACATGCATGACATCGCGCATACTCCTTCCAAATAAGTTCATGTTTAGCTAGCCCTTCTGTTTATCCTAAAATAAATTTATATTTTAGTAATCATTATATTAGAGTTTATGAAAGTAGATGATAAGTATATTGGAAGTAGATAAACGGATGAATACTTGCACTTGAATTTTGTAAAGCGGAGATATTCTAGTTGTTTTGGTTTTATATTAGTACTAACAAAATAGCCGTACTTCGTAACAGGATTAAAAATAGAGCCTTACTACATATTCAATCATATGGTGATAGTTAACCATTTTTTGCTAGGTGGAAAAACATGTGATTTACTTAACCAACTATTGCATACAATAGAAAAAGATTAAGAACTGTGAGTTGAGACAATAATAGCATGTGATTTACTTGGACCGCTAGGCAAATCTTAGGATTCCAGTAGTGAGCGAATCCAAAATTCCTTTCCCTCTGATACATTTTCTCGTATATCCAAATTCTCCTAAATTCGTAGTCGAAAACAAATATTCTCTTTTTGGGATATTTATTCTTGGACCCCTATAAATTTATGAGTTCACATATAAAGATTTTCCATTTAAATCCTCCACTTCTGTCATCCATTCTAGTCTCAACAAAATTATTCAAATCATCGCAAGATTCCAAATCTCATCTCATTACAATAATCCCAACCAAATGTATTTCCCTTGAACTCCTAGAAACCTAAACCAAATTTGAATTGAAGTCACTATTCCAAATATTCATTTTCATCTCAAAATCATTTTCCCTGTAAAGTTATCAGAGGAAACTACTCCTATTCATGTTGGGCCACACCTCATCCCTGTCCCTTCCCAGCCACTCACTCCATTCCTACCCATCAACCCAACATCGGCCAGCCCAAGTCCCCTCCTCTCTTAAAGCTACGGTGCCTGATTCCTTTCAGTCTAGCTCGTCCTGCTATATTCTCCACTTCCAGCATATCTGGCTCTCTCCTTCTCCCCTTTGCTTCAGACCAGCCAGGACGGCGCAACGTGCTTGCCCAGCCGTATGTGGAGTTGGAGGGTGTCACTCGATCAGACGAGCGTTTTGACGGATAAATTTTTTTAACGCACGTGGAGCCTGACGAAAAAAACTACGGGGACGAATTTTTTTTAACGCACTCAGAGCCGGACGAAAAAAATTACCAGAAACCTTACATATTTTTAATTATGTATATGTAGGTATAGATATAGACGGGGACGAAAATTTTTAACACCCGCAGATCCTAATGAAAAACTACCGGAAGTCTTACGTATTTTTTAATTAGGTATAGATATGTAGGAGGGTGAAAACTATGCTTATTTTGAGACGGAGGGTGTCGAGAAGTGGAAACTAAGGTTCCCTCACTTTTGACTACTCGGAGTACTATATGGCCCACCACAATTATAATAAAGACCTACGTAGGGGTGTGGGCAGCTGGCCCAAGGTCCACAAGAAGAATGACCGCGGTTGCTGATTTGAAGAATGCCCTGAGGTACAGAGGGCACCATAAGATCAGCGTCAGCTCAGGGACAAGGTGCCACTGATTAGTGGGCCAGGGCCCCGAGGTTGGTCTCAAGGCTGGAGGCGTATGTGCTGGTCTTACAACCACAATTAAGGACATTTGATTTCAGTAAAAAAAAAAGGAGATTTGACCCGGTCGCATTCGCTACCTCCCCGTGTAAGCTCGCAGGAGTAGAGTATTACATTCTTGAGCAGCCCGAACCTATCTACATCGCTTGTCCATAGATTACGCACGTGATTCACACCCGAGCTCATACCATGCTGAATCTCCAAGTCGCGCCACTTGCCACCTGCATATGACTCACCGCCGCTGAGACGCGCCGACGTGGACAGAAGCGAGCGTGAGATGGCCGGCGCATGCACCTCCCCGTGCGGCGGCGCCACGCGCATGCGCCTTTGTCATCCTCGTCGCGCTGTGCAGAACGTATGGAGGACTCGCTCGCCGCCGACACGGTGGCTAGCGGAAGGTGGAGCTAGACTGGTTCTTGCAGATGGACCGGATGGCATGAAGCTGACGACGACCGCCGCCTCGCCAGAGCCGCGAGCTCCGCCGACTGCGGGAGCGAGTGCCTCGGGGACTACTCCTGCTCTGCCTACACCTTCAACGGCAGATGCGCCGCCGGGAGACTCTACCTCCGGCTGGCCACGTCGGAGCTTGCCGGTGCAGGGGAACCACCCAAATGGAGGATTGTCGCGACCGCGATCGCTGCAGCTGCCATCGTTTTTGTCGTCGTCCTCGTGAACGCTAACGAGGAGACGAGGCGAGGCCGACAATGGCGGAGACGGTGTGTTAGGTAACGATAGACAAATAAATGATAAAAAATAATAGAACAATTATAGAAGACATGAGATTTTAACGTGAAAAACCCTATCAAAACAGGAGAGAGGAAACCACGGGTACCAGCCATCAAAATATCTTCACTATATTAGGGTGAGGTTACAACGCGAACGGCGGCTTACAACAAGTATATATGAATTTGAAACCCTAAAAGGATAATGATCCGTACCGCGGGGCTCCAACCCTGCACCTCCAAGCGTCCCCGGGTGTACAATCCAATAAACTTTTATATATATGCAAATAAATTTGGATTATAACTCAATATGGTGCAGGCCCTTGAAGGTGTGACGGAGGCCGGTGCATGAGAAGCCAGACTACAGCTCGTGATGGACGCTCACACACTAGCTAGCGACCAAATTAACCTGGTCAAGTAGACAAGTTTGGTGTGCTAATACAGTACTAATATCTCGGGTTTGCTAATCATATGGCGTCATATTTTCACTTAATTTCATTCAGTGCTTTTCTCTCTATCCGTTTGCTCTCCTTATATGCAATAAGGATACTTCTATCTTTCCCGTATGGCCGTATCCTCTTCCATGTAGCTAATAAATTATTGAGTAGACTATACTTTGGATCATGTTTTATTGCTAAAATTTCACTCCAGACCATCATGTATTCAATCTTTTCACTTTGGACTAGGTAACTTTATTTTATTTATTTTTACGATGAATCACCCTAACTCTTTTAACTAGCCATGTCTAACATCTTCACCGGTAAAGGTATCTGGCATGTGCATAAGTGTGAAAGTTTGCCGGCATGTCGTTGCCAATGTGCTCAACGTGGTTGACATGCTACAGGTGTGGTTTGTGATAGTCTATTATGCAACAAAGATAAAGTTACCTATTTTAAAGTGAAAAGATTGGAAAATGATGATCCAAAGTGAAATTTTGGTATTAAAACATGCGCCAAAGTGTAATTTACTCAAAATTATTTTAATACTAATTCTCTTATATATTTAGAGAAATTACAGTGTACATATTGAAACTTATAATGTATTATAGTGTAAATTTAAATTTATAGTGTAATTTCAATGTAAGTGTAGACTTTTTTTTTTAAAAAAAGTGACGTCATGAATCTAGCCAATCCCTTAATATTTATTGTAAAACAAATATTTATCAGAATTTTTAGTGGATGTGTTCTCCTAATTGGAGTCCTGATCAATTAGACATAACGAGATGAAGAAAAGAAAAGTCAAATAACCAATATGTCCAATTTTATACATTTATGATCTCCTTGTTTTTTTTTTATGCTTTTGAATTTTGAAACCTTGAATGCTACCCAACACAGAGAAGATACAAAAAAGGTATATGTACAAATTTTAGTAAACTAGTCTGGGTGGTGTAGTCGGTTGTCACGCTAGTCTCACACACTAGAGGTCTCAGACATTATAATTTTGAATTTGTATTATGCTGAATATTCAGTTCATTTTACTTTATTTATTTTTCCTTCATTTTACTTTATTTATTTTTTTCCTCTTTGATTCTGGGTTTATACTGAATATTCAGTTCATTTTACTTTTTCAGTTTTTATTTTGTGTTGTACTGAATATTCAGTTCAATAGCGGACTGCTTTTACATCTTTAATTTTTGTTGCGTTTTACCTTTTTCTTTTCATCTTTCATTTTGAGTTATGCTGAATATTGAGCTCACTAGTGGAGCTTTTTTTTCAACTTGGATTTTGTGTTATACTGAATGTTCAATTCAATAGCAGAGAAATTTGTGTAGCTACATTGCTTTTTTTTTTCACTATATAAAAGAAATGAAATGTAGCTACGTTGCTTTTTTTAATCATCTTGAATTCAATAATCAATGCTGGAGAAAGAATATGAATGAAATGGTGAACACAGAGAATGTTATGCTGAACTTCAATTCAATAGTGAACATTCTAGTCATACAAAATAATAAAAAAAATACTACCTCCACTTTTTATGTAGGACGATGTTGACTTTTTAATAAGGTTTAACTATTTATCTTATTCAAGAATTTAGTATAAATATGTAAAAGTATAAATTTTGATGATAAAACAGGTCACAACAAAATAAATAACATTCTATCGCAAAAAGAAAACAAAATAAATAACATTTATATATTTTTTTAATAAGACGAATGGTTGAATGCCTCGTCAGAAGTCAACATGGAAATACATTAAAAAACGGAGGGAGTAATAATTTGGAGTATTTAGATGTATAGTCATTGCTACTGACTACTCATTTATAGAGATCTCAACATGGTTTGCACGCTCTGCAAGAACATGGAGATATCTTGGAACAGGAGGGATACTAACATCCACAAACCCTTCTAAAATCTGGCAATTTCACCCATAGATGGCCTGGAGCTTTCTTCGTCCTGAACACACCAACATGCAACCTTACAAGCCCTTGCAAGCTCCTCCAAGTCTATTACATCGACTGATTCAGGGTCTAACAATGTTTGCACATCATCTTCTAGAAGCTTCTTCGCTGCTAGCACCGGGAAAAACATGTTTGCACCCTGCTCTCCTTGTTCTGCATTTCTCCTCTGTGATATGATCTCAAAAAGCAGCATACCGTAGCTAAATACATCTGCTTTTGATGTTATAGCCATACCACTTATCCACTTAGGTGCAAGATAGCCTATAGTTCCTCTCATCGACGTCAGCACTCTACTGAAATCTTGACCTAGGAGTTTCACCAGGCCAAAATCTGCTACCTTGGGAACAAATGACGCATCGAGCAGTATGTTGTCTGGCTTGATGTCGCAATGAATAATACAATCTCTACACCTCTCATGTAGATAGGGTAACCCCCTGGAAATTCCAATGGCAATTTGATATCGTCTGCTCCAGCTTAAAGCCCCTGCATTGTTCACAAATAAATGGCGATCCAGGGAACCATTTTGCATATGTTCACAAACAAGCAAACGCTGCGCACCATGAGAGCAAAAGCCAAGCAACCGAACCAAGTTTATGTGGTGGATGGTTCTGATGGTGCTCATTTCGGCTCGAAATTGCTTCTCACCTTGACGAAAGCCTTCTAACTTCTTGACTGCAACAACAGTTTTATCCGGCAGAGCCCCCTTAAACACGGAGCCAAATGATCCTGATCCCAGTTTCTCCAAGAAGCTTTTTGTTATAAGCTGCAAACCACTGTACTTGAGGGTGGTTAAATGACCATCAACTGCAATGGGTACTATGGCCTTCATAGTTCTCTTCCTGAGGAAGCATATACAAGTAATGACTCCACAGACCAAAAGAATAAACCCACCAATGATGATGGAAACAACTCGCCATTTCTTGGTCTTTGAGTCAGGTAATTCAGATGCGGCCAACCTGATAAAAATGGTATAACCAGAACCATCAAGGTTGTCTTGTAGATTTACCAAATCAGTGTACCAAACCAAACATGTGCCATTGTAAGAATAAGCCGAGCATGAGCAGTTGTTTAAACAAGATACCTTGCAGTCACCAATATTCTCTGCAGGCACAGTACGTGACCAATCTGGTAGCCTCACATTGTTCATCACATAAAACTTGTCCTTCCTTGCTTTTGGTGCTGAGCTATTGCTGTGACAATGCAGACCCACATTCCTAGTACAACCTTCAGCATAATTGCCGGAAATCCTATTGCTTGGGCTTTGCTCATGGAAGCCCTGGAGGCAGCTACAAGAGGGGATGGCATTCTCTGTGCACCTGCTAAATGAACCACACATCGAGTACACAACACACTTGGCCTTGGGATGTAAGAAGAAGAGCATCCATTGATTCCTGTCCGCCACCCACACCGTCGATTTTGCCTGGCCAGACACATCAATGGTGAGCCGGAAAAGGATGTTGTCGTTCTTGACGGTGACCATGAAGTAGGCCTCCTCGTTATTGTCCACATACTGGAATGCATAGATGGAGTTTCTTATCGGTGTCATCTCTGGAATGCCGCTGAAAGCACCAGTGCTGGGGTCGTACTTCCCATCGGTGAGGTAGGGTCTGGAGTTGTTCCATAGAAATATATACTGACTGCTGTCATTGGAATCCATCTCGACTGAGAAGGTGCCTGGGGATGGGTCATATTGGTTTCTCCATGACACAAGGCGTGCACGCTCACCTGTAACCTTGTTCCAACCAATCTTCATGTTGGGAAGTAGTGTATCAGTGAGGTGGTTGAAGCTTTGCCACAGCACATGGGAGCTGTTGGACGCAGGTGACAGGGCAAGGTTGCCCGTGTTAAGTAGCACGGCCACCGTATTGGCCTCGCTAGAATCAAAATTGGACGAAGTGACATTGGGGACATTGCTTGACCAAACTACTGATCTAGACTGGTTAAGCAGGACCAATGTGCCATCTTGTGAGATGGCAAGCTGGGACTCATCTGGATTAGAGATTGGTGCCTCTCTGTTTGCTATCCACACTGCAGTCTGGATGGAGACCTTGTTGTACCAAATTGCTATGTACCACTTTTTAAGATGTCCACCAGCTGCATGCACATGAAAACCATGATTCAGTCCACGATTTGTATGAATGCATACATGGCAAAAGAAGTGATCTTTTTCTTTTGTTATCACGCTATATTCCTAAACACGTATAAAGTGCCATCTACTTTTAATGTTGATGGTGTTCAAATCAAATACTTAGATAGCTGAGAAATTTTGCTATGTATTAACCAGATGCTCATGAATTTTTTATTTGGAAACATAACCATATTAGAAACTTTGAGTTTGAAACGACCACAAATGAATACAAATTGTGTGTTTAATTAATAGAGTCCCACCATTTGTCACTAACTAATCATTGATGAAGAAGTATTCAATAGGCAGAGCTCCTGCTTTTCACCTAAAAAAAATGAAAATGAACACGTATTGCTTAAAAAAATCATAATGCTTTTGGAGTCAGACAATCAAACACACTAACCTAGCATTTAATAATTGAACATAACCTGACGAAAAAGACTCGAACTAATGTCTTAGGGAAGAACGATGCAATGGGCAGTGCAGTGCCAGTACCTACCTGAGCCGCCCCCGACTGGGGGCGGGGGAAGCCAGCGAAGGACAGGCGGATCCGGGGTCCACATTCGCCGGCAGCGAGTCAGAGCCTAGAGGTGGAGGCGGTGGCGGAAATCGATGGGGAAGGCGCCACGGCGGCCGCCGGCAGGCGGCGGCGAGTCGCGCTAGGTCAGCCGCCCCACGACTATGCGACGCACTGGAGCCGAAGCCCCTCTTTTTTGAGAGGGGCCAAAGCCCATTTAGTTACTCGGCTACTGGGCTACTACTAAGTCGGCCAATAGAGTGGAGAAAAATGAAAGAATGAGTCCACTTGCCATCCCTCAACTTTACGTCGAGTTTGTTTGACATGATTTATCTCCAATACCAGAAATCTTCACCCCTAACTATACAAAACCGTATAATTTGGGTCCCATAGTAGTATGCATGTCTGGTTTTGCTGATGTGACATCCTAGTCAGCAAAAAAAAAATATAGGGCCCACATGTAAGTGATATGAAGAAAATGTGGGGCCCGTGTTTCTGCACCCTCTTTTTTCTTATCTTTTCTTCCTAAGCTTGGGTGAGAGGGGGTACGCGACCGGTGAGAGATTGGGGGGGGGGGGGGGAGGGAAGCGACCGGCGGGAGATGGGGGAGGGGGGAGAGGCGGCTAGCGAGCCTGGGAGGGAGGGGGAGGCGGCATCAAGCGTTTCCCCCACCGTTCTTGTGCCGTGCGCTCGATCCAGTGCTCGCCGTCTATGACCTGCGCGGTGCCGACCGCGAGGTGGAGTTCAGTTACAGCAACCCCTTCCTACCTTGTTCCATCTCATCCTAACCAAGCGCCGCCACCACAGCAACAACCGCAGTGGACATTGCCGGGGGCACAACACGAACGGCGGCGAGCCCTAGTGGTACAACATCACCCGCGTCTTTGAGATCCTCAATAGCTGAGACCAGCTTGTGGGTGATGTTGGTGGTAGCTCTTCCCAGCAGGTGGCTCCTCCCCTTGCCGCCGTGTCTCGCGGAGTTAGTGATGCCGTCTCCGACGCTGTGGCGCACCAGCTTCGGCCGAACCTCGGCACTTGTGAGGAAACTCCGGATCACGGACCTGCTGTTCCTGCTCAGGGATGACAAAGGCGCAATGGCCGAGGACGTAGAGCTGGTGGACTTGCAGGCTTCTAGGGACGCAGAGCCCCGCTCTTCCGCCGACCGCCTCCTCCTTCCTTCCACGCTCACCAACTGCCCCTCCCTCTCAATCTCCCATCAGCCGCCTCCCCCTCCCTCCTAAGCTTGGGAAGAAAAGAGAAGGAAGAAGAGGACACTGATACGCGAGCTCCCCATTTTTTACTTAAATGTGAGTCCTACATTTTTTTTTTTTGACTAGGACACCACATTAGCGAAACTAGTCATCCATACTACTATGGGATCTAAATCGCACGATTTTGAATAGTTTAGAGGTGAAGATTTTTGGTATTGGGGATAAAGGATGTTAAACAAACTCGACGTAAAGTTAGGGGACAACAAGCGGACTTATTAAAAAAAAATGAAAGAACCAGCATGGGTTAGGCCTTGGCCCGTTGAATGCAAGTTCATGGGGATGGCTACAAGTCGGACATTCGATGGATGACAAAAGAAAAATGGATGTGCTGACGTGCTGTTTCCCTCACGTAGTGCACGTGCTCTAACAAAGTACTATGTATTCTGTATTTTTTTTCTACATCTAATTAACAAAGTTGTAAGCAAATTTTATAATATATTTTCTTCTAAACTATTTATTAGATACATGATTTGATTGTATAATTGTATCCGCTGCAATTAAATTTTCACAATAAGATATCATATAATTATATTTCAAATGAAAAAAATATATTATAATTATATTCCTAATTGAAACACTTTTATAGCATGCATCTTAAACATCATGCAACATGCTATATTATCTATTAATTCTACAATTTATTAAATTTTAAAGCTTTAAAATACTAGCATGTTACATCATCTCTCATAATTCACATAATATTTTAATATATCACTCTATTTTTTATAATATCCTATATTGATACATATATAGTGCATCCTCACTTAGTTGATGTTATTTCTCTCTTCTCTCATTAAGCCATATCACATCAATTGTTTTTATCTCTTAAATGATTAATTTATAATCCAAATTGTCTTCCTCATGTTCCCCCATTAAGCAATACCATATCAATTGTTTTTAACTCTTCGATGATTAATATATGGTCCAAATTTTCTTCCTTATTTTCTTCTCACTGAATCATATCACCTCAATTATTTTTATCTCTTAGATAATCTATGGTTCAAATTATCTTTCACCTTTTTTTATCTTATAAAATCACATCACCTTATTTTTACATTTAAATCATTATTCTCTATACTATTTAAATTAACATAAACCATATCAACTCATGTAAATTTATACTACCATATATCTATCTTACTCATTATATCTACTTATTACTTACTTCTGGAGTACTAAACTTCTGCCGTAACGTGCAGCGTTTCAGTGTTAATTAGCTTACCTGACCGGAAGAATCCTAGCGCGAACTTTTCACCCCGAGATACCAACTTCTGGTTGCCTGATAGCGGCCGGCTCGCCGTGATCGTATCCTCAACGGCATCAGCCGTGCGCTGCAGGAGAGATCCATGGAGGAAGAGAAACAGCAAGCAAGCGTGGTCGCCGCCATGGACTTAATTTTGCTCAAGATTTTCACGAAGGAACAAATGATATTCCTAGCTATTTTATTCCGATCTACGTACTCCCATTTCGGAGCAAATTACTGCTATGACTCGGAACACATTTCATTGCCGGCTAGAGCTAGAGAACACTCCTCTGACTTGACTGCACTACTGTACATCCTGGTCTTTTTTTTCAACCTTGCAATAATCAAAGTTCTAGATTTTCTAATTGTTTTACTCCTTCCGTCCAAAAAAACGAGTTCCAAACCTGTCGGTTGGTTCTTACGGGTATTTTAGATTACCAAACCAATTCTTACGGGTATTTTAGATTCTATTACATTTTATATTATATTTTGAGACAGAGACCTAGCATGTAGAAGGAATGGTCGGGAAAGTGACTTCACTGAGAGCACCTCCAAGAGCCTAGCTAAATGGCTTTCCAAGCCAAAATTTAGCTAACTTGGACAAAAAAATCTACTCCAACAGACTAGCTAAATGGCTCTCCAAGCCATCCGGCTGGCTAAATTCCCCACTTCACTAGCCAAAGTTGGCCAGCCAGGACGGCTGGCCATCTGGTGTGGGTCCCACCCCCTCTCTCTTCTCTCTCCCCCCTTTCCCCATCCCGTCTCGGCTTCCTCCCTGCCCGCCACCCCATCCACCCAGTGCCGCCGCCGTCGTCCTCCCGCCGTCGCGACTCCGCCGAGGCCACGACGAGATGGCGCTGCCCTTCGTCTTCCCCTCGACCCTCCGGGATCTGGAACGGGGCGGCGACGGCGACGACGAGCCGGCCCTCCGCTCGCAGAACGCCGTCGCCATCGGCGCACTCCGCGCCGCCGACCTCGAGCGATGGCAACGAGGTGGGGTCGGGGGAAGGGGAGGTAGCTGCGACTCCGCCGAGGCCGCCGCCAGCGCATACGACGCCGCCGCGACTCCGCAAGCGGGTTGGCCTCGCCCCGCGCCGCCGCTTGCGACCCGCTGTCCGACGCAAGCGTGCCCATCAGCCCGCCGAGGGCACCGCCCTGAACGGCCCCGACGATGGCAGCCTCGAGCGCCCCGACGGTGGCAGCGACCTCACACCTTCTCCCTCTCCTTCACGGCGTCCCCAACCTCGCCGTCCCTCTTCGCCGCCGCTATCACCTACGCCTGCGGGCGCGGACCTCGACGGCGGCGACGGCGTGGAAGGCGAGAGCGTAGGCGTGGGTAAGGAGGGCGTTGACGCCGTCGATGGTCTCGCCGACCTGCCGGAGCTGCTCCATCATCCTCCTCCTCCGTCTCCAGGAGCCCGCCGCACCAGAGCTGCCCCATGCCCTGCTCGAGGTGGCCGTGTCCGTCGCCCGTGCCGTGGACAAGCTTGGCCTTGCCGCGGCATCCTCATCGTGGTCGTCGACCTCCCGGGGCAGGGCATGTCGCCGCCGCCCGCCCCCGACGCAGCGCCTCCAGGAGCCTGCCGCACTGGAGCCGCCCCACGCCGTGCTCGAGGTGGCTGCGTCCGTCGCTTGCGCCGGGCGGCTCCGGTGCTTGCGCCGTGGACGCACTCATGGCCGTGGCCGCCTTCGTGTATAGGTGGGGAAAATGGGGTGGAAGAGAAGGAAGAAGGGTAGCAGAGGCTGACATATAGTTTTCATTTGTCATAGATTTATAATGGGGATGGTAGATGGGGAGGCTGTTGGAACGAGTAACTAGGTTGACTAGTCAAATCAGATGGCGAGTTAGCTATATGGGTGTTTGGAGAATTTAATGTAGAGAGGCTGTTGGAGATGCTCTGACCCTTCATCGCTGAGTTCTGTTTGAGGCGTTGAGTAAGAGGACATACTGGCATGTCCGGCCGGCTGCAAATTCTTTGGTCAGTGGCAGAAAAGCAACGCTACCATCAACAGTTCGTCAGACGACCTGATCATGAAGGACTGATTTTGCATCAAATTTCAATGGATTGACCAGGTGATCATGTGTGTGGATTCGTTGGTTCGTGCCTTTAATAATTGATGGACATGGAAAATCGATAGTAGCCACCTCGAACTAACACCCATTTAGGCTGAGGCCCGTAGAAATTTAGCCTCATCGTTTGACTTATTTATGGAATAAACCAAGCGGCATATTCACAAATAAAAAGTAATTTATAAATAAAACTTTTATATATGTGTTCTTAGCAATCTAAAAGCAAATGCTGAAAAATAAACTTCGATGAAAAACCCTAAAATCGGCTTCAAATTTAAAGTTGAAAATTTAAATTTTGGCTGATAAGTATAAGCATAAGTGAAAAGATAAAGGCCGTTTGCACGGGCACACCACCACATCGTAGGTCTGCTTCATCGTAGATGTGGAGCAGAAGTATGGGGCTCATCGCTTCCGCTGTTACAGAGGCATAATTTCAGCATAATCCCATCGGATCACTTATTGGGCTGAATATAGATTAGCCATCGGTAGTGGGCCTAACTCCTGCCAATACATACTCCATCTATTCCATAATATAAGCCACAACTATTTTTTAGATGTTTCATAATATAAGATTTGCATGCATGCATGTAATTAATTAGCATCTCTTCTTTATTAAATTATTATTATTTTAAATCCTCCACCCTTAAGATCTCTAATTTATTAGGTGCATGCATATATTTATTAGGGTGATACAAATGTGATAATGAGTGTTTAGAAATTGATAATGAGTGTTTCTTGGTCTTTAGGTTAAGGTGGTTGTGCCTATATTTAGAGATGTAGGGAGTATCTAGTGTGTACAACTTATTAAATGAGAGGAATGAAAAGATTGAAAGATGGTTGAGGATAATATAAGAAAAAAAATTAAATATGAACTGGACAATAGTATTGTGTGACAGGCTATAGCTGTGACCAGTCACATGTGTATCTATGACGAGTCACAAGTATGACGTATGATCTGTGATTATCACAGATGACACTACACCTGTGATGGGTCATCTCTCATAATCTCATCTTTAATAGGCGTTTTTAGATTAGATAAGGTCAGAGTCATCTCTACAAAATTAGGTCCCTAGAAAAAAAATGCAAATTATGGCCCTAAAAGTTGAGGGATTGACATGAACATGTTCTAAGGCCAAGAAGAATAATCACAATTCATTTTTAACAGATTATTATATGAACGCATTTGGACTGAGATGTAGTGACTCCTTATGATAGAAGTTTTAAAAAATAAATCAGAATTGGGATAAGTAGAACCTGTTCATCTTGATGTGCCCGGCTGCTGATCCAGTGATGCTGCAGCGGTGCTGCCGGTACTTGGGACTGGGAGGACTAGGGCGGCGACATGACGTCTTGACAAGAGACGAACATGCGACGTCGGGAGTCTAGGTGACGAACAGGCGACGAACTCGGCGCTTACTCTTGTCTCGCCTCTTGGCCTAGCCAATTTAGTGCACCGTGCACGGATGTGCGATCGATAGGGATTCACAGGCTACCCAGCTGAAGGCCTGAAGGTAGTGTTGCAGCAGCAACTAGGCCTAATGGGCTGCTCTCCGACGGCCTATGGGCCCCTCAAAGTCTCCGGCCCTGTGCAATCGAGTCGCTCGCTCACCCTTGCCGGTGGGCCTAGATAAGGTCATCTATGAGGCTACGTTTGGAAAATTGGATAAAGGGAATGGGAAATGGATATTATTTCCAAATTTTATATTTCCGTTATTTGGATAGTTCGGGAATGGGATATGCAATCCTGCTGGATTGAGGGGGTGGATAGAGTGCTAGGAGAAATTACCAAATTGCCCTCACCATTTTGACCCTTTTAATCTGTTGATTCATCTACCACAACTTATTGTGAGGGGTGTTTTGGTCATTAATCTAGAAACTTCCATTTCCCATTCATCAAATCAAACATGGAATATAATTTCCCTTCATATAATCTACCACCTCATTCTACCAGTATATCATTTCCATTTCCTGATGAGCATAACTCATTAGCCAAACGGAGCCTAATAGGTTGTGTTCACCCATTAGAGCATTATTTCTCTTCAAACCAACAAGACAACCATGTGCATTGTGGATGCTCTTTCTTGACACTAGATATGTAGAAACCATATCACTTACTTTGGGTGTGCCATTATTATAATATTGTGGATTATCAATATCATGTATTCCTACTAGAGCAGTTGCAATTGCATAAGAAATACATCAAATTTCAATTATAAACATTTAGGTAGTGTTTGGCTAATGGGATAGGGAAATGATTTCCCACCCACCAAAAGACATCTTTAAATCCTAACCATTCATTATCCCTCTTCCATTTAATCCTAACCCTTCATTTATTTCGCAATCCTAATCCCATTCCACATTTTCCATTATCCAAACACACCCTTACATACATTGACACCTAGCCATGTGGTGGCATACGGAATTATTCTTGTTACATGGGTATTACAAACAAGACACATGACAAAAATACAAGACATACGGATAACCATGTATATTAATTTCTCTACTAAGCTGTGGGGAGCCTCCTCCTCTTGTAACTTACCATTACTTTTCCCCAAGGTTCCAGCAGGATTTTGCTCCAGTTTGTCTTAGGGAAAGGAGACTCCAATTTCAACTCAAAGTTCCTTAGTAAATGACTCCATATCACCTTAATTTGCATATAAGCATAAGCCTCACCAATGCAAATATGCCTCCCACCACCAAACGATGTATAAGAGAACATGCCACCAACTTTATCCTCCTCTCTTTTAGGAGCAAACCTATCTGGGTCATACATATGGGGATCCTTATAAATGTAGGGTAGTCTGTTGTTGAATATCATTGGGCTCAGTAAATTATGCCCTTCTGGAATGTCATATGCATCGCCTTCTCTCGTCCTTACAACAAATGATTTTTGTGCCTTGCGATATATTATTGGCGCCACAGGGTGCATCCTTAGGGCCTCCTTGATGCAGCAGTGCAAGATGTCCATATCTAATAACACATTATAATCTATATGGTCTCCATGTTTTTGAATCATATGCTTTTGCTCATCGAGTGCCTCTGTCAAGAACTTGTCATGAGTTAGTAGGCATGCTCCAGTCCAGGTAGTGGAGTTTGTGCTTGTGTGTTTTCCGGCAAAAACCATAGAAATGATCCACCCAGTGACCTCTTGTTCGGTAGTGGAGCTTCCATCTCTATGCTTGGAATCGATCAAGTACTGGAGTACATCCTGCTCGGCTGGTCGGTTGGAGTCCCTCCTCGACCTCACAATTTTGGAGAATATTTTTGCAAGTTTGGTGTGTGCTTTGTCGCGTCGAATGTGTGATGGAATTGGGATATATGGGAAGATGACACTGCCCAAGCCAACCCCGCTGTCAAGTTCATGGAACAATGAGAAGACCTCATCGAACATGTTGTCCCGAACCTCCTTCCCGAGTAGGCAATGGCCTGAGATCAACATGAGTAACTTCTCAAACTCATGTTTTATATCAACTATGCCATTTTCTCCCCATTTTGCAAAATAGTCCTGCATGTATAATGTATATATAATGAGATATGCATTACATATTACGCAACTAAGCATTCAAGCAAAAAAAAAGGCACGAGCATGCACAATGGCAGATCTGGGAAAAAAATAGAAGTGATTTATATGAAAATAGTATTTCAATTTCTTAAAAAAAATAACAGTCTAGACATTTTTTTTGAGTAGCTTAGAAAAATCTTAAGTTCCTTCAGGCATGTTTTTGCAGTAAGGTTATAGAAAAAAGTTATACCGGACACATTTGCTGACTTACCTCTACTTCCTGCACCATGGAGTTGACATGGTTTCGCAACTTCGACGTCTTTATCGCATCAATAAAGAAACGGAGATGCTCGGTTCGAGTAGCATTATCTATGTCAAAGCCAACCCCTTTGCCGAACATGGGCACGGTGAATTCATACAGATCGCCCTGGCTAATCTCCGAATCCATCCCTTGATAGAAATGAGCCGAGACCTCTGGTCCAACCAAGAAGGTTGCCTTCAGTCCAAACAGACTTACCGTGAACACACTCCCGAACCGTGTGTATAGATCATGCATAACAGCAATTACACCCTTTGTACATAGCCTAGGTAAGTGCTCTAGAAGGGCAATGACATTCACCACCGGTGGAAGTGGTCTTTTGCTCTTTGGATTGAGGGTAATTGGTCTTCTTACTCTTGCAAGTTTGGTGGTCACCATTGCAGTGATGATGGTACAAAGGGCTACCATGGACCACATGTAAATGGAAATGCTAACAAGATCCATGACAACAACCAGCCTAGTTGGAGGTAGGAATTAACAGCACTGCAACAGTATAAAGAATCACAGATGAGTTGGAAATTGTGGGAAAATAATACATGGCCGAACAGAAATACATGCTAGCTCTGCAGACAAATAAATGGATATATTTCTCAAGATTATACATATACTAGGGTACTCCGAGAAAATTCTCACGTTAACAGGATAAATAGTGAATAAATCTGACAATCCACCTTTGTATGACCGAATTATAATAACTTAAATTAAGAGGGGAATGTGACAGTTACAACTTGATAATTGTTAGTTTTGAATGTTAGAACTAGAATAAATCTGGCCATCTATTTTGGTGGACCGAAATATAACGGCCTAAATAAAAAGGACCGTCGATGTAAGTTACAGCCTACTAATTATTAATTTAGGATTTCAGAATTAAATGAGAAAGATTATAATCCAAGATGGGTACAACTTAGTATTTTTACTTCTGAATTTTTGGAATTGCTAAACCTTGAAAACTAAAATTGATACTCTACATACATAGAGCATGACATTATATTTATAAATTTGCACAATTTTAGAAATTATGTTATCAAGAAAAATAAATTTATATTTCTTTGTTATGAGTCCATGTCATTTATAACCTGCTAATTATTTATGTTGATTTTGAGAAATATTAAAATAGAAAAGAAACTAACTGGGACTAGATAAGTAGTTAAGTACGTACAACATGATACTTATTTCAAATTTCAGAACAACTAAAACATGAAAACCTATAATTGAGAATACAAATTTGATTTTGCTAATTAGAATATAATCTCCAAATGGTTAGAACAAGAAAAAACCTCATCGTAATACAACCTTTTATTTACGAATTCTAAATTTACAAATATGAAATTGATAGTATATAAGAAGTAGCAGAAAAGGAAATATGCATATGCATGTCATATCTTTATATTTGTTTTCCATAATCTTTCATACTTATGATGATGTTAATTTCGTAGTTGTTGATAATATATTATTGAAGAAATTAATATTCAAAGTATAATGTAGAAGATATTGTACAAAACTAATACACCGTATATTTTAGGATGGATACAATATTAATAGCCCATGTAAATGCACGGATACTTACTACCATTGATAAAAATATTTTCTAGTAACATGCGGTCATTGAACTAGCATAACCACATGAACAAAAATTGGTGTTAATAAATGATTTCAAATGGAAAAGTCACCAAAACCAAAGTTGTAGAACTCATCGAGATGCAAAATTTTTATTTTGGTCATTTCTCCATCTGACTCTATTTGAACAATTTGAAATTTGAAATTCAAAGTTTGAGAATTCAAATAGAATTTTTTATTAGTGAATGACTTCAACTAAAAAAGTAATCAATAACAAAGTTTTATAATCCATATAAATCTACAAAATTTATTTTGGTCATTTGTTCATCCGACAAAGTAATAGTAACATTGTTCATAAATTTTACATATCTCCCATATGGTTTCATAAATTATAAGTTAGATGTGTAAATTGTGTAAACAATGTTACTATCATTTTGTCAAATGAACAAATGACCAAAATAAAAATTGTAGATCTCGATCAGTTCTACAACTTTTGTGTTCATGACTTTTTCAGATGAAATCATTTACTGCTTCAAAATATCGTTTGAAGTTGACACTTTTGAAATTTAGATCTTCAATTGATAAAACAAAGTCACATGAAAGTATGAAAAAAAATAATAGTTGTAATAACACAATAAATTGATAGATCATTAATTTAGAAAATTTTAGAAAAAATAATAAATCTAATTTGAAGTTAGTACGAGGGAGAAAGACTACCTACAAGTTTTAGCCATCGATTGAAAAGAAAAAACCTGCTGGTTTTCTTGTGAATTTTATGATGAATCCCACGAGCAGGAGTCCATTACCTGCTAACGTTTGATATATAAAGCAAAGTGCTTGTCCTATGACCAAACACTTGTGTTTCAGTGGTGGATCCTTAGGGATATTGTGCTTTTGGTTGAAGGGTGTTCGAATCCCCTAAAGAGCTACACAATTTTGTCTCTTTTTTTACAAGGCGCAGGTGGCCTGCGGCTAGCCCATGCGGAAAATGGGCCGGGCCCAGCTGAAGGGGGAAAGCGTAAGAGGGAGGCTGGGCCGAGCCCAAGAGAAGGAGAGAGTGTGGGTTTGGCCATGTGGGCTGCAGGCCAGCCAGAAATGGCCCAAGAGAGAGTGTAGTTTTTCATTTTTTAAAAAATTCATTTGAACCTCAAATTCAAATCCTTTTCAAGCAAAACAAGTTTTGAAATGCCTTTTGATTATCTTCACACTGTGAAGATTTTAGAATCACACACTGTGACGATCTGGATAAAACCATCATGAGTTAGCGGGCCAAGAATAACCACTGGTGCACGTCCATGACGGAAAAAAGATTATCGTCACGGATTGCCGCTGTCAGTGACGGTTTATGAATCCATCACCAAGAATCCGTTACGGATTAACAAGTTTCTTGTAGTATGATCCGTTTAGTATAACTCTGTTGAGAACGGTGCCTAGCTCAACTGATAGGCAGCTGCTAGCAGTAATGCATTGGCCTAAGCTCAAATCCTCTTGAGCACAGGTTTTCTCATCATTTTCTTCTCTATCAATTATGTATGCTAACTTCTTTAATTATTACTCCCAAAGTGTTTGTGATATATATAACTAGGTGAAACCCCGCGCATTGCTGCGGGAATTTAGTATGATAACAATAACAAAATAACGTGTAAAATAGCTAGATAACATCAGATTAAGTAAATTAATGTGGTTTATGATAATTTAAATTTAAATAGTATGTAGAATGGTGATCCAAACGTAAAAAGTAAGGTGGTATGACTTTATGGAAGAAGAAAAGTAGGGAGATAGTTTGTACCGTAGATTAATCATCTAAAGGCTAAAAACAATTGATGTGATATGACAGTATGATAACAATAACAAAATAACGTGTAAAATAGCTAGATAACATCAGATTAAGTAAATTAATGTGGTTTATGATAATTTAAATTTAAATAGTATGTAGAATGGTGATCCAAACGTAAAAAGTAAGGTGGTATGACTTTATGGAAGAAGAAAAGTAGGGAGATAGTTTGTACCGTAGATTAATCATCTAAAGGCTAAAAACAATTGATGTGATATGACTTAAAAAGTAGGGAGATAGTTTGGACCGTAGATTAATCATCTAAAGGCTAAAAACAATTGATGTGATATGCCTTAATGAGAGAAAAAAAAGGAGAAAGATAATTTGGACCATAGATTAACCATTTAAGCACTAAGTAAGGATGAAATATATAAGTATATAGGATATCATAAAACATAACAAAAATATACATTGAAACGTTATGTGAATTATGTTGGATGATAATTTAACATGTTTGTATTTAAAAAGCTCTTAAATTATAAAAGCTATAGAGATATAGCATGTTTGCATGATGTTTAAATGTGATGGTTGTTAGTGGATGATGATGTGGCATCTTGTTAATTAGTGGATTAGTGGATGATGATGTGGCATCTTGTTAGTGGATGATGATGTGGCATCTTTGCATGTTAAGTTTAAGGAGTTAGTGAGGGATAACTTTATACTAAGATAGGATAACACACTTCACTGGGGTAAAAAAAAGAGTATTAACAACATTGCATACCTCTAGGCTCAAGGTTCAAAGTGTGCCTCCTTCAAGCTCCCTCTGAAGTGAAGGTACACATGCCACAACCAACTCGCTGTATGGGCGACAGTGCGAGGCTTATATAAAGTAGAGAGTTAGGATTAGCTGGTCATGGAAGCATTAAGGATAATAATTTATGCAAGCAGGAACTGGTGTCCGCAGCCGGCCACTAACTAAAAAACATCAAACCATTTTTGTTTCTTTCTGGCGACTCAACTGATCAGCAGGATGAACGACCACCAATGGATCCAGATGGATCAGTGGTTGCCACACGTTGAGAGATGGGATCCAGATGGATTTTCAGTGGTTGCCGCACGTTAACATAGGGTACCTGTGTTTGTACTGTATTTTAAAAAAAGAAAAATAAAGAACCTGTTCTTTTAAAACCAAATACCCCTGTTCTTTTTAAAACCAAACAGCCGACCTGTGAACCTCTTATGACTACGAGACAAATTTCATCACTCTTAAAAACCAAATACAGCTGAAGATTCTGTTGAAAAAACAAAATGAACCGGCGGCGTTCTGCAAACACTCATTATTAAAACTTTCCTCATAATTGGTTGATAGGGTTATTGACAAATCACCATTTGTTTCCTATATGCAGGTAATTTTTAGGGCAACATATTGACTTCAGCTCTGGGGTCAACTACAAAAGTGTGAGGAAGAGGGAGTTTTCCTGAATGTTGCATGTCGTACTCTTTAGTCAACGGTTATGTAACCTTTTGCTAACCATGGATGGAGATTCTCTAATAGGCTGGAATAATGTTTTCCTTGTCATGTTAGGTCTTTCTTTTAATTTTGGTTGGTTGGATCGTTTTATTTTGGATTAAGACTTTATATAAGTGTGCTACTATTTGTAATAATTGGCTATAGCTCTTTGGAGTAAAGGCCGGGATGTTTCATTCCATTATCTTAAAAAAATTGGTATCAATACTTTACTCCTAATTTTTACTCCTAGAATTTTCTATTTATGGGAACAGACAACACATCATCCTAAAAATAGTTGATTTGAGGATGGTCAATTTAGAGGATATGTTTACCATCTTCTTCCCGTTCTTTGTTTAGGGCGGTGGAAAAAAAATCATGTATACATAAAAAAACTTTTCATAAATCCAAGCAAACATTTCGTAAATTCAAACAACCTTTACGTAAACCCAAACAACCTCTTTTAGGCGGATTGGCCCGGCCGGGGATCGAATTGATTATAGAATGAATATCCCGAAGCAATAGAAATCCTTCTAAAACACCAGGGAAAAAACATTAAATCAAAGCAAGACAATTAATAAAATTCTCAATGTATGTTAAGCTACAATTAATACATTTATGGCTGTCGTTAAACATAGAGCTGATCCCACGGCTGTGATTAGAAGTAATGGTAATCCAATGGCCACTCTTTTGTAAATAATGTGGCTCACTGCATGTTGATTAATTAATTGGGTTCAATTCTATCTTCCTATATAGTTGATACCCACTAAGAAGCATTTGCTCATATAAAACAAGACATACAAGAAGCCACATCATCAACAATTTTAAGCCATTGGATCAAGAAGCTAGCTAATCATCCATTCACCTCCTTATAGCTCATAATCATGCGTGACATTATTATCCATTCTGTACATCCAAATCCTCAAAGATAATACTAATCTTTTTTTCAAAATACAACTCTAATTATTACATAAGATGTTAGCTTTGTTTTGTTATAAACAATTGGATAACATACAATAATTAGGTATCATGAATCCAAACTCATTTTTTGAAACATGCTTAAGATGAAGTAGAGAAGTGCTACACTACCAGATTGTGCATGAAAATAACTTTCATATATCATAACAATACACAATGGCGTTTCAAAAAATAAAACATGAATTGTATTGTAATAATAGAAGCTATATATGAAGCCGTATTATTATCTATTTTGTATATACAAAGAGTTGCATCTAATCATTTAAAACATTGATTTCATTATATGACAAAACTAGCAAATCCCGCAGTAAGGCCAGCTGGCAACCATTACAAATTAAACATAACTGTTATCAAATCTCAACTAGTATTCATGCAGCTGCAGGTAGCTAGCTAGCTTAGTTGGGTTGTCATGATCACTGAAGAAAAAAAAAAACTCTACGATGGAGCTGTGATAAACTAGCAGCATGGGGTAGTTAGTACTAGCAGTCATCGCAAAATTTAAACATTAAAACATACATATTTTGGCTTATTCAACATATATATTTACAAACAAAAATAATTTGCTATAAAACTTTTATATAAATGTTCTTAGTGATCTAAAGGCAAATGCTAAAAAATAAACTTCGATGAAAAACTCAAAATCAACTTCAAATTTAAGATTGAAAATTTAAATTTTGTCTCATAAGTATAAGTATAAGTATAAGCGAAAATATGAGGCTAACAGTTTTGGATAGAATTTCGGTATTAATTAGTATGCCGTCCAATCGATCCCAACTTAATATTAACTTCCTTGGCCGGCCGTTCTATATAGTCTGATAATCTACGATTGCTTGAGGCATCCGGGACCGGGAGCAAACGAAACATGAAGAATTTTTTTTGGAACTGAAGAATTATATACTTTGCCGTTCGCGAAGTGAGCATAGCTCAACTGGCTAGGTTTCTTGTGGTGGAACCAGTTCACCCGGGTTCAAATCCTAGATTTGACACGGGTGCTCGTATTTACAGCTAATTATTCTTTCAGTGGTAGGCGACGTACCCGTCGACAGCGAGGCGTCTGTGATGACTTCGTCAATCTCAAGATATGCCGGCCCAGTCTTCCGGAGGTGAGAGGTGCTCATAGGGACGTTGTGAGGAGGTGCTCATAGGCCGGCCCAGTCTTATGGTGTGCGTGTGTGCGTTGTAGGGTGTGCGTGTGTGCGTTCATAGGGGCGTCTGTGATGACTTCGTCAATCTCAAGATATGCCGGCCCAGTCTTCCGGAGGTGAGAGGTGCTCATAGGGGTAAGAGAGGTGCTCATAGGGACGTTGTGAGGAGGTGCTCATAGGCCGGCCCAGTCTTATGGTGTGCGTGTGTGCGTTGTAGGGTGTGCGTGTGTGCGTTCATAGGGGCGTCTGTGATGACTTCGTCAATCTCAAGATATGCCGGCCCAGTCTTCCGGAGGTGAGAGGTGCTCATAGGGGTAGCGAGGCGCCTGTGATAACTTCGTCAATCTCAAGATATGCCGGCCCAGTCTTCCGGAGGTGCTTATAGGCCGGCCCAGTCTTCCCGAGGTGCTCATAGGGGTAGGGTGTGCGTGTGTGCGTTCATAGGGGTGAGTGTGCGCACGTTGTGAGGAGGTGCTCATAGGCCGGCCCAGTCTTATGGTGTGCGTGTGTGCGTTGTAGGGTGTGCGTGTGTGTGTTTATAGGGGTGAGTGTGCGCACGTTGTGAGCGCCTGCGTTTGTACTGTGTTTCTCAAAAAAAAAATATATATACTTTGCCGTTCGTTGCGATCGGCGAAATGGCTGCATCACAGAAGGAAGTTTGAACGGCTCGTCAATTGGACCCACTGGTCGTATATATGCGGGTGCCCAGACGGGTGACTCATACGGCCCAAAAGTCCTTTGGGCTGTGGCCCATAGAAACCTATATTTGTAAAATGAAACGACTCATTACCACATAGTTTCACGTCCCACAAAATAATAACCCAGTACCAGAGGAGACATATCCTATTATTAGTAATCTTAGATAGAAGGTTTGTTCAGATTTATATTATTAAGATGTGTCCACTATGTTTTAATATTAGCTAAACACATCGTATAGTAGTTTGGGAAATATTCGCCTGAAAAACAAGCCAATAAAAGATGTGAACTTGTAGGATCGCGAACACAGCCATATTGAATCAAACTAATAGCACCTGGCACCAATAGAGTGAGAGGGAGGAGGGAGTCCATTGGGTAACGATTATAAATTGGGTGCCTAATTTTTGTTTCAAATTTGAACGTTGTTTCATCGTTTATAAAAAAATGTTTTGTCACTTTAAGAATAACTAGCATGATGGCCCGCACAGATTGTGCGGCTAGCATAATTATATCTTCTCTCATATTGTCGACGGGGATACCCGTAAACTAGATATAGAGGGTATTGGGGTACGTTGGTACGAGGATCTACGTAGTACGACATCAAGCAAACAGGAAACAGGGATTATACTGGTTCAGGCCCCTTGATAGGTAATAGCTCTAATCCAGTTGGTATGGGATTATATAGTGGAAACCACAAGTTACAAAGGGAATAACAGAACTCGATGATACCGACGAGATCGTAGTCGAGTTGGTTCGACTAGATCACCCGGCGACTTGGCTCCTGTAGGCTCCGGCTTCGTAGGCTGTGGTGGTTGTCTTGGCTATGACATTCGATGCCTTAGGTCCTCCTGGGGGGTCCCTTTTATATCACAAGCCAGGTGGTTTCCAAGTAGAACTCGGAGACATCGGACCCTGCACGATATAGTGACGACCTAGTCCTATACGGGTAGGAATCTTTCCATCGGTGGACTTCGTGATGAATTTCCTTAGCGTATACAGAGAATGTCCGTACACGCGCAGATATACCATATTGCCGCATAGCGTATATCCAAGGGTAGAGGGTATGCCTTATCTGTAACCCTGACAGTAGCCCCCGACTTCTGCTTAAATGAACTCATGTAACCGATCGCGACTTCTGATGTCGGAGTTGTTGTCGTTCTCGACTGGTCGTTCTCGGTGTAAGAACTATAGAGACAAGGAATAATCGACAACACCATGCGAAGTTCAACGGTTATGAGTGAATTTAAATTGAAGTTCCGAAACTGCCGCGCGTAACGGACCCAGAAATTTCCGGCGGCCATCTCTCTCCTTTCCTTAGAATTCGCACCGTCGGTAGTGCGCCTATTTAAGGGAGTTTTGTGAATCCATTTTGGAGTCCGCCTGTTGCGAAAACTTTCTAGCCTCCAAACGCTCTTCGTTTTTTTCGCTTCCGCACGAACCCTAACTTACTCGTCTCGGTCTCTTCTCCGGCGATCCCCGGCGGCAATGGACCTCGACAAGTCCACTTCCACCAGCGCATCCCTGAAGAAGTTGTAGGAGGAAGGCGCTCTCCCCGGTCACGGTACCATGGAGAGGAAACCAGGAGGTACTGAACCTGAACCCGTCTTGGGCCGCATGGTTGCGGTTGAGGACTATATTCTCTGTGGTTTTCTTCCTCCGCCTTCTGAGTTTTTCCTTCTCGTCTTGAATTTCTACGGTCTTTCTGTGCTTCATCTGAACCCCAATTCCATAGCCTTCCTTAGCATTTTTTTCACACCTCTGTGAGGCCTACATTAGGGTAGAGCCGTTTCTTGACCTCTTCCGTTTCTACTACGAGTTGCGCTGGATGGAACCTAAAAAGGTATCCGGGTGTGTTGGTTTCCGACTTCGGGATGGCCTGAAGTCGCGATACATCCCCTTCCAGTGCCCCTCTTCTCATAGTAAATGGCGGGCGAGGTGGTTCTATCTTCAAATAGAGAATTCGGATCCAGTCTTCGTTGTCCCTGAGGAACAACCAGACAAGATTCTGTCTTGGACCGCCAAACCCGCCTTGACCCCATCCCTTCAGTCTTTTATCGATATCATCGATGACCTCCGAGTACGAGGGTTGTCGGGGTATGAAGTCGCTACCGACTTCGTTGGTAGACGGACCCAGCCGCTCCAAGCTCGAGCCCATCCCGCCTTTGACTACTCTGGGCCAGAGGATGTGACCCGAGTTTCTCCTCGGGGTATTTTTCTTGCATTCTGGGTTCCCTCCCTTACCCGCACATTCCTCCTGACTTATCGAAATCTGGTTCCCGATCTACAGGTTTGAACAGCGAGACCATGGAGCACCGTGTCGGCCAGGTGATGGTCAGCGGCCCCACGACAGCGAGCAACGTCCCCGCCCCTCTTTGTGAGAAAGGGGCGGCTGAGCGCGAAGCTGCAATCAACGTGAGTGTAATCAATGACCCTTTATCTTTTTCTTCCTAGATCGCATCATAACTCATGTGGTGCAGGCTCTCCCTCTGACTGACGTCATTGGGCCGCTCATGGACCACCAGGCTACGGCTTTGTTGAAAGAGGGCGTCGCCCAGGAGGTATCCGACGTGGCCATTGCCGCCGCTGCTGCCACGACCAGTTGCGGCAATGTTCCGAGGAAAGGGAGGAAGTTTTCCTCCGTGCTCGGCAACCGCCAGAAAACGCCCACCCCATCGGTAAGCCTCTTTGGTTATCGATTGCGTAGTCGGAAGATGTCGTCCTCACATCGTACTCGGTTTACTTAGGCCTCGGATGTGTCTCCCCCGCCTCCGCGACGGCAAAGGCTGGTGACACTTGGCGAGAAGTAAGTGGACGAAATTTGAGGTACTTCACTTAATCAAATTCTGGCAGCTCGTTTTGATGGCCAACATGGCAATCTTTCATAGGGCAGCGCAGGCGAAGGCGGCACAAGATGGGTCCGGAGGAAACTCCAGCGTTTCTCCTGCGATGGCCTCGACAGATGTCGTAGTCGTGCCCAGGAGCCGTGAGGTAACGCCCAGCAGCCCTGCCAGCGATCTTGTGCCCGCTCGAGGTCCGCCTGCTGACGTCCTTACCTGGGTGGAGCTCCAAGTTGAGATGGGGCGCATCCTCGAGGCCAGCGCTCGCGGCATAGGTCGCGAGATTGCGGAGGCGAGGGCAGTGGTGGCGTCATCGGCGAAAGAACGCGCCGACAAGCTGGCACGTGACTTGGCGGAGGTTCGCAAGGACCTCCAGAAAATGAGGGAGCTGGTGGCCGGCAACGAGCGGCAACGGCAGGGGCTCGAGAACCCCATGTCAGGAACTCGAGAACAACCTGTCGGAGATCCGTGGTTCGCTGTGGGTCACCTACACCGGCCTACCACCAGCTCGCCGGGGAGTGTGGTGTTACCCCGACGAGTTCTCGCTGACGACTTCGCTCGCGGAACTGGCGACGGCGATGGAGGCGATCTCTAGGCATGCGGCCAGAATCGGGGAGGAGAACTCCAACGGGATCTACACCGGGACGTGCCACGTCCTCGCGTGCGTAAGGTTGGCGCACCCTAAACTCGATCACCAGAGGATCTAAGATCAGGGGGCTGCTAACAACGTGCGTAAGGACGTGATGTAGGAAGTCGGTGATCTGGGAGAGTCTGTTCTTCCACTTTTCGAAGAGTAGGACTTCAGTTCGCTTGTACTCTTTAACCAATCATGCTCTGTAAAACTTTCGTCGGTTCCAACTGCCTTTGTGTGTGCAGTTATCACCTTAGTTTTCTTTAGCATTTTGATTCCGAGTACTTTGCTATTGTGTGTAGAGATGTCGATGTCGAGGATGTCCAGCAGCGCGGGCAGCCTGAGTTGCCTGTACTCGTGCCGGCACTTGCGCTTGAGCTGTATGTGCCACAGGACGACGTGGACCAGAATCTGCCCGTGGAAACTGGCATGGCGACGACTTCCTTAGGTTGGTCCTTTTTGTTTCCACCCCCTTCGCTCTTCTATCTGGATTGACTTAGTTTACCATGTTCTCGAGAGAGGCAGACATCTTGAATTAGTCGTTTCCATGCTGAGCAGACCTCGAGAGTGCGCTTGCCGACCGAGATCGTCGCATCCAATACTGAAGGACGAAGTTTGAGGTGGCAGAACTCGAGAGGACTATGTTAGAAGTGAAGAAGGATCGGGCCGTGGAAGCACTTCGAGGTCGCGAGGTGTGGTTCAACTTGTACCTCCGGAGTTGTTGTAAAGTCATGGCGGGAGTTTGCAAGGAACTCCGAATACCTCGCGGGTATCCCGAGGAATCTGTGGCCGGATACATCTCGTGGCTGAATGGGGCCTGCGCCCAGCTTGAAGGTATCGGCAAGCATATCGACGAGGCCTTGAAGCAGGACTGTCGTCGGTCGAGCCGATATGCGGGAGGGCACGTGCTAGCCTGTATACGAGATCATCATCCGCAGCTGCACCTCGAGTTCCTCCACGAAGGGTTTGCACGTTCTCGGAGAACTCCCGCGGAGATAGACCAGCTGGCGAAGTCGATGGCGCCGCTTGTGGAGAAAGTCTTCCAGTCGATGGACTAGCGTTAGCCTTCTTGGTAGACTCCGTATCCTGTGACAAGTATCTCAGGGTAGAGTGTAATATATTTTGAATTTTTTGTGGGCTATAAGAAATACTTGTGAAATAGAAAAGAAATCTATCTAACTAAGCTTTCTTACTCTAGATGGAGTGTGTACGAGTGTCTTCTCACTTCGCGACTTCGATCAGTCACTTGAGTCATAAACTCTCCCTAGCCCCTAGCCTTATCATCGGAGAATTCTTCTCGGAAGATAAGGCTCTTGGACCTTTAACCTGCCTTAGTTGAACGAGCACTGATCCTAGCCCCCAGCCGTGAAGTTGGAAAGTCCATTTCCGATTAGACGGCTTGATTAATACGCATGGCGAGAACTCTTACACAACCAGGTCTTACATGGTCTTTCGTCTCTACAGGATCCGACAAGGCCTTATCAGCTCTGGGCGTCCCCAGCCGAAGTTCCCTTAAGTTCCTCGGAGGCCTTGTCAAGACGGCGTAAAGGGATATGAGGATAGGTTTCAACGCTAGGTTTCATCTGGGTAAGGGATCATCGGGAAGGGACACTTTGATTGAAATATATACCTAAAAATAGGCTTTATTGAAGTTGTAAGATGTCTTACAAGTATGGATACTATTGACTTATACATAGAATTTGCGCAATTGGTCAATGTTCCAAGAATTTGCTAACTCGCGACCATCGCCGTCTGCAATCTTGAATGCGCCTGGCTGCAAGACTTGTGTGATCGTGTACGGTCCTTCCCATTTGGGTGAGAGTTTGTTTCGCCATGCTTGGCTTTGAACTCGCCGGAGGACGTAGTCGCTGATCGAAAGTATACGTGCTCGGATGCGCTTCTCGTGATACCGGCGAAGGGCCTGTTGGTAGCTAGCTGCCCTGACGGCAACTCGTTCTCGGTGTTCCTCGAGTAGGTTCACGTCGTCGTTTCGCTGTTAATCTTGATCCTCGTCGGAGTACTTCTGTACTCGTATACTCTGATATCGTAGCTCGGTGGGGAGCATGGCCTCTGAGCCGTACATGAGGAAGAAGGGTGTCTCCTTGTTGGACGTTGTCGGTATGGTACGCACGGCCCATAGTACCGATGGGAGTTATTCGACCCATTTCTTAACATGTGACATAAGCCTGTCGTATACACGGGTTTTGATTCCTTGTAGTACTATGTCGTTTGCTCTCTCGACCTGTCCATTGCTCTAAGGGTGAGAAACTAAGGCGAAGCAGATCTTGACTCCCAGCCTGATGCAGTAATCCTGGAAGTCGGCACTGATGAACTGGGAGCTATTGTCTGTTATGATGCGGTGAGGCAATCCGTATCTGCAGAATATCCCTTTAATGAATTTGATGGCGTTTTCGGACTTGATCTCCCTCGTGGGTGTCGCTTCGATCCACTTAGTGAATTTGTCGATCGCCACGAATAGGAACCTGTAGCCGCCCTGTCCTCGTGGGAATGGTCCGAGTATGTCAAGCCCCTAGCACGAGAACAGCCAAGTAAGAGGGATAGTCTGGAGCGCTTGCGCTGGTAGCTTTGTGTGTTTACTATGAAATTGACAGGCTTCACACCGCTGAACCATGTCGCAAACGTCTTTAAGGGCGGTTGGCCAGAAAAACCCTTGTCGAAAAGCTTTTCCGACCAATGTATGGCCGGCGGCATATGACCCGCATATCCCTTCATGTATGTTGAGAAGGAGATGTCTGCCATCGTCGGACGAGACGTATTTGAGAAGTACCCCGTTTGGCGCCTTCTTGTATAGATCGTCGCCGATCATACAGTAGATTTTTGCTTGACGGGTTATTTTCTCGGCTTCTGTATCCTCCTCGGGCAACTCGTCGCTGCTTATGAATTTAATGAGTGGGGTCCGCCAGTCGTCCGTGGTCTCGATGTTGGCAACGGCGCGCTCTACCTCTGTAGCCCCCGAGCTGATGTCGGGGCCGACTGGGCTATCTTCGTCATTTGCCTCTTTCATTGATGGCTTTGTCAGGATGTCCAGAAAGGTGCTGGGTTCGAGTGGCTCTCGTCTGGACGCACGCCGTGCTAGATCGTCCGGCTCGATGTTGTCCTTGCGATATACGTGTCGGACCTCGATCCTATCAAATCTTTTTTCTAGCTTCCTGACTTCTGCGAGATACTTGGACAACTCGGGGCTAGAGCACTTATAGTCTTTGTGCACCTGGTTTGTGACTAGTTCGGAATCCCCTTTTACGATCAGTCGCTTGACTCCAAGTGCAGCTGCAGCTCTTATCCCAGCTAGTAGTCCTTCGTACTCGGCTGTGTTGTTGGTCGCCCTGAAGTTAAGGTGAATTGCATGCTTGAACTGATCTCCCGAAGGTGATGTCAAGATGAACCCCGCACTTGCTCCTTGGTTGTTGAGTACACCATCGAACGCCATTGTCCATGTTTCGTTGTCGGTTTGATTGTCTAACCTGTTTTCAGGCATAGTCCAATCGGCTACGAAGTCGGCAAGAACCTTGGACTTGATGGCTGTTCGTGATAAAAAGTGGACATCAAACTGGCTTAGCTCGACTACCCATTTCGCAATGCGGCCGACAATGTCTTTGTTTCTCACGACTTCGCCAAGAGGGAAGGAGGAGACAACTGTGACCCTGTGGGCTTGGAAGTAGTGGCGTAGCTTTCTTGATGTCATGATTACTGCATAGAGCAGTTTTTGGATCTGTAGGTATCTTATCTTCGCGTCGTGGAGAGCTTCGTTGACGTAGTAGACTAGTCTTTGCACCTTTTCTCTCTCGACAACAATGACAGTACTCACAGAATAGGGCGTGGCGGCAATATAGAGGAATAATTCTTCATTAGGTTGGGGAGAAACAAGTACAGGGGGATTTGACAGGTAGCGCTTGAGTGCGATAAACGCCTCTTCTGCTTCCTGTGTCCATACATATTTGTCTTGTTATTTCAGTAGAGCGAGGAAAGGCTGTCCTCGTTCTCCCATCCTAGCGATGAACCTGCTTAGTGCCGCCATGCATCTGGTTAGCTTCTGTACTTCCTTGAGTCTTGTGGGCGACTTCATGTTCTCGATTGCCTTGATCTTCTCGGGGTTTGCTTCAGTTCCTCTGCTAGAGACGAGGAACCCGAGCAGCTTGCCCGATGGTACTCCGAACGTGCACTTCTCAGGATTGAGCATGAGGCGATATCGTCGGAGGTTGTCGAAGGTTTCCCATAGATCGTCAATCAATGAGTCGCCTGTCTTGGTATTGACAACAATGTCATCGACGTAGGCCTCGACATTGTTTCCAAGCTGATCGTTAAGTGCCCCTTGGACCGTGCGCTGGAAAGTGTTTCTTGCGATTATCAGTCCAAACGGCATCTTAACGTAGCAGAATACACTGAACGGCGTGATGAATGTTGTCTTCTCCTCATCCTCTTTTGCCATGCTGATTTGGTGGTAGCCGGAGTAAGCGTCAAGGAAGTTTAACAACTCGCAACCAGCTGTTGAGTCCACCAGTTGGTCTATTCGAGGGAGAGGGAAGTGATCCTTGGGGCACGCCTTGTTGAGGCACATCCTCCACTTCCCGTTGGCCTTCTGCACCATGACTGGGTTGGCTAGCCACTCTAGATGGAGTACCTCTCTGATGAAACCAGCTTTGAGAAGTTTGTCGAGCTCTTCTCGTATGGCATGTTTCCGATCTGGTGCAAATCTCCACAGTTTTTGTTTTACTGGCTTGGCATCGGGTTGCACCATGAGTTTGTGCTCAATCACCTCCCTGGGGACCCCCGGCATGTCGGACGGCTGCCAAGCGAATACGTCAGCATTGTCGCGGAGGAAGGTGATGAGCGTGAGTTCCTATTTCTCATTCAGTGATGCCCCGATCTTGACTGTCTTGACGGGGTTGGCACTGGAGAGTAGAACGATTTTGATTGCGCCGTCTGGTTTCGGCGTCTTGGTTGTTTTGCTCACTTTCTTGGGTGGCTCGGCTGTGGCGGGTGGGCTAGGAGTGTGCTCGACCATGTCGAGGCTCCGCTTGTCGCATTGGACCGCCAGCTTTGCATTCCCTTGAATAGTGACTGTTCCCTTCGGCCCGGGCATCTTGAGCACTTGATACGCGTAGTGAGATGCGGCCATGAACTTCGCGAGTGCAGTTCTCCCGATGATGGCATTATATGCTGTGTCAAACTCAGCAACATCAAATGTGATCTGCTCTGTTCGGAAGTTGCTTGCTTGGCCGAAAGTCACAGGAAGCGTGATCTTGCCCAATGGCTTGGACGATGACTGAGGAGTGATTCCGTGGAAGGGTTAATCGGTGGGTGTCAACTCGCTTCGTGGAATCCCCATTGCGTCCAAGGTGCTGGCGAAGAGAAGATTGATGGAGCTGCCTCCATCAACGAGAACTCGCGCTACCTTGATATTCCGAATAGTGGGTTCGACCACGATCGGATATCGTCCTGGGATAACAGCAGCCTTGGGGTGGTCCTCATCTGAAAACTCGATCTTCTGTTCAGACCACTTCATCTTGGGTGCAGCCCCCTGCCATGTCGAACAAACTTCACGCTGAACGCGCTGATGAAGCCTAGAGGGGGGGGGGTGAATAGGCTGTCCCTGAAAGCTTAAAAACAAATCGTAGCGGTAAAATTCAAACAGACCCGGAACTTCCTGGTAAGGAACTCCGGAACTTCCGGCCTCCCAGGCCCGGAACTTCCGGTATTCTAAGACAGGAACTTCCGGGTAACAGAACAGAGATGAAATTCAAATTTCAAAACAAGAGACTAAGCCAATCTTCACAAGATGGTGCACAGGTATTCTAAGCAGAGGATATATCACAGAATCATCCACAGAAACATCACAGAAAGTGACAAGTGTGATTTTTTCCCGAAGTTTGAATCTTGCGATCCTACTCTCCGTTGAGGAGCTCCAAAGAGCTCGGTCTTGATTAACCCGTTGCCTCACTTGTGCAAAAGCCCCAGAGAAAATCCACAGCCTTCAACACCAAACACCCCTAGGCAAATTTCTAGAATTGAGTGACCACCAAGATCCAACTCAACCTACTTCTAGAAATCCACCACAAGTGTGGGTTGCTCTACTTGGAAAGCCTTTAGAATCTCAGCACAAGAACTTCACTAACTTACCTTGTTCCCTTTCGGAAGAGAGGAAATCCTTCACAAACTTACCCGGGACATCCACAATATGCAACGGATTCTCGCGGGCGACACCTAACTGTCTAGGAGATCATCTCCAAGAGTAATAGGCACCGAGATGACAGCCCACGAGATATTCCGAGTGCTCACCCAAGATCCTAGTCTTCACACATCTCCAAATCTTCTTCTCTCCCTCTCAATCTCTCTTTCTCACAAGAATTAGGCTCTAGATTGAGTGGAGAAGGCAAGAAAAACTTGGGAGAGGCTAGCAATAGCTCTAGGTTTGAAAAGTGAAAGTGGAATGGCCAAGGAACGAGCTGGAAACTAGCTGTATATGTATAACGGCTAGGTGACGTCATCTAGCCGTTACTCACAATTTGAACTGGAAACTAGACAGGAAGTTCCGGACCTGGAAGACCGGAACTTCCGAACTACACTTAGGAAAATCTTTTTCACAAGACCGGAACTTCCGGACCTGGAAGACAGGAAGTTCCGGACTTGCATTTTTGGACAGATGGAGTATTTGCAAAAATGACTCCTAGGGAAACTTGACACTTGGTTCACACTAAGAGCACTTGATATATCTCAGAGCATCACCTGGAACCCCTCTTAATAGTACGGTTTTTCCTAAAAACTCGATTTCAAAAGATAAACTATCCTATGCACTTCTCGAGTTCCGGTCCGCTTTGATTTTGTACCTTTTGGGGGTCTCCAAGCGTCCATCTTCCACACCTTGGACTAATGCACCTAAAAGTCACTCAAGGAACTCATTAGTCCCTTAACCACATTTGTCATTAATCACCAAAACCCACTAGGGGGATTAATGCACTTTCACACGCTCCACTTTCTTCTATTCTCGCTTTGAGGAGTACGCCGTGGAACCTCCAAAGATGTGCGAGACATGAAGATCGGAATCTGGGTACGCCGAGTCCGAGTCCTGAGTGGTTACTTCAGCGGCCTTCTCGACTACACGTACTCACTTGCCCTTCTCCAATGCCAGTTGCTTTTCCAGCGACTTTTTGAAGATGAGGCAATCCTTTAGAGAATGTATGTCCGACTTGTGTATGGGGCACCATATTCTCTTCGTGTCGCTGCCTTGTGGGTCTGGGTGTTTGGGAGGGCGCTCGTATTCTGACGCGAGGACTTCCGCTTGAGCTTTCCTTTTCCCACTATTGTCACTTTTCTTCTTGCTTGGTTCAGGTGCATCCTTGGTTGGTTTCTTCTCTCCCCCTGTCTTCAGCTTGTCATTCTTGCGTCTTAGTGCGTCGTCCGCGTGAGCGCATCGATCGACGACCTCGAACAATCTTCGAGTAGTTGTGATTCGTCTTGTTGCCAACTCCTGGGTAGTATAGCGATCTCTGACACCGGTTTTGAAAGCGCGAATCACAGAGGCGTCCCTCAAAGATTCGCCCGGATTCTATGTTAACGCGTGTAGATCGTCTTCGATCGCGTGGCGCTTGTAAGTTCCTTGGAAGTTGGCGATGAATTGCTGCCACAGATCTGCCCATGAAGAAATCAAGTAGGGCGGGAGGTGCATCAGCCACGAACGCGCAGAACCTTTCAACGCCGTCGGCAAATAGTTTGCTAATGCGTTGTCATCTGCTCCGGCAGCGTATAGTACCATGGAGTAGACCTGAAGGAATTCTTCTGGGTCGGTACTCCCATCATACTTCTCTATTGCCCCGGGTCGGAATCTCTCAGGCCATCGGACATCACGTAGCGAACGGTTGAAAGCTCTACACCCGGCGCTAGGGGCGGTGGGTTGTCGGCGATCGAACGTCCTCTGTGGATGTCTATCGGATGGTGAGGATGAAGAGGAAGATGACGATGACGATGGTTCACCCGGCTCCAGTGTCCGATTCCGAGGACAACGTTCGGGTTCTCGAGAGTCCTGTCATCATCCACCATTGTCGTCCCGGCGCCGATCTCCATTATCATCACCGTCATGTCGGTGTCCTCGACCAGTATCGTCCGGCGTCCGCTGTTCGCGATCATCGCGGTCGTGGCGGTTGTGACGATTATCATGGCGTCGGTTTTCGCTCGAGCAGCCTCCTCGCTCTTCGTTCTCGCGACGTCATGAAGAGACACGATGTCGGGAACGATTCTCGTTGTCTCGCGCGCGTCGTGCTTCTCGGCGGCCATTCAGATGGTCGCGGAGATCGCCGGTGCCGCGAGGTGGAGGGGTAGCTCGTCGAGGCGACGTCAGTTGTTCCGGTGGTTCGCAGTCTGCACCGCCAGCTGTCGGTTGTTCTGGTTGCGCTCTGGTAGCGGCCTCCTCGAACGCGTTACTGAGATTGGCTACCGATTCCCGTAGTCGTTCTGTCCACCGTGCGAGGTCATCGTTAAGTACGGGATCATAGGAGGTTTCTCTCAGTATTGCGTTGATGGTGCCGAAGTGCTGGGCCGGCGTGACCGCTTGATTCTCCGCCTCTGCGTTAGCGTGTGCAGACGTGCTGGTCCCACCGATGGCAAATACGTCGCGTGGTGTACTGGAGGATGATGAGCCATAGTCTTTGAGCAAGTGTAGGACTGACGGCTCGTGGGGATCGATGTCGATCACCCCAACAAATCGATCCGAGATCAGCGTCGCTCCTTGTTCCTTGTCTGCATCCCTAAGAGAGATTCGTGACTGCTGGACCTTAGAAAGTGGCGTCTTCATGGCGCGGAGAAGGACCTTACAGCTTGAGAAGTCGTGATTCTTCGTCTTGTGAATAGGACAATAGACATCACGAGTTGGAGAAGTACGCTGGATTCCACGCTCTTTGCAGGCACGAATCTCAGCTTGTACGTTGAGAAAAACCCAGCAAGCTTGCAAGGTGTGTTTCCTGGTCTTGTGGATAGGACACCAGGGCTTTGTTACCTCGGAAGTTGTCCTTGTCGGCTCGTGGTTCTTGTCGGAAGGACAAGGTTTGGCCGCACTAGGATCCTTCTCGGGCTCGTATGACATCGACGTTCCGTTCTCCGCTACGGCGGGAGGATCCTTCGACATGGAGTCGTCCGGGGTTATAGCCACGGCGTTCTCGCTTCCGGTCATTGATGGACCAGCCGAGATCGGTACCGTGGTATAAATCGGGAAGACGATTTCGCCGACTTGAGTCCACACCAGCATTTTTAAAGTAGGGACTCCTTGGATGAGGCCGGTGTTGACGCTGTTGTCAGCGAAACTTGATGTCATAGTAGTAGAACCTTGAGCACCAAGGCCCCCCTACCTGGCGCACCACTGTCGACAGGGGATACCCGTAGACCGGATATAGAGGGTATTGGGGTACGCTGGTATGAGGATCTACGTAGTACGATGTCACGCCCGGAATTTCTATCCAAAATTCCAAACGCTTACATGTGCGCGAACCCTCGTCCAGGAATCAGCCGAGGCACACAATAACAAATTGATAATAGAGTACAATTATTACTCTAATTAATAAGCGAATAAAATGTCATTACAGAGGTAGATAGTTCCTCTCAATCAATAAAGATCTAAGCAGCGGAAAAATAAGATAAACGGCGCAGACGATTCCACTCCACAGGCAGCTTGATCAGGGCTACACCTAATCCTCCACACCATCAGCATCACTGTAGAACTCCTCCTCTGATGAATGATTGCAAGGTGAGTATATGACATACTCAGCAAGCCACGCAGCAAATATGCAAGTGCACAGGATAACAAAGGATGGCATAATAGGGTTTCATTTGCATAAACAGCATTTAATAAACATTTCAGAATTTAGTAAAACAGTTGAGTAATAATTAAACAATATTAATCCAACGCTATACAACATACCCTGTTGCATAGGCCCAACCATTCTGAACAACCAATCCCGGCTGCACAGTTCTATCTCCAAACCAGGAATATTCCATTCCAAACCAGGAGCTAATCAAATTATTACCAGTCATAGTATCTTTTATTATGATGAGAGGTGTGAGACTAATCACGAAAGACATTGTTAGACCCGCCCATAACCGCGGGCACGGCTATTCGAATAGTTTTACTCTGGCCAGAGGTGTACCACTGTACCCACAAGACACAGCCCCACGACATGTCACCATGCGCCTTGATACCACCACGGTACCTCAGAAAGGAGCTGTGACAGTACCCCTCGCACAACACAATCCACCACAGCGCACCGTTCCTGGATCATAATCACCCCCTTATAAACAAGGCATGGACTCCCCAGCGACCCCCGTGGGCTTATCTCCGCCACTTCTTAGTCTGGTGCCCCGCAATGAACTATGCTATACAAAAGGTAAAGCCGTTGCCCACGCTGGCTTGTGGTTGGCACGGTTAATGTTTCACAACCGAAACTCGTGAACCGGTCCTTAATTGTCATGAGCACGACCATCAAAACCATGTGCTCACAACCCACCATTAACAGGTTTTAGTTGGCAAATTAATTAATTAACCAATCATGATTAACCATCATGAGTTATCATTAAGCCATCATTAAATAATAGTGAGTCATAAGTTATCCCAATAGTGTGCTAATGTTTCTAAGCATGGCTAAGCAATCACATCTAATATCTAGCTGAACCAATATATAAAGCTCAACTAGTCAATTTATAAGAACCCAAGGTATCGAGGAATAAAGTAATCAAGAACAAAAGGGCTATAACAAACAATAGGTTAATTCCACCCAATGACATTCGAAAATAAATGCAATAGTTGAATAGAAACAATAGCTTTAAATGGGATCAACATGCTCAAAGGGGTTGTTTGGGATCTGTGTGACTTGCCTTGCTGGCCTTGGAACTCTTCAAATTCTTCTCCTGCGAAAACGGACTCTCCGGAAACGTCGGAATCTAAACAGAAAGGAGCAAAACACCAAAACAGCACATAAACAAGCATGAACAGTACATGTGGATATTTTTAACATGTAGATCTCAATTTTAGAAAAATTTAGAGACTTGAACCAACTAAATCCGAGCTAAGATGAATTAGTTATGAATTTTTAAAGATTAAATCGAATTAAAACACTTATATGGATTTTAATTGAATTATGACGCAATAATGAATTATTTTTGAAAAGGAAAAGAGGATTTATTGCGTCAGCGGCTAGGGTTAGCGGTGGACCGGGTGCACGGCGACGGTTCACGAGAACGGACGGCCGAGATCGATTCATCCAAAACGAACGGCCGAGATCAACCGGTCCACGGCCGGACCACGGCGGACGGCATCGATGGCGTCAGCGGTGACGTCACCTCCGGCGGCGACCGAACCGCGCGAGCTCGCCGGCGAACGACGGCGCGGCGGCGCGAACGGAAAGCCTCTACGGGTTGCGGGCGACACGGCGAACTCACCGGCGACCAAAACGACGGCGGACGATGACCGGACGACGTCGGCGACGAGGAAGAAGCGGCGGCAACCTTCGGCTTGACGACGGCGACGGAGTTCCGGCGGTCGACAGCGACGACGGAGGGGCGGACGAGGACGGCGACGCAACGGCGACCACGACGGCGGCCTTCCCGAGCGACGGCGACGACTGGAGCGACGGCGGCGCACGGCTGGAGCGGCGGCGACGACGGCGGCGCGAGGGCTCACGGCGCTAGGGCTCTACGGACGACGAGAGGCGAAGGCGAGGGTGGCGACGGGTAGCGGAGACACCGGGGATCCTTTTATAGGGGCAAGAACACGGCGGCGAAGGCCCACGGCGGCCGGCGACGAGAAGGAAAGTCTAGGGTTCGGAGGAGAGAGACCGATCCGATTCGAGATCGAATCCACGGATTTCCAAAGCGATTAAGACGATGATTCCAAAAGAGAAAAGATAGAGGAGATCGAGAAGATCATTTCCCCTCTATCGATTTCATCGGAAACGGAAAGGATCGGCCGGATTTGGAAAGAGACGGCGGCGGCGCGACGCTAGGGTTTCGGGCGGCGGCGGCGCGAGGAAGACGACGACCCTGACAGGCGGGCCCCACCTGTCAGCGAGCGGACGCGCGCGCGAGCGGCGGCTGCGGACTGGGCCGACTTGGGCCGAGGAGGAGAGAGAGGGTTTTGGGCCGACTTTCGGCCCAAAGCCAAAAGAGGCTTTTTAAAACTTTTTCCAATTTAAATTATTCATGAAATGCAATTCCATTTATTGAAAATACTTCCTTAGCTCAAATAAATCCCAGAAAAATCTAGGAATTATAGAATTAAGCAAAGTATTTAATAAAATTTTATCTGGCCCCATTTTATATTGGAATTTATTATTTAAAATTAGATCTTCTCTTCTAGGCTTTTAAAATCAATTCTAATAATTCCAATTAAACAACAATTTATATATTTGAAATTCTTAGGGTGTGACATACGACATCAAGCAAACAGGAAACATGGATTATACTGGTTCAGGCCCCTTGATAGGTAATAGCCCTAATCCAGTTGGTATGGGATTATATAGTGGAAACCACAAGTTACAAAAGGAATAACAGAACTCGATGACACCGACGAGATCGTAGTCGAGTTGGTTCGACTAGATCACCCGGCAACTTGGCTCCTGTAGGCTCCGGCTTCGTAGGCTGTGGTGGTTGTCTTGGCTATGAGATTCGATGCCTTAGGTCCTCCCGGAGGGTCCCTTTTATATCGCAAGCCAGGTAGTTTCCAATTAGAACTCGGAGACATCGGACCTTGCACAGTATAGTGACGACCCAGTCCTATACGGGTAGGAATCTTTCCATCGGTGGACTTCGTGATGAATTTCCTTAGCGTATACAGAGAACGTCCGTACACGCGCAGATATACCATATTGCCGCATAGCGTATATCCAAAGATAGAGGGTATGCTGTCACAGCCTGAATTTTCGTTTTAGGATTTATAAATTATTTAATAAATTATTAATAGATTTTATATTAAATGTTCATTAATTTACAAGTGAAGTTAAATGTGGGAAATAAAATTTCCTAAATATAAAGCATGGATGAATTTAATTTTTATTAAATTCTCTATGATTAAGTATACTCTCTGAAATTTTCTCGGATTTTTCAGAGCTCAATTCTTAAATGATACAAAGAATATTTCAGTAATTAGTTAATCAATGAATTAATCAATTAATGATCTAATTATAATTATGTTAAATGTTTTGCTTGCTTAAAAATCCTGAAGTTATAAATTGTTGTTTAAAAGGAATTATTAGAAATAATCTTAAAAACCTAAAAGAGAAGATTTTTTTTAATTTGTTAAATCTCAATATAAAAGTGGGCTAGATAAAATTTTGTTAAATACTTCTCTTGTTTCTATAGTTCGTAGATTTTTTTGGGATTTATTTGAGCCAAGGAAGTATTTTTAATAAATGGAATTGCATTTCACGAATAATTTAAATTGAAAAAGGTTTTAAAAATCTCCCTTTTGGCTTTGGGCCGAAAGTCGGCCCAAGTCTCTCTCTCCCTCTCCCCGGCCTGCGCGTGCTCGGCCCAAGCCGGCCCAGTCCGCCGCCCCTCCCTCCTCTCTCTCTCGGTGCCGCTGACAGGTGGGGCCCACCTGTCAGGACCTTCTTCCTCCTCGCGCCGTCGCCCGGCCGAGCCCTAGCCGAGCCGCGCCGCCGATCTCCTTCCAAATCCGGCCGCCCCTTTCCTTCTCCGGTCAAATCATTTGAGGGGAAATAATCCCCTTGATCTCCTCTATCTTTTCCTCTATAGAAACTTCGGCTAATTTCGTTTGGAAATCGTCGGATTCAATGCCGATTCGGTTAGCTTCTCTTTCCAACCCTAAAACTTTCCTTCTCACCGCCGGTCGCCATGGGCCTCCGTCGCCACCTCCTAGCCCCTATAAAAGGATCTCCGGGGCCTCCTCTCTCCGCCGCCACCTTTGCCTTAGCCCGCCGTCGCGTGTAGTGCCGCCTCCGTGTAGCCCTAGCCGCCGCCGTCGTTGTTGTCAGTTCAGCCGTGCCGCGCCGCCGTTCCAGTCGCTCGGGAAGGCCGTCATCAGCATCGCGAGGTCGCCGTCGTCCTCGTCCCGTCCTCCGTTGCCGCTGTTTCCCGCCGGAGCATCGCCGTCACCGTCGACCCGAAGACCGCCGCTGCTTCAACCTCGCCGCCGTCGTCATCCGTCGTCGTTTGCCGTCGTCCAAGTGCTCGGTGAGTTCGCCGCGTCACCCTCTACGCATTGGTGTCTTCCGTTTGCGCCGCCTCGCCGTCGTTCGCCATCGAGCTTGAGGTGCCGAGCCGCCGCCGGCGATGACGTCATCGTCGATGTCAGCGCTTCGTGAGCCGTAGACCGGCGGTAGATCGATTCGATCTCGACCGTCCGTTTTGGATAGGATCGATCTCGGCCGTTCGTTTCCTTAGACCGTCCCGTGTACCCGGTCCACCATGAACCCGACCCGCTGACGCAATAATTCCCTTTTTCCTTTTCAAAAATAATTCATTATTGCGTCATAATTCAATTAAAATCCATATAAATGCTTTAATCCGGTTTAATCTTTAAGAATTCATAACTAATTCATTGTAACTCGGTTTAATGTGGTTCAAGTTGTAAAAGTTGTATAAAATAAAGATCTACATATTAAAATTATCCATAAATTGAATTAAATTTATTATTCTTTTTTTAAATGGGCTTTAATTAGATTTAATCTTGTAAAATTCGTAATAAATTCATATGAAGTCAGATTGAGGCCGTTCAAGTCTCATAATTCATCTAAAATTATGATCTACATGTTTGTTTACTTTATATGTATTGTTTATTTGGTTTTTATTAGTCCTTTTCCTCGTTTTGCGTGTTAGCTTGTCGTTTCCGTCGTTTCGAAGGTTCGCGAGTGCGCCGGAAGTGTTCAAGAAGATTAATTGAAAACCCGTTATTGCAAGGCAAGTCACACAGATCCCAAACACAGTTCCTTTGAGCATGTTGATCCTATATTTAAATTCTCTATTTATTTCAACTGTGCATTTATTTTCGAATGTCACCGGGTGGTGTGAACCTGTTCCTTTGTTATAGCCTGTTTGCATTGATTACTCTATTCCTTGATACCTTGGGTTATTATAATTTGACTAGTTGAGCTTTATATATTGGTTCAGCTAGATGTTAGACATAATTGCTTAGCCATGCTTAGAAACATTAGCACACAATTGGGATAACTAATGTTTCACTATTCCTTAATGATGGATATTTAATGATAGCTCACGATGGTCAATCGTGATTGGTTAATTAATGTGCCAACTAAAACTTGATAATGGTGGGTTGTGAGCACATGGTTTTGATGGTAGTGCTCATGACAATTAAGGACCGGTTCACAATTTTCGGTTGTGAAACATTTACCGTGCCAACCACAAGCCAGAATGGGCAACGGCTGGACACTTTGTATAACAAGGCTCACTGCGGAGCACCAGACTGAGAAGTGGCGGAGATAAGCCCACGGGGGTCGCTGGGGAGTCCATGCCTTGTTTATAAGGGGATGATTATGATCCAGGAACGGTGCACTGCTTTGGGTTGAGTTATGCGAGGGGTCTTGTCACAATCACTCGTCATGGTGACGTGTCTGCGCGGACACGGTGACATGACGGTGGGTTGTGTCTTGTGGGTACAGTGGTACACCTCTGGCCAGAGTAAAACTATTCGAATAGCCGTGCCCGCGGTTATGGGCGGGTCGAACAATGTCTTTCGTGATTAGTCCCACACTCCTCATTAAAAATAATGTGGTAATTGATGGTAATTAATTTAGCTCCTGGTTTGGAATGGTACATTCCTGGTTTGGAGATAGATCTGTGCAGCCGGGTATGGTTGTTCAGAATGGTTGGACCTGTGCAGCATGGGTGTGCTATTCAGTGTTGATTAATATTGATGATTAATTACTCTACTGTTTTACAATTCTCAAATATTTGCTAAATGCTGCTTTTGCAAATGAGCCCTATATTATGCCATCCTTTGGTATCCTTGTGCACTTGCATATTTGCTGTGTGGCTTGCTGAGTATGTCATATGCTCACCTTGCAATAATCAATCAAACCTCAGTTGAAGACAAGTTGCGAAGGAGAAGACGTTTGGCTTATACCCCAGTTGAGCTGCCTGTGGGAGTGGAGCCGGAGCTTCGCTAGATTTTATTTTCCGCTGCAGTTTTCTTCATGGTGAGGACTAAGTGCCTCTTAAGTAAGTATTTATCGTTTTAGTTAATTTGATGAATCTGTATATTAAATTGTCAGTTTGTGTACCTCGGCTGATTCCTGGACGAGGATTTTATGCACAAATAAGTTCGGAAATTACTAGTGAATTTATTTCTGGGCGTGACATATGCCTTATCCATAACCCTAACACATATAATAGAGCATATGTTTTCTCAATGTATTATTTAAATATATTAAAATAACAATATAATTTTAAATTTTGTACTAACTTTACAAAACTACTAATGTGTAATATTCATATTGAATTTTATATAAGTGTTAGTCATTAATTATTTTTAATATCAAATTTTAGTTATTTGTAAATTATATTCCTATATAGACTCTAGACTCGTCTTTCAATATTTCTGCTTTTTAATTCCGAGTTTTTGTTATTTGTATTTCTATATAGACTCTAGGCTCTTCTTGCAATATTATTTATTTTTAATTCTGAATTTTTATTATTTTTAATTATATTTCTATATGGACTCTAAACTCATCTTTCAATATTCTTTAATTTTTAATTTCGAATTTCACTTACTTCTAAATTGTATTCCTATATTGACTTTAGACTCTTCTGTTCATGTTTTTTCTAATTTCGAATTTTAGTTATTTGTAAATTGTATTTTTATACGGACTCTAAACTCTACTTTTAATTTTATTATGTTTATTGCGAATTTTAGTTAGTTTTGAATTCCTATATATATTCTATACTCTACTTTTAATATTCCTTGTTTTTAATTCCGAATTTCTATTATTTCTTAATTGTATTTCTATATGGACTCTATACTCTACTTCTAATATTCCTTATTTTTTTAATTCCGAATTTCAGTTATTTATAAATTGTATTTCTATATGGATTCCAATATTACTTAGTTTTTAATTCCGAATATCAACTATTTCTAAATTGTATTTTTATATGGACTCTGTTTTTATTTTTCTCCGATTAATATGAGAATTTCTAGGCCGTGAGAACGAACGTGGAGGCTCATTTTTCTATTCCTTTAATAAGTTAATAGATGTTTTAAAGAAATGCAACATTCAACAAAATTAATTGCGACACCAATATGCAATATGTGAAACATCGAAGAAACACTACTATAACACTGTGAAACATCAAAGAAATGCAATATAACATTAAGAAAAATTATTGCCTATGCACACCAACAACAAGGCAGTGCACACCAAGCAAGCATGACATCCAGTCAAATAGGGTAAGACACACAAACACAGTAAAGTGCAACAAAATAAGCTAGGATTTTGAAAAAAAACATCCTCAAAAGACCTCCAGCAGAGTTCTCATAGGCCCCAAGACTCGGCAATGCAGCCGCACAAGGTTCTACGTCTGCCGCTGGAACTCACACCCCTGTATCTACTACAGCTATGTATCCATCGGAGCTCACTGTTGCCTCGCTCATCGCCGACAGATCGTGTGTTGGTGTCTCATGGGGAGGATGGTTCCGGTGCTGGTGATGCAACCGGATGGTAGATCTGAAGTGGAAATGAGAAGGGAGGATGAAGCGAACACCCACCATGTGCAAGGAGGGAAGATGCGGTGCTGGACGAATGATGGCCAAGGGGGATTGAGATCCTCTGCATTGAAGAAGAAAATGAAAATGTAGAGGCGCTACAATATCTTGCATTGACTCATGTTTTGATTCGTTGGGTCTTCATCGAATGGTACAAACTGTTCTTTTTTTAAGAATGCGGTACAAACGGTTTGCTACAATACTTTTCCTTGTATTATAGATGTAATTTACATCCTATGTTCAATAGGGGATGGATGGATGGTATGCTTTGTGTGTAGAAACGTAATAATGTTTTGATTTGAGAATTTGGATTTCATTTGAGACAACTAATTTTCTTTCCAGTTGTAACTAAGTATGGTTTTTTTTCCCTTCCTTGGGTGAGTTCATGCATACTTCTACGGGAGAATAGGTGGGACCGTGGGAGGACTAATAGTTTTTATTTCCAATGATAAATAATATATGTTTTTTAGTTAGTATACGTACACAGAAGTTTGTTTTCCCATTTTTCTACTATTTACAGATATTTTTGTATTCGGTGGGAAGTTAGGTGGGAGGCATTATTTTTTATTAGTAGATCTAATCTAATGGTTTAAAATAATGGATCACCAATTTAATTGAAAATTCAGGGCTGGATGTTTTTCTTTTTTCTCACAATTTCTAAAATTTTCTCTGATTTATTAGAATGTCATGTGGCAATCTAGAAGCGTTTGTAGCAGTGCCACGTGGAGCGTTTGTAGGAAGTTTTATTGACTAGTATATAATAGATCAACATCCGAACTATAACGGTATGCATGCTAACATCTTTTATTTTGTTTACCGACATATACATATGTACACATTATTCAAATGATACAATATTATGTTTGTAATATAACACAAACACATCCATAAAAGATTTACTTTTAGCATTTGAGTCTGCATAGAGCACACCAACACTATCACTAACACCATCCATAATCCAAACATATCAATGAGAACTGAGCATTGCTCAGTTTATGTGCTGGGGGGATGTTCACCCAGCCAGCCAACCTAGCTATAGCTAGGTTCAGGTAGCCTCTACTTGGGTTCAAATCCCGAACTTATGTGTGTTTCTCATGGGGATTTTGTGTGCCCCGTTCTTCTTAATTCACAGATAGCCAGCTGCGCTCCTCCTGGCTATTAACATTTTTCCAGCAAAGTGGTAGGAAGCAATTGCCTTCTCTTGTAACTTACCATCAGTTCCCCATGGGGCTCAGGCACAAACTTGGTAAAGTCAGATTTAGGCAATGGAGACAACAATCTGAGCTCAAAGTTTCTCAGCAAATGACTCCAAATCGCTTTAATCTGCATGTAAGCATAGCCCTCACCAACACAACCGGTCCTCCCGCCGCCAAAAGAAGCGTAAGAGAATTTCCCGCCAACCTTGTCCTCCTCTCTCCCTGCAGGACCAAACCTGTCTGGATCATACAGATGACCATCCTTGTAGATATAAGGTACCTGGTTGCTGATCACTATAGGGCTTGCAATGGTGTGCCCTGCAGGGACAGCATACTCATGGCCTTCTCTCGTCCGGACGGTGAACTGCTTGTGCGCCGTCCTGACTAGCATGGGTACAGGAGGGTGCAGCCGTAGGGTCTCCCTAATGCAGCTGTGCAGCGTGCGCATCTCCATCAAAGAACCGTAGCGATCATCCGTGATTCTGCCGCCGCCGTTGATGTTGCTGTGTTCTCTGGCGATCTTATCCTGCTCGTCGACAGCCGCGGTGAGGAACCTCTCGTGGCTGAGCAGGCGAGCACCGGTCCACACGCTGGTGTAGGCGCTCGTGTGCTTCGCGGCGAAGAGCAGGCAGATCATGAGCGCGGCGACCTACGCCTCCGTCGTGGCGCGACCGTCCGCCTTGTACCTAGAGTCGATCAGGCTTTGGAGCACGTCCTTGTCGACATTGTCTCCCTCCCGCTGCTTGCGAGATCTCACTATGTCGGAGAAGATGGCGTGGAGCCTCTTGCGCGCCATGTCGCGGCGGCGGTTGGAAGGGATGAGTGAGGTGTAGGGGAAGAAGACGCTCATCAGGTTCACGCCGCCCTCGATATCGCGGAACAGGTTGCAGACCTCGTCGAACATCGTCCCCATCACCTCCTTGCCGAGGAGGCATCTGCCAGAGATCAACAGGAGTAGTTGCTCCAGTTCACGTCTTAGGTCAACGGTGCCATGTTGCCCCCATTTCGCAAAGTAATCCTGTACAATGCATAGATGATGCCATATTGTAAGTTACTCAAGTTTCTGATGACTGGGTGCTGTATTTTTAGATGTTGGTATAATTAATCATCTCAAAAGTATCACCCAATAAGATATTACTCCTTCTCGTTCAATGGTTCAATGATTCTTGATATTTTGGATAACGACATGGTTTATATAATATATTTTCACTATGATTTTCTATTACAATATATAAAAAGTAAATATTTATCTAAAAAAACTTTTTAAGACTAATCTATACATCATGTTCTAGTGTCCTTAAGTTAAATATATGTATAGTCTCTTTAAATAAATATTTTAAAAGTTATAAATAGTCAAAATTCTAACTATTTGATCCCAATCTTATCCAAAACGTTAAGAATTAAAAACCGGAGAGAGTATGAAGTACTCACTCCAACCTTTAGATTAACTTTTCAAAAGTATCATTTTAGAATCCATGCCATTAACCTAAGTTAGCATCATTATTGTTTAGAATATAGTAGATTTGGGCCTTCAAAGATGACATAATCAGATTCATTACAATAAAACTAGGAAGGTAGCACGCGCATTCACGCGGGCATGCGTCGAACGCTAAGTTTGAGACACGTTTGCCACGATTTCTCCATAATTTTTTCATCGGTATTAATTAATTGTTTTTATAATTTTCTAACCTATTAGCTTTATATTATATCATATTTAAGTAATATTTATAATCAATTATTTACAATCTTCTTCATCATTTGAAAAGAAGGTAGACTTACTTTCTTTAGAAAACATGTCAACGAAAGTAAAAGTAAGGTATTTTTTTAATTGCATATATATTATCATAGTTTATTATGGGATGAATTGGGGACTATTAGGAGGACGGTGAGAAGAGTTAGGGAGACAAAGGGAAGATAGGGAAGAACAAAAGAATATATGGGATTCGTGAGGGTATCATTGCGCGGAAGTTTTAAGTCTATTTTTTATTTAGTGGAGACACATTTTTTATTAAGTAATTGGTACACTTAAATTATAGTATCAAATTTTAGTTGTATATATACATTTTCATCTTTTAAATTTGATGCGTGTAGTTGGTTATTTGACACTACATAAAAAATTATAGACACCATGAAAATACGTAGAGCATCGTCATCATTGTTATCATGGATCTAATTTAGCTACATGATGTGTAGAAAATTAGCTCATGTGGCATATCATTTCTATAGTCAAAATATAGTTAACATGGGTCTTAAATTATTAATTTAATCACAAATAATATAAATATACAAACCAGTTGGAAATTAGATGCACAGTTATTTTGAAGTAGTTAACCACGATATACTCTTGCACTATGTAAGTACACTTTATTTGTTGACTAACTTACGTACGTACACTGAGAGAGTACACTGAGAGAGAGAATGTTCGTTATTTCTATATCGCTCCAAGGCCGAACATAGGCATGTTATTTTACAAATCTAATCTTACTGTGCGACATACATACTGGATCCAACAGCTTTAGTTGAAATCGACGAACAGATCTTTTTATTTTTTTTCTGATAACTTGAGAGTTATGATCTATCTAATTAATAATTTCTATAAAAAACCGACATATACGACCCTAATTCTATGGAAATATTATTTTTGAATGTTTTCACATTATGTATCATGTATGCTTATCGCTCCTCAAATACCATCCAAATAATTTTGAATCATCCAAAACAAATTGTGAGAATATACATGAAATTTAAATTTAATTTGATAAGCATGAAAAACATAACTAAATTTCATTGTTTTCATTTATATATATATATATATATATATATATATATATATATAGATTCAAATTAGCGTTGAATATTTGTCCAGTGATATTTGACACCATACAAATATAAAATATGATGTGAAATTATTTAAAAATATCATAACATCATTTATTACATGTCGACGCATATGTCATGATGTATTTAGCACTATAGTAAAGCCATTATGAGTCATTTAATTAAAGGAATACAACATGATGGTAAATTGTTCAGTAAAAAAAACATGATGGTAAATTGCATGTATAATTTAAAAGTTATGAACGTTTCAAGACCGGTGATATATTATGTCATAATCTATGTCGTCAAGTTTGCTACTTTTATTTGCATAACATGTAAAATGTTAGAACATAGTTCCATGTGCAACTTTTTTAATAAAAGCATAGTTCTTAACATATTTTCTTAAGAGAAATTATCTGGCACTCTTTTCAATCATATTGATGAAATTAATTACAATCTGCCTAAAAATTAACAGACTCAATGGTAGCGAGAAACACATGGAAAAAATTCACTCGAGTAATAATCTCACTAACATGAGTTAGTGGGTTTTGATATTATTATGGATCTAATAATTTTTAGATACTTTTTGCTATTTATATCGTAACCCCGCACTATATTAAGAAAATGTAAAGATAAGCTATATCAAAGAATACTCACGGCGTGTGTCACGTGGTTATTATAGATCTAATTTAGCAATACATGTTGGTGAGCAAATGGTTGTCAATACTAATTGATGCGTGAGAAGGACATGCAAAAGGATATAATGTGACATTTTTTATTAGAATATAGGCTATTTCACTAAGAAAGGCTATAATAAAATATTTCGACAGCGAATATGACGCACATGTAGGTGCACTTTCAATAGGATTATATAAACGTGTGTTAGAAGGTGCATTTGCAGGGATGTGAGTGTGAAGTTGCGTATGTAGTGGTGTGTGTGTGCGTGTTCGTCTACTTTATAAAATAAATAAATACAATATTCCATATGTGAACATTTTTTAATTAAAATGCAGTTAGTATAAAAATATAGTTAATATAGGATGCAATATATTTTCTTCTGTTTTATATTGAAGATAGATCCTATTTTAAATAGTGAATTATGGTTTAAATAATCACTATGGTAGAAAATAAAGAGAGTAAAAGAAACCATAGAGGAGGGTGCGGACCATGAATTGATCATGTGTATGTATACAAACATATTACAGGTTTGAATCTAAAATTACGAGGGAAGGATGGATTTACTTTTTCCCAACTGTATCTACAAGTTTTATTTTCTGCTTTTTTTCAGCGTATAGTGAGTACCACGTATACTTATGTTACTTATGTTTGGAAGGACAGATGGTAGATACGCATACAAACATAACAACTTTTGGCTATGTTCACAGGTCTAGGTTCTAATCCTCGCTTCCCACACATACGATTTCCGCTACTACTAAACGGTGTATTTTGTTTGCAAAAAATTTTTATAGAAATGTGGCTGTAAAAAGTGTTTTTTAAACTAATACTTAGGCTGTGTTTAGATTCCAACTTTTTTCTTCAAACTTCCAACTTTTCTGTCACATCAAATATTTGGACACATGTATGGAGCATCAAATGTGGACAAAAAGAAAAACTAATTGCACAGTCCGACTATAAATCGCGAGATTACATTTAAAGAAATAATTAATCCGTCATTAGCATATGTGGGTTACTGTAGCACTTATGGCTAATCATGACGTAATTAGGCTCAGAAGATTCGTCTCGCAGTTTACGGTCGGAATCTGTAATTTTTTTTGTTATTAGTCTATATTTAATACTTCAAATATGTGTCCGTATATGTCAAAAAAAAAATTGGCCAAACTTTTACAGCATCGAAACATGGCCTTATTTTTTTTAAAAAAAAAGCTAATTAATACTTAGCATCGAAACATGTGCATAATAATAAGTAACCCCGTATTCCATATTAGGACGGAAGGATTAACATTTTTTTTCCTAATCGTACACGTGTACAGAGGTAGTATGTATGTTTATTTCCTACTTTCGTCCAGTGAACAGTGCGTATATACGTATTTTCCTTGACGTATATCTGCTGATGACATTTTTGACCGGCACAATACCCTCGCACCTGTCATACATAGGCGGAAGAGAAGGGGTGGGTTATTTTTTAAAATCTAATCTAATGGTCCACAATAACGGGTCCACCAATTTAAATGAGAATTAAGGGTTGGATGTATTTCTATCACGTGGTGGTTTAGGAGCGTTTTTAGATTGTCACGTGGCGGCCTAAGAGCGTTTGTAGGAAGTTTAATAGACTTTTAGTATATAATAGATATTTCATAAACATTACAATCGTACACCTGTTGTTTTTTTGGATTTATGCAAAAGTAGTCAAAATCTAGTGCTTGCTCACCTCAACTTCTTGAACCATGGGATCAACATGGATCCTCAGCCTGGCTGGCTTCAGAGCATCAACAAAGAAGCGAGCCTGTTCATTCCTGGTGGCGCTGTCTACTCCATGGGCGATCTCTTTGCCAAACATAGGCACCGTGAACTCCAACAGGTTGCCATGGCTGATCTCTGATTCCAAACCTTGGAAGAAATGGGCTGAGACCTCTGGTCCGACCAAGAAGGTCATCTTCAGTAATCCAGCCAAATTTATGGTGAACACGCTGCCAAACTTCGTGTACAGTTCATGCAATATGGCTGGCAAACCACTCCTGAAAAGAGTAGGCAAGAGTCGTAGGAGGGCAATTGAATTCACAACAGGTGGAGGAGGTGGTATTTTGCAGGTAGGATCAGTGGCACTTCTTCTCCTTCCTCCTCTTGCAATCTTGGTGACGGCTGCAGTGATGGCCAGAATAATAGCCATGGCGAGCCACGTGACGCAGTGGATGGGATTACGAGAGAACCATTAGCAGTTTGAAAAACGTCCGTGCGGAAAATAAGATAATGGAAGTTAGGAACTTGCCCTACCAAATGAACTCTAACTGTAGTTACTACCTCCGTCCTAAGACTCTATTTCTGGGGCACGCATGGTTAGCAATAAACACTTTTTATATAGTAGCTTCTAACATTGTGAATGGCGAGGATGGGAGGCTTAACCATACACAAACTTTTTGTTAGACCGATAATTTCACACTTTATTCTTGTCTTATGGATCCGCGGTCTATCCTCCCTACCTTTCTATAGCCTACAAACAGGTTATATGAATAAGGAAGGTGCAGCGTCTATATTTATATTTACTCATGTGTTAGACTTATGATTTCATCCTTTATTCATATCTATCTCGTTCCAATTCTGTTTTTTAAGTCGGTTGTACGGATAAGGATGTAAAGTCCTTTGCATGGATAAGAATGTTGTGCCTATATATATTTATGCTTTGGTATCAATCTACTATCACATTAAGTCAATCCATTAAGTTAATCTTTGCTTTCACTTTTTTGAAATAATAGAAATGGTTCATATCTCTTGCCTGTGCTAATAAGGCACAAGAGCTGTGCCCAAAAAAAGCAACAATTGGTTCTTCCACGGGGAAAAAATATTCTAACCCATATCTATGCATTATGCTATATTTCAGTTCATCTTGCCAACGAATTCATGGGATAGAAATCCATGCTGCATACTCACACATTCAAAAGGAACACAAAACTGATGTTACCTAATTCTCACGATCAATGGAACAACGGATGCAGATAGAGATCACTCAAATATATATTTCAGTAACCATTAGTAAAGCTATTAACCAATGAATTAGCTCCTCTAGTTAGCTCAATTAAGAATAGAGCATACCTGAATACAAAGTCATTCTTCTCCTCGCAGAACTGTACACTGCATATGTGTAAGCAGAAATAGCCTCCTCTCAACTATATATACTGCCCCTCCAGTTTCCAGGATGCATATCCTAAAAGAAAGAAAAGAAAAGTTTCCAGGATGTATGCATCAACCTAAGTCAACAGCAACCAAACTATTAGCTTGCATGTGCCACGCGATCGCCTAAATAAAACAGGCTACAATAGCTCGAATTTTTTTAAAAAACAAAAAATTAAACATGCTGTAGTATTGATGATTCAGATCTGTTATCTAGTCCCCGACGAAGAACCAAACTATTCGCTTGCCAAAAACATGTTTACATAAATAAAACAAGCTGCAGTATCGTTTAAATTTTTTTTAAGAATGAAGTGTATCGGCGCGCGATCCTTGCATGTGTGTATTACTTAGGTCTCAAACTTTCAAAATGTATTTTTGATTCTCGAACTCGTTCTGGGTGCCCTAAGGTTCAAATGGGTTTAAACCCATTTTGTGTACTGATGTGGTAGGTAGTACCCACTTTGATTCTTTTTGTTTTTCTCTCTTCTCCTTCTATCCTTTTTTCGCTTTCTTTTCTTTTTTCCTACAAGCTCGAGCAGGAGTCTGGAGCAGGGTTTTCAATTTTGATTTCGGCCATTTCGGTTCTACCAAATTTTCAGTATTTTTGGTACTTATTGGACCGAATATTTTTGAAATTTTAACATAATTTAATTGAATTTGACAAATTTTAACCAAATTCAAAAAAAAGAGAAAAACTGAAAATTTTGGCCGAGATAATCACTTGGCGGGGGTCAGTAATTTTGGAAATTTCGAACCAAAATTACAATCACTGGTCTGCAGAAGTTTGACGCATGCAAGATTTGACTAGTTCATACTTACCGGAGTTTGTACCATACGAGCCTTGTCATCGTTGACGACGGGGACGACGCCCTCCAGTCCATGCTCTACGGCGGCCGGCGAGTCGTTGGTAGGGGCCGGCGCAGCTAGCCCAGGCGAATAACTGGTAGCGGACCAACGATGGCTCCAGTAGAGGAGAATAGATATTTTTATTTTTATTTTTCCTATGTGACTGACAAGTGAGTCCCGCTCACACAAATGCATCACTGTGATATTCCGGAGGCGGCTACGTGTGCAAATCGTCGGACGGTGTTGCACCATGTTGTTGAGGGATGTTTCACATGTTTCATCTCTTGATAAAAATTGCTTTAATGAAAATGTTCCAGATGTTTCACTAGCAGAGAAAAATGTTTCAGTGCTTGTGCAAAATTGTTTCAATTCTTGAGCAAAATTATTTCAACCAAATCAATAGTGGAACATACTGATTGCAACAAAAAAACCAATGTGTGCAACATTGAATCAAAATAGAATGAAACAAAGGTGGTGTTCTTTTCTCCTGAAGATAAAAATGAATATGAAGATTAAGTTTTTTACGCAAAACGAGGTGATATTAACGTAAGATTGATTGAGTTTTAATTATTACAAACTTAAAAAATAGATTAATATGATATTTTAGAGCAACTTTGATATAGAAAGTTTTCGCACGAAACGTATCGCGTTTAACAGTTTGAAAAACGTGCCACAAAAATCTTAATATTCATCCAACTCTTGTTGGAGAAAAGAACATGACCTAAGGTCTAGATCAGAGTGCAACAAAAATACAAATAAGCTGCAACATCACTAAAATTCGCAACAAAACCCACCTTTGTCTTCTTCTATTCCGGTCACCGAAATAAAGCGAACGACATAGGGAGACAAGCGAGGTGAGGTGAAGGTGTAGATGACAACAAGGGCAAACAACGATATCAGGAGGGCGACCTCACCAGGGCCAGTCATATCGGCATCCGGTCCAACGCCACCTTCGCGTCGTGAGCTCACAGCTGCTTCGCCGGTGGCAAAGGTCTAGCGCCTCATCTTGTCCTCCCTTTCGCGTCAGCCTGATCCATCGTCGCCAGCAAGGTCGTCGGCATCCTCCCCCCTCACCGCTTCGCGTTGCCCCGCCACCGCCAGCGTGGTCGGCGGCGTCCTCCTCCCTCTTAGCGTCGCGTTGCCCGCCACCACCAGCGTGTCGCCAGCGACCTCCTCCCTCTTCCCATCTCGGTGGTCGCTGGCGACATGCTCCGGTGTCTCTCTCTCTCTCTCTGATGGTTACGAGAAATGAGAGGATAAGGTTGTGGGAATGACGGGTAGAATCAATAGTGGGCCCCACCTTTCGTTTCTGTTCCGTCCGATATTTTTTGCTCCATCAGACGGTAGATGCAAAGCATTTTCGTGATATTCCACATTAGCGAAGAAGGGAGTTTTAGCCCGTTTGGATTTGGATGGAACTCAAGACAAAGTTTAGAGACCCGAAAATATATTTTGAACGTTTAGGGACGTAGATGATACACCTGTGACCGGCTGGACCGCTCATACACTTCACTCCTTTAATTCTCAGGTGTGACTTTGATCGTGAACTTTTATCGGAATAAGTTTATAAAAACTTATTAATTATTTTAAGAGATTATGAATGGATTTTTTAAAGATAAATATACGCATATTTTTTTAAAAAAATTAATCTAAGTATTTAGAATTCATTGATGGTTAGAGTTCTAAAAGTTTGATAAAAAAAATCTAAATACTCCCTCTATCTTAAAATATGTTATTTTTCTTTCATAAAATGTAAGGGATTTTGTGCATTTGACTTTATGGACAAAATATGTTATATTTTGTGATATAGGTGGTAGCAACTTATAACATTTAAAATTTGTCATAGTAGTTCTTTTTTCATCTATTTATTCATTTCAACCGATCATAATCATGCATCTCATATTTAATTGTTTACATACTCCCTCCGTACTCATAAAGGAAGTCGTTTAGGACAATGTTTAAGTCAAACCTTGGGAATATAAATCATGAATAACTCTCAAGTTGTTGAGTTTGAAAATATAAAAATTATATGAATAGATTTGTTTTGAAAAATACTTTCATAAAAGTATACATATATCACTTTTCAATAAATATTTTTATAGAAACAAGAAGTTAAAGTTGTGTTTTGGAGACCGTGTCGCTGTCCTAAACGACTTCCTTTATGAGTACGGAGGGAGTACTTTCTAGTTTATTTAAGCAAGATTAAGGTTAAGGGAAATGATTTGTTTCACTTATTTTGTTAGCTAAATTCTGAATCGTTGGATTCCAGTCCTATGTATCTGATTGCCTGAAAATGCTTGAATTTTCGTGCATTGAGATCAGTGTCTGAAATACTTATATATTTTGTACAAATCCTATAATAAATACTTGAGAACGGATGTGGTACAACGTTTAATTTTTCTGCATTCCGCACGGAAAGGCTTTTCTAATCGGTAGCTGCTATCGGTGCCTTTCAGTCTGATTAGTGTAAGATATATTTAGAAATACGGGAAAACCAGATCGGGACGCTAAGGTAGTCAACGTGCCCTGTATGGATTCGTTATGATCACCGTTTTTTCCTAGAGTGTATTTGGTGCTCATTTATTTTTTTTAATATAATGGAATAAAATTTCTGGCCATTGCTTAAAAGAAGCTACAATCACTTATTATAAAATTCTCTCAAATAGAGCAAACACTTAGACAACAATAAGAACTAAAATAATAAAGCCAACAGACAAGAAGAAAACAATTATTGAAGTCTATTTGTGAACCTCCATCCCTAGTTGGTGAAAATCTACATTACCGTATTTGGTACTCATTTATGACCACAAAGAACGGGTGTGGCTAATGGGCGGGTGATCGCCCATAGTGATCACCCCCATCCCCCTATACGCTCCTATCCTCCTTCCTCCCCCCTTCTTCTCTTTCTACTACACCATAAATTTTTTAGAAAATAGAAAAAATTAAGTTGGAAAAATTTATGTATAGAAATACTATATACATAAAATATTTGAATTCAAATTCAAATTTGAAATGGATATGTAAACTTTTGACTTATAAACTTTGGGTCTATAAACTAATATTTGAATTCAAATTCAAATTTGAAACGGGTGTGTAAACTTTTAACTTATAAACTCTAAGTCTATAAACTTTAGGTGTATAAACTTTAGATGTATAGAAATACTATATATAAAAAATATTTGAATTCAAATTTAAATTTTAATCGGATATATAAACTTTTGATTTATAAATTTTGGGTCTCTAAACTTTAGATGTGTAAATTTGAGGTGTACAAACTTTAGGTGCATAAATTTACTAAAATAGGAAAGTAATGCGGTGTAAAAAAGGAAACCGCGTGGAGGAAGGAAGGTGATCGCTAGGGGCGATCGATCGCCCGTTAGTCTTTTCGACAAAGAACTATCGAGGTGGATCTTACGACGAATTAAAGAAAAAATTCTCACCGGTCATAAATTTTTTTGTTTAACATAAAACTTTGTGAACCGACAATTTTATATTTAAAATAAGTTTATAAAATCTGAGGTATTATTATATTGCAATATTTTTTCAAGGCAACTTTTATGCATTCTTGTTTCTTATGTGAGCATTTTGAGTTTGATCAAATCTTGTTTTAAAGGTTACACATTTTTGTTAGAAACACGGTATAAAATATAGGTACGCACAAACACACGTACACATTTACCTTTAGGACCACACACCTACAGGTGGTAATGGGCCTAATTTTAGTCTATGAGGGCTGGGTTTAATCTGTGATGGACTCAATTTCTATACATTTTTAGCCTAAGAATATTTGATGGATAGGTTGGTTATGAAAAAACTCGTTGGTCTTGACTCATTACCACCTCTGCCCATATCCTAGCGCTATGAGTATCTCCAAGAGACTGGACCGTCATATCTTGAGATTGACGAAGTTACCATAGATGTCTTATTGCCTAGTATTACTTTAGCTGCACAGGTAGTCTGATCGATAAACGCAGCTATGATGTGGACGACGGAACCGAGGATGGCTGTAGAATATGATGCCCAGGCACAAACCCGAAAGGGGCCTCCCTAGATTGGAGGTTGAGGAAGCGTTGACCAATTGTGAAAACTTCAGCCATACCTTGAAGAACCATCGTTGGAGACAAGGATGAAGACTAACGCGGTCGCTACTAGATAACCGGAGATGAACATCACGGCCAGCACAACCTTCATTCAAGCAGATCCTCCATGAATTCCGACCATTAATTAATACGTTGTCCAAACGATGAATAATGAATTGAGTATTAATTATTATAAAATTGAAAATGGATTTATTTTGTAAGTATTTTTTTACTTTAAAAAAGAAACCACTGTTTAACAGCTCGGGAAACTAATAGTGTGCTAAAAAAAATTGAGATAGTAGCTCACTCTAATTATTAAGCTGAATCAAGCATGCCCCAAATCTTACACATGACTCTTGTGCCAAGACTAAAACACAGGAAACAAATCTCAAAGGATAAAACTACCACATGAAAATGACAATAAATGTTGTTGAAACACTTTCTTTGAACAGAGAATTGCTGAGTTACATTGATCACAGCCTTTTCCTTTGACTGCTCCTCACAGCAGTTAAATGGATGTCTGAAATGATTCTCGGTCCAATATGAATAATATTTGAGGACTTTTACAGTACAATATACTGCTAGTATATATGATCTAACAGTGTAGATTGATTTGATTTTTTTAGTTAATTAGATTGCAGTATAAAGTTTGAAAGGGTAATTTTGTCTTTTCTTTGTTATTCTATCATCAAATCGTGCTATCGTCACGTGCTTCGTCATCAAATAGCGCTCAAGATGCTCCTCTCCTAGCGCATGATAAGATCCAGAACCGGGTACTCCTAATTAGATTCAATCTAAAACAAAAATTACTAAAGTGTTGTTTCATTTTCTATCAAATTCTTAACATGCCCTTCTATATACTCCTAATATATACTAATGGTATATTGTACCGTAAAAGTTCTTTAATATTTAACTGCTTTCAATAATCTACTGCTTTGTACAGAAGCTTGGGCACTCCCCTTTCCTCATCCACGCTTTTTTTTTTCTCCACATGTACAATTTACAATCGCAAATGCAGACATGCCGACTGCTTTTGTCCACATGTTTGGTTCAGGCTGCTTCCCTTGGTTCGAAACACGAACTCAGTGTGTTTCTTTGAAATTTAAATGTCTGTGCTTTGCTATGAATTAATTTGAATTATATGCATGCACTCGTCCCTGTAGATAAACTTGATTTTAGGGATGAAATAGATAGCCACAATGTGTAGAATGACTATCTTGTAATATAAAAGTACATAAGGATTAGTTGGTAAGAAAATATAACATAGACTTGGTGGTGTGGCAGTCTGGCAGATTCACTACCACCACCATTGCCTTCTTTTAGAAGAGTATAGCTAGCCAGCTCCTCTGAGTTATATTTCCTTTTCTTTTCCTAACATACATATTGGCACATATCTATACTTTCTATATATATTAATAGTACATAACTTCACCGTATCTAGTAAGTACATAACTTCACCTTATCGGTTAAGAGGTAGGAAGCAATTGCCTTCTCTTGTAACTTACCATCACTTTCCCTTGGGGCTCAGGCACAAGCTTACTCCAGTCCGTCTTAGGAAATGGAGACAACAATTTGAGCTCAAAGTTTCTCAGCAAATGGCTCCAGATCGCCTTAATCTGCATGTAAGCATAGTTCTCGCCGACGCAGCTGTTCCTTCCACCGCCGAAAGATGTGTAAGAGAATTTCCCGCCGACCTTGTCCTCCTCTCTTCTAGGACCAAACCTGTCTGGATCATACAGGTGAGCATCCTTGTAGATGTAAGGCACACGGTTGCTGATCACTATAGGGCTAGCCATGGTGTGCCCTGCCGGGACACAGTATTCATGGCCTTCTCTCGTCCGGACGGTGAACTGCCTGAGGGCTGTCCTGACGATCATCGGCGCCGGAGGGTGCAGCCGGAGCGTCTCCTTGATGCAGATGTGCAGCATGTGCATCTCCATCAGGAAACCATAGTGATCTGTGACGATTCTGCCATTGATGATGCCGTGTTTTCTGACGATCTGATCCTGCTCGTCGACGGCCGCGGCCAGGAACTTCTCGTGGGTGAGCAGGCGAGCGCCGGTCCAGACGCTGGTGTGGGTGCTCGTGTGCTTCGCGGCGAAGAGAACGCCGGTGATGAGGCCAGCGACCTCCGCCTCTGTCGTGGCGCGACCATCGGCCTTGTACCTGGAACAAAATTTTAAATAGTGGTTTAAGGCATTTAGCGGTTAGTTTCTCAAACAGCTATAGCGGCAACTATAGTAGGCTAAATGGAGCTATAGCGGCTAATTTGTACTTCCTCCATTTCATAGCATTGCCCACATTTATATATATGTTAATGAATCTAGATATGACAATGCTAGAAAATCTTATAATATAAAACGGAGGGAGTACATGAGAGCAAATAGATAGAACCCTTCTCAAACAGCTATAGCGAGAGAGATAGTGGTAGTTATGGAGGGAGATTTAAAACCCTGACCTGGAATCGATAAAACTCTGGAGCACGTCCTTGTCATTGACCTCCTCCTGATCTCCCTGCTGCTGCTTGCGGGATCTCACGATGTCGGAGAAGATGGCGTGGAGTCTCTCGCGCGCCATGTCGCGGCGGCGGTTGGAAGGGATGAGTGGGGTGTAGGGGAAGAAGACGCTCATCAGGTTCACGCCACCCTCGATATCGCGGAACAGGTTGCAGACCTCGTCGAACTTCGTCCCCATCACCTCCTTGCCGAGGAGGCATCGGCCTGAGATCAACAGTAGTAGTTGCTCTAGTTCATGTTTCAGATCGACCGTGCCGTGTTGCCCCCATTTCGCAAAGTAGTCCTGCAGAACATGTAGGTGATGCCAAATTGTAAGTTACTGAAGCTTGTAATGACTGGGTGCCGTATGTACAAATCTTGATCTAATTAATCATCTCAAAAGTGTCATCCAACTGTAGTCAGGTTTCCCAAACCGTCGGGGTCGGAGTTACCGCGCATAAAAAAAAATCACTTAAGGCCTATTTGGCAGAACTCTCCAACTCCGCATTATAATTAAAGTGATCATGTGTAAGCTAATCTTCAGATCTTATAAAATTAGAAACTTACACCTCCAACTAACTCACAAGTAAGTGTCGTTCTAGAATCCGTGCAACTAACCCAACCTGACTTTGACCAACATTGGAATATAATAGATTTTGGGCATACGAAAGTAACACAATAGACCAGATTTATCTTAAATTTGGAGGCAAACATAATCATAACACTTGCTAATTACAATTGCACTGTTGCTTACCTCAACCTCTTGAACCATGGGATCAACATGGATCCTCAACCTGGCCGGCTTCAGTGCCTCAGCAAAGAATCGACCCTGCTCGATCCGGGTGGCGTTGTCTACGCCATGGCCGACCTCTTTGCCGAACATAGGCACCGTGAACTCGAACAGGTCGCCATGGCTGACCTCCGATTCCAACCCTTGGAAGAAATGAGCCGAGACCTCCGGTCCGACCAAGAACGTCGCCTTCAGCAATCCGGCCACGCTTACGGTGAACACGCTGCCAAACTTCGCGTACAGCTGCTGCATCGTGGCTGGCACATCGCCTCTGAAGAGAGCAGGCAGGAGCCCTAGGAGAGCGATGCAATTCACAACGGGTGGAGGAGGTGGCGTTTTGCAGGTAAGATCAGAGGATTCAGATAGGCATCTTCTTCTTCCTCCTCCTAATGCAATCTTGGTGAGAGCTGCAGTGATGGCAAGAATGGCCATGGCAAGCCACATGGCACTGCTACTAGTTAACTCCATGTTTGTTGTAGCCTGAAGGTAAAACATGGAGACAATTAAGTAGCCTGGAAATGCGACAAGAAGATGAAAATGACTCTGAACTCTCATCTTGGTTTTAAGTGTAGTTTCCAACCAATTGTGCATGTGCGATGATGGGAAGCTTAGTAAGCAGGCACAAGAAAGAGAGAGAGAGAGAGCATCAATTGGCTCTTTTCGCAGAAGAAAATGAGAATCTAATCCATATGACAAATTTCTGTTCATCATGTAAATAATTCATGGGATAAAAACCATGCTGCATTCAAATCGAAAACTAGGTGTAATCTGACCAAAATCCACGGCTTAATGGATGCAGAATGATGAAAACTCCAGTATAAAGTTCGACAGCTAATAACCAAAGAATCGGGTCATCTAATTAGCGAAATTGAGAACAGAGCATACCTGAACTGAATACAAAGCTATTCTTCAACCTGGCAGAACTGTGGTCTTCATGTAAGCTAGCAGAAATAGCCTCCTCTGAACTATATAATCTGCAGTGATGGAAACAGCACCTTCAGGAAGCATCTAATCAAAGATGAAGTGGATTGTCAATCTCTTGTAATAGCCTACTAGTATAAGTCAACAGAAACCAAACTAAGTATTAGCTTGCGTGACACATGCCCACATAAATAATACAGGCTCCTAACCTGCTACTGTGTAGTACATTGTATGATTGACTATTGATCAATTTAGAATTGGGAAATCATGTTTTGTTTATGGTTATGAAACTTCTGGAATAATTTGATAACGTAGATAATTATGTGAGATATCACTACGCTAACATACAAGTTTAAATTTGACCTCAACAAGTTGAAAAAAAAATCAAATCTGACTGAATAGTACTTATACTACTCAGGGTGTAATTTGTTTTCTTATCAAATTTGAAGTTGATTTTTTGCAAGATGATAGATAAATTATGTACCAATATTGTCCCTTTTTTATAGATTTTTTATAACTATTTAAATAGTATTTGAGATAACAAACAAGAGAGTAGACATACGCTTAGGTGAAAAAACAGAACCAGTTCCATTTAGAGTTAGCTAGTCGCCGAAGGATAATCAAAATATATATGTCCAACTGATTGAATTAGAAAATATGCCAATATGGACAATTTAGGTGGGTATAGCCTCGCTGCTCATGTCACAAATATGTCGTTTGCTATTTTTTCGGTCTTCGGGGATGTAACTCTGACGACCATACTTTTTATATACAATAAGTTTATGAGGTTACAAAAGTAATTCAAGACAAGAATATGCATACCAATTTTAAGTTTTCAAATTAAGTATTTTAGAATTCTTTTATGGTTGGGAGTTTCAAAAGTTGCATAGAAATCAACAACATATTTGATATATATGTAATGCGCATATTTGATCATTACCGTGGAAGGTACCGGGTATTCACACGGCCTTCATGTTCGACTAGATATAGGAGGTATGTCAGATCCATGTACTATGTAATAGAAGAGTATGACTTGATCGTAATGTTGCCTTGTGTTATATGACAAGACCTATAATATCGATCGAGTATTATCATGTGATAAATTGGAAAACTGATGTCATGTCCGATTAGGTTTTCCTCTTTGTAATCCTGCCCCCAACCTATATAAGATTGACAGGAAGCCCTCCAAAGACAGATGGCGAGATAAGTCACGATTAGATCATCAGATCCATACAATTCCCGGTGGATACAATCCCCAAATAGGATTAGGGTCTTATTACCTTCGTTTCAGGTTATAAAACTTTCTAGCATTATCCATATTCACATAGTGTCTAGACTTATTAACATATATATGAATATGGGCAATGTTAGAAAGTCTTATGTCCGATTAGGTTTTCCTTTTTTAATCCTGCATCCGTCTAATTTCGGTCTTGTGCGCTACATTTTTCTCTTACCGATTTTCAGAATTGACAATTGTCTTTTTCTAATCATATACAGGCAGCGTTCGCAACCGTGCTGCAAAACAAGGTCTCCAACTATTACCTGCTGGCTGCCTTGGGTGTAGCCGTGCAGGTGTGCACCACATTGGAAATGGTCGTATAAAAGCCACCACCTCCTATAATATTCTTGCGTGATTGATTAGTGTGCGGTAGATGCGGAAAATACGGAAACCAGATCGAGACGCCAAGAAGTCAACGTGTCCTGCTAATGGATTAGTTATGGTCACTATTACTTTTTGACAAAATTTTGTGAAACTATATCAAACTATTACAAAAGTACATATTCATTATAATATACTCCTATCATGTCTTATGACTACACACAACATGTCTTATGAAAAAGTATGGTACTCCTAGCAGTGATAAATATTTGTCATTCTATTCTAATCAAAACAAATATTTGACGTTCTAGACAATATTTGATACAATTTTGGGAATTTGATTATTAATTTCTGTATATTTAGAATAAATGTATAAATTACAATTTTATAAAATCTAATAACTTTAAGATGGTATGATAGTGCTTTTCATGGAAAAAGTTATATATAGCATTTCAAGTAAGTATTTGAGAATTATTGATGATCAAAGTTTTAAAAGTTTGTATCACTTTTTACGCGTCCCTAACGCACGCTAGGAATGAGATTGAAGGCACTAGACCTCAGTGCACGGGAAACGTGCAGTCCCACTGAACGCGCACGCGTGTGTACCCTATTACCTAGCCAGGACCAACCGTAGTCAGTCCCGGGGAAAGAGGGGAAAATCCCCCCAGGCGAGCACGAGTGTCGAACCTGGGGTTTGAACGCTCGCGGGCTGCGTGCCCACCGGCGACGCTTGCCACCCGAGCAAGCGCTCGGTCTTTGAACATCAAATATTTATTGTCTGCCGCAGATGCCATTCGATGCTAAGGAGAAGGTCGAGTTCAAATCACCGCAGGTCTAGGGCCCAGGGCTGTCAACGCTACAAACACCGACATCGGCGATGCTTGTCGACGCCATACACCTTCCTAGATGCGATGTCACTGACGCCTCATCCCTCACCTTTGTGCCTTGGGATAGTCTCCGGGTCAAAACCTAGTACGGATGTTTGGAGTATTGATGACGATATTGTAGATGTGATCTTCTTAGGCAATCCCAACCCTCCATGTCATCTAGTTTCTATAGCATTATATATATTGACACATAAACAAAAATCCTATGTGGCAAGAGAGTTAATGATGAGAGAGGTAAAAAGATGAAGAAACAATTTCTCATGCAAGAAACCATTTCTACACAAGAACCAAGAATAAAATTAAGGGGATAGGTGGATAAAATGAGAGAGAAGAGAGGGGATTGGATGAGAATTTAATTTGAAGACATCATCCATTAAAAACATAGTTTCTACACATGGTGTCTATATGACATGACAAGTATGGAAACTACTAGATAATTTCTGAGTTGGGGATGGCCTTAAAGACGTCGTATTGGAAGTTCCGTAATGGTGGGTATTAGCGTTGGATCAGCTCTGATTGTAATGGTGGCGTCTAAGATCTGGACGTATGAGTGAATTTAGAGATTACAGTTCAGTTACCTTCTGACGTTATCTTCTGCTTTGATTTTACGTCACATACACATGGTGATGCTTCAATTGATGGAATGGAGATGGAAAATCGAATTATCGATCTCGACCTGACATAACATACATTGGTCGTCCTGTAAGGCCCTGTTTCTTTCAGTTTGAGATTATTATAATCCAGATTATTAAGTGTAAGCTGAAAGAAACAGACAACTTATTGAAGTAGCTTATTATAATCTGGAGCCCAACTTATTATAATCTGATAAGCTCATTTAGGTGAGCTTTTTCTAGATTATTGGGTGAAAAATTACCCACCATGCCACCCCACTTCCTTTTTAGACTTGCAAACCCAATAATCTAGGCTCTAATAATTTAGGAAAGAAACAACTAACCGCTTATTCTACTACAGATTATAATAATCTAGTTTATAGTAATCTGACTCAATAATCTAGATTATAATAATCGCAAGCCGTAAGAAACCGGGCCTAATCCGATTTTTGATGGAGATTATGCTTGTGGGCGCGCATGGTGGCCCACAAACTGGGCCCTGCTCCTTATTGTGGCCTTTGTGGGTACGAATTCGGCGGCCCAAAAACCTCTGTGGGCTAAGGCCTACCCAAACCCGTACTTGTGCGGCCCAGGTTGGGTCTACGGGTCCACATGGACCGTCGGATCATAACATCTCGTGATGCGGATCGAGCTATAATTTTACGGAAGAGCCCCTGCTTTAACCTGTATTTACCGTTTAAGCCCCTCCCCTTACTAATCACGGCAAAAACCCCTGCCGCCGTCGACGCCTTCCCGCCGCCGCCCGACCTCGCCGTCGCCGCCGATCTCGCCGGCCACCTAGGTGGTCATGTAACTGATTCCGCGCTCTATCTTCCTCGCCTGTCTCCGCAGGCATGCTACACGGGCGCAAATGCGTGAGCCGGCTGGCCGCTGGCGGCGTGGTGGAGGCATCGCCGGCGGCCACCGTGGAGAGGCCAGCCTCGTACCTCCGCCAGCTAGCAGTGTTCCAGACCAGCAGGTTTATCTCTCGTTTTAAGCCTCCTCATTAGCCTTCACTTCTTCATCGGTTTTCCCACATCTCTGATTTAGGAGTAGCTTTTGTAGGTTTGCTCCTTGCAGTCCTCTCCCTGAACATATTTTTTGATTGATCTGCGCTAGATCTAGATGCAGTACGAATGTTTACTTTTGAGTTTTTTTGGATAATGAAAATGGATTATATCTCTGGTTTCTATTGTAAGACAGGTAGCCATAACTTTGTTAAAGAAAAAGGTAAAAATAAAAATGGATGAAAATAGAACATAAGATGATGGGATATTTATTATTGATTAGCGTTAAACCATGTAGATTTTTTAGCTAGCAATTCTAATAGAATTACAGCACCCATAGTGGAATACAAGACCATTGGTTACCAATTCCAAGAGTTTACTCTTAAATTCTGAAGTAACAGATAGGTATATTCATGTGCAGGAGAAATTATCAGTATCTGAACTGCAACAGTATGCTAAGTTGCTAACATGTTTGGTTTTGTTTATGGAATGGGACAAAATCTTTGCACATGCCAATTCTACACCAAGGGTAAAACAGGATAGCATATCTCACAGGGATACAATTACTACATGAAAATGAGAATGCAATATTATTGAAACACTCTCTTGTAACTCAGAGTTCAGTTACATTGGCCCCAGCCTTTTCCTTTGACTGCTTCTGCTTACAGCGGTTAAATGGGTGTCTGAAATGATTTTCAGTCCAATATGAATAATAATAATAATAATAATAATAATAATAATAATAATAATAATAATAATAATAATAATATTTATCTGCTTTGGATATCCTACTGCTTTATACAGGAGCTTGGCTCTGCTGGCGCGGAACGTCCATAACCAGTTACCGGTCCAGCAGCGATCCCTCTATGATTCAGCAAGCACCTGAAGCGTGCCAGTCTTGCGCTGAGCGCTGCTATTTCCCACTCCTTTGAAAGCTTCTCAAACGGAGTCCACAACCGCTCTTCAAATTAACAAGTGAGTTTTGGTGAGATAAGAAAAACTTTTCTGTTATTTTGGGATAAAAGTTTACGAATTCTAGCTAATCGAGTATATAAGAGTGAGAAGTCATGTATCTGATTATACCTGCAGCTGCTGCAGCACGTGGCCAAATGGTTTGCTGAATGTCAGACGCATCTATGTGTTCAGCCCACATGCATACCTCACCACCAAGAACCAACTTCTGCTGTGCCGGGTTCTTGATATTTCTCAGTGGTTCATTCATATAAAATCCATCCCATGTAACTTCCAAGTGATCTAGGTACCACTTATCCTGGTTGCTCACAATGCATCTCAAACCAGCAGCAACAACTTTCTCTGCAACTCCACCTCCAAGCCTGTTATAATTTGTGGTGAAAAATACTAGCTGTTAATTTCCAATAGCTGCACAAACAGATGATTTCTGGCTGGGTCCTCCTAATTAGGAGAAGAAACTGCACTATATAATGGTATTGAAACTTTTCTTGCAATCCTTTCACCTTTTCTTAATAAATGTTTGCAATCCCATTACTTCAATAAATTTCCTTTTTTGATGGAAACTTCAATAAATTTCCTTGTTTAAACTACAAACATTCCTCTAGTTTTATATTACTTGTTGGACAGTGCAAAATACAGATACTACCATAAATTGTTCTCTATGAATGGGCATTTACTGACGTGTAAACAAACTATGCAAACTAATTTGTTCAAAGAGAAATTTAGTGCCATCACAATGATGTATAAATTGACAAATACCATCCAATGTAAGCATAACATATGGTCGCAGGACCAAATATTAGAAATATCTAATGACATATTCCAGCTTGGTGATCTTTGCCTTCTTCAAATGAGAATGTGCTATATTTGAGATTTGGCAAATGTGGTCATTGTTTCTTATAATCGGCATGACAATATAATTTGGCAAGAGCATACAACTTTGTTTTATTTTCTTTTCCTAACAAGGATGCTGATAATTTTTTATATAATGACAATCAAGAGGCAGTTAGGAAATACCAGTTATGCACCACAGTTCTGCGGTCTAGTTTGTCTCCAAAGTTGTTAAAGGTTTCTTCCCTACAAGGACAAGAAAGTGTATCAACAGCTATTTGAAAGATCTAGATCTGCAAAACCAAGTCACATACCAGTTAATAACTTCGTAGCCATGTGATTTTGCTATCTTTTGAGCTCTCAATACAAAATATCTGTAGGCATCAGATTCTTTCATACCATGTTGGGCCAACCTGCACACCAGGAAAAATACTTCAGATTAGATCAAATGATTGATCATCTCTGCTACAAAAGGATCTGGTGATGGTGGTGAGTCGGCCATCACCAACACATCTACAATTGGTGGGATCTTCTGCAGGTAGAAAAATAGATGATAATGCATATGTCATGGTTATTTATGGGTTGATGCTTGGTTCCAAAATGTTTTGGCCTCAGAAACATATATAATTTTCATGTTTAGTTCTTTTTTTTTTAATCTGTTCCAAGGCTCGGGTATTTTGCTACAATAAAGAGAAAATATTGTCAATAAGTGCATATCAAGTATGTTGTTGCTCTTATTCTTTATACTAGTTCTAGATAAGAGCATACCATGCTTTAACGCGTGGTGTGGAAGTCCAGCAACCTGAAATTCATAGTGAGTAATTATTAGATTACTAAACTACTATATGATATGAGATCTGCTGCTCTGCAGGGGAGATACTTTTGCAGACTTACTTGTATTGACCTCATCACCTCCCAAATGGACAAACTTGAACTTAAAAACCTTGCTGAAATCTGAAAGAGCATCAAAAGTTATTAGTGAATATTATACAAGATCATCAAATTTTTTTTACAATATATTCATTATTCGGTTCGTTGAACTGCTTTTTTTTCCTTTTGTTGGTAAGTATAATATAAACGGCTGTTTCTTTCTCTTTCAAAGTAATAAAAGTGCCACTCAAAATATAACGCGATTTCTGTTGGTAAACCATGAATTACCTGAAAGAATTCCATTAATCACTTGGAATGTAGATTCGCTGCTGACATCAAGTGGTTCTTTACAAGTAGCTGATGGCCACAACGACGGATAACCAACACCCCTAAAACAAAAAGAAATGCGCAATTTATTTACAACCTTTTGATATTCCTACTGTCATATCTAGTTAAATAACTTCATCCGTAAGGCACTGTGCTTTCTGGATTTAAAAGGTATACCATGAGTACAACAAAAACAAAGGATTCAGGTTTTCATCAGTAAAACCTGAATAGTCATGGAGCATATGCTAGAGAAGAACAGCATTGGCATATTAAATACTTACCATGAGAGAGCATGGCCAGGAACATCAATCTCAGCTAAGACATTGACACCTCGTCGTTCAGCATACCTGCAGATTATTGATAAGTTATCTTACCTTGGTTAAATACAACAGCATAGCTAACTGATCTCTAAATTGTTCACATCATTCTCCAAAGAAGGAATGGGTTTTAGAGTTTTGTTTTTTATTTTCTGCTGAGTTCCCTTTGCAATATTTATATAAATTACTTAACGTGGTTTTACTGCATGCTCTTAGCTCCTGTTACTTCATAGTGAAGGTAAATAAATTCCTATGTCCAGCCATAACCTTAGAGTGATATTTGCTAAACTCTGCTCTTTTCACATGAAAAATGAAAGACAGAAAAACTCACTGAACAATGTCGATAGCATCATCCATTGTATATCTCTCTGAGTAAGAGTATGCACCATTCCATAATTTTGGGTATGAAGGTATTTCTATAGGAAATGACTGTTCATCCACGATATGCCAATGAAGAACATTCTGCATGATGATAGAGTAAGCAGATTATATGATGCAACTAAAACTAAAGGAATATCTGGAGAAGGGCCATTGCAATGGAGAGAATTATCAATCAAGATACTGGTTTCTTGTGAAAAGATCAAACCTACCAACTTGCTGTAGGTCATTGAATCGATTACGCTTTTTATTACTGGGACAGGAAGGTAATGCCTTGAAGTATCTGTAGGATGCCAGTGCATTGAGTTAAAAAAAGATCAGGTATTATCTTTCCTCAAACTATTTGAGGACAATAGTAGATGCATAAAATAAATCCTTTAAAAGAAAGAGATATCAGACGCTATTTTTACATGCACAATATTTACTGTTCTTCATATAAGCCTAGTATGGAACATGTGGAGTAAGTATGAGCTCCCATCTTAGAATTATTCATGATGGTGGTTAACAACACCAAAAAGGAAAAAGGACTTGTGAACAAATGGAAAAGAGATTATGAAGAAATGGAATATATTTTGGTTCAAAACTTCTGATAGCTGTAAGGGTTTATATTAATGGAACAATAGGGATGGTCCCTGCTAGAAGTTCTGAAAAAAAAAGGACAATTCAAAGCATTATGTACAAGAGCAAATACAAGATAAAGGAGTTCAACGGAGGAAGGTTACAAGGTACTATTTCTCCCATGGATCAATGCTAGCTTTCAGTTCTAGTTTCAGGCTTATGATATGGTCAGTAGATTGTGAGTATGTTACTTTTACAATTTTACTTATGGGGGTGAGCAACATTAACTATCTGGATGCTACTGTTACAGTCAAGTATATTTATTACAATACCCTAAAGGCCTTGATACAACTGTTGTTGACAAAACCAATGCAATATTCAGAATATATCTCACCAATAAGAAGCCCTCGATAAGGAAATCTGGGCATGTCCGTGATGCTCCAAGGGGCAGACTGAAGTTCAATTAACCTTGAGGTGAAATCAAAGTTACACAATTGGCTAAACGTCTGCAACGATAGAAGGTACACTGTTAGATTGTCTGAAAGTGATCGTGTTGTCTTTTTTATCTATGATCATGCAGATGCATTGAGTGTATAAACCATGCCAAGTTACCTCCAAGGCATGAAGTGCTCCAAAAACTGTCTGGGCCTGCAATAAAGACACAGTGAGGTAACAGCAAAAAAAAAAAAGTGTCACAATTCCTAGAACTAAGCAACACGATTTCATTATTTTCCGTGAATTCTCAGAGGAAGAATGTCTGCAGTTAAAGTGTCAGCATCTGATGTCATATTCTGTCAACCTTTCATGTTGCCAGCACAGTTAGCAGAGCTTTTTTTTTATCACTAACCTCAATTTGAGCATAAATTGGATTTCCAGTTGCAGGCACTGACAAATTGTATGATTCATCCACCCCAAAATTGAGCTGCAGAGGAAAAAATCAACCAAATGCAGGTCACAAGAAGGTAAAAAAAAAGAAAAGGGTAGCACCACAAGTTCACAAGGCTTTACCTCATCGCCGGGCAAATGCACGACGACATTCACACCGGCGAGCAGCGGCAAGCCCTGGGAGCTGCCATTGATGACGTGGTCCAGCTCTATCAGCGTCACCATCCTCTGGAACGCGTCCTTCAGGATGGCCTCCCCGTCGGCGTACTTGCTCCCCTCCGCCGTCATCCTGAGCTCCCTGCTGACGTGCAGCGTCTGCCCGCCTTTGCTCGCCGTCGCCGGCATTGGCCACACCTCGACGACGCTCCCCTCATCGGCGGCGACGGCGCAGGACACCACCGCCGCCACCACCGCCACCACCAGCAACCTCAGAGCCATCGCCGGCGCCATCATATCCCTGCAAGAAACCCGACAGGTACGGCTTCATACCTACTATATGTAGCAGAATCTGCAAGAAACGCATGGAGAATTTTAAGAGATTATATTAACTGCGACGAGGATCTCGCACCTACTTGAATGCAGCTTCAAAAACCGTCGCCGTCAGTAACGCCGGCGACCAGACCACGCCGGAGCAAGAAGATGAAAAAAAACGCCGTTGCCGATTGATCTGGGGATGTGCCGAAGTGGAAGAGCTTAATAATGTGCACGCCAGCGACTAGGTGGGGGCAAGAAAAGGCCGCAACTTTTAGCGCCCTTTTGCCTCTGCCTTCCCGCCTTTTGCAAGAAAAACAAGAAGAAGAAGATTATAGTGCATCCTGCTCCTGCTGCTGCTGCTGCTGCTGCTGCCTTTATGAATTGTGCCAAACTATGCAGTGCACAGGTGGATAGCAGTGGCAGTAGAGAACATCAGTAACAATGGTGGCTAATGCAGCCACAACACAAGCATGTGATGTGATGGTGTGGTATTAGTGTAGGGAGAGATCTGTGCTTGGATGTGGAGGAAGGGTACTCTCTCCGTCCTAAAATATAATATTTTTATTTATGAATGTCTAAATTCATAGCTAAAAATTGCTATATTTTGAGACAGAGGTAGTAGTTAATTAGGTTGGTAGGATAGGGTAGGGGAGAGAAATGTGGATGTTTTGGATGAGTGATGATATTGTTAACAATGGAGTCTTTTTTGCTGAAATGATCAGAGGAGAAGAACTAAGGGAATGGAAGGGAGTGTGCCTAGCTGCCATTATCAGGTAGGTAAAAGTAGTTTACTGACAAATGCCGAGCGTTGGAGTATCACTTAAGATTGTGTCTTGTGTAGTTGTGTGTGCTTAAAGCATTGAGCTTCCGTCTCTTTGAACGTGTGTTAAAATAGCGTACCAGTAGATTACATGTGTGTAGGTAGTGTACGTGGGTGATGTGTAAGTGCATGTCTCATTAGGAAAAATGATAAAAATAGATTATAGGGACAGAGAAAAAATGATAACAACGAATGTTGCTGGATTTGTTTTTCCTTTTTTTTCAGGATTTTGGTTGGCAGGAGCTCTATTTACGGTGTGCAGCAGTAACAGAAGGGGGAGCATCTGTTGGCGTAATTGGTTTGGTAGATCACATGTACATGTCCTTTTCTCCCTGTCCAGTGCATGACTACTGACACGTGATGGTCCTTGATCTCGTGACTCGCTGGGTCTCGTGGTCTGCCTCGGATTATGCTTACTCCATTCTGGTTTACTCCCTCGATCCCATAGAAAACCAACCAAATACCGAATACCGAATATGATACATTCTACTGTAACGAATCTAGACATACATTTGTCTAGATTCATTGTCTTAGAATATATCATACCCAGTTCTAGATTCTTTTTTTTTAAGGACGGAGGGAATACCTAACTCTTAATAAATAATAAAATCAGACCAATCTTTTTCCATGTGCCAGTGAGAGAATGCTTCATGGCAGGGATGGGAGACTGATCTTCTATTTGCTTAGGATGATCATCCGCATGTGTAATCTGCAGACCTGCAGAAAACAAATTCATTAATAATCAGGCAGGGGGTGCAACCTGCATTTGAGTGACCATCCTAAACTGGAAGGTTGATCTTGCTGTAACCAGCATGTTAGGCACTACTGAACTCATAATTAAGGACTACTGTTCGAGAGTAGTTTTCACATCTCGTGCTAGATTAGTTCCGCAGGAGATTCTACCAGGTTTCTCCTACCGTCGGTTGCCATGATGACTGGGCTTACTTATGATACAATAAAAGCTCAATAACAATTTCAAATAAAAAAGTTAAATATTTAAATATTTTTTTACCGTGTTAACTGGAATTACCATCGGAGGTGCTGTAACCCTTTCGATGTACAGTAATTAAAACCCTGGGGCTTTGCGCGATCCCGAAGAGCAACAATCAGTTGCCTTTCCGTAACGCTGCTGGAATCTCCGGTTTTGGTCAGTACAGAGCTTAGCCTGTCCAGTTAATGTTGCGTGCGACTGCGTGCGGTGCGGCCATGTGCAGCTGCGGCTCGTCGTAATCAAGTCCATCAGGACCATTAGATCTTATCCGTTCTTATTTTAGAGAAAGAGAGAGAGCTTGGGCTACTGATCCAGGCTATATATGATTAGGGCATGGCTAACTCAGGGTACCCTCTCAAGTGCCATGTAGGATGGGACAATACTCCCAGAAAGCTAATTTCTTATAGTGCTAGTTACTTTAAGTGGTAGTCTTACATTTTTATTTCAGCTTCTAGTGTTTTTCATTTTAGTCCTCATAATTTTTCAATTTATATAGAAGTTCAAATTTTATACTAAACACCTCAAAATCTAGAAATTAATATAAAATCTCTCCTCCACCCTCTTCTCCCCAGTTCCCATTGAAACCCAATCCCCCTCCCCACATCTCTTCCACTTCACGCCTCTCCAGCTCGAGTTCTCCTCCCACTACCTCTCCTCTCCTCTCCCCTCTCCGGCGGAGTGGACCGACGCGGCGATGGCAGATCGAAGCGGTGGCGGTAGCCGGGATCGACGCGGCCCTTCTCTCCAGTCCACCCCCTCTCCATATTCTTCCCGACGTGGGGTGGCGGCTTGGGGTGAGGCATCTCTCTAACACGGCTCCTCGCCCGTTCCTTGGCCAAAAGCTGACGAAACTATGCGGCCCTCTACTGGGGTCGCGGCTCTCTGTCGGGGTGCGGTCCTGGCCAAGCTGTTAGGAACCTAATTCCTCCAATTCAATAGCAAGGATCCACCATACAAGCAACCATTGTTTTGGGGTGAAAAAGAAAAGAAGAAATTAGGGAATATAAGTTCTGGAAGCTTCTAGAACTAGGAGAGATAGCTAGAGGTACGAAGAGAGGCAGAGGAGAGAGATCGCCAAGGTTCCAGCCCGGAACCAGGACGCCGCCGCCGCCGTGGCCCAAGCCGCCGATGCCTGTGTTCTGTTCGATGCCTTCCAACAATGCTGCTGCTGCTTTTGTATGCTGCCCCTTCTGCTTGCTTGGGCCTCGCTTGGACTTGGCTAGCTTGGCCCATATACAGCCCAATTACGTTCCGTTAATCAGATCCTCTGACGTCGGCCTTCTCGACGTTACCCTGCAGTCACGCGATATCAACCATTCATCCGTGATCCTACGATGGTTCCCGTTATGGCTCGCGCGTGCGCCTCTCATTCTGGCTCCCCCCGTTATGGCTCATGTGTGTGGCTTCGCGGCTCTCCTTCCGGATGGCAGATCCGCTGCAATTCCTCCCCAGGCACCGGACCCTTGGCCGTCGGCCGCCGGATTCATCGTCGCCCAGCCTCCTCCCTCCTTCCCCGCCGCAGCCGCTGGTTCTGCTCCATGAGGACCGTCGCAGTGGCTTGCCGCCCTCGGGGCCGCGAGAGCCGACGGCGGCGGCGCGGACGGCGAGCCGCCCAGCGCCAGCAGCCGCGTTAGCCACCGGCGGTGGTGGCATGGACGATGGGCCGCCCAGCGCCAGCAGCCCGCCACCGGCACGGCGGCGTGCGGCCACGCGCCCCTGCATCTCATTTATACTGGATCGATTTCCCTATTAAACTAAATCCTCGACCTGAAGTCCATTTACAGATGAATGAATGTATGTTATCTCATATCATTTGGTTCGTTGGAATTTGTTGTTCGTTGTTGTAGTGACACATCTATGTTCTGATTATCAGGGAGCAACAGCTTGCTGTGCGTCCCAGATCAGAGGAGCCTAGGAGGGTCTTGCTGTGATGTGCAATCTGAATGTCTGCTCTGCTCTGCCTCAGGGTCTTGCCAACAGGTGTTGCAGGCCGACAAAGTTGAAGAAATAGTAGGCTAGGAGCAGCAAAAATCATGCAAACTGCATAGATGACATTGTGTTGTAAATTTTCTTGGAATTGAATAAACAGTAATGCTGATTGTTGCAAGTTCAGATATGCACAAATGGTCTGTTCAGAGATTTCAAGTTCTTTGATGTATTCCAACACAGTCTAATGAGGGAAGGTGGAAGATAATCAACTCAGAGCACACATAGCAGGGTTTGATGAAGGCAATCAAATCATGAAGAAGAAAAACGAGATTAACACACCTGTGCTTGATCAACAACCAACCAGCCCGATCGCCGCCCCCCACGGCTCGTCCTCAGCAACGCCGCCGCCGCCGGTTCGTCCTCGCGCCAAAAACGCGAGGCGTGTGCCGCCAAAGGTGTTGTTTCGCGGTAAAAAATGAGGACTCCGGTTCTCCTATTGGGCTGAGGCCCAGCGTCACGCGTTCTCGTGTGTTCCAAGCTAGAAAGAGAGCCCGCTAGAACGAGATGGAGAGGCGCATGCGCGATCCTACGCCGCGGGAGCCAGATGGAGAGGCGCATGCGCGAGCCACCGTAGGATCGCGGATGGATGGTTGATATCGTGTGACTGCAGAGTAACGTCGAGAAGGCCGACGTCAGAGGATCTGATTCCTTCCGGAAGGATCCCTTGATGGGGTTCAGCTGGACAATGCCGACAGGCCCTACACGTTAGTGCACCGCGTGTAGGCGCTGCTCGGCGAGCACCAAGGCACCAAAAGCATTATGTATCGTTGAGAGCTGTGTTCACATCAAATACATTATATATGACTACTTTCCCAGCCCATGTTTCAGTAGTTTGATGTCTCTAATTCAATTGACATTTCTTGAGACAAAATAAAATTGGAGGAGACACAAGATATATAGTGTGATGGAATGTGTATGTCTAAATTTATGTAGTACATCAGCCACTAATAAGGTTTTTTTAAAAAAAAATTGTGTATGTTTTTTTTTCTGCCTGATAAGAAAAAAATATTACCCCATTTTTACTACCATTAAGCATTACTAGCTTTTATCACGACACAATTCTTCGATTACTCCATACCGGTATAGCCTCTCTCTTAAAGGTGCGTTGGCTCATTTACATGGCCTCTTTGGATCGAGATTTTCTTTTGGGGTGTATTTTTGTGAATAATGTTACGATAGCAGCATCAGCATGCGCAGAACGTCATGGGAAATGCTGCTATTGTCAACTATTTGGACAGCCCATGCAATATATATACTATTATGAAAGATATACTATTATGAAAGACACTGGTGATTGTGGTTTTGCCAACTTTTATACTTTTTGCAAATTAGTTCCTGATGTTTCTTGATATTATATAATAGTATAATGTTTGTTTGAATCAAGTGAATATTATGTATTCAAATAAGCAAACAAGTTCATGATATATTATTAATATTTTCTTTTACTCGTAGCAAAGTGTGGGCATTTTGCTAGTTTGTGGGTAATAATGCTTATAAAAGAAAAAAAATCAGTCTGCAATGAAAATGCTCCTTTGGTTTTTAATAGTTAACATTTGGACATATGCTTAATCATTCATCTTATTAAAAAATATAATATGTAATTATGATTTATTTTATCATTCAAGTTATTTAAAGTATGACTTAATTTTTTTTATATTTGCATAGATTATTTTTAGTAAGAGGAATGTACGTAAAAAAGCTAACGGCATCATATATTGAAAATCTGTTAACCGAAGAGAGTAAGATTGAACCTTCGAAATGGTTATAAGAAATGTTGATGTCTTAAAACATTTATCTTGAGATTATTTATTTATGCACTAAAAATACTCACACACTACAACAAAAACCTCATATAGAGACACTTTATAGAGGCACTTTAAAAATTGCCTAGAAAACTTTTACTCTGGAGACATTTTCAGCTCAGTTTATTAGATTCTATTTTGTAGAGGCATTCTTTCGGCACTGTAAATTGCGCCTGATATGTAAAGGCATTTTCTTGGGATATTTCAAACTATGTAGAGACACTTTTTGGATGATAATGTGTACTAAATGAATAGATATAAGCAACTAAGGGCACAAACATACAAGTAATTAATGACATGGAGTTGAGTTGGTTAGTGCATTGAAGATAAAAATGATTCGTCCAAGAGACCATGAGTTCAATGCATGACAAAACGCAAAGGAACTATTTTATTCTTATTTTTTGGACTGGTTTCATATGTTTGTGGTACAATTTAATGTTTCTAGAAAATGCCTCTACCATCTTATAGGCATTTTATAAAATATCTCTTCGTTTGTAGAGATAATTCACCATAAGACACCTATTAGATATTTTTTAAAATACCTCTACAGTATTGTAAAGGCAATTTTCTTGTAGTGACAACACTAGTGTCTGTAGTCACCTTTGTTCTAGTTTTTAGCATTTTTGTCGTTATGGTTAACTCCTCCATTATCAAGGCATTTTGTGAAGACCATTCATCATGGCATAATAGATTATCATAAGGTTTTTCTTTAGATGAAAATCACATGGAAAATAGGTTGTGGTGGCGCCAGGGTACTATGAGGCTTGTCCATCTAGGGATGCTTCTTTTGTGTGATATCTTTACATGTCGGTCTAGAGAGTCGCCTTGTCAACATATGGCAGATGCAGCTGGTGCTGCGCGGTGCTAGGATATTATCTATGCTGCTTTGCACTTCTTTTCCTACTTGCCCCTACACATGGTAGAGAATACGGTTTGAACTTTTTTTTCACGATTTCCTCAAATAATCCAATAAGACATGGCATGACCATCAAGTATACCAAACAATATCTAAAACAAAGCATCAAATGCAATGATGCAAAACTTTACATATCACCTCTATCTGTTGCATACCACTTGTACAACTAAGACGCACACCAAAAAGAGAGAAATTGATGAGATAATGAGTCAGTCCTCTTGTCGATACTCCGCCGGTATGTGGGGTCCAGGCAAAGATGAGTCAGGTGGGGCCCAACTCGATGTCGCACGTGTACTTCCTTTTTCACCAACCCCACCGAGAAGTTGCTATAAAAGGACCAACAATCTTTGCACACTATCCTCCATAAGAGAAACTAGGATCTTCAAGTATAGCTAGCATTGCGCCCTCATTTCATCCATGGCAATGCAGCTGTCCTTGCCTGTCTTGCCAACGGGTTTTCGTTTCCATCCAACCGATGAGGAACTAGTCATCAACTACCTCCAGAGGCGTGCTACCGGGCTATCGTGCCCCATCCCCATAATCGCAGATGTCGAAATATACAACTTCAACCCGTGGGAGCTTCCATGTAAGCCATATGTGTAGTCTAGTGTGCATTAATATTTATGCTTGATTATAGAATGGATGAACTTACCAACTACTATACACAATGTGTTAATGATATTGGTGTTGCAGCCATGGCTCTATTTGGGGAACATGAGTGGTACTTTTTTACACTACGTGACCACAGGTACCCCAATAGTGTGCGCCCTAGTCGCTCAGCGGCGTCAGGCTTTTGGAAGGCCACCGGCACTGACAAGCCCGTCCAAGTTGCTAACATGCAAAGCACTCCTATAGCTATGAAGAAGGCACTTGTATTCTATGTTGGCCGCCCGCCCATGGAAACCAAGACTACATGGATCATGCATGAGTACCGTCTCACAAACACGGGAGGGTCCACTGCCTCCCACCCATCCTTGTCTTCATCCACCGCACACCCTTCTGTGAAGGTACAAACAACACAAACTATATTGAGAAATTATTTTTATTTCTTGAGAGAATGGTCCTTTGTTTTTAGTGTGTTGTCTGTTTAGTTATGAAATTCTTTGACAAGGTAATACATGACAAAATTCGACTTCTGTAACTTGTAGAAAAAACTAACTACACTCCTCCTTGCAAAAGAAAAAACAGAGTACATATTCCATTCCTAGTCGATCTCGATCGTTAGTTCATCAATATGCAAGGCTTAATATCTCCCCCTTTTTTACTGATCTTACCAATAGATTAACCATGTTATCATGGATCTATATGCGTATATATGCAGCTAGACGAGTGGGTGCTATGCAAGATCTTCAACAAGTCCCCAGAGCCGGACAACACCGCACCACCATCAAACGTCGTCTCACGGTTACAGTGCTCGCCGCCGCTGCCGCCGCCGGCGGCACCGCCCGGCAACTACCCGCCGCTGCCGGTGGGTGCGACGAACGACGGCGGCGTGTTCGCCGGCGCCGGCGACATGCTCTTCACCATCCAAGAGCACCAGGAGGGAACACCATCGATGCTGCCGCCGATCCCTAACCTTGAGCCACCGGCGGCAACAATTGGGAATTCCTCTCTCAATGGCACTGCTGCTGCTGCTGCTGATGGCCATGGCCGCCTTGAGGAAGAGGACACCAGCGCCTACACCTTCACCGACCAGGAAATGGAGCAGATGCTCATGGACCTGATGGACCAGGATTTCTTTGGCAATGATCAACCCCAGGAGTGAACTGTGTGGTGGAGTGATTTTCATATCATTCCATAGCTCTGATCTGTGCTGGAGAGTGAATTTAGTATTTATTGTACCAGATAGAATAAAACCAGAAAAGAAATAAAAGAAGGCCAAAGAAAAAAGCAAAAATAAAATTGTATAATTACTAGGTTTGGATGCCGTCTGTAGAACCTTGTGTGCTATGTAACTTTTTTCTTTGTATTTTGGCATTTTCATCATATTGTGTCATAAATAAAGCAGGGCTTTCTTTTGTAGTTTGCCATCTCAATCTTGCACCGTGATGTTATAAAAAAACAAAATTAATTATTGTGCTACACGGTACTTTTGGCTGTGTTCGGCAGCAATCTTTCCCAACTCATCTTCATCGTCTTTTGCACGCACCCTTTTTAAATAGCTAAACAGTTACGAAAGTTGTTTTAAAAATTATATTAATTCATTTTTTAAAAAGTAGATAACACTTAATGAAGTGTGCGCTAATTATTTACTTCGTTTTACGTGCACGACAGATTAGTTCCAAACCTCACAATCTGAACACATCCTAAAACGTTTCGGGAAGAACGCATGCTAGCTGAGCAAAGGCTCTGTTTGAAACTTGCCGCCCGCAACCTTAGCTCTATAACTTGGCCGGTAGGAGGGCGAGGCTTTTGGGCCTATTTAGCACAGCTAGAGTTCAGCCAAACAGTTTCAGCTCTATCTAAAAGAGAGCGGAGCTGGGGTGGTGCTCTCTCACAAAATGAATTAGAGAGGTGGAGCTGGGTTTAGGCAGCTCTATAACTCCACTCCAGACTCAACTTCTGAAGCTAAATTTAAGAGTTGGGGCTCTATCTGCTACTCTTAATTTCCTAGACAATGATATGTTTGGGGAGGTTGCAGCGGAGCAGCACTTGTCGCTGGCGAGGAGCCCAGTTGCAACGAATGGGCCTTAGGTTGGGCCTTATTATGGGCTGTATGGGATCCTCCCTCTTGGGCCTAGTTTAGATGGGCCTCAAGATCCACATCTATGGCCTGAAGAACTTTTTGTCAAATTATGGCCCATCCAAAGAAGCTTTAGGAAATGTAATTAGTTCATTTTAGGTTCCTCATGTTGACGTCAACTTTGAAATTCATCCCTGAACCTCAATTTGCTAAACCAGTGTACTTGAGATTCCAAAGCAGTATAGTGCTCAGTTCCGACTGACGTGGTGGCTGAGTCAGCGTGAGATCCACATGTCAAGGCACTTCAATCTAATATAAAAAAACAAAAAAGGTGGACATATTAATGACACATTCTCCCCTTCTCCCTCTCTTTGTATGCCAGCCCAACCACTCCCCATTTTGCCGGCCATGTCGTTCCTCTCGACGTTGTTGTACGACCTCTCTGCCAGCGCTGAGCCCACCCTCGACCTGCACTCTCACCCTTCCTTCTCCAGTCCTCCTGATCCCGCTCACCAGTTGACCTAACAGCAGGCGGGTCGAAGGCCATCAAGGAGTTGCATCGACGTCAAAGGCGGAGGAGCGGCCGCCAGAGGCCATCCAGGAGCTGCATTGGCACCATTGTACATGCTAGCTTTGCTCATGGCGGTGACCATCTCGTTTCCGCTGCTGCTCCTGCTCAACATGACAGGAGTATTGTTCACGCCGCGCACTCCTCCTCTAGCTCCGTCCGCCTTAGCCAGCGCTGAGGATGGAGAGGACGCCGACTTTTTCTTCTTCCCCTTCCTGGCCCTCTACAAGAGTGTCCATGTCCTGCTGTTCATTGACACGGACACAGTGCCGACGTCAATGGACCTGGCCACCGACATTGCGTCTGGCCTTGTTGTCCTCCTCTGCTTGCCTAACCTCGCCAACCTCATGGTGGGGAAGCACAGCAGCGACTGGTGGTCGTGGTCTACCATGCAAGCACGTTCGTCACGGAGTCAGCAACCTCGTCGACCCCCTACTTCTGGAGGGAAGCGGCTGGTGCCACCGAAGACGCGAGACTTGGAGGCCGGCCACCCTTCTCCTTGCCGCCAGCCGGATGCAGCACACCACAAGCGGCCTGCCTTCATGAGGATGAGGAAGAGAGGGGAGATGGGGGAAGAGGAAAGAGTTGGTGCTAACATGCGGGGGCCACATGGGTCCCATACTAACTCAACACATACGACCAAAGTTAAGCACCACATTGGACAAAATCGGGAGCCATACTGCCTTGGGATAAAAGTTGATCTACTTTTGCAAGTTCGGGGACGGCTATACCTGGTATCGTAGTCTAGGGGTGAATTTCAAACTCCGCATCAAGTTAAGGGATCTGAACTAAACTTATTCATAGGAAATTTCCATCTCTACTCAGCCTACAAAGGTGTTCCCTCTTCCAATATAGTGAGTTAGTGACTTATCCATTTAATAACCAAAAACTAACCAACAATCCGAAATTCTGAATCATGAAATGATTACCTATGCAATTAGTTGTGCTTTAAATGGTACTCCCTCCATCCCATAATATAGCAATCTAGGACGGGACACTTCATAGTAAAACGAATCCAGACATGCTTCCTGTACTATGAAATGTATTATGAAATGTCACGTCCGGTACTAGGTTGCTATATTATGGGACGGATGGAGTAATAAGGAGACATATACAAGTATAATCGTATAAATGGTTTGTTTATCCTAAAGTACTTTATAACAATTACTATAAAATACTCATTCCACTCGTAAATATTTGATGTTTAGGATAAGCTTTAGCTAAACTTTTAAAATTTTAACCACCATTAACTTTTCAAATGCTTAACAAAAAATGGGATTCGATTTTGACTTCAAAGTACTATCATAATAACATATTTTCAAAAAGATTTTATAAACTTAATTCAATATAAACTAATAGCCAAAATTTTAATTTTTTTTACTAAATCCCATTCTAAACGTTAAAAAAAATTATGGCTGGAAGAAGTAACGAATCACATGTTTTTTCTTATCTTTTTAGGACGAGCTAAGTGTGCTTATCCATTAATTAGAGGGAATAAAGTAAATGGAACTATCAGAAGTACAAGGGAAAACAAAAGAAAAATTAAGCAAGGCAAGATACTTCACGGTTGCGAAGTACTTGCCAATTGCCAAAACATCATTATTATCAGAAAATTGTTTATATAGTCCTTATTTGAAAAGGAGGTAATATTTTCACCTCCTCTCCTAACATCCTAACCTTTTCTTTTCGCGTCAATTTCCAGTAAGGTTAAGCCAGCAACCAAAGGCCCAGTGAACAGCGAAATTCATTATTAAGTGAGTGGGTTGCCATGTTAGCATTGTTCCCAAGGTTGTGGCCAAGTATCTTCATATGCCTCCTTTTCTCTACAAGCCTTCAGATAACGGAGCTGCCTCCTTAGGTGCAATATCTGTCAATATAAATAGTAGCTCTACTTAGAATAGAAGGTAGTGTTTTTTTTTTTAATCATGAGATATGCTTGGAAGCCCCCTACTAAGGAATGAAAGCTTGATAGAAGGGGAAAAAGACATGTAGAAAGGTGTTTCCTTGAATTAACTGAAGTAATGGATCTTACGGTTCTTTTATGTGAAAGTAAAACTCAGAGCTGTGAAATAAAATATTGGGTCACTATGCTGGATGTTGGGTTTATGTGTAAACATTGATTTAGAAGATGACTATGTAGAAAAGCGTTATATGATTACTAGAGACCCTTGTTTATCTATACTACTTCAAATGTTAGTAGTGGTGGTGTCCATTCCCGCATCACCCCTACCACTAATATCTAAGCCTCACAGTCTATACTATTACACCACCTTTCAACAAGTCATCCTCCATTTCACTATTTGCTCATCCCAAATTTGAAAATCACCTACTTGTTTAATAAGAAAAATCACAGTACCACGCAAAAATTAATTAAGACTAAACAAGTGCTTATTAATTGATTTAATAAGCTAGCAACTTAATTTGTTTTCCGTGGAAAAAACATATTGGTACTTTGGTAGAGAGCAAAGGTAAACAATCAATGCAAGGTTCTAGGAGTGAGACAGCACACCTCCAGTTTAAGAGGATCAGGAAGATCGTCCGTAGAAACAAGGCTCTGAAATTCAGCTTTCAACTTCTCATCTTCAATGCACAACCATGTGCTAGGATGTAACGACAGCAATAGAACAGTTAGAATGTCTGTGTTTGATGGATAATTGACAGTTTCATTGCTCAGAGTTGAATTGCAGAAGCATGTTTCAGTCGAGGATATCGGTGAAAGCTTATCAACATGTCCATTGCCTTCAGATACCACTTTGCCTGTAATGACATTTTTAAGCCCCTCATCATTCACTTGTGTACATCCGGAACAAGTTTCACTGAAAAATAATCCATCTCTTGATGACAGATTCCCACTTAGCAATGCGGTTGCTTCACAGCACACACTGGCTGCAATCTGGGAAATGGAATCTTCGTCCGTTAAAGACGAGCAACTACAACAGGGCTGCTTAGAACATTGCAGTTTGTGGACCAGCTGAAAAAGCTTAGTATCACGGATTTGCTGTAGGACCTTTTCCTGCAAGCGAACATACAACATTAACTGGTTGAACAGAGGGAACAAAACTGACCCAACAACAGAAATGGAAAATTAAAATGACCTTCAGGAAAGGCATTTCGTTAGCCTCTTTACTTGGGCTGGATCCTCCTTCCTCTTGTCTCCTAACTTCAATGACCCATTTGATAAAATTTCCAGCATTGGGAGGAAGATGATTCACTAAACGGGAAAGAATTGTTAGGACATTGTCTACGCTGTTATCCCTCAAAAGATTTGGGACAACTTCTATGCAATACTTTGCCATGCTTTGCCAGCTTTCATCCCTGCAATTCTGCATAGCATTGAAAGGAATGAGAAAAAAAAATAGATCAAGGGTGACACTTGACACTTACATATTTGATTCACCAAGCATTGGCATGTTAATTTACCACTGCACGGATCAATAAAGGAGCTTCAGTATTCCTTGAGATAAGCATGAACCTACCAGATATGAAGATGCCGACATGTTAAACTCGCCAACTACAAACTAATTTGCCCATTTAGTCTAAACTGACACATCATTGCATAGTTTCAGGACAAAACACGTAGGTAGCGTGATATTAAGGCCAACATATTGCATATCTCAACTTCTCAAGAGCCCCAATGACCACGTTTAAGTGCTAGACGGACTGAGCATACACCCTACAGCATTGTCCAAATTTTCTTCATTAACGCTAAACGGACTGAGCATACACCCTACAGCATTGTCCAAATTTTCTTCATTAACAGTAATAAACTGATAATTGCAGAGCAGTGTTTCCTGATTCCTGATTCCTGACAGTCGATGAACACTAGATAACCCAAATTAATACAGTCGCTTAATCCAAGAGCTGCATTGTTACAAGACACTAATCCCAACGCTGCATACAAGAACCTCTAAAACACATTAGGGCCCTTTGAAACGTAGGATTTTAAAAACACAGGATTTCGATAGGAACGAGTTTTAAAAAAAACGAAGGATTTTGATAGGAATGGATTGAGGAATTCCATAGGATTCTATAGTGTCGGATCCTTTATTTCAAAGGACTATTTAGGGAAAATTCCTACAAGATTTGAGAAACACCCAAGGGTCTCCCGACTAGCTCCACAAGGTGGTGGGCTAGGCGACCTGGGTTCGAAGCCTCACCCCTTCTAATTATTTGATATTAGTTCATTACCTAATATTCGCGTCTTTTTAGTTCCTACAGGATTTGAAATTCTACAAAGTTCTAATGTTTTTCGTTCAGATCAAGGGGGGCCTTAATGTCCACAAGAGACAGGAAGATATACTAGAGAATATATACCCCCTGAGAAGCCCAGTTGCTTCATCAATCGTGTTCATGGCTTCCCAAAGAAGCGGCAGCGGAATCCAATGAGGAGGGTATTTGAAGCGAGCGACATCCAGGATCAGCGCCATGTCCTGCCCAGCATGGTAGCCGCCAATCGGCGAGAAATGCCCTGTTCCAGTCTGCATTGAATCCAAACAAACATCATTCGTTCAGAACGAACAGCAAACAGAAATCGTCGAATTCGAGTTCCGAGAGAGGTGCGGACGAGCAGGCAGCAACCTGGCCGAGAAGCTTCCGGTGGTAGGAGGCGACGAGATGGCAATCCTGGGAGGAGGCGCAGCGCAGGAGGTGGCGGCGGAGGTCGGCGAGCGTGGCCTGGGCGGCGCGGAAGGTGCGGACGTCGGCGCCGGAGCAGTGGGCGAGGCAGGCGACCTTGCCGAAGGTGATCCCCTCCGCCCTGACCGTGTCGAGGCGCTCGCAGCAGTCGAGCATGGACTCGTCGAACCACCGCCAGGGGCCCTTCCACCGCCGCCCCGGGTCGATGCGGAGCGCGTTGAGGACGACGGCGAGCGTGGCGAGGCCGCAGAAGGCCGGCTCCGACTGCGTCTGGAAGACGGAGACGAGGCTGAAGAACCCCTGCATGGTGCCCCCCTGGAGCGCCTCCGCGAACAGCCGCCGCCCCTCCGCCGACGCGAACTCCACCGCCGGCGGCGACGGCAGGGCGCGCCCGTACAGCGACGGCACCGCCGCCGCCTCCTGGTTGCTTTCCGCTCGGCTGCTTGGTTTTGACGCCATTGCGGCAAAAGCTTTCGTCTCGTCTCGTGTCGTGGATTCCGAGTATTCGACCTCGAGCAAAGGGAATGTGCATCGCATTCCCTCGGCAGGTGGTAATAGGCTGGATAGGGTAGGGCCCAAGAACCAAAAACCCAACGGCTCTCAACTCCGAAGCCGGAGAAGTCCAAGTTGGATAGTGCTTATTAAAAACGAAAAGAAAAGTAAAATCCATGCTATTATAATAATTTTTTTCAACAAACACATCCTTTTATTTGAACGATAGACTCCGAGAAGTCATTAGTCACCACTCACCAGGCGGTTTACATATCCCAATATTCCATATCCGAGGTGAGGGAATGATGAGAAAATTGATATTGCCGTCTTCAGAACGAGGTTTCGCTGGAATGTCGCTCTCAAATATGACTTCATTAAAATACCATTTTTCAAATGGAGCTAACTTATCGGAATGCCATTTCATCCATTTCTTATCGATAGATGATTTTTTTTCCTTGTTTTTTTTCGGTGATTTTACCAAAATACCCCTATGGATTCCATCCCTTCAGTTGCTTTTCTGTTCGTCAGTGGCAAGCCACCATCGCCATTTCTTCTCCGTTGCTCCTCCCCAAGCCTGCATTCTAACGCCGACACCATGCCCCCTTCCTCAATTTGCTCTAGGGGCGCCACTCCCTGCGCCCGCACTCACCCAGGAGGTCCACCCCGCGCCATCAATGCATTCTCCGATGCTGAACTCACCTCTAGGAGCAACCACGGTCGCACCAATCACAGCCACACGAGCATCTGTGCCTTCTACCCGAGCTCCTCCTTAGTCGCGTCGCTGTCGTGGACCTCCGCCCCCGTCGCACCGGTCACGCCCGTGCGGGCATCTGTGCCTTCTACCCGAGCTTCTCCTTAGTCGTGTCGCTGTCGTGGACCTCCGCCCCCGTTGCACCGGTCACGCCCGTGCGGGCATCTCCCGAACACGACGTCTCCAGCACCTCTGCTCTTCCCCTTCCTCGTTTCGCTTTGCTCTTCTCCCCTTCCTGCCATCATTCGCCATCTCCATCGCCAACGACCCTCTTTCTCACACATGTGGGTGGATAGGCCAACGCAAAAAGATCGGTGTATGTGTCAAAACATTTCCAAATCATATAAAATGGACAAAATGGCATTCTGGCTAGTTGGCTTCGTTTAAAAATAGCATTTTAACGAAATCACATTCGAAAGTAGCATTTCAACGAAACCCCACCCTAAAAATAGTACAATATCAATTTTCTCGGGAGGCAGAGGTGCTCGAGGCTTGGCCGACTTGGCCATGGCAGAGGTTGTCCAGCCATGGTGCACGGTAACAAGGCGTTGTCCAGAGCTGGCGTCACCCACGCAGTGCCTTCCTCCAAAAAATTGGTTATTTTTCTTTTGTGTCGAGGGGCTAAAACTATAAAGTTGCAGGGTCCTATAACAAATTTTATCAAAAAAAAAAAGATTAAAGCAACTTCACATATACTACCTCCGTCCCATATTACTTATCTTTTTGAGTTTTTGTTTGATAATGTTTGATCATTCGTCTTATTTAAAAAATTTTGGAATTATTATTTATTTTGTTTGTCATTTGCTTTATTGTAAAAGTACTTTACATATGACTTATCATTTTTTATATTTGCACTAGTTTTTCAAATAAAACGAATGGTCAAACGTTGCAAATAAAAAAAATCAAAAACGTCACCTATTATAGAACGGAGGGAGTATATAACTATGGATATGGCATATAAACACGAACAATATATTATATTTATAAAGAAAGCATCATATTGTTCGTGTCGTATCATAAATCACATGGCACAGAATTTATTCGGATACAAATGCAGGATTATTAAGAAGGCCACATCTCTATAGAGTCTGCTACTCCCTTCGTTATTATATATCCCATAATATAAGAGATTTTGAGTTTTTGCTTGCAACGTTTGACCACTCGTCTTATTCAAAATTTTTTGAAATTATTATTTATTTTATTTGTGACTTACTTTATTATCTACAGTACTTTAAGCACAACTTTTTGTTTTTTATATTTGCAAAAAAAATTTGAATAAGACGAGTGGTCAAACGTTGCAAACAAAAACTCAAAATCCCTTATATTGTGGGACGGAGGGAGTACGTGATACTCCATTAAGGCTGTGTTTAGTTCAGCGCAAAGTTTAGATTTTGGTTGAAATTAAAGATGATGTGACTACAAAGTTGTGTATGTATGACAGGTTGATGTGATGGGAAAGGGCTGAAGTTTGGATCCAAACTTTAGATCTAAACACAGCCTAAGACATCATCTGTCTTTCGCTGCTACTCTACCACAGGTTATATTGCGCTTGTTTTTTTTATTCTGGATTCTGGATCTTTATTTCCACACTTTTCAAGCTAATAAACAGCGCATTTCGAAAAAAATATTTTTTCTTCAAATACATTTTAAAACAACTTTACAACTATATACTAGTTGATTTATTCATCAATGCATTAACTTTTGTAGGATAAAGAGATGTATGGAAACTTTGGATATTATTTTGCACCTAAATAGGTCAAAGCTCCTCGAAAAAGAAAAAAAAATGTCGAGACACACCTGAACGGCTAGAATTTGTGGTTGGTTCGCAAAAATAGGTGCACTAGAGTTCATCGTATTCGGAAAGGAATAATGAAACTCGAAGACTAGTTTGTGTGGACTGTGGATTGTGGACCTACTATCAAATGGTTTCCGCGAAATATCCTGGTTCAGTGTTTGATCTTTTATGGAGTACCCGGCTATGGCGAGAAAAAAAATGACGGCTTTATATTATTATAATTTTTAAGAGATAATCCAAGAAATGCCATTGACAAGCGTCCAAATTCTAGAAATGCCATCGACAAGTGTGAGTTACAAGAAATACCATTGTACAAATGACTTTGTTCCAAAAATACCATCGCTGTTAAGGTTTTTGTGCCGTTAAGTTCTATAGGATGAACAGTGTATTTAACGGCGTAAAATGGACGAAACCCTAACGGCGATGGTATTTTTTGAACAAAATCGTTTGTACGATGGTATTTCTTGAAACTCACACTTGTCGATGGCATTTCTGGGACTTGGACGCTTGTCAATGGCATTTGTTGGATTATCTCAATTTTTAATCATAAAAAACTAGGGCATAGACTTCTTCTAGTTTTCAAGAATACCTAATAACTATTTTTCTTTGCGGGAAAAACAGGAAAAATATATTATTTATAAGGCAACATTTGCTACAGGACACCGAAAGATTGTGGCCTTTGCCGTGAGACACTCGAAGATCGTGTATTTGCTCATGAACACTGAAAAAAGTGGTAATTAGCTGCTGGACACTCCTCCCATTATTTTATTATTCCGGTCAAAATGGAGAGAGAAACTATGGTTAAAGACAAGTTTGCCTATGGGCCCACTTGTCGATCTCTCTTTCTCTGTTCTTCTTCTTCTTTCTTTATCTGTTCATCTCTTTCTCATTGCGCCGCCGCCGAGCTCCGCCATGGCCGAGCCATCGTGCGTCGTCGCCGTCGGCGGTGAACCCCGGGTCTAGTGTCGACCAAACGGAGCATCGTGCTCCTGCTGCACCGCCTCCTCGCCGTCGACGATGGGAGCAGATCATCACGTGCTCTAGCCTGAGAAGCTTCGGCGAGCTGCTCACGCGAGAGCTGAACACACGGCTGCAATTGAGCCCTGACACGTCCGTGCTGTCGTCATCGCCACTTCACTCCCTAGCAGTAGTAACGGCGGCGCACCCGGCATCGACGTCGACGCTCAACTACTACGCGACGTTGTTCGACGGCCTGCAGCGGAGCACGACGGAGCATGACGGCGCCGGCGGAACGCGTGCTGCTCGGGATGGAGATCCGCAGTGTGGTGGCATGCGAGGGGGCGGAGCGGGTGGAGCGGCATGAGTGGGAGTGACAGTGGTCAGCGCGGATGAAGGCAGCCGGGCTGGAGCGGGTGGGGCTGTGCTACAGCGGCGCCATGGAGGCGAGGAAGCTTCGCCGACCAAACTTTGCCAACCTCATCTGTGCTCTGGGATGTCGCCGTGCATCATTGCCGTCAGCGGCCCCCGCGATGCGCCGCCACCGCCCCGCCGTGGCTGAGCCATCTCGGCTCAGGCCGGCCGCCATCACGAGGAAGAATGGGAAAAGAAAAGAAGAGAGAGAGGAAGAACAGTACGTGTCCAGGGGCATTTTGGTACTTACACAGCTCTTCTCTCTCCATTTTGACCGGAAATAATAAAATAATGGGAGGAGTGTCCAACAGCTAATTACCACTTTTTTGCGGTGTCCACGAGCAAATACACGATATTCGGGTGTCTCACAGCAAAGGCCACAATCTTTCAGTGTTCTGTAGCAAATTTTGCCTATTCATAAGGAAAGTCCACATCAAGAAGATGTGAAATGAGATTGCAGCTGTTATCAGGCCAGAAAGAGGTTACGGCCTTACATCTGCCCTTGTTTGGAAGAAAATGACTAACGCTATTTTGATATAAATTAGAAGTTTGGTTGAAATTAAAACGATGTGACGGAAAAGTTGAAAGTTTGTGTGTAGGAAAGTTTTGATGTGATGAAAAAGTTGGAAGTTTGAAGAAAAATTTTGGAACTAAACTCGGCCATCGATGAACTTTAATGACTTTGATCTCCCTGTTACTTGACACGAGGTCACACACCTCCTTGACTATGTAAAATCAAATATGTTTTTATTATATTCTGTTATGAACAATAGGCATTGGAGATTATTGGTTTTGATATTTGAAATTTATCTGTGAAGTGGTTTTGGAGATGATTGGATTTCACAGGTGATCTACAGGTACTGCTGATTGGGTCCGGTCAGACCGGCACGGGTTACCGGTCATACCGGCGGTGATCGAGCGACCAGACCGGCCAGCCCGCGGTCTGACCGGCCAACGCTGTGTCGATTTCGGTTTCGGGTTGTTTGTTTGGGTATCCATGATTGTTTCATGATTATGGCTTCTAGATGGATACTATGCGTATGTAATACTGTTGTTTGCTACTAATGAGTCAAGTTAGGGATAGCCTGGTCTCGGAATATGGTTTCTTTGTTTGTTCTATGTGTAGGTGACTCGAGATGCCGGGAGAGTATTTGCGGTGATGGACCGGGAGTCGGCTTGGGGATAAGACGACGTTTGTGGTGGTTAGAGATGATGCGGAGTCGAATTTGGAAGGAGTCAAAATTTGGTATGATTGGTTATGTAAAGTTTGTTTCTTGTACTATATGGTTTCCTATGGGGATTAGGACTTCTAGTATGAGATTGGTTCGTGGCTTTAGGCTGTCTACCTTGGGTATAAATAAAGAGGGAGCGTGAGACTTCCCGGTATCGCTTTTGAGAGCAATAGAGTTGATAGTTGAGTTAGGGTTTCGAGTTTAGTCGAGATTTTTGTAAGGAGTGCTGTTGATGCACTTTGTAAATACAGAGAGAATCAATAAAGTCATCATCCATTTTAAGAGTTCTTCGATTTGTGTTTCACCGGGTTTCGGCGGTCAGACCGGCGGGTGACCCGCGGTTAGACCGACGGCGGCAACAGGGAGCGGCAGGCAATCTCGGTGGTTCGACCGGAGTTCGATCTCGGTCAAATCGACGTTCATCAGGCGGTTAGACCGGCGCATACACTTCGGTCAGACCGCGATCCGTCGAATTTGAGGGTAACTTTTATTTCCGCTAAAAGTTTTGGTTTTTGGGCATACCAACCATTCACCCCCCCCCCCCCCCCCTCTGGTTGGCTTAGTTCTGATGTTTCGATCCTACAGACTAGAAAGGCTAATAACTATTTAATGTGCTATGCGGATGAAAATATATGAAATATAATAGCTACACAAAGTTTTTTCCCAATATAGCTTCACTTTGGGCCATGTTTTATTATCGATGTTTCGCTTTGTACCACCCTTTAACCAATATTTTCATCATACATAATCTTGTTTTGGTTTCACTTTGGATCATCCGACTCTCTTCTCAAGTATATGAATGACCTCGAGTATACCAGCTGCTATTCGTGAATAAACTGGCTGCTATTCATCAATAACTTCCTCAGCTGTATGTAGACCGCTTCTTTGACATATGATAAATTGTATGTAGATGAATAAAAGAGTTGACGGTGATTCAAAATGCCACATAGGTAAAATTACCCGGCCCAAAGTAAAAATATTAGTTGAAGGCTGATCCAAAGCGAAACATCGACAATAAAATGTGTCCTAGAGTGAAATTTACTCTATATTACTTAGTTTAATTTTTTTAATGTGTTAAGAATAAAATTAGCCAGAAGTCTATACTTAATGCCAAGTTTGGATTTATTTTTTATGTACAATAAACAATTTGTCGCAAACTTTATGTTCAGAGATGTTAAACTAAATTTACACAATTTGTGCCATCTTCTCTATTGTATCGGTCCCAACTTTTCCACCGTCTCCGTTACTACATGACCCTCTTATCTTACTCTTATTTTTCATTAGTGTGCTTGCTTTGAAAGGATATGTGTTTATGAGTTTTAAATTTTGAATTAAACCAATACCTCCACAAATTATTATGAAATTGTCCTAAATTTAGCTATTTTACCATGCAAATTTTGAAGTGTTAGTATAATATATACAATTTGTTGTACCCAATATTAATTTACTCGTAGGGTCTTGATAAAAAGTACAATACAATACTATTTTTATGGATTGTTTTTCATATTATACCATAATTGGGTGGGGCGTGTACAGTAGCAAGCATGGTCAGTGCTCAGCGGAAAGCCATGACGATGGTTTCAACCATCCAAGGGGGTCCGTTCCGTTCGTCCCCGCCACGGTCACGTCATGTGTGAAATCAGCCGAACCATTCCGAGGGCCCAGTGGTCGTTCAACGCTTCCCACTTGCCCCCATAAATCTGTTTGACTAGAAAATAAGCGCGCCAAACGGCGCGTTTTATTTATAACCTGTGTATTTCTGGATATGTTTGTATTGTACATTTAACTCTATTTTTTATGTTTGCGTTTAAATCTACATTTGATCGTTAATCTTGTTTAAAAAATATGTGGTTATCATTTGTTTTGTTTTGATTAATATTGTTATTAATGTTATTTTGAATATGACTATATTTTTACATATTTACATAAAAATCTTAAATAAGATGAATGGTCAGACATATATTTAAATATCAACGTTATCTAACTAAATGAATAAAATAATTAATTTATGCTAATCATGTTGATGACAATTTATTGTACTTTCAATAACTTTATTAAAATTGATGGTTTCAAAAGTAATACTACAAAATAAGCATATTTTTATTGCTTATATATATATTAAAGAGAGAATTTAGTGTATATGAGTTCGAAAGACGACTGCGTTCGTTCTGGTTTCCAGCTCCCCGTCTCGTTTTTCACGCGCACGCTTACTAAACTGCTAAAAGATGTGTTTTTATGAAAAGTTTCTATACGAAAGTTGCTTAAAAAAATCATATTGATCTATTTTTGAAAAAAATAATAGCTAATACTAGGTCCCGTTCTTTTCTCCAACAAGAGTTGGATGAAGATTAAGATTTTCGTGGTACGGTTTTCAAATTGCTAAATGATACGTTTCATGCGAAAACTTTCTATATAAAAGTTACTCTAAAATATCATATTAATCTAAGTTTGTAATAATTAAAACGCAATCTAGTATCACCTCGTTGTATGTAAAAAACTTAATATTCATCTTCAGGAGAAAAGAACACCACCTTAATTAATCACGTGCTAATGGATCACTCCGTTTTCTGTGCACACTATTCTAGATAGAACCTCCAGCAACAAACAGATCGCTAAGTGGCTAAAAAGAGTGCTAACTCAGTGCGATGGATCCTGCATGCATTCCACGTTTCATTATGTACTCTCTTTCTATCATTATCCTCTCTACCCAAGTCACCAACTCACCACCATTGCTCTCTACATCGCCTCTCGTTTGGGAAGACAACTTCCACACTCCTAGCCATAGCGGCATACACGGATGCATCTAGCGCAACCACCGCAGCACCGCTCCGCCGCTCCCTCATCTCGATCGCCCGACGGAGACCTGGACCGAGGAGGTGACCGTCGCCGGCGCATCCCCGGCTTCCCCACACGAGTGACGACTGCGCCTGTGCATCTCCCGACTCGGCTGTATTCTCTTGTCCCTCCACGGATCCACTCCCGAAGATGCTTGCTTGCTGTTGCTGAAGATACGTGCTGGTTGGTGCTGCTAATGCATTCTTGATGTTCTTGTGTACCTGTATAGTGTGTCCGTGGATCCGGCCGCATAGATCGAGCAGCCATCGCCCCCTCCTCCTCCTCATCGCCCAAAACAGGTGACACCGTGCCGGCGGCAGCCTGCGGCACTGTGAGTAGGGAGATGGAGATAGTAATCTATTTTTTCTTGCGATTGTTTTCTGGGACTTTTTTTCTCCAATACTTCGGACTTTTCTAGATGAGATCACACGTTTGTAAAAAACCCCTCTCAAAACTTGTAATTTACATTTAGGTCCACATAACGGTTTTTCACCGTCGATACGTCATCTAACGGCTGTGGATAGGTGCGTATACGTCGCACTTTGTACAGCCAAGAATCAGGAGGAGAGCTCCACAAGAGATGCCATGTGGCCCAATTAGAAGCCTGGGATCTGACCCTGAAATCGGTTTATAAGATTTGACCCGACTAATCCCTGCAAGTTCACACCCCCTACCTCGGTAACCAAGGAACTATTCCATCCGTACACAAATATAATCACTCAATATCTACTAATATAATAATTTATAATACTAATCTCATTATCATCTTCAGTAGAAACGAACACCATCTAATTATCCTATCAATCACTTCTCATTTAATCTTTTTTCATCTTACCCTCAATCATTCTTACACTTTTATCTACTCCCTCCGGTTTCATTTTAATTGACGTTTTGGACAATAACACGGACTATAAAATATATCTTGGATCTTATTTTTCTATTATAATATATACATTAAATAAATACATGTTTGCTGTTATTATAGTGCTTTGAAAGACAAATCTATATATGTTGTTCTAATTTCTTTAAACTAAATATTTTTAAAGTTATTAATGGTCAAAATTATAAAAGTTTGATCCCAACCTTATCCAAAACGTTAATTATTATGGAACCGGAGGGAGTACTCCTCATGACATAAAGATCTTTTCTCCTCTATTTTACTCTTTTCTAAATAATCTAAAAAATATCTACCGTATATTATCATTTCAATGCCGTCAATTGAGCGGCGCCGATGTCCACTGCCCAGTGAGATGGTGAGCTCGTCTCGGTTTTGTGGAGACCAAAACAGAAGAAGAGAGGAAAGGTTGAATGAAAAACCATGGTCTTTGATCGTTGCTGTTCATTTAGCATGGAATGGGAGCTATAAATTTTCATTAGAAAGCTTAGTTGGTGCTTAAGCACAGGAATTTTGCGATAAGCGCTTTCAGATTATACAAAGAAAATATCATATCTTGTGTTTTTTTAAAATACATAGGCTAGGTGACAAAAAGATTGCGATAGTATCATTAGCATATTTATAGTTCTCGGACCTAAAAAAATGGACTTCGTTTTATAGTTTTTTACTATATCTACATAGACTAGGGGCATGTTTAGTTCCCAAACAAAATTTTTCACGCTGTCACATGGAATGTTTGGATACATGCATGGAGTATTAAATGTAGACAAATAAAAAACCAATTACACAGTTCGCCAGGAAATTACGAGACGAATCTTTTAAGCCTAATTGCGTTATGATTTGACAATGTAGTGCTACAGTAAATATTTGCTAATGATAGACTGATTAGGCTTAATAAATTCGTCTCGCTGTTTTCTGTCGGAATCTGTAATTTGTTTTGTTATTAGACTACGTTTAATACTTAAAATATGTATCCGTATATCCGATGTGATATATAAGGGCAAAAAAAATTTTGCCAACTAAACAAGGTCTAGGTGAACGTAGCTCAGTTTGGTGCAGAATATCAAGAATGTAACAATTCACCGGCAACCATGGCTTTCGTGCTCGCTTTGGTGAAGCCATATGCTTCATGGTGGACATCCCCTCTAGCAATTAGCAAAGGTGAGGGGAATATAACAATTTTTAAATACTACTAACATTGTGTGAAAGCACCAACCGAATTTTACAAAGTTGGTTTAATATCGAAAGCGCTTAGATACGCGCCTAAACCTTCTACTTTGCCTAATATAGGTGTAAAATCTTTCTCAAGCTAATTTTACTTTTGGTGAATAGTCAAAACACACGAAATACTGGTAGTATCAGCTTCCCCATAATAAATGGGTGAGATTAATCTAACAATACTAACATGCAACCCAAATGGTTTAATTAATGCTCCGTTGGAAAAAAAAACCTCAATCACATTCTATTCGAAGCACTTTTTTTCTTAATTTCTACAAATCTGATTTCTTCATGGTTCTTACAAAATAGATGTTGTCCAAACGTGGGCTCGCCTTTTCTTCCGATAAAATCCATCTAATTCCCTTGTTTTATTGGGCTAGTTTGAAACAAACTAATTTTAAAAGAAATATATTAAGCGTATGTTTTTAATAGTTAAATGAATAAATAGCTGAATAATTATGTGATACAAATGAATCACTCCTTCAATTCTAAAATATAACAAGTTTTATTTAGATACTAACAATTATATTTTAAGACAGAGATAGCAACTCTTATAAAATTTAAAATATATTTAAAATAAATTATATATATATAAATAATATTTTTAATTACCAAATTCACATCCTTGATAAGTTTCAGGAAGCACGCCGCATTAATCCATTCATGCTTCTCTACCAAGTAGAATGGGACTGTTTGGTTGGTAACCAAATTTGGCAGCCATATTACCATACAAAATGGGAAAATGTACTAATTCCCACCCCACCCCCCTCTCGAACTATCGCGGTCGATCGAATTGCACCCCCGAACCACAAAAATAGACATTCTTCACCCCAACAATGCAAACCGGACGAATTACCCTCCTCGACCCAATCCGCGGTAGTTTTGGTCTACATGGCGTACGCGCGGCATTCCAGTTAGCATTCTATTTATTAAAAAAAATGTGGGACCCACCTGCCATACACTCATACTCTCTCTTCTCTTTCTCACTCTCTCTCTCTCTCCCATCGTCGGCGCAGGATCTGGGTGTGCAGGAGACAGCAGCCACGGAGGAGTTGGCCGGCGGTTGAGGTGGGGGCGCCGTCGGAGAGGCGCGGCGGAGGGGGCCCAACGGGCGGTGGATGGCCACGGGGCCGAGGCAGGGCCGGACGTCGGAGGGTTGCGGGGGCTGGGTCCGCCGCCCCAAGCTCCGTCCTTCCCCGCCACCCTCGTCCTCCCCGCACGCATGCCATCGAGAGGGAGGGGGCCCGAGCTCCGTCCGCCCCCACCGCCGTCCCGCTGCCCTCGTCCTCCTCGCGCGCACGCCACCGAGAGAGAGGGGGAAGCCGCGCCGAGCTCCGTCCGCCCCAAGCTTCGTCTGCCCGCACGCCGCCGAGAGGGAGGGGGGAAGCCGTGCCGAGCGGCCGCCTCCTCATCTGCTGCTGCCGCCGCCGCCACCGCTCCGTGTCCCCCGCTGCCGCCGACCCATGAGAGAGAGAGGAAGAGTGAGACAGAGAGTGAGAGAGAAGAGAGAGTATGAGTGTATGACAGGTGGGTCCTATATATTTTTTTTTATAAATAGAATGCTGACTGGACTGTCACGCGTACGCCACGTAGACCAAAACCACCGCGGATTGGGTCGAGGGGGTAATTCGTCCGGTTTGCATAGTTGGGGGTGCAGAATGTCCGTTTTGTAGTTCAGGGGTGCAATATGGTCGACCGTGATAATTAGGGGGGTAATTCGTAATTTTTCCTACAAAATGTGACCAACAAACCGTTCATCATAAGTGTGACAACATTTTGACTAGAAGCTAAGTCTATGACATACAGATCCAATAGATAAGTGTGTTGTATCATAACTATGCTAACCAACTAAAATCTAGACTAATAAATTATGATATATCAAAGCTTTGGCGTGGCAACGTTTGACAGACAATCAAACAACTTCTGCATGCCCTAGCTCTTTTTTTTTAAAGGAAATGCCCTAACTCTTGATATTTTCGTCCTATAATATTGATATTTAGTACTTGTCGGTAATATGGGCCCGGGGGTATCATGTTTAGAGGGAGGAGGCTGCCCCCCAATGCCACGTGGCCCTTCCCCAAGGGGAGTCGGGCCCGAGGTGGGGTGGTGGCCACTCCTTCCCAAAAACTAGTCGGAGAAGGCTGCCCCCAATGCCACGTGGCCCTCCCCCAAGGGGAGTCAGGCCCAAGGTGGGGTGGCGGCCACTCCATCCCAAAGACTAGTCGAAGGAGGCTGCCCCCCGATGCCACGTGGCCCTCCCCTCCGGAGGGGAGTCAGACCCGAGGTGGGGTGGCAGCCACTCCTTCCCAAATACTAATCGGAGGAGGCTGCCCCCCGATGCCACGTGGCCCTCCCCCGAGGGGGGGAGTCAGGCCCGAGGTAGGGTGGCGGCCACTCCTTCCTAGAGACTGGATGGAGGAGGCTGCCCCCCGATGCCACGTGGCCCTCCCCCGAGGGGAGTCAGGCCCGAGGTGGGGCGGCGGCCACTCCTTGGCCGAGACTAGAGGGAGAAGGCTGCCCTAGGCGCCACATGGCCCTCCCCCGAGGGGGGATCGGGCCCGAGGTCGGGCGGCGGTGGCCCCCTCCCGTGACTAGGGGTCGGGCTCCCCCGACCCCCTCTCTAGGTCACCACGTATAGGTGCCTACCTACCCGCATTTATGGCGACTCGAGCGGTCGTGCCACGCCGCATTTAATGCGGTGTGCAGTGTACTCAACCGGTTTGTGACCGGTCGAATGACCGATGGGACTGGCTACTAGTGCGCCTGTGTGCTGCTCGTGTGTTAGGCGGCGTGCAGCCTGACATGTCCCATCAAATAATGATGGTGAGAGGTTCTCACCCTCTTATCCCAGCCGGTCCTCCCGCTCTGGTCAAAGCTAGGCTCCCGTTTCCCGGTGTAATAGGAGCCCAGAAGTCTTCACCAATTAAATGGTGAATGACATGGGCCCCCCGTGTCAGGCGGCATGGTGTGGTAGGCCCCACGACCAAGGCGACGTGTATACAGCTTCCAAGTTAAGGAACAAGATAGACATTTAATGCAAAGATGGTAATACTTCTCAAGGAAGTTAGATTGTTGGACCTATGTGGTATCCCCTTGAACTATAAAAGGTGGACCTTGCCCATCGAGAAAAGGGACGACGCTCAGTAGACCTGAACTCTAGGAGAAGAAGAGCGAGAGTGCTCTCCGGAGTTTAGGAACCCTTGTAACACTCAACCATAATCCCTAACACAGGAGTAGGGTATTACGCTTCTTAGCGGCCCGAACCTGTATAAACCCCTTTTGTCTCATCGTCTTTGGGGGATTGAACCCCCTCAAGATCACACAGCTTCGCTCACCAAGCCCTCGAATCTCACCCGCTGCCCCCGACCGAACTCACAAAGGGGGGCCTCACGGTTCCCTGATGGAGGAGTTCATTCTCCGACAGTACTCCATTTGTTCTAAAATATAAGAGATATTGGGTGGATCTAACATATCCTAGTACTATGAATCTGGACAGATTCGACTCTCCTGTATTTTTGGATGGAGAGAATGTATTTTTGGATGGAGAGAATATATAACTTTGTATCCAAACTTGTGGTTACAAGAAATATTTCATGTTATTCCCTTCGTCTCATAAAAAATCAACATAATACCGGGTATTGACATATCATAGTATAAATTTAGACTGACATGTAACACATTTAATTTTATGTTCATTTTTAACGAGATGGAGGAAGTAATATTTTAGAACGGATATTGGTGGATTTTTAAGCACTCGTGTTCCAAGTCCCAACTCGGTCTTCCCCAGTTCCATCTGTCCACACACTCCACAGCAACAGGCTGCAGCCTGCACAACAGTGCTTGTGTAGTTGTGTCGCGTGTGTGTCTGAGAGAGAGATCAGAGATGAGGGCGGGCGGGTTGACTGGGAGAGTAGACCAGGAAGTCGTCTTCACTGAAAGTCCGTGGAATGCCGCGTCCCTCCATCAAAAGCGAGAGGGGCCCCGCCCTACACTGCCAAACGTCCCTCTCCCCCAGGGCTCCACCACCCCTTGAACCAAAAAAAAAAAAAGAAAATCTCTCGCCTACGCCTAGTAGGGATTACTAGTAGTAGTACTACTCCTCGTCGTCGTCGTCCTCGCCTTCTCTTTTGACGGCCTGCCTCCCCTCCCCTCCCTCCTCTGCCCCCCGCGTCCAAGTCTTCCTTCTCCCACCATCGTCGTAACTATCTCGTTGTTCATTCGCCTCCTCCGCTCCTCGTCTTCGGGTGTGCGGGCTCCCTTCCTCCTGCTTCTTCAGGTGAGACGAGCTCTGCTTTTTAATTCTTATTCTTGTGCCTTGGTGTGTTCTTGTGGGGCTTTATTTGGGGGTGTACAGTGGATATGATCTTCGTGAGTGGTTTTGCGGTTTAGTGTTCTTGGAGCGCAGGAGGATCTCCCGGACCCGGAATTGTTATGCAAGGATGGAGAGGTGAATTTCGGGGGTGCTGGTAGAGTGGTAGTACGGCGATGGAATTAGGGGAGAGGAATTCTGTTCGTATTGCTGCTGTTGTTGTTGCCGATGCGTGGGTTTCTTGAGGAGGACCAAGGGTTCGTCCAGGACTCATCCGCTTGGGGATTTTTGATGATCATACGCGAGTCATTTCGAGTGGCGGAGAAGGGCGGCCGGAGTGCCTGACCACTTTTGGTGCGAGATCGAAGAGAAAAGATAGTGTTTGTTTGTTTGGATGGTGGTGGTGCCTTCTTTTGGGAGATATTTTTTTCCTCGTTAGATTTTTTTCGCAACAAAAGTAGGGCGCCTTTTTGAGACATGAGAGAAGCCGAGATATTAAAATTAGAGACCTTTTGATCGCTCTAAAATAGAATTGATTGAGGCATAGAACGATGGTTTTGTGTGTTAGAACCTGCTTCCAGTAGACGATTCTTTGTTACTCGTTCTCATTCATGCATCTACTTGTTCTTCCTTTTGCCTATCTTAATAATTAGAAAGTTTACCGCTTGTGTGATTTGCTTTGTCTAAGGTGGGGATCAGTTCTCTACTGATGTAGTGATGTTGGCTGCTTACAGTTGGGATTCTTTGATGTTGTTGTTACTATCATAAATTAAGTCACAATTTCCATCGTACTAGGATAATTATACTGTGGCACACTAACTTTCAGGCTAGAGCATCGTATGTTTACCTGTAATTTCGTGACATGGTGTTATTGATTCTTGCAGGCGACTGCTAATTTTGAAGTGCCATTTCTCATCGTCAAGGAGAGGTGGCATTAATCCGCAGCAAGTGCTCGATGACAGATCATTATTATGCTCCTCTGAGGCTTATTCTTCTCTTGATATTGAGTGCCACCTGTTTTGGCTCTGAACTTGATGTTCAGTGCTTGAAAACCATATTCCAGTCAGTGACCGATCCCAATGGTATACTCAAATCCTCATGGAGTTTTGTCAACAACGGCACCCCTGGTTACATCTGCAAATTTACTGGGGTGGAATGTTGGCATCCAGATGAGAACCGAGTTCTTTCTTTGCGTCTCGGCAACCTTGGTCTTCAGGGTCCATTTCCTGCAGGCCTTCAGAACTGTACTAGTATGACTGGGCTAGATCTGTCGAGTAACAACTTTACAGGACTCATTCCTCAGGACATCTCCCAGCAAATACCATACTTGACATCACTGGACCTCTCCTACAATAGGTTTTCAGGCCAAATCCCAGTAAATATTTCAAATATGACATATTTAAACACACTCAATCTCCAACATAACCAGTTCACTGGTCAAATTCCACTGCAGTTCAATCTTCTTGGTCGGTTAACATCATTCAATGTTGCAGAGAACCGACTATCAGGGCCTATTCCAAATAATCTAAATAAATTTCCGTCATCAAATTTTGCTGGTAATCAAGGCCTTTGTGGGCTACCATTGGATGGCTGCCAAGCTTCAGCAAAGAGCAAGAACAATGCAGCAATCATTGGAGCTGTTGTTGGTGTTGTAGTTGTGATCATAATTGGCGTAATAATCGTATTCTTTTGTCTGCGGAAATTACCAGCCAAGAAGCCAAAGGACGAGGAAGAAAATAAGTGGGCAAAGAGTATCAAAGGAACTAAAACCATCAAGGTGAAAATACCCTACTATTACTATTTATTTCCCTTTTCTTTTATAATACAAAAGAAATTTTGTGTAACATTATTCGTAAAAGAAGCTAACGTAAACTTCTTACTGGCATGGCCTTTTCAATTATTCAGGTTTCTATGTTCGAGAATCCAGTTTCAAAGATGAAACTAAGCGATCTTATGAAGGCTACCAATGAATTTTGCAAAGAGAACATCATAGGTACTGGGAGAACAGGAACTATGTACAGGGCAGTGCTACCTGATGGTTCTTTTCTTGCTGTCAAAAGGCTACAAGATTCTCAACATTCTGAAACTCAATTCACATCGGAGATGAAGACACTTGGCCAAGTAAGGCATCGCAACTTAGTTCCTCTCCTAGGATTTTGCATTGCTAAGAGGGAGAGGTTGTTGGTGTACAAGCACATGCCGAAAGGTTCACTCTATGATCAGTTAAATCAAGAAGAAGGCAAAGACTGTAAGATGGATTGGACTCTGAGGTTAAGAATCGGCATTGGTGCAGCAAAAGGTCTTGCGTATCTTCACCACACTTGCAATCCTCGAGTCCTTCACCGCAATATAAGCTCCAAGTGCATCCTCCTAGATGAGGACTACGAACCAAAGATATCAGATTTTGGACTTGCTAGGCTTATGAATCCAATAGACACCCACCTTAGCACCTTTGTTAATGGAGAATTTGGAGATCTTGGTTATGTGGCACCAGAGTATGCACGTACTCTGGTGGCCACGCCAAAGGGTGATGTGTACAGCTTCGGTGTTGTTCTTCTTGAGCTTATCACCGGCGAGAGGCCTACTCATGTTTCAACTGCACCGGAGAATTTCAGAGGGAGCCTAGTAGAGTGGATCACCTACCTATCAAACAATGCCCTCCTCCAAGACGCCGTTGACAAGTCATTGATAGGGAAGGGCAGTGACGGCGAGCTAATGCAATTTCTGAAAGTCGCATGTTCTTGCACAATTTCCACTCCAAAGGAGAGACCGACAATGTTTGAGGTCTATCAGCTCCTCAGAGCCATTGGAGAAAAGTACCATTTCTCGGCGGAGGATGACTTGATGATGCTGCCACCTCTAAGCACAGATGGAGAAACCCTTGACGAGCTCATTGTTGCCCAGTAACTGCAAACCCAATGTTCCACAGAAGGCAACCAAGTGGAGGTTGTTTCTTCTGCGCGTCATTACCATGCTTAGATGAGTGAGGTGGCTTTACATGATGTACTATTAAGTAGTATCAGTATACTGCATCCGCTGTATAATTTTTGTAGCTTGTTGTTATCTACAATTGGGAGGTGCTAGCAGCAGCAATGATAATCTTTCACTCAACCGATATGGGGATGGGGTATTAACTACTCCTAATAGTAGTTTGCTCCTCATGTGATGGGAATATGCCATATTGGCATTTATTCAGTCATTTTTCATGTTGTCATTTGTACTTACGCCACGGGATGAGGAATACTGAACGTCAAAATGTGTGGAATGCCACCTTATGATGTCTTCCAGCCAAAGTGCACCTGAGTATGCAAGCAAACTTGGGAATTTCATTATTTCAACTTGCAGTGTAAGAGTAGTGGGTCATTGTCTTTTGTAAGTGTAGTATAGCTTTTGCTGGTTGAAACTATTTTTTTTCTTGGTCTATAAAAGCTTCTTTTCATGCTAGCCACTTCTATTGTTGAAATATGCAGAAATATCAAGATTAAAGAAAAGAATGGTGTAGGAATATTGCAAATTAAGCAGAGTTATTTTTAGCTTATAAAAACATGTCACCTTTATTTGGTCAAAACTCTTGCCTGGTCTTAAAGGGCAGTGTGCGTTCCAGGGAAATTCATGGACTTTTGTAGTGGTTATCTGGTTGATGCATCTGGAAATACTGATATTGATGGGAAAAAATGCTCCTCTTTTAAGTCGTTTTTTTTTCTTGGTGGGGGTGGTCCAGAAAACCTCTTACACGTATGAACACCGGTCAAAATTTTTGACTTCAACGAATGTTATATCTGGAATCATCAAGATTACTGATAAAAAATACCTGCAAGAAATATTAATGAAAAATCAAGGCGCATGCATACCGATTGCTAGATAGCGTTGCTTTGGTGCTCTCTACAGATATTATTATACCACCAGTATTATTAGGGGTAAATTAATAACTAATATACTTTTTCATTTATGTTTTTTCTTGGCTAAATCGATCTATGATCACCCATTACGCTGGCAACGCTCATGTTTCATGAAAAAACAAAAAAGAAAAAAAAGGTTTAGTCACTGCTAAATGATGATTATACCCCTTCGCACCCTTTTATGTTTCTACTACTATTAACTAGGGTGGTTGTATAAATAGATCTGAACCATTCGATCAAATGAGATCAATAGTTCGGATTATTTTCTAATACATGTAGAGAGCACCGTAATGAGGCTCTTGCTAGAAGTATTTCGCTGCTATTTATTTAGTGGACACAGAAAACCTATGCTCTCTGAAAAAACTTCACATGTGACTTTAGAAGCAGCATAAAGTTTACGGGCTTGTTCGGTTTGTAGGATTTTTCAAAATGTACGAATAGAAAAAACATAAAATAGTATAAAAATACAAGTGCAAACCTAAGAATTGAAAAACATAGGAAACTTTACTATGGTTGTGTAGCAAACAATACAACGGATTGAAAACATTGGGTTGGAGTGGATTATATTTTTCTTTGTTTTCCCCATAAAAGTGGAGGGATAGAAAATTTTCATCTGATGCATTCCTTTGAAATGAACGATAGTGCACTGTCCATTCTGAAGAACTATATATTACTTATATATTACTGTACTTTTCCTTCACAATAAGCCCTACGGTTATGAGAACTCTTTTAGGCCAGTAGCAGTGCAAGCCACGCTTGGCGTGCCTTCAGCCTATTCCAACAAGGATTTTGTACCAAAATTCCTCTCTAGGTCACCCACCCCGCAGTGCTGGTACCCACGTCTTCCTCCTTATCCTAATCCCCACGCCGCTTTTCTCGGCTTTTCATCCCCACACGCTGATTCTCGCCAGACCGCCTCTTTCCTCTCCCCTCTCCACCTCACCGACGGCGGTGGCGGCGTCCTCGATGGCGGAGGCGTCGCGGTGGCCTCGCTGGCGGAGGTCCTCGAGGCGGCGGCTCAGATCTGGACGGACGGCGACGCGGCGGCCCACACGGCGGCTCGGCCACCACCGATGTCGACGCGAAGCAGCTCCAACCGACGGCGACGCGGCGGCACACGTGGCGGCGGCGGCGGCTCGGCCGACGACGGCAACCTCGGCGGTTGCCTCGTCGTCCTCCGCGGATCTGGAGCGGCGCACGCGGTGGTGCCACCGACGCGCCGTCGTCGTCGCCGCCGACGCCGCGTCGTCGTTGCCCGCGGTGGCGCGCGCCATCCCCGCCAGCCCGACTCTCCCTCTTCCCGGCGCGCCGCCTACCCCAACGTCGAGCGGCGGCGGCATCCTCGGGACCTGGCGAAGAAGCGGCGGCGGCGGCGCGGATCTGGAGCGTCCTCGCCGTCCTCCTCAACGACGGCGGCGGCGCCGCGGATCTGAAGACGCGGCGGCGGCGGCGCGTCCTCGCCCCGCCCTCCTCACCGACGGCGGCGGTGGCGTGTCCTCGCCCCACCCTCTTCACCGGCGACGGTGGCGTGGATTGGAGCTGGACTCAGAGTCGCGCGTTCTCGTCCTCGCATCTCTCATCAGTGGGCCCCGCGCTCTACTTTTTAAGCGAGGTTCTCGTTCCTTCGCTGGGAACCGAAGAAGCTATTGGACCCACAAACTTATTTTGCCAGCGAGGACGAAGGAACGCTCCATGTAGACGAAGTAACGCCCACTGTCAAGGGCCTTACAATCCCCTTTTAAATTTTTTTTACAATAACCTGCAGCAGAAGTTTTCCAAATTAAAAGGCAGGATAATAAATGGTTAACAAAATTCTAGATCGAACGAACATCGTTTTCATATAAGTGGCATCTTTTTTTTCTTTTTACCATTTTAATTAATTTATTTATATATAAAATTTAATTTTTCTAATTCCGTTCCTTGCCCATATTATGATTGCCACTAAATAGTTAAAATCTATAAATATGGAAATTCCTAAGTGACCTGCAAATCACTTCTGTAAAAATGGCATTGTTTCGGATCATTTCCATCGCAGTTTTTATTACCCATCCGTTCCATATTGTAACGCTTTCTAACATTGCTTATATTTATATTTATGTTAATGAATTTAGACACATACATATAGCATTGCAATGCTAGTTGTGGAAAAACATTTTTAAAACTGATAAAAAATGGTTAAAGGCAGGAACATAAAGCATCTGTGAGAGTGTTGGGTTCGGCGGTGAGCCTCCCCCAACAGTGTTGCGAACCAAAGCGAGGTTTTTTCGCGGGTCTCAGAAGGGGAAGCAGCCAAGCTTTTCCCGCGTCCCGCGACGAGGGTTTTGGGTCCGCCGCCACCCTCCGCCGCCGCCGCCGCCCGCCAGGTATGTGTCTCCCTAATTCCCCATCTTGATTAGGGATTTATAATAGTCTCTTTGTGGGGATGGGGGAAAAGTACTTCGCATTTCACCTGCATGTTTAGCATTCAGCCAGGTCCCCTAGTTTTCTTTTTTTTGGGGATGAAAATGTTGATCCGATGTGAAGTTTTTAGGAATTATTTTTAGTTTTTTAGGCAAATCTGTTGCACCATGAGGTCTTATCTTTCATTATCTGTTTTTCCTGCTTTTATTTACACTGAACAACAAAAAAGGTAGTAGTATATACTTGTAAGATTTATGCGCTTTTGTTCGGGAAAATATGTAGTGCAAACCACATATGTAGTGGAAACATGGAAACTACCGTTGGATCGAGAAATGGACGTCCGAGATTCGTCCACGTCACCATGAGTTAAAATTTATTTAACTCCTAGTAAAATTTTAACTCATGAGTGAATCTGCGAGTTAAATTTTAACTCAGGGTGACGTGGACGAATCTCGAACGTTCATTTCTCGATCCAACGGTAGTTTCTAAGTTTTCACTACATATGTGGTTTGCACTAGATATTTTCCCCTTTTGTTCTGAACTAATCACGATACCTTTGGATGAACTTTGTAGATTTTTTTTACTACCGGCTTTTACTAAACTTGCACACATATTAATTTTCAGTTCGAAAGCTTGAGAGATAGATGGAAGGCAAGGATGAGTCTCCTCCAGGAGAGAATGAGTTGCCTTTGTGGGGGCATGTTAAGATATTGGATGGGTTCGCTCCTCGCTGTGGAACAAACATGAGGTTCCTATGCGACTATTGCAGTTGTGTCTTTCGTGGAAGCTATTCCACAGTGAAGGCACATTTGCTTAAAATTTCTAAACAAGGTGTTCCACCTTGCCCAGGAGTGACCTTCAATATCTTAATGAAACTATCCAGTGAAGTTGATGCAGCAGAAGATTCAATTCTAATCCAGGTGCGTAAAAAAAGGAATGTAACAGAATCTTGTAGCAGTGACTATTCTGGTGACGAACCAGAATCTTGTAGTAGTGACTATTCTGGTGACGCACCGTGTATAGGCAAAGTTATTGTACAAGCGAAAAGAAAGAAGAGCAGAGCTGAATGTCAAGATAACTTCGATGCTCAGTTTGCAAGAATGTTCTATTCTTCAGGTTACTACCTTAAACTTAAAAACTTGTATATTTTCCTTTTGGGAACATGCATAAGTTTGCACATAACAGGGTACTCTGTTTATGTTGTATCCATCGCCCTTCACCTTTTTGTTTTATCTTAGCAGGCTTGTCCTTCAACTCTGCAAGGGACCCATACTTCCGGAGTTCATTTTCTTTTATTTTGAAGAATATTATTCCTGGTTATGTTCCTCCTGATTGCAAAAGGTTGAAGACAACTCTTCTGCAAAAAGAAAGGGCTCGCATTGAAGACTTACTAAAACCCATCAAAAGCATGTGGAGGAAGGCAGGTGTGACGATAGTTTCTGATGGTTGGTCAGATATTCGACAGCGCTCACTTGTCAACATTCTGGCTGTCAATGAATGTGGACCCATTTTTCTGCAAGCAATTAACAATGAAGATGAGGTGAATACAAAGGAGTACATTGCAGAGAAGCTCATTGCTGTTATTGAAGACGTTGGTCCAGAAAATGTTGTCCAAGTGATCACAGATAATGATCCTGTTTGCAGAGCTGCTGGGCTGCTGATTGAAGAAAAATACGATCACATCCAATGGATGCCTTGTATTGCTCATACTTTAAGTCTTGCCTTGAAGGATGTTTTTTCTCCTAACAATACTGGAGATGTTGCCTTCAAAGATAGCCATTGGATTTCTGAAGTTGTAGAGGATGCAATTATGATCAAGAATTTCATAATAAATCATACCATGATATCATCTATACTGAGTGAGTTCAGTAAGTTGAAGATTCTTGCTATTGCGAACACAAGATTCGCTTCAGATCTTGTTATGTTAAAGAGGTTTCGGCTGATCAAGCAATCTCTAATAATGTTGGTCATCAGTGACAAGTGGTGGCCGGTTTACTGTAATGATAACATGGAGCAAGCACAGCTTGTGAAGTACAAGCTTACTGATAACTCGTGGTGGAAACAAGTTGATTACATTCTTTCTTTCACTGAGCCTATATATTCGATGATGCGCGTGACAGACACTGAAGAGCCACGCCTTCATCTTATCAATGAAATGTGGAATACTATGGTCGAGAAGGTAAAGGCTGCCATTTATAAGCATGAATCAAGAGAGCCTGAAGAGGAGTCAGCATTTTACTCTGTTGTGCATGGCATTCTAGAAGATTGGTGGAGCAGGAGCAAAACTCCGCTCCAGTGTTTGGCGCACTCACTAAATCCAAGGTGAATCTTGCTTTGTAGTTACCAAGTGATTTGTATTCCTGAAGCCATTATTTGATATATATGCCTCTTTGTGGTCTCTTTTGTAGGTATTACAGTGACAGCTGGATTAATCAAGCTGCTAATCGTCTACCCCCACATAGAGATGCTGAGATTTCTCAAGTGAGGAATAATTGCTGGAGGAAAATGTTTTTTACTACAGACAACTTGAGAACTGTCAAGTCAGAATATGGAGAGTTTGCTCTTCTGGGAACAAAACATTTTAGCTTGAATTCAAGACCTGATAGGGATAAACTTGACCCCAAGATGTGGTGGGCGACCCATGGAACTTCAGCACAGGCAGTTCAGAGTTTGGCTTTCAAGCTTCTCAGCCAACCTGTTTCATCTTCTTGCTGCCAGAGGAACTGGAGAACTTACGATTCTATTCGCGACATCGTGAGGGACAAACTCCGTCCTAAATGGGCCGATGATTTGGTTTTTGTGCACAACAATTTGCGGCTTCTATCAAGAAGATCAGAAGAATATCATACAGACCGAGAGGCAAGGTACTGGGATGTAGGAGACGACAAATTTAAATCATTGGGTGGTGCTGGCATCCTTGAGTCTGCTAACCTCTCTCTTGATGAACCGGAGTTCGAGCTTGCCATGATAGAAAACATCGTGTGATGAAGAAAACCAAATGGAAATCAAGACAGAAGCTTAGCTTAGCTAAGCTACCCATGCTTCAGCTTGTCTGGCGTTTTGAACTCCCAGATAACCCCTGTAATCGAGTATGTTTTGGCTAAGAACATGCAAGACTAGAGCTAGGTAGACTTATGGGATGTTTGGCTGTGTAAGCTGGATGGTGCTGTTGATCAATGTTGGTGGAGGGCAATTGAACTTTCTTTACCTGGCTAATTGGCAGCTAATCTGCCAGATTTTTGCAACTTGCAAGGATGATATTGTTTGTCCATGTTGATTTGCATGTACAGTAGCATATCTCTATTACTAGAATATAGCAACACCCACTCTTCTAGCATTTAAAATTTACTCCATGTTTCATATTATAGGTTGCTTTGTATTCTTTTTCTAGTAATTTTTTTAAGTTTGATCAAATTTATGGAAAAAATACAACGATAGATTCAACACAAAACAAACATATTATTAAAATATATTGAATTTTACTTTTAATGAAATTAATTTAGTGTTATAAATTTTGCTAGATTTTGATAATATGAAAATGTTTTATTAGGAAAAATGTCAAAGCGACTTAAAACGTGAAATGGAGGTAATATCTCGAAACGTAGCAATTTCTACACCTACCCTCTCATCTTAACCAATTACAACAATCTCTCATTTAATTTTTCCCATCTATTACCTCATCTCAACTACCTCCATCCCAAAATATAAACATTTGAATATGAATCTGAACACATAGTTATCCAAATTTAAAGCTAAAGATGTTTATATTTTGGGACGGAGGGGGTATCTGGGGATGGCTAATTGGCGCGCGCGCCAGCAAGCACTCCCTCCCCCCGTGCCAGCTTTTCTTTTTCGCAATTTTCCTTTTTCGCTTTTACTTGATTTTTTTTTAATCTTCTACACACGTTTTTTCAAATCTTTAAGTTGAAAGTTTTTAAATCTTAACTTGAAAGTTTTCAAATCTTAGCTTAAAAGGTTTTCAAATCTTAACTTGAAAGGTTTTCAAATTTGGACTTAAAAGTTTTCAATTTTGAGTTGAAAATTTTCAAATCTCAAGTTAAAAGTTTTAATTTTCAAATCTCAAGTTAAAAGTTTTTAAATCTTAAATTGAAAGTTTTCAAATCTTAAATTTGATTTGAAAGTTCTAAATTGGACTTTAAAGTTTGCAAATTTGTAGTGAAAAGGAAAATAATGTTTTGGAAAAAAAAAAGTTTATCATGATTGGTCTAATTTATACTACCACCATTTCAGGTCATAAAACTTTCTTGCATTGTCCACATTTATATATAATGAATCTAGGCAAACATATATGTCTAGATTCATATATATATATATATATATATATATATATATATATATGTGTGTGTGTGTGTGTGTGTGTGTGTGTGTGTGTGTGTGTGTGTGTGTGTGTGTGTGTGTGTGTGTGTGTGTGTGTGTGTGTGTGAATGTGGGCAATGCTAGCAAGTCTTATAATATGAAATGGAGGAAGTAGGAACTAATTACGTATAAAAATTAAGTTAATCACGCTGTCAGGGTTATGGATACCACATACCTAATAGTAGTTGACTAAATCTCGGCACGACTCATCATATACCATATCCTATACGGAAACAACCTGCGGATATAGGAAGAGTTCCGAATAAGAAAAGACAACCAGAGTTCTATATGGAAACGACAAGGACTACTCGGATTGTATCTATATTGGTTTCCCTAGTTCTACTTGGATAAGAGGACACCTATGGGTATAAAAACAAGATCCCCTAGGAGGAAAGGGGACACACCCACCATAGAAGAGACAATCAACACCCACCACAATCTACGAAACAATAGATCAAGACAGAAGATCAACATACAAGCCATTATACGCCAAGACAAGCCGCCGGGTATCGACATCAGAGATATGCCTGGATCGACCCTATCCGGGACCTACAGAGGCCGGCCGTAGGGATCTAGCGCTGTCTTTGATCTCGCCAGGCATGAACTCGAGGAGGAAGACTACCTTGTTGTTGACTACGAGTCAGACCTTCAGACCGCCATGTCGACAACAGTTAGATAGGCTACCCCAAATATTGTACTGGTGTGATTATGATGAATAAGAGCAATGACCGGCTTCGGCCAACAGGATGTAGGGTTATTATCTGACAATTCAGGGGCCCGAACCTGTATAAAAATCCCTGTCTCCATCTCTTTTACCTCAATCTCGTATATACCCTGGTACCGACGATCCCCATACTATGCAAATACCGGAATCGCGACATCAAACGTCAACAGTGGCGCGCCAGGTAGGGGATTTTGGTGCTTTAGGATTTCGACGAGATGGGTTCAAAAAGATGGATTCTTCAACAACAAGCTACTCGACTACTTCGAACAAGGGAGATCCAACCCGGCCAGAGTACGTCCCCCAACGAGATCGGAACCATCATCGTCAATAATTCGATCCAGCGAGATCGACCAAGCTTCAATATGTCACCGCCGCGGGTTTCGAGACTTTCTGCCATGTTACTGTCAGCCGAGTCCGATTGCTTTGAGACCGAGCGCTTGATTGTTTCGTCTCAGACACAAAGTGCTACTGACAAAACAGAATACTACTACATGTCGCCTGTATCCGTGGTCGGATTGAATCGATCTCAAGTGCAGCAGCCAGACAGCCAAGCGAGAAGACGGCTGACTACATCACGTGTTGACACATACTCCGTATGTCAGCATGCATACAGTGGGACCGATGTACAGTATTGCATGGTGTGTACCGAAGAGCCAGCTATCTCAGCCATAGGTATGCATACATACGTACATAGGCATGCCATCTACACGTGCCAATCGCTGAGGACAATTCAGTTTGGCTAAAAGGTAATTAGTGGATTGATTTATTAATTAATCTACTAATTTCGTAGATACATCCGGCATGTATCTACAAAGGTATGCAATATTTTATCTGTAATTTATCGTACCTATTCAGATCATACAGCATTATCAGATCTATAATTTATTATGTTTACCTACAGCATATTTTTTATACAATATCTGTTGCGCGGGTGTCCTCGATGTTAAATCGACTACGATCTAACGCTGAGGGCTCGCTCTGTCTTCTTCTGTATAAATCATGCTTGTTTACGGTCTACATAATGCCTGGTATTTACATCTGCTTATTATATCCTGATAATACTAGAAGATCTATGCAGTTTTTTGAGTATATACTCGATATTCTCCGCTATATGTCTTGTCTTCTAGAAAATATCTTTTAGGAACAATTGAGCACTCGAATAGTTTGTGGTCGAGTACACCGCACTATCGAGAACGACCTCGACAAATGCAGAGTCGTCGCGCCCAACCTACCAACGAACATCGACGACCTATCTCATAGCACCGGCCATGGCTGGACTACTTGAGAAAAGGTTGTTAACGGATAGTTCCTCGCGAACGCCGTCGGCTTGATCACCCGACATGATTGCGAACGGACGTCCGGATATGCTACAAGTTGGGTGTGTGAGTCATGCTGGCCACATGAGATGCACATGTAATAAACCAACTCTAGCACTTCTATTGGTGTTCGAGAGATGATTCTACTCGCTCGCTGGTTCTCGAACCAGTACGTAGCAATCTTCCGCACCGCAAACCTCCATTGGTGTTCGAGAGATGATTCTACTCGCTCGCTGGTTCTCGAACCAGTACATAGCAATCTCTTGCACCGCAACTTCCATTGGTGCTCGAGAGATGATTCTACTCGCTCGCTGGTTCTCGAACCAGTACGTAGCAATCTCCCGCACTGCAACCTCCATTAGTGTTCGAGAGATGATTCTACACGTTCGATAGTCCTCGAACCAGTACGTAGCAATCTCCCGCACCGCAACTTCCATTGGTGTTCGAGAGACGATTCTACTTGCTCGCTGGTTCTCGAACCAGTACGTAGCAATCTCCCGCACCGCAACTTCCATTGGTGTTCGAGAGATGATTCTACTCGCTCGCTGGTTCTCGAACCAATACGTAGCAATCTCTCGCACTCGCTCGCTGGTTCTCGAACCAATACGTAGCAATCTCTCGCACCGCAACCTCCATTGGTGTTCGAGAGATGATTCTACACGTTCGCTGGTCCTCGAACCAGTACGTAACAATCTCTCGCACCGCAACCTCAGATGGTCGAGGTACGACTACAGCAATAACGCAGTGGTCCTTGTACCACGACTTCAAATGATCGAGAGACACCTACTCACTAGTTCTCAACCAGTCAATCGTAGTGATCTCTCGTACATTTACTTCTAGTGGTTGAGTTACGACTACTACCTGGTTCTTGACCAGAGGTGTAGCGATTCTCCCATTACCTCTACTTCAACAAAATTGATATCATGTACACAATATCGCCAAGTGTTTTACCCAGAGATCCCTTACCACAAAGACACCTAACGTTGAAACCTATTCTAATGTCCTTTTACGCCGTCTTGACAAGGCCTCCGAGGAACCTGAGGGAACTTCGGCTGGGGACGCCCAGAGCGGATAAGGCCTTGTAGGATCCTTTAGAGACAAAAGACCATGTAAGGTCTGGTCGTGTAAGAGTTCTCACCGTGCGTATTAACCAAGCTGTGTAATCAGAAATGGATTTTCCAACTTCACGGCTGGGGGCTAGGATCAGTGCTTGTTTAACCGAGGCAGGTCAAAGGTTCAAGAGCCTTATCCTCCGAGAACGATTCTCCGACGACAAGGCTGGGGGCTAGGGAGAGTGTATAACTCAACAAACTGACTGATTGAAGTCGGTAAAAGAGTAGACGCTCATATACAAAACATTGGTCTGTAAGTTTAATTCATTTTCAGTTTTCCATAAATTCTATAACATGTTACCCTTTGAGCGTTCGCTCGGGGGCTATTTCTATCTAATATTCTTTTCTGAGTATTGATTTCAGGAAAATTCTATTCGACATTATCGAAGGCTCCATGTCTCTATGGTTGTACACCAAGATCAACTAAGGCGAGTACGACAAATGTCGACAAGGCTTCGTCACAGATTCTACGCCTTCTCGATCACTCGAGAACGGTTGGTGGATCTCGACAAGGAATACAGAATGAAGAAATGGTGTACCCGCCGAGATAAAATTTCTTGACTTCAATCCAAATTCTCGATTACAGCAAGACGGGAGACTTAGTCGTATGCTCTGTTACTTTCTTGGTTGACGTCGGAGATTGACTCAGACAAACCCTTTAGGTGCCCGCGCGAGGCTGATAAAGGAAGTCTAATGTTATCTCTGAACTCACCGAGAACGGTCACGTGAGCTCGATAACAGTTCCTCCAAGGTCTGCGGTTGAGAATATGAACTCGCTCATTTGCATTGAAGTCGGGGGGCTACTGTCAGGGTTATGGATACCACATACCTAATAGTAGTTGACTAAATCTCGGCACGACTCACCACATACCATATCCTATACGGAAACAACCTACGGATATAGGAAGAGTTCCGGATAAGAAAAGACAACCAGAGTTCGATATAGAAACGACAAGGACTACTCGGATTGTATCTATATTGGTTTCCCTAGTTCTACTTGGATAAGAGGACAACTATGAGTATAAAAACAAGATCCCCTAGGAGGAAAGGGGACACACCCACCATAGAAGAGACAATCATCACCCACCACAATCTACGGAACAATAGATCAAGACAGAAGATAAACATACAAGCCAATATACGCCAAGACAAGTCGCCGGGTATCGACATTAGAGATATGCCTGGATCGACCCTATCCGGGACCTACAGAGGCCGGCCGTAGGGATCTAGCGCTGTCTCTGATCTCGCCGGGCATGAACTCGAGGAGGAAGACTACCTTGTTGTTGACTACGAGTCAGACCTTCAGACTGCGATGTCATCAACAGTTAGATAGGCTACCCCAAATATTGTACTAGTGTGATTATGATGAATAAGAGCAATGACCGGCTTCGGCCAACAGGATGTAGGGTTATTATCTGACAATTCAGGGGCCCGAACCTGTATAAAAATCCCTGTCTCCATCTCTTTTACCTCAATCTCGTATATACCCTGGTACCGACGATCCACATATCATGCAAATACCGGAATCACGATATCAAACGTCGACACACGCTTTTTTCCTTCTGTACATGCGGCAGATTTGTTGCGTCGAAAAAATAGGAACGTTTTTCATCGAGCTTGCTTCGTTGTGAAAAAATGGAAAACGCGTTGCAAAAAAAAGGTAAATGCGTATGTGTAGAGGCCAGAAAACGAGCGCGACTTAACCTCCTCGTGCGTATGCGCTAATTAGGATTCGCGGGAGTATATATCATTTAATTTCACCAACTTCACATCCATGAATAATTTCAGAAATCCTTATATTTGAAATCTTTATATTTTTTTTATGGGAACGGACAAATACCGTGCAAAAATGGAACGTTAGGAAACTAATCACCTTTTCTAAAAAAAAAGGTAAAAGAAGAAAACTAATCACCTTAGGAAACAGTTCTGGCAAGTGGGCCCTAGCTGCCAGGCGATGCAATGCACAGCTAGTACTACTCGCGAGTCACCATCCATCTCAATCTCGTCGCCGAGTGAGCTTCCTTCGCGCGGGCTGAGGTGAAAAGGTGGAGAGGGTTTCCCGCGTCTCGCGACGAGGGTTTAGGCCCAGCCACCGCCGCCGCCGCCGCGGTGCCAGAGCCAGCTCGCCGCGGGCAACAGGTATGCATGTCCGGCGCGCCCCTCCCCTCCTCCCCCCTGCCCCCCATTCTCTCTCTTTCCCTCTGCGTGTGCGCGTGCTCGTGCTTCCTTCGCGATGGCGGTCGGATGCGGAGGCGTTGCGAGGGGGGAAGCGCACGAGACGTTCACAGGTTTCCTGGACTGGTTACCCCGTCGGCGAGGAGTGATTTCCCCCCATTGAGATTAGGGGTTTTTTTTTTTTTTAACGCGTGCATTTTGAGGCATGGTGATTGGGGGGAAATATTGCATCCGATGCATTTTATTGGTGGGAGTGCCAATTTTGGTGGCAAAATGAAAAATCAAGTGATCTATGGGAGGTTGTTGTTGATCTCCTATATTACTTTTAGATATTTTTTAGGCGACCTTCTGGTAGGTTTTCTTTTTCTTTTTTTAACAAAATCTTTCGTTGGTGTAGAGAGGAACTTGGAGCTTCAATGGGGGAACCTAGTGTTGCACGGTATGTACATTTTCCTGGGATTTTCTAATATCGAGCAAAAAAGGGGCATTTGCATACTCACCTTGTAAACTGTTTATGACATCTTTGTAACAGTTCCAAAGACTGTGATATGGAGTATGATGATAGTTCTTCTAGACAAAGTGGCGAGCCTTTGTTGGAACATGTGGAAGGTGTGGAACGATCTGTCGATTATTCAGATGGCTTGCCCCCTACAAGCAAGGGTATGTTTCAGTCAAATAAAAGAAAGAGCAAAGCTGCAGATGAGGATCTTCATCTGAAACTTCGAACTCGATTGGATGCTGAAGTTGCTAGAATGTTCTATTCTTCAGGTTAATACCTTAAACATGAAATCTTCGTGTTCATGTTGTATGGAATGCCATTGAACGCATGTTTCAATTTTCAGGATTATCCTTAAAGGTCGCGACGGACCCATTCTTTAAGAGCGCATTCTCTCGTGCCACCTCCATGCCTGGTTTCGCGGCTGAAGAGGATGAGCATCAAGATGACCAGCCTTCCCTAGTTACACAAATGTTCTTTTCCATAGGTTAACATCTCAAACTTGAAGGTCTTTCAGTTTGTATGTATGAATTGTCCTTTAGTATCATTCATATTTGCAGGTTTGTCCCCCACTATTACAAGGAACCCATATTATCGGGGTTCATTCGCTATGGCCGCGTTGTTCCAGATTCCTGGATATGTTCCTCCTGGGGTCGACCAGCTGAAGACAACTCTCTTGCAGAAAGAAAGGGCTGACATTGAAAACATGCTGCAGACCATAAAAAACACGTGGAGGAAAGCAGGTGTGACGATTGTTTCTGATGGGTGGTCAGATTTTAAAAGGCGACCTATCATCAATATCATAGCTGTCAATGAAGCTGGGCCAGTTTTTTTGCAAGCAATTAACAATGAAGATGGGTGGATGTGGATGATGGATGACTACATTGCAGAGAAGCTCATTGCTGCAATTGAAGACGTTGGATCAGAAAATGTTGTCCAAGTGATCACAGACAATGATCCTTTTTGCAGAGCTGCTGGGGTGCTGATTGAACAGAAGTACAGTCACATCCAATGGACGCCAAGTGTTGCTCATTCTTTAAGTCTTGCCTTGGAGAATATTTGTGCTGCTAAGAATGCCGAAAATGTTGTCTTCAAAGACTGCCACTGGATTTCAGAAGTTATAGGGGATGCAAAAATGATAAATGATTTTATAAGTAATCATTCTATGGTACTATCCATGATCAGCGAGTTCAGTAAGCTGAAGATACTTGGCATTGCTCACACAAGATTTGCTTCAGATATTGTCATGCTAAAGAGGTTTCGGTTGACTAAGCAATCTCTTATAGGGATTGTCATCAGTGACAAGTGGTCCGTTTACAGTAAAGATGACGAGGGGAAAGCAAAGCTTGTGATGAAAAAACTTACTGATGAATTGTGGTGGGATCAAGTTGATTACATTCTTGCTTTCACAGAACCGATATATTCAATGATACGCATCACGGACACTGAAAAGCAATGCATTCATTTGATCTATGGAATGTGGAATGATATGGCAGAGAAGGTAAAGGCTATTATTTATAAACATGAAGGCAAGGGGGCTGATGAAGAATCAACTTTTTACTCTGCTGTAAATGGCATTTAGTAGATTGGTGGGGCAAGACCAGAACTCCACTCCACTGTTTAGCACATGCACTAAATCCAAGGTGAGTCCTGGTTTAAGTTACTAAATGATTTATTTTTTAAGCCATGTAATATCACTTTCTTTTGGTCTGTTCTGTAGGTGTTACGCCGATAGTTGGACTGATGAAGGCGCTAATCGTCAACCCCCACATAGTGATGCTGAGATTAATGAAATGGCAAATGACTGCTTGAAGAAATTATTTCCTGCTGCAGATGACTTGACGGCGATTAAAGCAGAGTATGCAAAGTTTTCTCTTTTGAGCACGGAGTTTGCTTCCTCAGGTACAGGATGCTTTAGCTTGGATTCCATCACTGATAGGGATGTTCTTGACCCAAAAACATGGTGGGTGACCCATGGCAGTCCAACACCTAAGTTGCAGGAGCTAGCCCTCACGATTCTTGGCCATCCTGCCTCGGCATCCTGCTGTGAGAGAAACTGGACCACATATAAATTGATTCGCGCAGCCATGAAGATTGAGAGCCGTCCTAAATGGGTTGATGATTTGGTGTTTGTCCACACCAGTTTGCGGCTTTGGACAAGAACCACAAAGTTTTACTATAGTGATCCAGAGTCAATGTTTTGGGACATTGGGGGTAACGCCGATATTCTTGCAAGCTTAGTCCCTGCTGATTTACTTGAGTTTGCTGACTTCTCACTCGATGAACCTGAGTTCGAGCTTGCCATTCTTGAAGGGCTGGAAGGTGATGATTTGGCATGAAGATGGAGGTGGATTGGTGGAAGACTTTCTAGAATCCTAGCTCAATCTGTGAATGGCCTGATGCCACCTTTCCTATCAGGCTGTCACTCGGGTCTACCTTGTCTTTTGGGGAAAGTGGTGTGTTTTGGTTATGTACTTATGTGGCCACTCTGGTAGTATGCAAAACTTTGCAGTATGCAATGCTACTACCTCCGTCCCAAAATATAACCACTTTTAGCTACGAATCTGGACACACGGTTGTCTAGATTCATAGCTAAAAATGCTTACATTTTGAGACGGAGGGAGTATATAGTAGTGGTAGTGATGGACTGGTGGTAGACTGGAAGTATGCATGCAAAGCTATGCAATGGCAGGTAGTGGTAATGGTATTATGCAAAGCTATGTGATAAGACTTTGCTATTATATATGCAAATCTGTGGAAACTGGACGGTTTGCTTTTTATGCTCGTGTCATTGTGTGGAGGTCATTTTGAGTGCATTCTTCACCTCTTCCAAAACATGTTTGGATTCACCTGACCGGTGTATAGATGTGGTAGGGTGCTGGTCTTTATGTTCTTTATTTTGGTTTTTGCGTGGTCCATGTGTGCATTTTGGAGTACCGTGAAATGTGACGGTGTGGATTGAACAGCCAGGGGCTGTTCGAGGGACGAGTGGATCCTTTTCTCCCTTGCATCCATTCTTGCTGGTGGTGTTCGAATCTTTCTCTCGCTCCATTTACCTTTGCATCCATTTTTGTTTGTAGTGTTTAAAATTCTAGTTCTTATTTTTCAGTTGTTTGGAGGCATTGGTTGGTGGTATGGTGACGGCTTCGTTGTAGGCCTGGTGGCATATGGTCTCGTATATCGGTGGTCAGTGCAGTGTGTTAGCCCATTGGTGTAAGAGTCATCGACATGTGGTGGTGAATTTGCTTTTCTTTTTCTAATTATAGCCTTCAGGGTGTGTAGCATTGTATTTTTTTTCCTGATATATCTATATGAAACATCTCCCTGATTGGTGGTGTTTGTTTGAAAAGAAAGTTTATGTGGTGCTATGGTAGCATGTAGCATCACGTTTGTCTATGGTGGTAAAATTAACATGCAAATCTATGTGAGTACTTTGGTTTGGTTATAAGGAGTACCAATAACACATTTGATAGTTTTGAGGGGACGAAAAACTCAGTATAACTATAAATTCATTACGTGTTTGAAGGTGTGTGCTCAATAACTATGGTGTAGTACTACTACTACACTATAATTAAGTACACGGTTGATTTTTTTTTTCAATCTTTGTTTGCACGAACTCAAAGCGGATTCAATGATCCAGAAATCAAGAGTTTTTCCTCTAAAAACTGTCACGAGTTTTTTTTAAGGAATTCCGCGTGCAATGCATTTTGGGTTTGTTCATTTTAATGCCATTCAACCATATTATTTTTAAATAAAGTTGCTAAAAAAATGTCTACATTTAATTTGTTGCCAAATTTAATCAATATATAAGAAATACTATTAAAATTTTAATAATATTATCATCTTGTTAAAATTTTAGTATTATAAAAAAACTTGATAAGGTTTATTTTGACGCTTGGTTAGCCCTCACTCCCGTGGATTTGCCACCGTTTAACCGCGCCCTCTTTGAACGCGGGAGCTTGGACTTTGACCCGGTCAGCTAATCCTAGCACCAAGCAAAAACGACGACTTGGTCAGCTGGTCCTCGTAATGTGAAGTTGTGAACCGCCCCACCCAAATTTCCCCCAAATCGACGACGACGACGCCCCCAATTGCTCGTCGGCACAAGCAACAACCGCCGCCGCGCCAAGCTAACCCTAGCCCACGAGATGCCCGCGCCCGCGGCGCCGTGGCCCGTGTCGCAGGAGATCTCGTCCCTGGCCGACCGCCTCCTCGCCCACGCCGGCGGCGACGGCGACGGCGCCGCGGGGATGCGGGACCTCGCGGGCGCGCTCCTCCGGATCCAGCCCGTCGCGCGCGGGGTCGAGCGGCGCGGGGACGCGGGGCAGCGCGACCTCGCGGACTGGCTCCTCCAGCTCAAGGGCGCCGTCGCCGAGGCCGACGACCTCCTCGACGAGCTCCTCCTCCGCCGCCGCCACGGGAGCCGGCTCAGCCCTGCGTTAGCGTCCTGCTTAGCTCGCGGCAAGCCGCCCTCCCGGGAGCTCAAGCGACTGGTGGGCAGGATCGACCGCATCCACGACGTCTCCGAGCGTCTCGTTGACGCCGCGGCGGAAGAAGAAGCCGGCGAGGCGGGTCGCGGCGTGAGGTCGCCGAACCGCGTGACCGGCTCCGTGCTCACGGAGAGGAAGGTGTTTGGGCGTGAGAAAGAGTGTGGCGAGGTAATCAGCAGGCTGGTGGATTGTCCGGAGAACGCATGCTCTTCTGCTCTTCCGGTTGTTGCAATCGTCGGACATGGTGGAATGGGGAAGACAACCGTTGCGCAGTTCGTTTACAACGATGAGAGGATTGAACAGAAATTTGATATCAAAGCCTGGGTCTGTGTCTGGGATAGATCTGATGCCGCGGAGCTAACAAGGGAGATATTGCAGTCCATTGGTGGTCCGGATGATACGCTGTACGGTGACAATTCTGCCAAATTGGATATTCTGCAGGCAAAACTTGAAGTATTGGTCAGGTCAAAGAGGTTTCTACTAGTTCTTGATGATGTTTGGAATGATGAGGCTAAGATGGAGCTGGAGAATAAGGATCTGTGGAGAAAGGTGCTGGCACCTCTTAGGTCTGCCGGGAGAGGCAGCAAGATCTTGGTGACCACTCGAATGAAACTAGTAGCGCGGTATCTCAATTCGACTCATGTTGTCTCCCTTGATGTGTTGGGAAGCAGCGACTGCTGGTTGTTGTTAAAGGAGGCTGCTCTGGGTGGAGAAAGCAAGGATATTCCTCCTGATTTGCAAGAGATTGGAAGAACCATTGCTGCAAAGGCAAAGGGCTCCCCTTTAGTTTCCAAGGCTCTTGGACAGATGCTAAGAAACACCAGGAGTACATGGAGGTGGAGAGCACTTCTGGATGCAGAAATTAGTCATAACATCATTATATCGTCTCTCCAACACAGTTATCAGCACTTACCTGGACACCTTCAGCGATGCTTTGCATACTGCAGCATATTTCCAAGGGGCTGTAGGTTTCAACGAGATAAATTGGTGAAGATGTGGGTGGCTCTGGGTTTTATTCAAACATCAAGGAAGGAAAGAAAAGGGGAGTATGATTTAGCACAAGAATACTTTTATGATCTGCTTTCACGGTCATTCTTCTGTACTGCCAGCAAAGACAACCAAACATTTTATTTCCTAGATAACCTCATGCACGATTTGGCACAGCACGCTTCTGTTCACGATTGCATGAAAATTGATGAAGGCATGCCTAGTGTGATTCCACCAACAGTGCGCCACTTGTCTGTCTCAACTGATTATTTTCCACAGCTCAAGAGTAAGTGTAAGTTGGAAAGGCTACGGACATTATTAGTTCTTAGAAGCTCTTCGTTGTCATTGAGTCATCTTCCTAGTAAATTTCTATCTGAATTTAAGAACTTGCGTGTTCTTGATCTTAGTGAGTCAGATATTTTAGAATTACCAGAAACCATTAGCCAGTTGTTTCATCTTCATTACATAGCTTTATGCCACATGACTAGCAAACTTCCCAAATGTATATACAAGCTTGTACAGAGTGGTGTCCTGGATATGCCTATACTGCTATTTCCTGATAGTCATCCTAGAGGTATGAGCAAATTTGTCACACAGAAAACATCTTGAAACTTGTTGCAACACCAACAAGGGGTAGTCAGACTGTATCAAGGCCTAATTTTGCTTCCAATAAAAGCAGATTATTCCTAAAGAATATCAACAAGGGGGTGTTGTTGGTCTATGAAGGCTGTGCATAATGAAGGGAGTTGCCATTTCGTAGGTACAAGAGATCTTGTGGACTCAAATCTGTCAGAGACTTTCAGTGTGTGTGCACTAATTTGTTGTCTGATCAACGGAACAACTTACCATGAGATAGTATTCTAATTTGGTGGATCAAGTCTTTCCAGAATGTGATAAAGCAAGGATCTGGTTGCACACATCCTTCAAAAGGTTGAAGTATTTCCTGTTGGTGTTTTGTACCAATGTTCTCCAGGTCAATTGGCAGTATTTCAAGCCTTGTATCACTGGAGTAGCTACCCACTTTGCTTATATTTGGTATTCTGACAAGATCTGTACAGTCTACTCTTTCTATTTTCATTTTCACATTTTGTAAGCTATTGTACTTTTTATTTCACTCGGGTTGTCCACTACTGATCTTTTTCTTTCAAGGAAAGAAGAAAAAGAATGATGATTTGAGACTACATTTTTGTTGCATGTTGCTGTAATGGATTGTGCACTCCATTTCATGATGGTGTGCATTGGATTTCAGTACCTCATTAGTCTCAATAGACGATATACCGTAAGTTCTGATAGATGGGGGAAACAGGTACAAGCAAAGTGAAACTTGGAAGCATAAACCACATTTGCTATCTCTGTGCGTCTTTCTGTATAATTCCTGAGTAAATCATGTAGGTAACAAAATTGAAATGCTTATATGCAGGGAAGATAAATTAATTGTGATTTAGTTTCATAGAAATTCAGCTTGTGATTTAATCTCTTGATTTTGCTGGGGCCATGGGAAGGAAAGCAAGTAGAAGTAGGCCTTGGGGGGTTGGGTTTTGGGAGTGGCGGCGCAACTTCGGGGAATAGGATTGGTACTCCTTCATTTCTAAATTGATCATCATATAATCGCATGGAAACAGATTTCATCAGAATATAATTAATGCAGCATAGGAGAATATGTGCATACTAAGTATTTCATCATAATATAATTAATGCAGCATAGGAGAATATAATTAATGCAGCATAAGAGAATATGTGCATGCTAAGGTGTAATTGGCATGGTGTTTTAATCGATGCATGCATTGTGGAAGAATGTGTGCATGGTGTCTTGATTGATGTGATTTAAATTATCCTTGGTTTTGGTGCATAAACTTATATGATGATCAATTTAGAAATGATGAAGTATAATATAGTGGAATATGATGATCAATTTGGGAAGGATGGAGTATTACATAGTGGAATTAACGGTGAGGTTAGCATTGAAATTTGATTTTTATCCCTAATTCCCCTTTTTGTTACAAGTTACCAGAATTATTAGAGTTTACATTAGAGACTTGACTACTTGAGCCCTTGTTTGGAGGGAGCATGGGATTTTGAGTAGCTAGCTGGAGAGGATAGGGAATAGTTAGGTTTCTAGCTTATAACTTCTAATTTATTTTTCGAATTCTACAGCTATGATTCTTGAAATCTGCGTGGAAATTTGTACTTTTTGAGGAGCTATAGATTTTGAAAGAAGCTACATCTACTTAAAAACTCCTCCAAACGATACCTAAATCTTATGCAAAAATGGATTGTTGGGATTTGTCCAAACAACATGAAGAAATTCCCTTCCAACTCCCACACCCACACCATTTATTAACCTCAAATTCATCATATCCATGATCCATACCAACAAAAATCCCATAACCCCTAATCAAAGGAAGCAGTTAATAGCCTTTCCTCTATGAACATTTAATTCCTCCTTAAAAACTTCCCCAAACCTAAGGCAACCAAAAGTGGCCGACGGCTGCCAATCACAGTTTATGCATAAGTTTGTCATAGCTCATCTGTACGAGTAGTATTTCTGTTCAACCAATTTGAAGACGGAAAGATATAGTTTCTCACGGTAGACCGATATTACAATTGTTCACAGCTCAGTAAACTGAAGCAAGACAGTATTTGCACATGCGCAGGTGAAGTGCACCGGCTAACATAGGAAAAAAAACAAAACATATTTCAGGAAATGTGACCAGTTCACTACAAATGCAGCACATACATTTACAGACAGTACACAATTGTTCCAGCCAGAAAAATCTGTTGGGGTTCGTCTGGTATCGTTCATCTTGCGTGCCGGAAATTTTGACACAATTGGCCAGTATCACTACAATGAAACAGAGATACATCTCATTGATTGTTAAAACTTACAAGTACAGTGAAATGTGCATATGCTAATGGTATCAAACACACCTGCAAAATTAGCCTCTGAAGTCTGAACCCTGATCAGTGGATCAGTTTCATTGGGATCGAAGCTATTTTATCCCATTCTGGTCCATCCTTATTTTGTAGTTGGCTCAGCAACGTTGGCTTGCAACCAATCAGATGAACAACCTGCAGTGAAGATGGGAAGCCACTTGGCAAGGACTCCAATCCAGTGCAGTTCATTATGCTCAGTTTTCTCAGAGAGGTTAAGCTGTTGAAGTTGGCAGGGAAAGATTCTACGGTGACCCTGGAGCAATTTTCAATCAACACTGTTTCAAGTGTGGCAAAACTAGGCAATGAATGCAGAGAAGACAATTGGGGGCACTGCCGAATGTTTAGCTCATGAAACTTCGTCAAGTTGCTCGGGTTCTCAATCTGTGGAAGAGTGGTTATTTTACTGCAGTGGACTATATCCAGTAAGGTCAGCGGTTGTAAACCTTGTAAACAAGTACCCAACTCCTCGTCAGTCATCTCTAAATAAGATATTTGCAGCCTCTTGAGGGAAGTAAGTGCATGAAGCTCTTCAAACTTTACATCTTGGCAGTGCCTCAAGGTCAAATCAACAATTTCCTGCACTTGTTGCTGGTGGAACAAACCATTGGTAAGGACAGCGGCAGAACATGTTTCCAATTTAACTTTGTTGGCTTTTGATGATGAAGAAGAAGATAGTTTCAGGTGTGACACAAACCCTGTATTCTCAATACTGACCTTTCTCACGGACTGCGGGAAGGGAGGCACTTTAATCAAATTGGGACAGCTCAAAAGCTTCAGTTTACGGAGTCTGGGGAACACGCTGTCATACTTCTCTTCTTCTTTGGTCCACTCAACCCATTTTGGCATATCATCAAATTCAAGGTCCTCCAAATATGGAAATGCAGTTGGATTGGTTCCATAAAACTCACTTCCAATATGTTTCAATGAACACATCTCTTTCAAATGCAGAACTTTGAGGAAGGGAACCTGCCCAAGAGGAGGCAGGACCGCCCACTTTCTACAGTTGGTCAAATGTAAATATTTAAGAAATGTTATGTCCTTCCTGTCCAACCAACATGGTGAGGTATTACCGTGATATCTCCTAATATGAATCTCTTCAACATCTGGATGTGGTTTAAGGCCTTCTAAGACCTCAGCATCGACAGAAGGGACACTTTTGCCAGGGGAGTTCCATTCCAATTCCAGCACCTTTATGCTCTGTTTCTTGCTTAATCCAGCTTTGCTGGCCTCTTCTTTGCTTGCTACAACATCAAGGTTCTTGATATGGAGCTTTCTTCGGAGATCATTCATATCGTTCAAGTCTTCTAATGTATGACCCTTTTCCTTTTTAACATGGAACTCAATTGATCCCTGGAGATGGATCATTTTTCCAATTCCGACAATTTTCGATGTGTTTGTCCTGTTTATATCCAAATGGCGCAGATATTTCAACTTCCACATGTCTTTTGGAAACTCAAGCTGACACCTCTTAGGGATATATAGGGTCTCAAGAAGGAAAAGTTTTGTCACTGATTTTGGAAGCTTTGTAATCGTCTTGCAAAGAGAAAGGTACCTCAGATGTATCAACTGGCCAACTTTATCTGATAATTCAACCATATCACAGCCATCCAAACCAAGCACACGGAGACCTTTCAATTCCTTGAGGACATCATCTGGCAATGGAACAACGGAAGATGAGGAATGCTTGAGAATAATGAATGTGCGCAACCTCTTGAGCTCGGCCCGACCTTTGAGCTGCATCACAGCATCACTGGTCACAGATAAGTGACGGACAGTATCAGGTATGCGTATGTCTTTTTTCTCAAACTCTACACTTTCAACTCTTGCGCAGTCAATTCGAGAGACATTGTCGGCCAGGTCATGCATCAGGTCGTGGATGTAGTAGTAAGTTCGGCGGCCTTCCTTGCGCTCATGGAAGAATGATTGTGCCACAAGTTGATTAAAGTACTCCTTCCCTACATCCTCCTCCAATTGATTCTTCGTATCATCTGGCCTGAACTGGATAAAACCCAGGGCCATCCAAATCTTAATCAACTTGTCACGATTGAACCTCCAGTTCTTTGGGAATATGCTGCATATCGCAAAGCATGGTTGGATGTGCTCCTGCAGGTTCTGATAACACAGCTCCAGTGTGGAGCTAACATTGTCATATATTTCCATCTTCAAGATCCTCTTCCACTCAGTCAAACTTGGTTTCCGCTTTAGCATGCCACCGACAACCTTGGCAGCCAATGGCAACCCCTTGAGCTTCACAGCAATCTGCTCCCCAATTTCCTTCAATTCCGGGTGCCTGTCAACATCATTGTTGTCGAAGGCAAACTTCTTGAACAACAACCAAACATCAGCGAACTCCAGCCCATTCAGCCAAACAAACTTGCTCGCATTCAGCAAGTCTGCCACAATCCTCTTCCTGGTGGTAACCACGATCTTACTCCCAGCTCGGCCAAATCTGAGGGGAGCTAACACATCAGCCCACATATCCCTGTACGAGTTCTCATTCTCATCTTTATTCCAGACATTGTCAAGAATCAGCAAGAACCGGCGCGACGAGACGGCCTCCTTCAGCCGCCGCTGCAGCCGATCGAAGCTATTCGTGTCGTCGGGGAGTTCCGCGGACTGCAGGATTTGCTTCGCGAGATCGAGCTTGCTGTAATTGCCTGCGGGACACACCCACATGATCAGATCGAAGGCCCCCTTCACCTCATGATCATGGCACAGGACGCGTGCGAGCGTCGTCTTCCCAATGCCTCCGAGCCCCAAGATAGCGGCGACGGGGATGGTGTCAGCGGCGGCGGCGCTCCGATCCTCGCCTTCGGCTTCGGGCGTGCTGCTGATTAGCCAAGACACCAATTGCTCACGCTCCTTGTCGCGCCCAAACACCTCACCATCCTCCAGAATCGAGCCGGTGACCGGACCATCCGAGGTTAGGAGCGTGCTGCTCGGCTCGCCGGAACCTGGCTTGGTCAGCCCCGCCGCCTGCATCAGCCGGCCGGAGTTCGCGCGGATGCTGCTCAGTTTCTCCACGACGGCCTTGAGCCTATTGACCGACTCGTCCTTGCCAACGAGCTGCTTGCCGATCTTGCCAATGGAAGAAGACCCTAGTAGGCTGACCTTGCCGTCGTTGGGGGCGAGCCTCCGGTAGGCGAACTCGTCGAGGACGTCGTCGGCCTCGTACACCACCTCCTTGAGCTGGCGCAGCCAGCGTACGAGCTCACAGTTGCCTCTCCCGCCGCCGCCGCCGCCGAGGCAGCGCTCGACGCAGCCTGCCTCGGCGCGGAGCTGATTGAGCTCATCCTCCAGCTGCTTGAGCGCGTCGGGGACGCCGCCGTTGAGCCACCTGAACCTGTCGGAGGCGTAGGACCTGGCCTTGTCGACCACTATCCTGATGACCGGGCACACCAGCCAGCCGACCACCGCCGCCTCCCCCATCTGGTCGGTCGGCCGGGCCGCCGTCGGAGAGCGAAGCAAACCGCGGGGGAGATTGCGGACGAACAGTGGTGGACTGGTGGTGGTGGCGAGTCTTCCTTCAAGTCAACGGCTATGGCAGAGAGAGAGAGGAGGGGTTTGGGTGGGTGGTCGGGCTGAGGAGAAAACCATTTTTGGGGCGTATACCCTCGCCATTTCGGGGCGCCTTCCCCTTCCGGCGACCGGGCGGAGAGGGGCGTTGACTCTGACCGGTTCACGCCGCTGGGCGCTGGCGCCGCGCGGGCGTAGGGTCTCTCCCGCGACTCGCCTCCCGTTCCGGCCACGTCTGCTCACCCGCCGCTGCTGGTGTGGCGCCGCGCCGCCCACCGGGCCACGGTCCGCCACAGAGCTCGCCATCGGCGGCAGGGGCGGAGTAGGTGATTTGGGCCGTGCCGTGCCGGCCCACCATGCTGGGGCGGTGGCCCAAGCACGGCGTGCCGTGCCGAGCCCGGTCCGGCACGGAAGGCCCGGGCCATTTGTCCACCTATAGGCTGGAGGAATAAGTTCACTTTGGGTCCCTCTATTTGTCGCCCAGTCCCATTTTCGTCCCGTGACCGTAAAACCGGGTATGACCCGTCCCCCAACTTACGAAAACCGGGTAAATGTGGTCACTCGATGGTTTTGAAGGCAGTTTTCGCTGACGTTGCGCCTACGTGGCTTGTTTGACTAGGTCTCCGTCCCACGTGGCACTTACGTGACAATTACATCTCGGAAAAATAATAAAAAGTGTGGCCCCACATGTCAGCTGCACACACAAAAAAAATTAAAATAATGGGGCCCATGTGGGCCCCACATGTTACCCTCACTCCTCTCTTCTTCCCTCTCCCTTCTCTCTCTTCTTCCCTTTCCCCTCTCTCTCTCCTTCCCGGGCAGCGGACGGCGCGGGTGGGCGGCGGAGCAGGCGAGCTCTGACGGCAGCGGTGGGCATGGTCGGCGCCGCGCCCTGACGGAGCGCCCCCGGTCCGCGTGAAGGTGAGCAGTGCGGTGGCGCCCTGGAAGATGGCGATGAGGACGGCGAGGAGAGGGGAAGCCGGGGGGGAAACGAACGATGAGGAGGACTTCCTTGTCGGGTCCGCCCGGGGCGCCGCCGCCTTCTTCTCTGACGTAGTGCTCACTGCTGGGGAGCCCCCCTCCCGGAATCTGCCGCCATCCGTGTCGCCGCCGCCGACCACCCGGACGCCGACCTCTCGGCGCCGCTCCCTCCTCTCCCGCCGCCACGCGCCCCTCCCTCTTTTCCCGCCGGCGGCCATCAGGGAGAAGGGCGGCGGACGGCTAGGTGAGCAGCGAAAGAGAGAGATGGCCGCCGCCGCCCCACAAGTCTCGCGCGTCGTCGCCTGCCGCCGGCCATGCGCTGTCTGTTGCCACGCCGCCCGCTGCCGGCGCGCTGTCCGCCGCCGCCCACCGCTGGACACCGCCCGACGAGAGGAGGGAGCAGAGAGATGGGGAGAGTCGAAGAGAGGAGGAAGAAGAGGATTGGATTTGGTCATTTGAGAATGACATATGGGGCCCACGTGGGCCCCACCATATTTATTTTTTTATGTAGCTGACATGTGGAACCCACCATTTTTAAAATTTTTCCTGTGGCTGATATGTGGGCCCAAAATTTTTATTATTTTTTCGATATATATTACCACGTCAGCGCCACATCAATGCCACATGGGACAGAAAACTAATCAAACAAGCCATGTAGGCGCCACATCAGCCAAAACCGCCTTCAAAACCACCGAGAGACCTCGTTTGCCTGGTTTTCGGAAGTTGGGGGACGGGTTGTACCCGGTTTTACGGTCAAGGGACGAAAATCAGACTAGGCGACAAATAGAGGGACCCAAAGTGAACTTATTCCTAGGCTGGAAGTTGGGTGGTAATGGGTCAGGGTCCATGGGCTCTTTCACAACCCACCTCAACCCTTAAGAGCCCCTTTAAATCTGATGAATGTAAAAGTGGAGTATGAAAAACGCGGGATTCTAATAAGAATGTAAGTGCAAAACAGATAATTGTAAAAGGGAAATTTCCAAGAGGTCAGAGCTATTGCTAAATTTCTTACAAAATCTCTATAGGATTGTCCATTCCATAGGGATTTTAAAGGATCATATAGGATTCAATCCTTTGTTCAAAGGCCTTAATAGGAAATTTTTCTATAGGATTGAAATTCTCCGAAATTCCTATGTTTATCCTCCGAATCAAAGGGGCCCTAAATATTTTCAGCACAAAAACTACTTATAATTTTCAGTTCAACCATTCTTAGATCCAACCGTCACATTGTGTAGGTCAAAAAGTTAGACCCATTACCACCGTTGCGCAAGGGTAGAAAGGAGTGGGCCATGACCCATGTATGTGGAGGAGGCGTAGGAGTGGCAGAAGGAAAAAAGTCCATTTTGCCCGTCACCGTCAACTATTGATCTAATCTGATTGGTAATCACTCAACCATAAAACCAGAGATATCGTATCCCAACAGCTTGTTTGGTAACTCGAGAGAAGGGGATTGGGAGTTTACACAAGGGAATTTATGATGAGATTAAGATGGAAATTTGATTTTTAATCCTAATATCTTGTTTGATAGGGGTGATAGAAATTGATAGGGAGTTTAATTGGAGATTAGGTCATTAATAAAAACGGATGGCTGAGATTTGTTTAGACAAAGTAAAGGAGGAATTCTCTCCCCATTACCTGCCCCTACTCAGGTATTGAAAAGGTGGGAGTTCCTTTCTCAATTCCCCATCCCCATCCCACCAAAATTCCCATGTCTCCCAACCAAACAAAACATTTAATAGCCTCATTCCTTTAAACTTCCAATCCCTCCTGAAAACTCCCTCCAACCAAACGGACCACAAGTGTTAAAACCAGGGCCCAAAATGACTCCCTTGATTTTAGGGTTGTTTTAGATGACCTGTTGTAAAGTTATGATCAAGAAGATGAATTTAGGTCAAGAGTTGTTGCTTGAATTCATCGAAAGTGGTGACCACAAAATGTGACGGCAATAAAAAGGAGAATGGAGTAAACAATTCTGAAGGATTGGAATCTGAAAGCTTTATCAAATGCAGCATTCTGTTGAGATGGTTCTATTTCAAGCATTGAGCCGACATTGATCAATATGGAAATCGGGTCTGAATAATCTGGATTAGATATATGTAGGCCCATATATGGCACAGCCCATGTACTAATGAGTCTTTTACTCCTTTCATCTCTAGAAAGGGAACAATGAAGATACCCAAAGCACATATTTGTTGTGTCAAAATTGGCAATTCCAAATATTTTCAGATAGGTTATGGAAAGTTCCATTGCATCCACAAACCGTTTGTGGGAATTAGTAGATCGTGATTCGTGAGGTCTATCTCTTCAAGAAACCCCGTTAAGCTGATGGTCAACTTTATTGCCGACTTCTTTAAACTTTTACTTGAAACGTAAATCAAAGATGAAAAGAACATCAAATGATGTAGAAGTACCGGTTTTTTAGGCTTGGTTCACCTACTCCGGAAATTGCTGTGTTGCATATTCTGAAAATATAATAATATGCATGCTTTTCGTTTGTTACAAAGACTTTTCTCCAGCTTTTGGAAGAATTCAAAACTACTTTGTGTAAACAATAATAGTTGCATGGCTCCAATAAGGCAATAATCCTTGGAAAATACCAATGCCAACTGCAGGAAAGCGAAACATCCCACCTGAAGCACCATTTTCTGTTTCATCTGCCAATTTGAGTCCTGCTTGCAAACTTCAGTCCCATTCCACCATGGTTAATTTGAATTTGCTTACCGGACTTTGGAACAGATGACTAAACTGAGGGCTTCTTGACATAAGACCATACCCTTAACCTTGAACATGTGTAATTTCTGCCTAATATAATTGACCAGACATGCTTGACTATTCTGGTAGACCTTAATTAGTTAATTACTATAGAAGACCCGGCGCAGCTTCTGATCTCACTGTTACGCGTAATATGTACATGCACAAGATTAATGTGTTGACCCAAGATTGTTTATCTTGCAGGAGTATCTCTAGTTATTTTAAAACCATGAAGTCAGCTTTGTGTTTTGGTCAGGTCAACTTTGCTACCCTTTAAAAATTTACTACCTCCCTACTGTTATCCCATGGATAGGATCAAAATACAGCAATACAAACATTTACAAATGAACAAGTCGAGCCATCAGAACAGTCAACAAAATCATATTTATGACTTGCAAACAACTCTGCTTGCCTGGTTTAATGTGATGTTTCGAAGACATTAGCTGTAAACTGAAAGCAAATTGCAGTGCATATTAAATACCTAGAAGCGGAAATGAATTACTCCGTACTTTTGATAGAGAAATTATTCTACATTTCTACGGAGAAATAGCTAGCATTCCCTTTCTGACATTAGCTTGCTTGTTGCGGCAGAATTCAGAAAAAAAGAATCACTTGCCAACTGGTAGCTTTATTGAATTGGCCAAAGAAATTATTGATAAAGAGCTTGTGCCGTACCATGGTTATTTTAATATGCGATTCATAAGAGATCAGCTACGGTTGGTTGAGTGATTCTCAGCCTTTTTTTTTAGATAAGTATTAGAGAAGTTGTATAATATACAATATTTATTTTGAGGGTCGCAAGTCTGAGACAGATGCATGAACAACAGATGACAAAAATGTAGGCATAGTCACATGGTCAATTTGCCCTATTTGAAAGTTTAGTAGTTTATCCACCCGTACATTTTTTATGCGTGTGTATAGCACATGTTCTTTTATACGGTCATCTTAGAAAAGTCTTTGAAAACTTATACATGCAATTTTTCACAGAATTACAAAATACAGTAGTGTTTTCCACGAGCAAAATCATAGGGGAAAAAAAGGAGGAAAAGACTCGCCTTGTTTGCTTTTCTCTTGAAGTCATGAAATCAAGATACTCTCCAGCCTCCAGGAAATACCAAGCAGTTTGGAAACAGAGAACTGAAATACCTCCTAGGCTTAAGCGGTATTAATTCTAGTCTAAAAGATGATTTTCGAGATTGGAAAATACTACCAACGTTTTATACTGCAAGTCGTTTTGACTTTTGTTCTAGTTAAAATTGTTTAAGCTCCAACAAGCTTATAAAATTATTTAGCAACAACTATAACATCAAATTAGTTTTGTTAGAACTATATTTAATATATTTTAATATTATATTTGTTTTGTGTTAAAAATATTAGTATGTTTTTCTATAAATTTGGTCAAACTAAGAAAAATTAAAATGCCCGATTCGGTGCTAGTTTTTCCTCTAAAGTGTGAACAGTTATTAGCATACGGCGGTGTTTTTTTCCCCTTGATTTTCTATTAGCATACAGTTATTAGCACACTTTCTTGTGAGGTTGATTGAAAGAAAAAAGAGAGAGAGAGAGATTGGGAAAAATATGGGTGTGTTTAGTTCATACCAAAATTACAAGTTTGATAGAAAAATTTTGATGTGATGAAAAAATTAGAAGTTTGAAGAAAAAATTTAAAACTAAACTCGGCCTATGTTTCTTCGTGAAATTTCGGATGTTAATGCCTGCGTAGGAGGCTACTCGTTTCAAACATCGAACCGAGTCCAGTCTACCATAGGCAGGCTTATCCAATATCCATAGATTGGAGGAACTCCCAATTAAACTCGGATGCACATGCACAACAGCACAGCACAAGTTGCCGCAGTACCAGCGCTGTACCACGTATAGCGTGGGTCTACGACCAGGATGCTTCCCTTCAGTTCAGACTGCAGAGCAGCAGGCAGCAGCCACCCCCGACCCCGAGCCTTGAGGTCACTGCTCGTCTCACACGACACACCGCCGCCCACGGCTTCCCCCCGCGGTTTGGCGGTTTCCAGCAGCTGCGGGGGATCAAAAACCTGCAGCCACCGCGCGTCGCGCGCCCACGCGCACGCACACGCGCGAAACCACCCGAAACACCGTCGATTTCCGCGTGCGCGCGGCTTCACCGTCCGCTCGCTCGCTTTGCTCACGTGGTGGTGGCGGCTGCTTGGTCAGATGAGCGCGTTTCGAGCGGGTGCGCGCGCGCGTGTGGGCACGCACAAGATCGCTTGTGTTTTGTATTGTAGCGTTGTTTACCGTCTCAGCTCAGCGCAGCGCAGCTCAGCTCGCGTATACGAGCAGGTGAAACACATGTGGCGGCAATGCTCTGTAGGCGGTGTGTCCAGTGGGGTGGGGGGGGGGGGGGGTCCGAGACCGCTTCACTCGGCGCCATGACTTGCTGTCCAGGTCACAGTCTCATCTCTGGTCCCTGCAACAGAAGTGGGGAGGGGGGGGCAGAGGGAAAGGTCTTTCGTCAGTTCAGTTTTCTTTCTTTAAGAGCAGGTGCAATAGAAGACTATAAACCAGCTACAAACATATTTTAAAAAGATAAATAATAAGAGAGAAGGACAACGGGCTATAAATTTGTAGCCAGCTGTAGCACGGACTCCAAGACACAGTGTGTGTATAACAGGTGAGACCATATATTAATAGTGTAGCATGTAACTATTGTATGAATAAGCTATTAGATTAGCTATATATGAATTGGAGTTAATAGTTGGCTACACTATTAAACTTGCTCTAACTAGCCGTCCAGAACTGTCATGCAGGGCATACTACAGCAGTACAGTACAGCCTACGTGTACATGGCACTATGATGCAGGACATGGTACACGGTACAGACTACATGTAATGATGTAGTACGAGGGAATTATATCTCTTCTTTTTTTCTTTTAGATTACCTGAGAATGGTGGAGTGAGCATATATATGCACGTAATGCGCGATTTTTCAGGACTTCTGCAGGAGTCTTCTCTGTCTGTCTCTCATTGCATTAATTAACCCCTTTTGCCAAAGAAAGAGGAGGTATTCGAAGTGTAAAAGCCAATCAACTGAGCAACTCCAAAGTACACCTCCTCGGCTGGCTGCTGAAGGTGGAGATACGGGGATACGCTATCAGGCTGGCATTACACAAAAAAAAAAAGTTCATTCCTTCAGTCCCCCTAGTTAGAATCTTGTTTTTCCTTAAAGCATGCCCAATAGACTTGGTAATGAAATCCAATCATAAAATTAGGGAACATAAATTAGGGAACATTCGTTAGAAAAACTTGATCCAACAGTCTCCCTACCCTCAGGCTCAATAGTTAGTATTCCCAAATCCTAGTTTCTCGTTCTGCCTCCTCGCGCGCATCGGACGGAATGTTTCCGCGGCGCTCCTCCTCTTTGCGCGCTCACAAGTTGCCGGTTCAATCCATTCCGCTGTCGGTGTCCTCTTCCTAGCAGGTGGCTAGGTTTGGCTAGGGCACCACAAATTAGAGTGTGTTTAGTTCACGTTAAAATTAAAAGTTTGGTTGAAATTTGAACGATGCGACGGAAAAGTTGGAAGTTTATGTGTGTAGGAAATTTTTGATGTGATGAAAAATTGAAAGTTTTAAAAAAATTTGTAACTAAACAACTCGGCCCAGTGGAATAGGCTACGGATTTACCTCGTTGAAGAAACGAATTGCTACAGCATAGGCTCAGCGTTTCTTTTTTAAGAAATCGAAGACAAGAACAAATAGTACGACCACTCTTTGGCGTTGAGGATGGCGCTGCCTGTGTGGGCAGGAAGGGGAAGATAGGCGTGCATACATGAGATGAGGAAGAAGCTGATCAACAACCTGGTCCCCACCAATTACTTATGTGGCAAACCAACAAACATATTGGGATTTAAATTTTGGGTTTCTTTTGGAGGTAGGGATGGTTGTTGGGCTCAATTTTTATTTTGATATTCCCAGTTTACAATTTTTGGAAATTAAATATTTGGGAGCTATTGGGCATGCCCAAGTATATCTTTCAAAGACACATAATGTAATTTTTAAAATTATTATAGGGTAATACTTTCACACTTCTATCGGTAGCGATCCAAAAGATTATAAAAAACAACTGAAAAAAATCATAGATTAATTAAATTATTGCGGCTTACAAGCCTCAACTTAAACAAGCAGGTCGTAGAGGGTTAGCTAGATAAAAAACGATAAAATGAGTTAATGTTTCATAGTTTATTAACTTGACACCCGAATTTGGTAAGACTTCCCCCTCTGGTCACCCATTTATTTATTATAAAACCATTTATTTGTATAGCTCCTATTTTAAGATATGTTGATGTATCGAAAAGCAGGTAATTGAAATCAATGATATTTTCTACATCCTAAAATAAATCCAAGCGTTCATTTCAACGATGATTATATACCATTACAACAAGATCAACAATTCAAGATCTTTCATAATTGCAAAAACTTTAAGGTCCCTCGCAAAAGTGATACTAAGGGTATGTTTAGATCCCCTGTCAAGTTTCTTTATCCTGTCACATCGAATGTTTAGACACATGTATGAAGTATTAAATATAGAAAAAAAACTAATTATATAGATTACGTGTAAATTGCGAGACGAATCTTTTAAGCCCAATTGCTCCATGATTTGATAAATGCGTGCTACAGTAAACATTTACTAATGATGGATTAATTAGATTAATTAGGCTTAATAAATTTATCTCGCGGTTTACAGATGGATTCTGTAATTTGTTTTGTTACTCCCTCCGTCCCACAATATAAAGGATTTTGAGTTTTTGCTTGCAATATTTGACCACTCGTCTTATTCAATTTTTTTTTGCAAATATAAAAAATAAAAAGTTGTGCTTAAAATACCGTAGATAATAAAGTAAGTCACAAATAAAATAAATAATAATTTCAAAAAGTTTTGAATAAGACGAGTGGTCAAACGTTGTAAGCAAAAACTCAAAATCCATTGTATTATGGGACGGAGGGAGTATTAGACTAGGTTTAATACTTCAAATATGTGTCCGTATATCCGTTGTGATATTGTAAAAAAAAATTCACCCAAGAGGTAAACAAAGCCTAATGATCTTCTCCCTCCGTATGGTCAATTTGATCATCACACAGACTGACTGACTGACACATGGTTGGCCCTTGAGCTTTCCAGCAGGCAGCCATGGCAACAAGTTTCAACCCCTCAGCCAAATTCCCAAAGGCAGCAACAAATGGGTGGAAGATGTGTGACGCCCTGAACGGCCCAGGGAAAGAAAGAAACACATATTCCGTGGACAGCGAAACCAAGAAACACATAAAAAAAAATCGAAGAAAGCAAGGAACACGTGTCACTCTCGAGTCGGGTATCCATCCGCTGAGCAGCGCAGCCAACGAGATGCGAGTGTCTGGGTTTTCTTGGAAACAACCGCATAAATCCGGGTGAAAAAACAAAAAAGAAAAAAAAAACCGTGGACCATATATATCAACCGTTAGTGGGAGTAAAAGAAAGTACTTTAGGAAAAAAAGCGTTAGTAAACTTTTCTAAATGTGGCACGCTATAACTGAGTCAATTTTCTATAAGACATAACTATCACCTGATTAAATGAAACGGTTGATTACTTGTTAGGAATTTTACACTAATAAACATAGAGTACTTTACTAATGATAGTGTACACATACCTAAAGATAAAAGAAAAATATAAAGTCCTTATCGGACAATAAACACACTTTTCTAAAGATAAAAAGGAAACTAACAAACTATTCCTAATTAATAGATAAACTGCCATGCCGCATCCTCTTTAAACTCGGTCACTTAGAGATAAGCTTCCTTTAGTAGATTGATTTCCTTAACCGAATATAGCAGGAATTCGACTATTGGCGACTTGATAACTCCCGTCGGCTGATTCTGAGATGCTGCAGCCGATAATGATTCTAAGCCGATGACGCCTTTACCGATTACCAAATTTCACTGTTAATAGATAGCTCAGTTTTTTATAAATTGAAAGGAGTATTTGCCGCCTAAATATTTTCTTTGATGATACAGCGTATATTGCTAATCAATCATTGATCGCCATTTACTAATCCAAGATTTCGCTACTACATTAGCACCTTGTTTTGAAAAGGATGCTAAAAGTACTCCATTCTTTTTCTATTCAAAAAAGAAGAAGCTACACAGAGCATAAATATTTCTTTGATCCTACGGTGTACTACTGTGCTATACTATATCAAACCATCGATTGGCATTTACTAATCCAATACTATTTCCTCGCACCATGTTTCGAAAATGATGCCAAAAATAGTCCGTTGGGCCTCAACAATTAATAGTACTCCTACAGCACATTCTCCATTCCATAAAAAAACCACCCTATTATCGAAATGTGACACATTCTAATACCACAAATATATTTATATAGATAGAATCCAAGTTTACTTTTTAAAATTTGAGTGGCCTACGGCGGCTACGGTTGCATGCACGTACTTTCTTGGTTCCATAAAAAAATAACATAGTGTTGAACGTCTATTCAGATTTATAGTATTAAAATATATCATATTTCGTACTAATTTAGTCTTTTATAGAATTGAGAGAGTATTCTATTCATCTAAAAATAGACAATCCTTCGTAAGTTGAGTTTTTCTTTTGGGATGGAGGTGGGTACGTGCATACAACTGGTTCACATACTCTACCATAATGACACTTATATATGAAACAAATAAGAGGATGATCCTATTTTATAATAACAGTGATATTATGGTAGATGATGCTCACCTCACCGTAGGCCATTCCAAGTTTGAAAACTTGAATTAAGTGGATATCAAACGGGAATCATTAGCCCAATAAACAAAAAACGAGTACTACTATTACCAACCAAACACTACAGGAAAGAGTAGTACTAGTCCCACTCCCACCAACAACAGTTGAGATCCTCTGCAGTAATACATGTGCCGTACTGCTCACTGACATATGGACCCGAGGGGCTGTAGGGCCCACATGTCAGGGAGCCCTACTGCATGAGAGGACCTGCATCCCACCAACAACTCGACAGGGTCAAAGCCGAGAAACAGCCACGAGGCCGCCTCCCTCTCCAAAACCGTAGTGACCTCGCCCTGTGTGGCTGTGTCCCCAAACCCGGTAAAAAAAAGGGCCCCCCCGGAAAGTCCTAGACCGAGAAAAGCTGCGACCTCCGTTGCGCGAGAGAACGAGACGAACGGAAGGAGTTGGGAAAGGGAGACGCGAGATTTGTTGTTACCACTAGGAGGCCATGGTGGTGGTGGTGGTGTGCGTGCGGGGGAATTAGGAGGAGGAGTAGTTGTTGTTGTTTGGTAGAGTCGAGCTTGCGTAGTTCTCGTGGGCTCTCGTTTTTGCGTTGCGTGTGCCTCGCCATCCGCCGCGTCCCTATCCAACCCCCCTCCCCGCATTCCTTCTCCCCCTCGTCGTCGTCGTCTTCCTCCTCCTGCGGCGGCGACGGCACAGATAAGATTTGGTTAGGAGCTGTTTTGTTTGTTGGGTTGAAATCGTCAAGTAACGTGGACGTGGGGGTGAAGCAAAGGAAGGGAGGGGAGATTGGGTTTGGGTGATGTGAGGATTGATTTGTTTTTTTTTTTTGGGGGATTTTCTCTTCTTGATTGATTCGTTCTTGGCGTTGAGGAGAGGCAGCGGTGTTCGTTAGATTGATTTTTCGCTGTCTCGGGAGAATTTCGCTTTCCCGGTTGGGGGATTCCCTCGGTGGGGGGCATCTGATTCGCGATCGGGTTGGATTAGATTCTTTTGGTGCAACGTAATCTGATAAGTGGAAAAAGAAATTTCAAGATTGTGAGGAGGAGGAGGAGGAGGAGGAGGTGATCGAGAGAGGGCATCGATTCTTGGTGGTGCCAGGGGAGCCATCGGAGTCGTGGGGGTGGAGGTGGAGGTGGGGGGAGCCCGATCTCGGGTGGCCGCGGCGGCGATGGCCGACCGGCTGGATCGGTGGCGCGAGCTCCTCCGCGGGGCGGCCGGCTCCGCCGGAATCTGCGACGTGATCGAGAACGCCATCCTCGTCGCCGCCGCCGACGCGCCGCAGGAGCTCCTGCGCCGCCGCGACCGCATCTGCGAGATCCTCTTCACCGCGCCGCGCGCGCCGCCCTGCCACCACGGGTGCGGCAGCGCCGCCACCCCGACCCCGGCCACCCCCGTGGAGGAGGACAAGGGCAGCGTGCGCCGCGTCCCCGAGAAGCAGAGCAAGGTGGACAGCAGCAGCAACGGCGCCCTCGGCGGCGGCGGCGGCCGCCGCGACGACGTCGATGACGACTCTGACTCTGACTCCGACGACGAGCGCCTCCGCCGCGCCGCGGCGAGCAACTACGGTCACAACTACGATGATGACGACGAGGAGGAAGAGGAGGAGCAGGAGGCGGCGCCGGCTGAAGAGGACGAAGAACAAGAGCTGGACCCCGAGGCTGTGGAGCTTGAGGCACTCACCAACGAGATCGACGAGGAGTCACAGGTCGTCGGCGAGGTTCTCCGCATCAAGGACCTCTTCTTGCACAAGGAAGATCATGTATGATGAACTATTCCCAGCTTTCAGTTCTTCCATGAGTAGGAGTTGTTCCATTCCTCAACAGGGACTTAACATTTGATCTCAACTGTGGTTTTCGCAGTCGGATGCTACTTTGTTCGAATCACTGAGGAGGCTGCAGCTGATGCAATTGTCCGTTTCCACGCTGAAGGTACTGTGTTGGATAGCGCATATGAGCTATGCGGAGTGACGCATAGTGGTTCTGTTTGGTTTGCTAATCTCCGATGTTGTTTGTTGTAGGCTACTGAGATTGGGAGGGCTGTTAATGGGCTGCGGAAGCACAACTCGCAGCAAATTCGTCACCTTGTGCGCACTCTCATTGAGTAAGTTCAATATGCTTGCACTAAATTTCATTCTCTAGGGCTGATCTAGCTTTTAATTTAGAGAACTTACTGAAGCAAATTGATACTCTACTGTACCTATAAGTTTCTGAAAACATGATAGAGTCTACTGATTTAGCTTCTGTATTCTCCAGTCTTTGTACTACTTGAGTGAATTATTTACCTTATTTGTAGTGTGGTTATTAACCAATTTTGGAAACATTGTTGACGTCTTAAAACATTTTTTTTTTCAGAGGTTGGAAAATTTTGGTTGATGAGTGGGTCAGCACCACTAATGTTGCCCTTACAGGTAATAAAAGTTATTTTGTTTCATATCGCGTATGAGTCATCAATTTGTAAGTGAATGTTCACCTCTTAACATGTAATGGATCTTTTGATCTGTAGACAACTCCCCGGGCTCTTCAAAAACATCTGTTGTCGATGATGCTGATGATGAAGGGCTTCCTTCTCCACCTCTGGATGAAGGGGCGTTCTTTGCAACCCAGACTACTGCTATTCAACTCTCTGAGGTACTAATTTTTGTTTGTTCCTGGTATCTGAATTGTTTTGGTCCAGAACACAATTCTAACTTTGCATTGTTGTTTTTCTTTCTGCTTCATCTTCCTGACCTAAAGTTCTTTGATGAAATGGATGAAGATGGAAGTAAGTACAACAACTCAAATTACATAGTTTCCCTTTTTTTTTTCTGTGCACTATAATAATTCAAGTTATACATTTTATGACAGACTTGAGACATAACAATGATGGGAGCCTTGGAAATAAGAGAGAAAATAATGGCAGGAGGCCTACAAGCCATCCAGCTTTGACAAAGCAAGAGCCTCCCCGTAACATGGGAGCTGTTGAAAAAGTTCAATCCAGGAGGCCGGAATTGGCAAGGCAAGAGCCATCAATGAGGCAGGCTAACCCACAAACCCCTCAAAATTCAAGTTTGCTAGTCAAACAGCAGGCCATGCTTCACAAGCAATCTAAGCCCTTGAGTTCTGATTCTGGACCTGGGAGACCATTAAGGGCAGCTCCTCAGCAGAAGCCCTTTGTTGAGATGAAATCTAGACTGGCTCGAGAGCAGGTTGCTGTTGAAAGAAAACCTGCAGCGAGCCATGTGGATGTAAGTATATATGCTATTACTAAGGCCTAATAGTATGATAATCCTCAGAACATCATGACCTAAATATCTGAACTTTGGTTCTAGAAATCGAGGCATCCTGCACAACCTTCAGCAGGAGTCAAGCTAGAGTCGGCAAAGCCAAAGATCTATGATGGTTTGGAAAGCAATAGTAGGCTGGAAGCAGCAAAGAGGAGGCTCCAGGAGCGCTACCAGGAAGCTGAAAATGGTTCGTCTTTCTTCTTTGTCAACACTCATTACCCTCCTTTTTTAACTTGTACAGCTCAAATATTGAGGGTTGTGCCTAATTTTCTTACTGCTCCTTCGACGCAGCGAAAAGGCAGCGCACCATACAAGTAATGGAGCTGGGCGACATACCAAAGCCTAAGCATCAAAATAGACAACCTATGATGAAGTCAAGGAATCACATTAGAAGTTGGGCAAATGGTCGGCGATAATTCTCCCGTGATTCTTTTTTCCCTCATCTGATGAATCATTACCATGCCTGGCTGGTCGGAGCGCATATGCATGCTGACTCGAAACACCTGAACTTAGTTGCCAGGGCTTAGAACAGAACTTTTTTGAACATATAAACACCTCCAATGGGTGGTTTCTCTTTGAAGACGCAAGAGCTGCTCCGGATGCAAATCCAATAAGTAACACCTCTTGCATCCGGAAGAGTTTAGTCATGTCTGGTTATTAGGAGATTGGGCATGTAGTTCGACCTGTACCGGCTGGTTACTTTCTTTCTTTTTCTTCAAAGGAAGCTGTAGATACCAGATAGAATAATCGTCAATATTCTCGTACATTCTATCTGCCCTCAACATTTTACATGATTCAGTGAAACACTCATGGCTCACACTAGACTTTTCCCTTGCAACAACTGTGGAACAAATACGCTTCTGGTGAACTGAGCTAAGGTCAGCAACACCTTCCAGTGCTGGCGTACATACATCACTACATTTGCCAGACTGCCAAATTGATCAGCTGCTAGACGTTCAACATGTTGAAACGCTTCACTGTCAAGGCGTGAATTCAGAGTACGTTTCAATGAGAGATTTTGTTTGGCTATTGAAAAAGAGGATTGGAACGAGGGAGAAAGCGATTGGGAGATATGCGTGTGGGCGCTGAGTGGATTTGGGAGAGAGCGTGGATTCCACCGGGCGGAGTGGTTGCCCGGCCATTAGCATGAACAGCCACCCAAAACGGACACGGCCCCACACCACCCCACCCCACCCCCCCCCCCCCCCCCCCCCCCCCCCCCCAATTGAATCCCTCTTGCCTCGTTATCCATCGCTCCAAAAATTCCATGAGAAGTTCTCTCCAGCAATCTATTTTCCTAGCGACATATATTCATATTTATACGGTGTGTAATCTGCCACAAGATGAATGCTGAAGAAATCACCGTTGGTTCCTCGTTAAGAATCTTCACAAAATTTGATCACAAACTGTGTTGACCGGATAAGATAGTTATTACTATGTAATATGACACGAAGTGATTCTGCAACCGTAGATGTGTACCACGTGGAGTTGAGGCCGACAAGTAGATCATGTCGTTGCTCAGCACATGTAGCAAAACCACTGGATTTGCGGGGTAACCGGAGCGCAACGCAAAACGCAATGCCACATTGCTACTCTCCTCTCTATCTGCTGCATCTCTCATCACGGTTCGATCGGTTTCGATTCCTTTGGATGCCCACTCGCATGTGCGTGTTGTGGTTGGGAGAGCCCCTTTCTTTGACTGGTTCCTCCCTATAGACAGACAATATGCGTCACACAAGTCCTCTCCTACCCACCTCCCACCTCAGTCCTCTCTCCAGCCCCCACCCCCCCCCCCCCCCCACCCACCATTCTTAATTAACGTAAAGCTAATGGCTAAACAAATCGATTTTTTGAGGTGATAATGGCTAAACAAATCAAATGGTGGCATGTACTTTTTGTGATTCGTCGATCACAAAACTACAGACTCAACACATACTGTAAAATGTTATGGATTTAGTACTAAAATTATTGCAGATGTCCTCGTGTTTTTATTCGTTTAGTAATTGGTTACAGCTTCTTTAAAACTAAAACTAAGGGCATAATAAATTTCATGATTAAGAAACACATTGACTACACGCGCGACTCTACGGTGGTGCCCTGAACAAAACCTGGTCCTAGTTTGCGAGATCTAATTCTAAAAAACCTGATAATTACTAGAAATTATGTTTGCATCTTCAGATCAGCTGGCTAGTTGTTGGTGAAACAGGACATGAATGTGATGCGGTGCCGTGATGTCATTTATGAGTAGGAGTGCTAGTAGTACTATAGCTGTAGCTTTGTTCCGTCTGTTGGAGTGGCTCTGTGACAGTGGAAGGTCGAGTTTGTTATGATTTGGATCTTGGTTGCCCCCAGTATTGAATAGAGCTGCTTCTGGAATGTCAACATTCGCGGTGGTTTAATTCTCCAACTTGGAACAAAACTACCTTAAATTTACTTTCAAACTCGATTAATATAACAACTCAAGAGTTTTACCAAACGTAATGAACATTTTGGCAAAATTCAGTTGACTCCTCGATCGATCCATGGCACCTTGATCCAAGATTTGAAATCTAGCTTGAGTGTGTTCCAAGCTGTGAAGTTAGTTTGGGTTCAACGTTCGGCGAACGTGGTAGCACATAGGTTAGCGAAGAAAGGTCTTTTCTGCTAGTTGTTTCACAACCTGGGTTTTGGTTCCTCCAGGTTTTATTGTCTTGATGAAAATTGTAATAACGTTTTTTTAGGTGAATATAGTGCTACCAAGGTTTACCCTAAAATAAACTACAAAACTCTCAAAAGAGATAAACACATGAATATTCTAAGAAGTAGCTAATCAGAATCCGAAGAAATTTATTATCTAGAGATCATGTTAATAATAAGTGTTATGTTGACAATAAGTGTTACTTCATCCATCTTAAAATATGGTGACCTCGTACTAAATTAAACACAACAAGGTCATTGTATTTTTGGGCTAGAGGGAGTAAAATATTAATGGGAATATAGGGTTTGTTCAGTGCCGAAATTAACCCTATTAAATTTTGGCGCACGTTACTAAAATTTGGCTATGTTGAATGTGTTTAGTTTGTAGCCTTACTGAAAATTGGTATAATTATTTGTATGAGAAAAAACTTCAAAAATTCCAATTTTTAAAAAGGAAAAAATACCAAATTTTGTTAGAGTGGCAATGACAAGAGTATGTTTACATTGTTACCCTACCAAGATTGGTATAGTTAAAAGTGGTAGCAAAGTGAATAAGCCCATAGATATTTACGCAGTGTTTAGATCTAGGGGTAAAAACTTTTGCCGTGTCACATCGGATATACGGACACACATTTGAAGTGTTAAACATAGACTAATAACAAAACACATTACAAATTCTGCCTGTAAACTGCGAGACAAATTTATTAAGCGTAATTAATCCATCATTAGTAAATGATTACTTTAGCATCACATTGTCAGATCATAGAGCAATCCGGTTTAAAAGATTCGTCTCGCAATTTACACGCAATATGTGTAATTAGTTTTTCTTTACCTATATTTAATACTCATGCATGTGTCCAAATATTTAATGTGACAAGATAAAAAATTTTGCGGGTGTAAACAGGCCCTTAAGAAAGTTGTTACAGTTGGTTGAAATTCCTTTAAATAAGGCCAAATACAGGTGTAAAAATCCGTAAGCTCCAAACTTGCACCATACTTTGAGCTGGGCCAATCTGTACGAATTGTACTCGTGGCAGTGACCAAACTGACTGATACCTTTCCATGCAGAACAACAACCAACTGTATCTGTACACGGACCACAGGATGACAGGACCAGACCTCACCAGACCAGCCCCATGGCCCTGTGATCCACGAGTGGACCCCACCTGTCATTGTCTAGCGCTGACGAAAAAAGAAAAAAAAAAAGCTACTCCCACCTCCTGGCCGGTCGGCCGTGCAGGTGGCCGAGTGGACGGCCGCCGTGGCCGGTGGTCCACTCACTGGCGCTCCGGTCACGGCAGCCACTGGCGACGACGGCGACGTCGAGCTCGAGCCAAGTGGGAACGCGGCGAGGGGGTTTGCGGCTAGGCGAGAGAGAGCTAGCTCCCATTGATGACGCGTCATCCCAACCATCGCTGTTAGTGCGCTGCCGGTGGTCAAGCTCAGCTGCTCAGGCTCAGCGTGTGCCGCCCCTTGAATTTGTGATTTGCTTTGCTATCCTGTTTAGACGTGTTTTAAGTCCCTGTCACATTGGATATTCGAACACTAACTATAAATATTAAACGTAGACTATTAGTAAAATCCATCTATAATCTTGGACTAATTCGCGAGATGAATCTATTGAGCCTAATTAATACATGATTAGTCTATGTGATGCTACAGTAAACATTATCTAATTATAGATTAATTAGGTTTAAAAAATTTATCTCGCGAATTAGCTTTTATTTATATAATTAGTTTTGTAAGTAGTCTATATTTAATACTCTAAATTCGTGTCTAAATATAGGGACTAAAGTTAAGTCCCTAGATCCAAACACCACGACGGCTTTGTTCATGCGCCTCTTTTTTTTCATTGTCTCTTTTCTGTTCTTTTCTTTTCTTTTCTTGTTTTGATCGATCGCCGGTCGTTTTCTCGGTTGGTGGATTATACAAGTCGCCACTGCCCATTAGAGATGATGATGATGATGATGATCAGGATCATGCCGATGGCGTTGCTCGAGGAGAAAAATCATGCCAGATGAGATGCTGATCGTTAGGTTTCGTCTGGGACTGGGGTTCTGAATCTACTTAGTTACCTGTATTAACTGAAAAACTTAATTTACCTGTATTCTTGCCCAGGCAAAATGAGCTCTGGATATCAACCCATGTTCCCGTTCACCGGCTTGACCAATGGCAAATCAGTGTGATTTGTCATTATCAGATGCCCTAAAATTACCTCTCTCTCTCTCTCTCTTTTTCAATTAACTGCATTTCACTGTAGGAAAAAAAAGGTTGGTCTAATTTATGAAGAAAACACGAGACTAAAACATTACAACCACACAATTAGTTAGAGGAGAACCAATGAAAAGGCCTAAAATTAAAGTTAAAGTCTCTTCTTGTTGGGTCGGCACAGGCCGGTGATGACTGAAGACCAAGAAAGCTAGCTTGAGAGTAAAAAACTTGTCTCATGTGACAAGAGCAATAACCCAATGTGACTGTCAAAGTCACACCTCGCAATTATCTACAGCTCTGAAAATGACGTTTTTTTATCGGGAGGGACTAGCATCATGCAGCCAAGCTTGTATTCAAACAAATCCGAAAGAAAGTCATAGCACGATGGCTGCAAAGTTGAATACTTTCGTAGACGCACTGCAATGCTGCATGACCGCATCCATCCATCCATCCATCCTGGTGCTGCAGAGAAAGTGAAGAATCATTCCACCAACTATAAAAACCGTGATGAAAAGAATTAACTACTCCTACAAGACAGTACAGTAGAATACTCCTAGCTACTTCCTTTGCTTTATATTACAAGTCGTTTTAACTTTTTAAAGTTTGATCAAGTTTATAGAAAAAATTTAATAACATTTTTAAATAGAAAAATTAAAACTAACATTTAGTATATTTTAATATTTTATATACTTGGTTAATTTTAAAGGAGCTTGTTTAGGGAAAAAAATCAAAATGATTTGTAGTATAAAACGGTGGGAGCAGTACGTACATACGGCTTTGGTGATCGATACTGGAGGGGGCCTTTAGCTTGTAGATGCGCAGAAGATGGCGGCAGCAAAGCATCCATAATTCAGGTTCCTGGGTCCCCTCCAATCTTAGATAGTGGCGATAATTGTTTGGACGGAGGAGAGCGAGGTTGTTGGCCTCTTTAATCTTTATCTGCCCTTCTGCTGCAGTTTCTGCCCTCTCGGTGTGTAATTGTGTTTGGTGGCAGGTGTTCGGTGCTAGACCGCGACACCCTCCATTGATTTTGCTGTAAAAAACATCGCGAAACTAAAGAATCTGGTGATCAACTGGGTTCAGATTTCATTTCAGAATATATCGTCTTTGGTTCAACAGCATTTGCGATATGATTTGTCATCCGTTGAGAGTTCAGACTATTTAAGAATCCGATCTGTAGAATTTGACGGATCGATCAAAGCTTAACTACTAGCTCCCACTTGGGCAAAGCTTTAGTGCCGTGTTGTTGGAGATGAATATTAATCATGGTGCTCTTCTGACGTGTTGGCACAAACAAAGGAGATCGAATTGAATCTGTGCATGACCCACACACATGTACATGTAGACTGTAGTTTGTTTGCTGTCGACGACGGAGTGCGTACGATGGTTATGCTGGTTGAGAGAAGCGATTGGATTGTACTGGAGGGTCCGGAGCCTGAGGGCGAGCTGTCGCTAGCCTCCGACCACGTGCCCCGTGGATGGAGATCTGCTGATTTTGTTCTACGAGGATTCTGCAAAAGTTGTTTGTCCCTCGCGTAGGATTTGTAGCCTATGAGCCTCGGCTACGGCCTACGGCGGCATGTTTCTTGCTTCATGGCTTTCTCCATCCACCGTGTCTTGGTGCAGCCATGGCATTGGTGCTACCTGCTGCGTGTGGCACCGCCCACGGAGCTGACTCTCCGACGGCGACACGCGCGACGACGTATGTCGACGCCTCGCCGGGGTTCTTTTCGTGGGGTCTCGTGGTGGGCTTGTCACTTGTTGGCTGAGCTGGAGGCCTGGAAGGCTGGAACAGGGAGTTGGGCTGGAAGCCCGGAACGGTATTGAGATGAGGGTCCGGCCCATGTTTGTTGGGCTGGAAAAGGATTCTGAATCATGTGAGGCCCATACTAATTGGATTTACGACGTTTGTGCGGCCCATTATGGTTGAGAACGGAAGGGTCATGTAAGTTGGGGGAAAAAGGTACACCGAAGGTTCCTCGACTCGCCATCGAGTTACAAAATCCTCCCCCAACCGCAAAACAAGATATGTGATATCCCTTAACTTACAAAACCGTTTACTTTAGCTCCTTCGGTTGTTGTAACTTGTAACCCCGGTTTTATCTGACGTGGCGGCTGAGTCAGCGTGGAACCCACGTAGGCCCCACATGCCAAGGTGTCCACGTCAGCACCTTCTCTCTTTTCCCAAATTATTTTCATTTTGGGCCCACTTTCCGTCTCTCTCTCTCTCTCCTATCTTTCTCGATTTCTCTCATTCCTCCCTCCCTCTCGCTCTCTGCTCTAGCATGGGAATGGGGATGCCGGCCAGCGCTAGGGCTGGCGCACACGGCGGCATGCGTGGCCGGAGGGCGGTGCGGCCTGTGACGGTGGCTCCTAGGGGTCTTAGCTTTCCCCAGGTAGCAGCGCGCAGGCTCAGAGCGGTGCGAGCTCGCTGGCCTCCCCGCCCTCCTCGCCGGCGTCGCCTCCTCCCTCTTCGTGCGCGCTCGCCGCTGGCCTCCCCGACGCGGCAGGCGGGGCGGCGCCATGCGAAGCGGCGGTGGATGAAAGATGGCCTCGCCGGGAGCGACGGGAGCGGGTCGGGGAAGGTCGCCAAGTCAATGTGGCCAAACTGGGACGGGGTCACGTGAGGACGCGGAAGCGGCAGGAGAGGGCATAGAGCGCGACAGCCTAGCGGGACGAAGAGGGATGCGCTCTCGCGGGACGTCATCGCTGAGCACAAGCAAGAAGAGGTGGCCCACTGCGCCGCCGCCGCCACTTGGGTCGACGACAGCGGTGAAGATCAAGGGCTCCTCCAACGGCGTTGCTCTTGGAATCACCGGCTGCTCCACCACCATCTCTCCCGCCTCGCGTCCGGCTTCGCTGCGCCGCCGCTCCCCACCCTCGTCGTTGTTGTGTCGACGGCTGCTCCGCCTATGCCTCATGGGCATGGACAATTTCCCCGACGCCGTATGCAACTGACATGTGGGCCCACTATTTTTAATTTATTTTTGGATGGATCGCCACATAAGCGCCAAGTCATTGCCACATGGAATGAAGACCTAGTCAAAAGAGCCATGTAGGCGTCACGTCAGCCAAAACCGGGGACAATACCGCCGAGGAACCTAGTTTGCACTGGTTTTGTGAGTTGGGGGATGTGTTATATCTGGTTTTGCGGTTCAAGAACGATTTTGTAATTCAGTGACAAGATGAGGGATCTCTGGTGTACTTTTTCCTACTATAACCAAGATGGTGTGGGCTTACTATATCGAATTGATGAATTGGATAGTGTGTATGGCTTCGCCTTTCTTCCCCAAATCGCAGTCACTCGACACACTCCTGTTCATCTTCCTCAAGCAGCTAATGCATGTTTATCTCTCCTCGGCTGCTGCTATGAGATACGCCATATATAGTTTTTCTTTTCGAACAGACGGTTAGAATTGATTGGCGTTATATTGATATGAGAGGATAAAAGTACAATATGCCATATATAATTGATGTATTTTTGCAAAAAGTTAGAGGGTAGGCTAAAGTCTAATGAAGCCTACATATTGCATCCATCCCGACCAACCCTACTATACCCCCATCATATCTGGATGGTATGGTTAGGCCGATCAATTTGGCTACTACTAAGAATCTTATGAGATGTCGACGTATAACGATATGGGCTTCAGGTAACATTGTCCGATGAACTATGATTAGACCTGACTAAAAAAGATAATACAAATAATGATATCAATTTTGCTTAATAATAAAGCATCATATTTTTAAAGTGGTTGTGTTCACTTCTTTTCTCACTATGTGATATATGATGTTTCCCTCTTATCTGTATGCAAGTATATTGTTATCTTCCCTAATTCCATCTTATTTATTCTTTTTTCTTTTTCTTATGTGTTAACTTGAATTAATATTTTTGTCATAATTAAATAGATAATAAGTTGTTTTCTTGATTTTTCTCCTATACAACAAGTATGGAACATTGTATGATTTTCAAATTATATTATAAGTGTATCGAATCTAATGTGTAAGATACAAAACTATAGTATAAGATTTGACGTTTTCTTGAAAACATGGCACCGTAAGTATAGGTAGTCTCATAAATATTGGTTATCCATATAAGAGGGCTACCATTTCTCAACTAAACTTGTCAACGTAACTTCGAGAGAAGGTAAGAAAATAAGGAGGTTAGTTACCAACCACACACAAGGGAAAATATCGCTCACACGCATTGCATGATATATACTCCCATTAATCAATAATTTACTAATATTATTAAATTTCACAATGTTTATTGAAAATTTGTTCTTTTGTGACAATGTGGTGCGAGACTAAAACTTGAACACCATATTGTTCCGTTGTTTCATGTTCTTCTTTATTGTCGATGATAATATAGCTAGAACCAGCCACTAGCATTTGCACTTGAATACTAGAAGCTAGTTCATATGTAGGGATGACAATTTGACCCGTTTGCCCGTTTACCCGTGAGTAAAAACCCTAATAGAGTTGGTTTGTTCTCCATTTAGTACCCATAGGTTTTTTATTGGGTCAAAACCTGTACCCAATGGGCAAAACCAACTAACATGTGGGCCCTCAGTCAAATTAACATAAATGCCACCATCTAGGATTGATGAACTTGTAATGCTTGTATTGTTGAACTTGGTACAACTGTACCATTTCTTTAAACTGTGATAATGTCTCTCTGCTTGTGGAGATTTGTGGTTGAAGTATTGAACTATGAGTCTGTGATGGGTAAACGGGCATGCCCGTGGGCACATGGTGCCCACGGGCAACGGGCATGGGCAATGTTCCTTGCCCGTCATATACTAATGGGCATGCCTGCGGGCATGAATTACCTCGCGGGCATGGGCATGGGTAGTCGCTACCCGTGCCTGTCGTGCCCGACCGCCATTCCTATTCATATGGATGTGCTCTATATTATTTATGGTTTTAAATGAGTTAGTAATAATTGTACTTATTAATTTTATTGTATGCACACAAGTTACTTGACTTGTATTTTAGAACATGAGAGATATTTTTTCTAATCATAATTTAGAATACTCCGAGGAATTATAAATGTAGAGTATAATATATTTAATGATACATATATTCATTTTTTATGGATAAATTAAATATTGACATTTGTTATGAATCCAATGGTCGAAGTACACTATAAATATTGTATAAGTGACTTTCATTATTTACGAAATACATGTTGTGTGTTGGGTTTTCTTTATATTAGTTTCTTTCTATAACAAGCTTTGACGATAGGTTGTGTTTTTAGATCTTTTTAAAAGTGGTTCTTTAAAGGGATGAAACGATCTTTTAAAACAAGGTTTATTGTTTAGGAGTAAAGAGGACGAATGTGCGTTTTTTTCATTATGGTTGATTTTTTAGAGAAATTTTCCATTATTTTAGTTTTTCTTAAAGAATGGTCCTTACTAAGAAAATTCAATATTCTATTTTTAGAATGCTTTCTATATAATATTATTTTGAAAAAAGAAAAATCAAAAATCTAACTGTGGAATCAACCATGCATATTATATAATATTATATTATAATTGCATTATGCCATAAAATCATTCTATTAAACCCCTCCCACCCTCCCTCCCACCCGCCTCCCTCATTCCTTCCCCGCGCGCGGCCCCGCCTCCCCCTAGCCCCCCGCGTAGGGATGACAATTTTACCCATGGGTCCGGGTATCCGTGGATACCCGACCCGATGGGCATGGGTGTGGGTGTGAATTTTTACCCATGGGCACGCCCGCCCGATACCCGAAGACGTCATGGGCAACATGCGGGTTTCATTTTTTACCCGTGGGTAACCCATACCCGACCCGATACATACGTATTAGCTAATTTCGACTCATTTCTTAATTTTTATACCATTTCTATTGTTCATTTGTGATGCTAACTGATACTAAGTTGCGATGTAATTCAAATTATTGTTGATAATCGATAATTTGGTAAATTATTGATTTTATTTTTCTTTGTTAAATTATATATCTTTCATGTTATTATTTATATGAGATCCATTGGGTACCCGCCGGACATATCCGCGCCCGCCGGGCATGGGTATGGGCACGGAGTTTTGCCCGTTAACTCCAGTGGGTAGGGTTTGGGCAGGCAATATTGGGCATCGGGTCAGGCATGGTTTTGCACTACCCGTGCCCGACCCGACCCATTGCCATCCCTACCCCCGCACGATCCCCCCTCTCTCTCTCTCACGTCCCCCCTCTCTCACGGCGCGCCTCCCCTTCCCGCTTTTCCTCCTCGATGCTTTTTCCTCCTTCTCCCGATCTCTCTCTCTCCCCTCCCGCTCCGATCTCTCTCTCTTTCTCTCCCCTCCCGCTCCTTTTTCCTCCTCTCGATCCCATCCCGATCGGTTCCTTCTTCTTCTTCTTCTTCTTCTTCTTCTTTTTTCATCCCTTCTCTCTTTTTTTTTCTCCTATTTTTTTCTTTTTTCTAGAAAAATTAAAAATAAAACTTGAACCCATGATCTCATGGCCTATGGCAAACTCTCCTAGCCAATTCACCCTATGACGCTAAGTGATTAGAGATCATTGTTTGCTAGTTTTGTATGTCTGTTCAAATTTTGTGAGAACACATCAGTTATGTTTACTATATGAATCATACCTTGTTACTATGATTCGGTAGTAACATCATCACAGAAGTGCAGTAACACAATACGTTACTGCGAAATTTATAGGGTGTTACTGTGAAATTTATAGGTTGTTACTGCGTTTTTTTGCAGTAACATCATGATGAAATTATAGTAACAGAGAACATATGTTAGTAATAGTACTACTACAGTACCACTACTTGTGATAGCTAAATTTTTAAATCTCAATCTTGTGCAAAATACAAGTGCTAAAAAAATGCATGTGCATATGCATAGTCACAAGTTAACACAAAGTGCTAAAAGCACTTTTCTTTGTCCATACAAAGATACATAGTAGCAAAGCTTAGTACAAGTAAACTTTTAGAATTCTAATCTTTAAACAATAATACAGTTGTCTTGTTACTACACGATAATCGAGACAATATGCTTAACAAAACTAGATCCATCATGACTATTTTATAATTTGTTACTGCGGAAAATAGTCGTGTTACTACATATTGACTTTCGCGTTACTACTCCGTACCGGCGAGACGAGAACTAAAAAAAAGTAAATCTCAATTTTTAGAGAGCAATATCTCTCACGTTATATATTATTTTTCTAATTCATCTGCAGCATAATGTTCGTAAAAAAGTGCTTAACAAAACTAGATCCATCATGACTATTTTTTTATATCGTTACTGCGAGAAAGTTATCCTGTTACTACACAATGACCGTTCTGTTACTGCGTAATTCCTGTGAAACAAGGATAGCGAAGTGGTGGGCGGGGGAGGAAGTCAATGGACGGGTTTGACCGGCGGGAGGGGGGTGTAGAATAGATTTGCTATTATATATATATATATATATATATATATATATATATATATATATATATATATATATATATATATATATAAGGGTCGGGTAGCGTGCTGAAGTCGCAGTGATCCCGAACGGTGTGGTGGTCCGAAGTCGTGGAGTTCCCGAACCTTTGATCGGTTGCCTGAAGTCGCGTTGCCTTGTTGAGCCGCAGAAGGCGTTTGTCGGCGTAATTCGTTGACTGGGCACTTATCAAAGGCAAAGGTTGAACTTAATTGTGGGAAATATTCCCTGCCGTTGACTAGAACACATCATATCCAAATAGGTTGATCATAATTGTGGGAGATTTCCCCGCCGTTGTCTGGTAACTACCTACCTATCTTCCTATCTTTCGTATAAGATGTCTTGGTTGGTTAGATCACGAAGAGCCACTGATCGATCTGTAGCCTCGTGCAGTAGCGAGAAGTCTGTTGGCACTATGTCGGTAAAGAATGCTTCATCTATATCTTTTGAGGATATTGAGAAAAGTATTTCCAACTGGAAGATTCCTAAGGTTAATATTAAGGAAATATATCATGTAGGTACTTTTTCGTTACTTAGTGACTACTATATTAAAACAATTGAAAAAACTATTCCAATTAGTTCTTTGCATGAAACCCTGCATCTTCTTTCAGAAAGAGAAATCAATTCTATAAGAGCTAAACATCAATATCACTACCTTCACTTTGGTCTTATACAAGTTGCTATCAGATCCTTGACTAGAAATGGTTTGAACGTCTCTGTTCTGGCTTGTCTAAGAGATTGCAGAAATAAAAGGTTCAAAGATTCCTTACTTGGCATGGTGGAAGCCAGCCTCAGTAATGGTCCTGTTTATTTTAACACCTTTCCTGATTTTTCTGTATCCCTCTCAGACACAAATATCCATAAAGTTCTCACTCTCAACTTACAAACATCTGGTTATGAACTAGAACCGGGGAGTGAAAACATCTCCGTTACCTACAGAGTTTACTACAAAGCCATGACAACTTTAGCACCTTGTGCCAAACATTATACACCAAAAGGCCTAACCACTCTCCTTCAAACCAATCCTAATAACAGATGTACTACCCCCAAAACCCTGAAATAGGATGAGATCACCCTGCCTGAGAAATGGGTTTTATCTCAAGCTGTTGAACCTAAGTCTATGGATCAATCAGAAGTCGAATCCTTGATTGAAACACCAGACGGAGATGTTGAGATAACATTTTCTTCAAAACAAAAAAGCTTTTCTCCAGTCTAGACCTTCTGTCAGTCTAGATTCTAGGCCTAGGACAAAACCTCAAAATGTTGTCTATGCTACCTATGAATACAACTTCGACGAACCCTCAATCTCAGACTTCAACATCAATGTTATCGAGCTTGATGATGACTTTGTTATTGCTTTAGAAGAAGAAGAATTTGAAATTGACAAAGAATTGCTTAGGAGAGAAATAAGGCTCCCAAAAATAGAACTAAAACTAAAAGATATCTTGAAGAGGTTGACAAATCATTCAGAATGAAGATAAGAGAAGTTTGGCATAACGAAATGAGAGAACAGAGGAGGAATATTTTCTTCTTTGACTGGTACGAGAATAGCCAGATTATATATTTTGAAGAATTTTTTAAGACCCAGAAGAAAGGAAAAGGGGTATGTAATGAAGAGAGAAAACAAGAACATGACAAGTCAGTAATTAAGGTCTTTTCAGATTATGGGTCAACCAGTAAAACGTATATTACTTATTCTCCTTTTAAACTTACTCAACAATCTCAGGATATCAGAGGAAAAAATTGTTTTCCAGAAAGCACTTATGAGAAATCCATAGAGAATAATTTCCTAGGATATTTAGTAGAACAACAGAAAACTCAAGATCTATCCCCTAAACAACAAGATTCCAAAACAATTCCTATGGAACCCATTATTCTAAGAAGCCATGAAGAGCCTTCTTCCCACTCTCAATTTGAGGTATTTATACCTCAATCTGAAACCTATCTTTTGCCTTATTCTTATCCTATTACAACTATACTTATTCCAACTGCCACTCCTAAAGATAAGGTAGCCAAATTCTTTGGTATTCCCAACAATTTTCCTAATACTAATGACCAGATGTCTAATTCTTTGACAAGAATCCAAGCGTCATCTTACGATAAATTGACGCTCCAAAAAGAAGTTTCTTCCTTTTATAACAAAATCGACTCTTCGGTAAACAAAAACCTCGAGAGTTATATTACCAGAATCATCAATACCTCTTTCTACAACATAATCAATGATCCTAAAGGTATTACCAGATCAAAATTTAGATTGTTCCATAATGTTCTCTTCTCCAAGATCTATATCCAACCCAATCCAAATAAAACACTTTGTTACCATTCTCAAACCAAAAACTCCTTTGAAAGAAAATCTCAAAACCAAATCTCGGCTGAAGCCTTATGCACAAATAATGAAATCCTAGTCCATAAGCGAGATCTTTTTGGAAGCATATTTGTTATTTCTGATACAAATCAATTTGGCACTTTTAACCCTGAGGAAGAAAGGACCAAAAGAAAACTTAAGATTAATGACCTCTTCCAAGAACAAAATTGTACTAAAAAGGAATTAAGAGACTTAAAGGGTAAAATTCGAAGTCTAGAATTACAAAATAATAGTTGCATGGGCCAAGATGAAGAGGTTGTCAACTCCATCAACAGTTATGTTAAGCAGAAATGGTATGCAGAAGTAAGGTACAAATTCAATGATGGATTCCAATTTAGCTATAAGACTTTAATTGATTCAGGAGCTGATGTGAACTGCATTCGTGAAGGTATTATCCCATTCAAATACTTTGAAAAATCCTCCCATAAAATTCACGCTGCAGATGGAAATTTACTAAAAGTCAATTACAAAATCCCTTTTATTCATGTTTGCATAAATGGAGTCTGCATTAAAACTTCATTTTTGCTTATAAAAGATCTAAAGCAAGGAGTTATTTTGGGAACGCCATTCTTATCCCTAATAAAACCCTTTATTGTTACTGAAAACGGTATCCAGTTTAGAATCAGAGACAAAAATGTTAAGTTAAAATTTTCTTCTAAACCCGAGCAAACCATGTTAAACTATTTAAAGGAGATTATCACACAAAAAGAGCAATTTGTGAGTGACATATCTTTTGAAATAAAAAATGCTTGGATTTCCCAAACCCTTAATGATCCAAGTTTCAAGAAAAAATTATACTGTTAGAAAAAAAGTTCATAAAAGATATATGTTCTGATTTCCCATCAGCTTTTTGGCATAGGAAAAAGCATGTTGTAGGTCTTCCTTATATCTCTAATTTTAATGAAGATAAGATTCCCACTAAAGCAAGGCCCATTCAGATGAATAGTCGACTTTTAGAAATTTGCAAGCAAGAAATAGAAAACCTGCTAGATAAAGGCTTAATAAGGAAAAGTTCCTCTCCTTGGAGTTGTGCAGCCTTCTATGTAGAAAATGCTGCTGAAAAAGAACGAGGAGTTCCTCGGTTAGTTATTAATTACAAACCCCTCAATAAAGTTCTACAATGGATAAGGTATCCAATACCTTATAAGCATGACTTAATACGAAGGATTCAGGGTTCAAAGATATATTCTAAATTTGATATGAAGTCTGGGTTTTGGCAAGTCCAAATAAAAGAAGAGGATAGATGTAAAACTACCTTTACTACTCCTTTTGGTCATTATGAGTGGAACGTAATGCCGTTTGGTTTAAAAAATGCTCCTTCTGAGTTCCAAAAAATCATGAATGAGATTTTCCTTCCCTTTACATCCTTTATTATAGTTTATATAGATGATGTTTTAATATTTTCCCAAGATGTTGACCAACATTGGAAACACCTTAATATATTTTATAAAATCATAGTTCAAAACGGTTTAGTAGTCTCTGCTAAGAAAATGAAACTTTTCCAAACTAATGTTTGGTTTCTCGGTTATAAAATTCAATATGATCAAGTCCAACCAGTAGCAAGAGTAATAGAATTTGCAGAAAAATTTCCAGATGAGATAAAAGATAAAACACAGTTGCAAAGATTTCTAGGGTGTTTAAACTATGTCTCCGATTTTTATAAAGATCTTGCAAAAGACAGAAAGATTTTAACCAAGAGGTTGAAGAAAAAGCCTCCAGCTTGGACAGCTAAACATACTCAAGCTGTTAAGAAGATCAAAGGTAAGGTCAAAACCTTGCCCTGTCTTTATATCCTAGATCAAGATGCCTTCAAAATTATCGAATCAGATGCCTCAGATCATGGTTATGGAGGAATTCTTAAACAAAAAAAGGATTCCAGAGAGCAGCTAGTCAGGTTCATCTCTGGGACCTGGAATGAGGCTCAAAAAAATTATTCAACCATCAAAAAAGAAATATTGGCCATAGTAAAGGTCATATCAAAATTCCAAGGAAAATTATTGAATCAAAGATTCTTGCTGCGTATAGATTGTAAGGCAGCAAAAGATGTCCTCCAAAAGGATGTGGAGAACTTAGTCTCCAAACAAATTTTTGCCAGATGGCAAGCAATATTATCATGCTTTGACTTTGAAATAGAACATATCAAGGGAGAATTAAACTCCCTACCAGATTTCTTATCTCGTGAATTTTTACAGGGCTATGGCACCTAAAAGGGACTTATCAGCCCAAGGGAGAACTACAGAAAGTTCACCAAATAAGCATAAATATAATGAACTAGGAAATATTATTCCTAGAACCCCTACAGTTCAAGAAAAGTATGGGAATAATTCATCTTATATCCTCAATATAGAGGAAGTAATCCTGCCATTAGAATTTGGAGACTCTGATCTCAATATTATCAAGATTATGGGAAAGTATTTCCCACAACACCAATATTTTATCCCTGAATATCCAGGGAAAGATCAAAATTATTATGAGACCATATTATGCGAGACAAGAAGTGCACAGATATTCCATACAAGGAATGGTGATGGAATTGGGATTCACAAAATTATTGATCCAAAAAATTATAAGTATCGATGATTGGGATAAATCATCAAATCCTTATGTAAAGAGGACTATATATTCTACATCCTGTGCAAATAAAAGATATAACTATTGGGATTATCAGAAGGCCTGGGAAAGAGTACTCCTCGTACAAAATTCCCAGATGAAGCATTCATGGTTTATTCGCTTCAAAGAAGGATGTGAGGAGATACCACTGTGGTTTTTCAGTAATTGGTGGCTGAAAGCAGGGGCCATTCCTGAAATCCTACCACGAGAAATCATCAAAGTTATTACACAAGAATAAAAAAAGGATCTCAAGGAATATCCTTTTATCCTTATGCAATTTTGTGCCGAAACAGGGATGCCTTGGATACTAAAATGGGACCTCAATATTCAAAGAATGGAGTTCCCAGCAACCTTAAAGCGAAACTATTATGCAAGATGGTGGGATAAGTTTGCAATCACACCAGTAATTGAAGGAAGAAAGTTTCGAGCCAAAAACAAGAAATCTCATGTGGCTCAATTAAAAGAAGATATAACAAGAGAATTATTAAAGGCAAGACCCGAGTTGACAAAGGGAGAATTGCAACTTCAAGTATATGAAACTATGTTTAAAAGATTGGAAGAATCCCCAAAATCTAGTTCTACATGCAGAAGTCTAGACGAAGATATGGTACAATGCAGCCAAATTAAGCCATCTTCGCCAATACCTCCTTATTACTCAAATTCCATCATGAAAGAGTAAAGCCCCAAAATGGGTACACAGCTAAACATGAGAGCAAGCAGACTATTATACGTGTAACTAAGCCTTCAAAATGGGGGTGTGCATGTAACTTAGCCGTCATAGAGCGGGTTCGCTTGTAAATAGGCCCAGACCAGCGCCTCTTTGTTCTACATGGCATCTCGATTCTTCACTACACCCAATCTGTATCGATTAAGCAAGATAATGATTCAGATGAAGGAATATCATATTTCAATCCAACACACATTTAGTCGAGATATGACGACAGATCTTGTCACCAAGATAATGAGTAAAGATCTTGTCATTCCCGACAAAGATCACTATTCAAGATAAGGAATCTACACTATTCCAGATAAGATAAGTCCATGGTCAAAAGGCGATATTATGACATCTTTATTGAAGGTCAAAAGCGTCATCACCAAAGATTCTCTCCATAAAGTCTAAAGGGATATCATGAACTCTTTGAAGTCAAGAAGAGATATCATGAAGATTCTCTACCGAGCGCTATATAAGGGGCTCACCATCACACTTCGGAGGCATCGCATTTCACACACAACACATCCCACTCAACCATTCCTCTCACCTCTCCACCAGCCATCACACTCCACTCCACTCCATCTAAGTGTTAGTACTATAGTATAACCTAAATAAAAGATCATGAGAGTCTAAGTGTGAGAGTCTATGTAAGAGTTCTTGTGAGAGTCTTGTACCTGTATAATTACGAACGTGTTGTACCAAGTCCTTGGTGTAATCTTCAGAAGGATCTACCTTCAACCTATGAAGGTATATGAATGAACACCTGGACCGTTCTATATAAACCTACTATGTTCTAAATATCTAATTTTATATCTTGTACATAATTCGTATTTACAGCTTGTCTTTATTTCCTGTACTGCATTTATGTGCATAATTTTGAGTTGAAAGTTTTCAAACTTTAAATTTTGATTGAAAGTTTTTAAATTTTGAGTTGAAAGTTTTAAATTTTATGTATGACTTTTATTTTTTAATATAGAGTTTATTATTATTATTATTATTATTATTATTATTATTATTATTATTATTATTATTATATTATTATTATTATTATTATTATTATTATTATTATTATTATATATTCAAAACAGAAAACAATGTTTGTGAAAACAAGGACATCTTAATAGGCCCGTGATTTTTGGAAACAAAATTGACGGTTTTTTCTCCACGCCACGCACGCGTGCGGCATTTCGCGTGAAAAAAAAAAGAGAAAAAGAAACGTTGTGCAAAAAAGAAGCAAAAAGATGATATCGATGGGCTGCACGCAGGGCTGTGGGCCACGAGCGAGGACATGCAGAAACGCTCGCGACTTGAGTTGATGGCGCGTACACGGTAATTAGCAATCCTGCATGTAAGTTTATGCGTATCACTTCCTAGCTTCAACCTTCAGCCGCGAGGAGAAGTAAGTTTATTTACCTCCCTCATCTTTGTCTCCTAATTGAATCGCCCCTCAACCGCTTAACCAAGTATAACGTCTCTCTTATCGTCGAAAAACGTTACAAATTGATTTTTAGATGGTTTTGTCCTACATTGCGCTTGTTAGGTGACACTCTAGATAAAAGAAGAAAATAATAATGATAGTGGGTCCGACTTGTCGGTGAAGCTTTCATCCTTTGCCTTCTCTTCTTCCACACAACCGAGTTAGCGACTCTAGCGAAATCGCGCCACCACAGTCATGCCGCAACCGCCAGCAATCAGGCATCACCCTCGTGAGCGGACATGCTCGGAGAGGCTTGCCAGCTTGGTTGGGACTTGGGAGAAAAAGGAGAAAAGAAAGGAAGGGAGAAGAAGAGTGAGAGGTGACACATGGGTCCTACAGTAGGTCAGAAGCCCATGATGACTCGAGCGAATCTGACCATGATCAAAGCTACCATGTCAGCACAAACCATTCCCCAAATCACCCGAGGATTCGATTTGCACCAATTTTTGAAATTGGAGGATGCAATATACCCGGTTTTATGGTTAAGGGACTCGAGCAAGGAAGGGTCACCGATTAGACTTGAACGAAATCTGGCAAAAAATAACAAAGAAAAAAAAAGGAGGAAAAATCGATGGTATGTCGCATGCAGCCATGCAGGGGGCAGCTGGATCGCCTGAACATTACTCCAATCCAACTCCAATAGAAAACTTATAAGCTCCTGGCAGAGCATGATTCCGGTAAGTTTTTGCTTCTACCTCATAAAACCTGCATAAGAACATGTATTTCTTTCTGGATTATTTCCGTGAAAAGGTTAAAGCAACAATTCTTTATTTTCTAAGGACGTTGCCCAACGATTTATACTCTAGAACTTATGAATTGTTTTCATGTCGATGGCCTCCTCCAGAGTCCCTTGCTCAACATGATCCCACCATCCCATGAGGAAGTTGTCAACAACCAGCCTAAACCAAGGGGACAGCTTAATGCCGCCTTCACCAGCATCTGCCTTCTTGAGCAACTCCTTCAGCTCATCACGATTCACGTACTTGACGTCGGCCACTTCTTCAGGATTCGGGCTGAGCTCCACATCACGAACCATGAATAGGAGGTAGTCCACTGAAATGGCGAAAGATGGTTATATTCTAAAAATTTCAAAAGACAGCAATTGAAAATACACAAGAGGCAAGTGATAGCTGGACGATAAGTATGAAGGCTGAAATGTATCAGGTAGAGGGCAGAGGGCAAATATTTACGTTCATGTTCGCCCCATTTTCCATCAGATGGAGCCTTGTAAAGCATCCTCCCAAGAGGAATGAATTGGTCAACAGGTAGTTCTTCAGCTTGTATTCCCAGTTCATCGAATAGCTTCCGCTGTGCTGCATTTCTGACCCCTGAAATACAACGTAGCAACTTGTATTATTTAGTAAGGTGGAGATAGCAGCATAGACAGTGCAAAGATAGGTATGGCTTTGTTTTTCACAGTTCTCATTTCAGGGCAGGTAGATAGATGTACCTAGGCTTTTATCTTCAATGAGCTCGGACTCACGGTATAGAGGGTGGCTACAGCAAGTGTTTGTCCAGACAAGTGGAAATGTCACTTTTGTAGCAGACCTTTGCTGGAAAGGATCAAGACTATAATATTAAAAGAAAATCTATGACAGAACAAGTTAATACTTCTATTTATTTGATAAGCTAAGTGTAGAAAATAATAGATGAAATGGCAAAGTCCAGAAAAAATGGTAAGTACGATGACATCCACTACAAGCAAAAGTGGTTATCAATGCTCTCCTGTACATTTGAGCTCTGCTACTATGAATTGATTCAGGACCAAGTATAATCTCTTGTTAATGAAGTATCCATAGCAATTGTTGCATAAGTATGCAAGAAATCGCATGCACGGTTTTTTAAAATAAATACCAACGAAATCGCATACACAGTTTTTCAAATACTTTCAGAGAGTTTCTTCAATATGATCCCTGTGTTGTGAGAAAAGGATAAACTTGGGTTCCACCAGATAAGCATGATTTGGAGTTGGACTAATTGAAATTACTCCTATGTTTGTTTGAAGTTGAACTCAAGCTTTAGCAACCTATGAATGAGCTTAGAATTTAATGCACGCGCTCGAAGATATTGCATTTCCATCAGCCTAGGCACTCAAGGCTAGCTTCATCATGATTCATGAACCCATCTAAGCAGCAGTATTTAGTTCTGAGCTTGACAATCCCATCTTGGTTGAGTTATGAGTTATACCAACCAAAAGTCAGAAAATAAGCCAAGTATTTGATTTCCTAAGCAACATCGGCTTGTTCCAAACCTTATAGCATATTGTATATTCTATTCTATTGGGAATATAGCAATGTCAACCATAATATGGTCCATGATAAACAGCCAAAAATATATTGCATTGTAACTACATTAAATGCTGTTACATACCTGAAGTAACAATTCATATTTGGAGTTGAAAAGAAAAACACTGAACGCTCTGTGGAGGACATGACCAGAATTTATCTTTTCCATGAGATGGCCTGAAAGTTATGAGGACGTGACTAAAAAATTAGTCCAATCAAGCTTAACAAAGTTTTGCATTACTTTGCTACTCTTCCTATTGCAAATGCCAAAGTTCAGCCTAAAGATTATCTTGCCCAGAAAATTGGGTTGAATCCAAAACTCAAAATCCTACATTTCCTATTGCAACTGCTCTAACAGTGATACTGTATTAAACAAATTTACAATTTTATTTGCAGTACTTCATCAGTCATCAATAACAATTTAGCAAAATATCAAGCGTCCTGTGGTAATGATAAAAGAAAGAGTGAACTTCAAAACTAGTCTAGACGATAGTTTGTAATTACACTATTTCATTAGCCACCAATTTGATCCAGTCATGATTCCATTAAACACTGTGCTATTTCTCTACTTTTATCTGGTATATCATGCATTAATGAAGACAAAACCAAAGTAATGCATCTTGCACTTGACACAAATTCTACACAACATCAGATGCATATGAGGCCAATTTCTATCAGATCAATTGAAGCAACCAAATACATTTGTATCGAGACTGTAACAACCAGCAGCAATTTTACATGCGTCCAATCTAGAAATACAGCAACCACACAAAAATGAAGGGAAAGGTCAACTCATAGAGGCGCACAGTTATACTTGGAATCATGGCCAATGACGTTGTCCTGTTCGTCCACTAAAATACACCTGCAGGGTAAAAACGGATTGCTCAGTATTGTTGTCTAAGAAATAAAATGTGATTTTCTCAGGAGCTATTTCCAGCTCATCTTCCACCCCACGGCACAAAGCCAAATCTGATAAATTACTAAGCTAAAACAGCACCAACAATCAAGGTAGACACTATATGGCAGTTTAGCATATGGATCATGATACATCCAATCCTGGCAAGAAACAGTCCTGACATCCACTAATTCAACCGTATTGCAATCGACTCTGCCACGCCAGCATCATAATGACCAAACCCTAGGCTAGGGTGCTAACCAATTCGACAGCTAAGTCAACGACCCAACGAGCACGCCGCCACAATCTCCACAACAACCCAAAAGTTGGCGAGGCGGCGGTGGGTGGCGGCCACTTACTCGTCCTCGAACATGAGCCGCCGCTGGACGGCGTCCATCCCGGCGTCGGCGGCTTCCGCGGTGCCGGCCTTCCCCATCACCGCGGCGGTGGCGGCGAAGGAGGACGAGGACGACGACAGGCCGCAGAGGGCGAGGCCCCGCCCAAACGGGGACCGAGGGCGGGCGGAGGAGCGCGCGACGCCGAGGCCGAGGGACGCGGAGGCGGTCGAGAGCAGCGCGAGGGAGCGCGCCGCCGCCGCCATCGGAGGGGAGGGAGCGGGAGCTCGGGTGCGCGCGCGCGCGGCGGGCGGCGGGCGGCGACGGGCTGGATGGATTTGGGCGAGAAAGTTTGTTACTGTGACGTTTAGCGTTAGTGAAGGCTTTAATTTGGCGTGGCCGCCTCGCCCGTACTCCCTCCGTTCCGTCCCACGAAAATTTCGTGATCATTTCTAGCGTCCCAATGTAAAATTAGTAAAGGGTAAAAATAATCAAAGCAAAATTAGTAATGGTGATAGATAATTAAGTATTTAGGGTCTATTTAGATCCTTTAAAATAGCAAAAGTTTTGCTATTTTGGAGTATTTTTTGTCATTTTAGATCTAAACACTAGTAATAAAAGTTGGTAATTTGACATTTGGCATTTGCTAGTTCATAGTAGCAAATTTTGCTAAAAAGTGCTCCGGGACCACACCCTCTTTCTTTCTCTCTCTTTAGTGCTAAAATGGTAAAACTTTAAGATGCATATAAACACCAACTAGTACTTTTACAATGCTAAGGGCCCCTTTGAATCGCAGGGTTGAAAAAATGGAGGGATAGGAAAAACAAATGATTCTGACCGGAATTGAAGTGTAAAACAGATAGCACAAGAAAAATATAGGAATGGTCGTTTGATTGGAGCGCAGGAAAAACGTAGGAATCAGATGAGAGAGATAGACTCAGAGGAAATTTTCTAAGAGGTTGGAGCTCTAGCTAAATTTTCTCCAAAATCCACATGCAATGTATCATTCCATAGGAATTTTATAGGATTTGGAAAGCTTCAATCCTTTAAATCAAAGGGCCAAATATGAAAATTTCCTAGAAGATTTGAATCCTATAAAATTTCTATATAAATCCTTTGATTCAAAGGGGCCCTAAATCTTTTGCCACCAAAATTTTTGCTATTTGCCATTTCAAATGAATCTAAACATGCCTTTAAAAGATAAAATTTATCGCTTTATGTGCTGAGTAGGTGGACGATATAAGTTGGTTTTTTAAATAAAATTTAAACTAAAGAAGTTGAATTTGTTTGGACGTCTAGGGTGTACGATGGATGGGATGCGCCCGAGTCAAACAAAGAGGTGATTTTTCAAGCCCTCGTGTTTTCGGCGTAGTTTTAGTTTGGTGCAACACGTGCACACGTGATGCTTTCTAGTGGACTTCGCTTTTTTTTTGTTGTGTGTGAAAAAATGTGGAATTACGGGGCAGTTTGATTTTAATGCTGTTTTTTTTTCTATTGACGGCTTGGTAATGCAATGCAATTGTGTTTTCATTTGGATTTGTTAAAATAGCCACTTGAATAAAGTTTCGTAAGCAAATCGTACGATGCATAACTACCTTACGAAAATTTTGCTAACAGCCCACACATTTACCTTATGTTTTTTTCTTTTGCCGAATTTACCGTGTGTAACCTAAGTTTATTTTTTTTAACGACTACGATGTTCATATTGATATAGCATAATTTTTTTTACAATATTACAACCCTGAAGGTCGTAACTAGAAAAAAAAAAGAATATCATCACCCATACACCGACAACACTAACACACAGACCCAGGATAAGACTAGCACCGAACCGGCCGCTGCTAGGCAACAAAGGAATTATAGCCGAGATCGCCAAAACTCAACTCTTACAACCGACACTCTTAGAACCAACACGAAACCCTGCTAGGCAACCGACATCATGTGGCCAACTTGTATTAGCTAAGGCACCGACATAGGAGGACATGAATCTAGAGTGAGTTTGCACCAGCTGTTTAGGAGGCTTTGACAAGGGGGCTGCTAAGACGATGTCTCCAGGGAGAGAAGCGACAAAAGCACCACTACTGCCATCCGTCAAAGTCTCAAAAAGAATCGATATTGGGCTTTCACCCGGCAACCCCACTAGAAGGGATGAGATGGCATGACAACGACCTCAGGAGTGGGAGTAATGCTCAAACGCCATCATTGTCGGTCTGGTCCAAGGCCAGGCTGGGTTTTTACTCGCCGTCTGCCTATCCACAGCTGACGTACCATTGCTCCATCGCCATCTAAACCCCCGCCGACATGTGGGCACCACAGCACCGGCGCCCCTCGCCGACCAGCCTTGGTGTGCCGCCACCAGCCACAACCGTCACGCCGTTGCGAGCCTCCACCGAACCGCACCATCGTTGCCGCCGCGAGCTTGGATTGTGCCGCACCAGCATGCGCCTCCCGCCACCGCCAAGCTCAGGTCGCATTGCCGCCGCGAGCTCGCCCTCTCCCGATCTGGCCACCGGGGCGGGGGATGCGACGCGAGGACGTCCGTGCACTTTTTTCTGAATGACCTACATAACCTAAGTTTATTAATATAAGACGTTAACCAACCATTACTAGAAACCGACCATATCTAGTACTACCTCCATCCCATAACATAAATGATCTTGCCTATGTAGTTCAAAATATTAGGGATTTTATATCATGGAATGGAGACAGTCCATTCGTCGTAAGTTCATCTTTTAGTTAATCATTGTATTATAGTTTGTGAAAGTAGGAAATGGAATTGAAATTTGATAAAGTATGGGTATTTTAGCATTTTTGTTTTTATTGGTACATGTGGGATAGGTGAAAAATATTTTTTTTGGGACGGAGGAAATACTTTTCTTTAAAAAAAAAAACCTTTCACCTAAAAAACTACAAAATCCGCGGCTTACGGTCTTATTTTGATGGATCACAATTCTGGCCCATTAATACGGACAAGCCGGTATTTCGAACAAAATTTCCTGCCCATCTATTTAAATGGGCCGCGGTTGTGGTCTATCTAAACAAGGTATGAGATTACTAGAGTGAAATGGATGGCAATCTGAGTGAAGGGTGAAAAATTCCGTGAAGACAACCTTGGGTAATCACTCTCAATCTGTCTTCCTCTCCTCTACCAGTATGTCCCATCGAATGCAGGTTACAGTTGATTGAATAGTGCTTCCATACATTTCACCATTTCAGTCGAAGTTCCGCAAAGTCTCATTTTTAGAACAAAAGAATTCTGAAAGATTCTCAAAGGAACTGAACGAAATTCTATAAAAATCTTCCAGTCCAAAAAAAAAAAAAATCCCATCACTCTTTCAATCGGAGTTGCAATGTTTCGCTCAGCACAGTAACTTGTAAGCAAGCAAACAGAACATCAATAGCCAAGACTTTAGCATACGGAACCAGTACGCACTCCTGATACACGCGATAGCATACAAACAAGCATCAAATTTTAAGGTGCGGAGGTAGCTATGGTGATGCAACTGCGATGATGTTCAGGCAAACATATTAGGGTAACGATGGGCAGGGGATACGAGGTACCATTGCCCAGACAGTCTCTACTCCTGTATCGCGTCCTCTTCTTCCTCGTACTCGGCCTCGTCGGCGGTGGCGTCCTGATACTGCTGGTACTCGGAGACGAGGTCGTTCATGTTGCTCTCCGCCTCGGTGAACTCCATCTCGTCCATGCCCTCGCCCGTGTACCAGTGCAAGAACGCCTTCCTCCTGAACATGGCCGTGAACTGCTCGCTGACGCGGCGGAACATCTCCTGGATGGAGGTGGAGTTGCCGACGAACGTAGACGCCATGGAGAGGCCGCGCGGCGGTATGTCACACACGCTCGACTTGACGTTGTTGGGGATCCACTCCACGAAGTAGGACGAGTTCTTGTTCTGCACGTTGATCATCTGCTCGTCCACCTCCTTGGTGCTCATCTTGCCGCGGAACATGGCCGAGGCCGTCAGGTAGCGGCCGTGGCGCGGGTCGGCGGCGCACATCATGTTCTTGGCGTCCCACATCTGCTGGGTGAGCTCAGGGACAGTGAGGGCGCGGTACTGCTGCGAGCCGCGCGAGGTGAGCGGCGCGAAGCCCACCATGAAGAAGTGGAGCCGCGGGAAGGGGATCAGGTTGACGGCGAGCTTGCGGAGGTCGGAGTTCAGCTGCCCTGGGAAGCGCAGGCAGCAGGTGACACCGCTCATGGTGGCACTAATCAAGTGGTTCAGATCACCAACTGTCCGCAAAAATCAAGATTCAGATGAGCAGTAGCACAGCAAGAGCCTAATAAGTAAACATATCAGCTTGGCTTTTAATCATAACAAATGTTACTAGATAAAAGATCACCAAAAGAATACATCAGCAGAAAAAACAAATTAAATGAAGTAGTAGCATGTTTGCTCTTAGAATTTAGAAGTTCAGAACTGAACTGATGTTTTGGTTTCAGTTGACACTACAAGAATTTTCATTACCACACATTTCTAATTAAGGGGATATCATTCTTATGCTGGAAAACATGCCCCAACTCCAAGCTACAGAAGTATTAGCGATATGGAAAATGGTGCAGAAAACAACCCTCAAGTCATACCCAGCATCAGACCTTCTAGTAACATTTAACAGTTCATACTCCCTTTATGTAACACAGTATGTGGAATAAGTGCAGTTATTATTTCAACTACAAGGCAAAACTTATGTACTAAGGGTATGTTTAGTTCACGCCAAAATTGGAAGTTTGGTTGAAATTGGAACGATGTGACGGAAAAGTTGGAAGTTTGTGTGTGTATGAAAGTTTTGATGTGATGGAAAAGTTGGAAGTTTGAAGAAAAAGTTTGGAACTAAACTCGGCCTAAGAGATTTGATGAGATTTAGTTCAGTCAGCTCATTTAAACTGGTGGTTGGTTGGATAAACAAGTCAAGCACACCAACTACATATAATGGTATAAACGAATCCAACACTAATAATCCTTTACAAGGAACCAAACTAAGTCAGCTGGCATCACCTAATTAAGATGATTAAGCTCCTCACAACATTTTGGATATGTGAAGCAGTAGTTTCGCACTAGTGAAACGAAAATGACAGACAACGACCTTTTTCATAAAGCACAAAGCACTTCAAGATGACTTAGTGAACTGAAATTTCTCATAATATTGCAGAAATGATAATCTAATTCAGTAAAACTTAGTAGTATAACAAAAGAACAGGTATCAATGGCAGGGATATGCTCACAGCTGGGAGTCGTCAGCTTGAGGGTGCGGAAGCAGATGTCATAGAGCGCCTCGTTGTCGAGCACCATGCACTCGTCGGCGTTCTCCACGAGCTGGTGGACCGAGAGCGTGGCGTTGTAGGGCTCCACCACGGTGTCCGACACCTTGGGCGACGGGAACACGGAGAAGGTGAGCATCATCCTGTCCGGGTACTCCTCCCTGATCTTGGAGATCAGCAGGGTGCCCATGCCGGAGCCCGTGCCGCCGCCCAGCGAGTGGCACACCTGGAAACCTGACCAACGGAAGCAGAGCTCGATCGACCACCGGATTCCATGGAAAATAATTCAAGAAACGAAACAGATAGTGGGGGTGATGGTATGATGATGATGATACCTTGGAGGCAGTCGCAATTCTCGGCCTCCTTGCGGACGACGTCGAGGACGGAGTCGATGAGCTCGGCGCCCTCGGTGTAGTGGCCCTTGGCCCAGTTGTTGCCGGCGCCGGACTGGCCGAAGACGAAGTTGTCGGGACGGAAGATCTGGCCGTAGGGCCCCGTGCGGACGGAGTCCATGGTGCCCGGCTCCAGGTCCATGAGCACGGCGCGCGGCACGAACCGGCCGCACGACGCCTCGTTGTAGTAGACGTTCACGCGCTCCAGCTGCAGGTCCGACGTGCCGGCGTACCTCCCCGTCGGGTCGATGCCATGCTCGTCGCACACCACCTCCCAGAACTTGGACCCGATCTGGTTCCCGCACTGCCCGCCCTGGATGTGCAAGATCTCCCTCATCTTCTCCTCCCCTTTTTTACCTGCAGAGAAATCGCCACGAAACGCGAAACGTCAGGGTGGGTGAGACCTTCTGAAACTCCAACGCGGGAATCGGAACACCGAGAGTACTGATTCTACCAAGAACACCGCAAGAATCCGAAAGAGAAAAAAAAAAACGAACCAAAAATCTTCTGATCGCACCAAGAACACCTCAAATCCTCACTAATCCCCAAACGATCGGAACACCGAGAAGAACAGCTAGTCCTGATTCTACCCAGAACACCGCAAGAATCCCCAAACAAACGAACCAAAAATGTTCCGATCGCACCAAGAACACCTCAAATCCTCAATAATCCACCCACACCCCCCCCCCCAAAAAAAAAAAAAAAAAAAGAATCGATCGGACCCAAAAAAAAATTCACCGGAAAGCACGAGGCGCTAGATAATTCGGGGGGAAGCGAATCGAAAGATTTTTTGTTGCGGAATTCACCTCGAATCAGGGCTAGGAAGCGATCGGATCGGGGCTAATTTTGGGAGAGGTTGGGATGGGAGAGTGTGTGTGTTCTTGGAGACCGTCGAAATGGGGGCGGTTTTTTTATAGCGGAGCGTGGGGCTAGGGCTACGGATCGGACGGCGCAGGCGGTTTCCCTCCAACGAGGCGCCACGGGAGATCCTGGCCGTTGGATGGGTGATCGGACGGTCCCGCGCGCCGGCGCCGGGTGGCCCGTTGCTGGTTTTTGGATTTCGAAATTTTTCGGGTGGGGGCGCGGGGGCCAGGTGTGGAATAACGGATATACCCTTGGCCGTGATTGTGAAGCAAGGTATTGGAGGCACACGGCGAATTTTCAAGAGCGGGGGCAGAAATGGATTTTTGTTCGCCGCTTGTAATTCTTTTCGCGAAAGCTCGAGTGGTCCGCAGTTGAAAATCGGGAAAATCACCCAACGGAGCGCGGGTGGGCCTCTCCTACAAGCGTAATGCGTGTTCATACATGCAAAACAAAATTTTGTATCGGGTAGGAGTATTTCATGAAGTATTTGAAATATATTCCAAATCGGATTTAAATTTTAAAGTTTAATTCAATAATATTTTTACTTGTGTTTTTAAAAGCATCTCCAACAAACTAGCTAAATCAGACTCTCCAAACACTCATATAGATAGTTCTTCAATTGATTTGGCAAGCTAAACTTGTTGTTTACTCGAATAACCTCTCCATCTGCACTATGAGCTTTCAGTCTATGACACTAGGACCCATATGTGAGCCTTTATGAATCCACCACCACCACCACCCACCCACTCCAAAGCCCAAGTCCCCACCAAACTCCTCCGCCTCCAACTGTGACCTAGCCCAACGCGATGTGAGGTCGGAACGGAGGAGGGGTAGTGTGCGACGCATGGTGATCGGCATAGGTAGTGGTGGAGCTGCGAATGAGGGAGGTTGCGGCGGACGCATAGCTGGCCGAGACGCTGACAAAGCTAGAGCAACATGGGCATGACTAGCCATCGAGTGGCAACGCTGCCTCGAGGAGACGTACAACAAGCAGCATGGGGCTGAAGCGGGTGACAGCATGAGAGCACGGCGACAGCATGAGAAGGAGGAGCAGGAGCATCCCACCGCCACCGCATAAGCATCTTCCTTGCCTTCATACCGCCGCGCTCTCCTTTCCTCATAATCAAGCCCCACCACCACCGCGCCCTCCCTCCTACGTTGTTGTCGGACCTCCCTTTCCACCCGCACCCAAATCCACGTTGTCGACCATCTTGAGCTCCCGCACAGTTGAGATGATACAGGGGCAGAGGCGGTGGAGGCCATGGGTGTGGGTGTGGGAGGCGTCGGCCAACGTGGGCGACGTTGGTGGGTTTCGTCGGGATCTGGACGTCGGGCCACGATGGGCGAATGGCCGTTGTCGGAATCTAGACGCCAGCGAAGCTCGAAGAGGAGAAAGAGACGGGCTAGCGTCGGGCGCACTGCTCACCACTCGAGCTGTCGAGCGATGCAAGGACGGGGGAGAGATGGTGGGACCCATGTTTGGCCAGTGGAGGAGGCTGGTTACATTTGGCCATCCAAGTGACTGGTTTTGCCATTCATATGGCTTGGAGAGCTGAATGGAACTTTTTTTTTTCCTGCGATGACTAAATTTTGGGTTGGAGAGTCAAGTAGAAAAATCTGTTGGAGATGTTGTAACGAGTAATAAAAAGGGAGATCTCATCAACAGTCGTAGACATGCTATGGGGACGATCCGTGCATGAGCCCTAGTACCCGCGTTGCAACTATGGGTACTCTCATCCAGCCCCACTATGATTTTTTTGTCTAGTTATATATATGAGACATGTTGATCTAGTTTGTTTAGTCCCTACTATAATTTTTTTCTAGATATGTCACTAAAGGTACGAAGAAAGCACCCCAAAACTAATTGCAAAATCCAATTCTAAATTATGAAATCAGCTGCAGGTTACAATTCAAATATACATTGTAACCTGGTTACATATAAGGACTTTACCTTTGAGAAATTACAATTCCACTCCAAAGAAAAGCTAAAATTGTGCAATTGCAGGTTGGATCATTTTGGAGATTAAGCTTTAAGCTTCAAAATATCTCTGCATATTTCTTTCTTATTTATCCATCTACCGATGGTCCCTCCAATCTGAGTCCAATCTCAAACACTGTTTTCATGTAATAATCAGCTTCTGCTTAAGGGATGGTCTTCGATCAGATCACATGCAAGCGTTGGCTCGGCGTAGCCATTTCTCCTATTTCCATCATCTCATCGACGCCAAATTCAACTATTCTAGTATGGATAATGTATACCTGCGTGATAATGCGCGCGCACATCCTCCGTATATCTTTACTATCTTAGAAACATAATCGTCGTCCTCCTCTTCTCATTCTAATCCCACGTATAAAAAAACTGCTCCAAGAAACCGAGAGAAAACGGCTAAAGAAACCAGGAAAAAAAAAGGTTAAAAGACGGAGAAGAAAACCATCCCAAAAGCAGAGAATAAAAAACTGATAAAACTGTTCCAAAAAACCAAGAGAAAAACCGTTCTAGAAAACCGAGAGAAAAATACGGGTTGAGAAAAATTGAACAATGTTCACCGGATCTCATCCCGTTGCAAAGCATGGGCCTATGACTAATTGAAAACCGTTGAGAATTACCAGCAGACAAAATCATGGACATTTCAAGTCACCGAGATAACTTTTCACTAATCATATAATCTGTGTAAAATATAGTAAAAAAGAAAGCAGTTATACAAATCGACTATATATTTTGCTATCTGACAAAAAAAATCACCTCCAAGTGGGAAAAAAAATACTTCAAAACCGTGCCTTTAATCAAAGGGCTTTTGTTGCTTTAATCAAGTTTCAGCAGATGTCTCAATTGCTGCATGACACTATGACTGTCAACACGAGTATCATAAAAATATTAAGAATGCAACTCTGAAGGTACATAATATATCCAAATTACTAACAAAAAAAAAGAGATAACTGTCATGCATGCTCCTCAATAATTCAGACATTTGAGCAAATTGTTCTGGCGCTGTCTACCAACGCAGCCGCAACTGAAACCTTCACCCATCCATCCACCAAAGAGACCACGACAGCTAACATATGCATGCAGAATAACGAGGTGATACTGCAATTTTCCAGCAACCACTGAAAGGTGGCGAGTTGCATTAGTGACAGTAAGGCAGTATACAATCAGGGCAACCCCTAATTAGCTCGCGGATCATTGTCTAATCTTTGCGTGTTTCTTGGTTTAGGCATCGATCGATCACTGATTCAGCTATCCAGTCTCTGATCCCCCACCTCTCCCTGATCCAGACATGTCAATTTCTTGATTATATATTCTTCTGCATGCATGTTGATAACCTGCAATTATAGTTAGGGAATCAGTGTATTGATTATTTGCAATAACAATGAACCCTACGTACCCTGGGAAGCTGTACCTCACATGCGGCTTTGCAAGCTTACAAACACAGTTCACCTGTATATTACAGGATAATGTCGTTGTTAGCATCTGCATCGATTTGCTCCGTTGACTTCATGTAGTGTGTGTGCCCAACAGTGAGCCGTTTGGAACGAAGGCACCTAAGCTAGCAGATGATTTGTCCAAATTGCTAGGAAATATTCCTGGGTGGATATATCCCTGAAATTTTTCACTTTAAATATCCAAGGTTCCAAACAATTTGTTAACATATTCGATTTCATACCAGAAGGATACCGCTTCTGCTGGAACCCCTGGCATTGTAATATTGTTCCAAGATTCTCTTACCCATGTGTTGACAGAGCATAATTGTTCACCGATAGTTCATCCATTCATTTATTTATTTTGAGATAATTGTTCTTGTACTGTCTGATCTCTGAATGGTAACTGGTAGTACTGTTTTATTCCTTCTGTCTGAGCAGGATGTGAAATACTAGCAACCTGAAGTTCAGAAATCCATTCAGCTCGCGATAACAGATACTACAGACAGCGTACAGAGACACAAGGCATAGGATCCTTTGGTCTACACTGTCGATGAGGACCATGAGTCCATCAGTCCATGTCCCGATCCCTATCACCAATTCATACTACTCCAATCAGCAGTGTACCTGCACCATGTGGCAGGCGCGGCCGGCGCGGGGAAGAAACGTGCATGTTCTCATGTTCGGCTGCTCCTCCAAGCATGGCCATGCTCCACTGCTTGACAGACAGCATGAGCAATCAGCTAGTGGTATCATGTATGTTTTCGACCTGTGGGTCTTGACTCTTCACCAGATCGATGGCCTTATCGACAAACAATTAGTGTAAAGAATAAGAATACGCACGAGTATATGCAAGAACAAAAACATCAAGCATGAACAAAAACATCAAGCATGAGCATATTTGGCAAGGAGAGATGGAGGAGCAGGGCAAGAGAAACACTTAGGTGATGTTCCTTTCTCCTGGAGATGAAGAGAGAGTTTTTTACACAAAACGAGATGGTATTAACGTATGATTGATTGAGTTTTAATTATTATAAACTTAAAAAATAGATTAATATGATATTTTAGAGCAACTTTCATATAGAAAGTTTTTGCACGAAACACACCGTTTAGCAGTTTGAAAAACATGCCTCGAAAATCTTAATCTTCATCCAACTTATGTGGAGAAAAAAACAGGACCTTAAATGATGCATGGGTGGAATGAAAACTGTCAGAATCGTTAGCATCTATTCAAAAATGATTAATCATATTTATCAATTTAACTATTTAGTGTTAAAAAATAATACGATACTGAAAAAAATTAAAAACAATCAAAATTACTATACTTCTAGAAACATAAACAATAGAACGGCACTACTCATGAAAACGACGCTTGGCTGGTCGAAAATTTCTGTGACTGTTTTCATCCGGATTACCGTCGAATTCACACTACGAGCTCAGGTCAGAGATCGTCTGCCCTCTCGATCGCGAGTTCGCAGCACGGAGACTGAGAGACAAGTTGTCGTGGTTTGGTGTTTTTTGGTCGCATTTCACCTAATGGGTTGCGTTGTCCTCTCATGGAGGATGCCATTGGCTCATCCATATCGTACCTTATCTAGATTTGAGGTCTTCTCTCTAATACTACTTTTGTTTTTAGGGAAAAAAAAAAGAGAGCCCTAAAAAAAAGAGAGAGAAAGCAGCAGCAGCAACAAAAAGTGCCTCGCCGTGCCCAACATCCTCTATCCACACACCGCTTGATTTCAGTCGCAAAAGGCTTCAGTAGAACAACTAGGCCGGGCTCAATGTGTATGGAATATTTGGGCAAGGCTCTCATTAAGGTTTGATTCGTTCCTTTCTGCCCATGATCGAAACAATCGGTTTGGCCCATATCGAAGGTCATCTAATATTCTAATGGATGATGAAGACACCAGCCGTAATAAATATTTTTCATGTTCAATCTTACTAGATGGAAAGAGAGTAACAAACAAGGAATAAATTAATCAATCATGCTTCTGTTAACCGCTTCTGTTAACCCTTAGTATGACCTCATTGTTGTCCGTCTGAAAATGAACAGTTCCTATCATTTCAACCACCAGTGCCAAATTCACAGCTTAGTTTAAAGTTGAATTCAACAAGCAAGGACAAAATTCCAGAGTATACAAATATTTGTAGAACAATACGGCCCCGTTGCGTGCAAATGTATGTGCAGTTAGCAATCAAGTAGAAAACCCAGTTTCAAACAGACAGTAGATATAGATACATAATACAAATGTTCATAACTGAAATCTGAACTTCTAATTCCTAATGGCAAACATGTTCCAGGTAAGTTACTCGTACAATTCGATTGGGTTTCAGTGTTTAACTCAAAATTCATTCAGCAACGCCAATACAATGTTCATTCAGTGTTTAACTCAAAATTCATTCAGCAACGCCAATACAATGTTCAACGCCCGATGGATTGTGCTACCAAGAAGAAACACACCAGTGACCAAACAATGGCTGGCTGATGGCAAATTGGCAATAGCCCAAAATGCACATTATATAGTAGCAGTATATTCACCTTCTGATCTTCTCCTGCCGCTGTGGCTTCTTCTTCTCCAACTCGCCAAGCCCAAAGCCCTCGAAGGGGATCTCGCCATTGATAGCCCGCAAGACATCGGGGACCTCCCCCTCGTACCGCCTCACGTACGCCTTCATGAACCGTGCGAGGCTGGCCACGAGCACATGGGGCACGCGGTGCTGCCCCTCCGGCTTCCCTTCCCTCCTCAGCACGGCGAGCACCGCGCACCTCCGGGCGTGGGAGTCCAGGCTCCGCGACAGCAGGTTCGGGTACGCGACGATGTCCTCGCGGCGCAGCCCCGCCTTGCCGGTCAAGAAGCCGACGGTCCTCTTCAGCCTCTCCTCCGAGATCCCCGCCGCGTTCGGGAGCCGCCGCAGCATCACGGCGATGTCGTCCTTGCCGAAGCCGAGGCTGCGGTAGATCGCGAACTTGTTCTCCAGCGTGGGGGCCTTCAGCTTGGAGAAGGCGGCGAAGATGTAGACGAACATGGGGCTTCCTGGCTCGACGCCGGCGTCCTTGACGGCCTGGACGATCTCCCCGGCGCGGCCGGGGCCCAGCAGGATGACCCCGGGCTGGCTGGCGACGAGCTTGGACAGCTCGCTGGGCGTAAGGCCGTGGACGTCGCGGAGCACGGGGAGCGTCCGGAGGAAGGTGGCCTTGGGGCTGCAGCGCATGGCGAACGGCATCTGGCGGAGCGCGGTGACGATGCGCGAGTCGGAGCCGAGGACCTCGCGGAGGGAGGCGATGAGCGGGGCAAGGTGGGACTCGATGCTGCGGTGGAGGATGACGGGGCTGAGGGAGACGACCCGGGGGAGGAGCGGCGCCGTGATGCCGACGGAGCGGAGGTAGTCGAGCTTGGGCTGGAGGGTCCGGGCGGGGTCGGACGCGAGGATCCTGGAGAACGCCCGGACGGTGGCGGAGATGTCGGCGTCGGTGAACCCGTAGCGGCGGAGGAGCGCGACGACGGCGTCGGCGTTGCTGGCGAAGTCCGGAGAGGCGAGGGGGAGCCAGGGCGAGGTGGCGGCGGCGCGGGCGGCGGCGGCAGGGGTGAGGCCACAGGAGGATATCAGGTAGGATACGACCTTCGGGTCGGTGGTGGTGGAGGCGGCGGCGGCGGCGGCGGAGAAGAAGCGGAGAGGCAGCGGGAGGAGGAGTAGGCGGCGGCGCCGGACGGCGGCCAACATCGCGGAAGCTCGCGCCTCGCGGCGTGGGGGATTGACAGGGGCAAGACCGTAAAAATGAGGTTTGTTAGGGGTTTTTGGGGGCTTTAGGCATGGGCTTTTCACTTTCGGGCCTTTGGTTGAGTACACGCGGGCCGTAACACAAGCTCTCTTACACGGCCCAGAGTGCAAACGCAGGGCAGCGTAAGCACTGTCTGTCTTGGCGTTTGCTCCGCGAGTTTGGCTGTACCCGTCAGGCCGTCACGCATTCCATGCATTGAAACCAGTATCGATGCGTCGTCACTCAAGATCGCCACCCTACGTGCCACGTACATGCAGCGGGTGTTACACACTGAAAAAAAGAAGGAATGCGTTGCTAGTGCTAGGGTATCCGGCGCCCGGAATGCGGCCTAGCCGCGATCCATGCTGGGCAGACGAGATCCTGCTGAGGCAACGATAGCAGACAAGCAACAGGATAAGGATACGTCAGACGATCAACCGTAAAGGCCGCATTCCGATCGTGGAGCACGTATACTAGTACGGATTACGATGCATGGTACTTCGTACGAGAGTACGCGCGAGCTCTTGCACGATCTTTTTTTTTTTTAGAACTGCTTGCACGATCGCCGTGGACGGTGGTATAACTGGGGAACCTAATAGCTCTGAGCCTCTGATGAAAAGCGCGTCGCACACTGCACATATTGACGCTGGTGCGCTGCATAAGTGCTTATGCCGTGTCGCGTGTAAGACTGGGTTGCTTAATTGCATCATGGGCGTCTGCAGGTTGTTGCATACTATAGGTCCGCGTTCTTTTCTCCAACTAGAGTTAGAGGAAGATTAAGATTTTTTCAAACTGTTAAACGGTGTGTTTCGTGTGAAAATTTTCTATATAAGAGTTGCTCTAAAATATCATATTAATCTATTTTTTAAGTTTATAATAATTAAAACTTAATCAATCATATATTAATACCGCCTTGTTTTACGTAAAAAAAACTTAATCTTTATCTTTATTTTCAGAAGAAAATAACACCACCTATCCCTGATCACCCCTCTTTCGCCTGTTTCCCGGAGAAAAGCTGGCCAGCCCTGGCCATGACACACATGACATGAGCTACGTATTTGCATGCTGCAAAGTGGCCTCTGCGAGCTATAGTAGCGCGTATCCCTGGCAACCTGCTCGGCTGCGCCGGCCGGCCGTCCGGCCACTGCCGATCTGTGACGCCTGTAACAACCGCATGCGGATGCTGCGCTTTTGCATCACAGCTGGTCGAGCACTCTCCATGCCTGATATATGATCTACAGCATTGTAGATCCATCGAGATAGTAGTATTTCTTGTGTGTTGTCCCAACAGCTGGGGATACGATGCGTACGTTACGTACCCTTCGATCGAGTCGAGTCATGTCGCCAAGGTCGCCGGCTGCGTTCGTTGGGTGGAGAAAGAGAGAGAGAGTTTGTTTGGTTTTCCGCGTGCACGCTTATCAAACTATTAAACGGTGCGTTTTTTTAAAAAAAATTATATAGTAAAGTTGATTTTAAAAAATCATATTAATCTATTTTTAAATTTTAAAATAATTAATATTTAATTAATCATATGCTAATGGCTCATCTCGTTTTACGTATCTTTCTAATCTTCTCAGTCTCCTTCTCAGACTCACCCTGAATCTTCCTTGGATGCGTTACTTGCCCGGGTGACAAAGCACTGCAGTTGACAACGACGTCTCACACAGTTACTGAGAGACCGATCGAGCAAACGATGCAAAACGGACAGACGGGTACATTATACAACTCGCCGCGTCGTTACACGGCAAACGCAGTTGCCCTTTTGCGTCGTTACACGGCAAACTGTGATTGTGCGTGGAACGTTGGTGCGGGAAATAGTACGGGGCAGGGTCATATTCATCGCACGCGAGAAAAGCGCCGATGCAATGCAACAGCCGGCCACAGCAGCAGCAGCCAGCGGCCGGCCGGTGATGGAAACAATTCGAAGAGTAACCGGGCTTTCTGCCGTGCCGTCAACCCGCGCGCGCTGTTCCTTTTCCCCATCCGACGGTCGCCTCCCCTTTGCCTCCCCTCGTCACCATCCACCACCATGCAGAGAGGTCAGGTCCAGTTGCCTGCTTCCGCGTACGGTTACTCGGCTACTCGCTGTGCATGCACAGTGGAGAAGTCTCACTAGACGCACAATGTGGCCGGTTTCTTCTTCTCATGTAAGGCCTGTTTAGTTACCACACAAAAACTTTTCATCATGTTATATTCAATATTTGGACACATGAATGGAGTATTAAATATAGATAAAAAAACTAATTATATAGATTACTTGTAAATTGCGAGACGAATTTTTTAAGTCTAATTACGTCATGATTTGATAATGTGATGCTATAATAAACATTTACTAATAATAGATTAATTAAGCTTAATAAATTCATCTCGCAGTTTACGGGTGAAATATGTAATTTACTTTGTTATTAGACTACGTTTAATACTTTAAATATGTGACCATATATTCGAGAGGTAACACGCTAAAACTTTTCAGCCGGCCAAGCACGTGAAGGGCGAAATACCAGGCAGAGTTTAAATGCTTCTTGCCGGGCAGGTAGCTAGTGTTCGGTCAAACACACTGTATGATTCCCTTCTGGTTAATTTGGTCGTGATGAACACGACCTGTTAGGCCGTTTTTTATGTACTATACTCCCGTTTGTTTGACCGACCTTTCACGCAGAAGCTCCTAGGGCGATTTGTAATTAATCAAGCAGCCCGGCGGGGCGGATTGTTCGGCAGGCCAAAGCTCATGTATTGGGGAACAAGCTATAGTCGCGGTCAGAGTCCACCCCCTCCTCGAAGGCTGCGTCTGTTCTCGCGTTTTTCACCGGTACTGGCGTATACTGTTCTGCTTGGTAATGCGGACGCAAAACAAATCCACCAGAGCTGCGGGGCCAAAGCACTCACCAGCAAGGCAGCAACCAAACTTGACGACTTTCCTGATGGGTTTCACCGCGTTTCCTATCCCAGTTTCAGCAACCGGCCAGTGAGAACCTCTCTTGATTATTCCAACCCAAGGCAGGAGTAATTAACAAGGGGGAATGCTATTACTGAAAAGTAAAAAGTGAGCAGGTTTCACACTTCCCTATGGAGTCGAAAGTCCACGGCGAGCCGGTGCGTGCGTGCCTTGCCCAGGAAGCCTGCCCGGCCGGCCCATATCCTAGGGTTCCCATGGCCCAACACGACACTCCAAAGTAAACCCCACATTAACCTCGGCCCCACACCTCTCCACACCACGCCGCGGGCCCGCGGCCTTCTATATAAGCCACCCCCGATACACGCCGAGACGCCGAACACCACCACACACGCCAAAGAACACACACGAGTAGACAACCACTAGTCCAGTCTCCAGTGTCACTCGACCAGAGCACTCAGCTGGGTAGTATTTGAAGGTAATTTTACTTCCTCTCGTGGCTATGGAGAAGCAGGAGAACGGAGGGGAGGCGCCGGAGCTGAAGCTGTTCGGGTCGTGGGCGAGCTCGTACACGCACCGGGTGCAGCTGGCGCTGCGGCTCAAGGCGCTGGAGTTCGTGTACGCCGAGGAGGACCTCGGCAACAAGAGCGAGGCGCTGCTGCGCCTCAACCCGGTGCACAAGAAGGTCCCCGTGCTCGTCCACCGCGGCCGCCCGCTCGCCGAGTCCGTCATCATCCTCCAGTACCTCGACGACGCCTGGCCGGAGAGCCGCCCCCTCCTCCCCTCCGACCCCTTCGACCGCGCCCTCGCTCGCTTCTGGTGCCACTTCGCCGACGATAAGGTGCGTACTCTCTAGTAACACAACACATGGCCTTCATGTCTTAACTTTTTTGTGTGTGCAATGCGTGCAGCTTGGGCCGGCGGTGGGGGCGGTGTTCGCGTCGACGGGGAAGGAGCAGGAGGCGGCGGTGCAGCAGGTGCACGACAACCTGGCGCTGCTGGAGGCGGAGCTCCGGGAGGGGGCGTTCAAGGGGCGGAGGTTCTTCGGCGGCGACCAGGTGGGCCTCCTCGACGTCGTGCTCGGGTGCGGCTCCTACTGGCTGGCCGTGTTCGAGGAGGTCACCGGCGTGCGCCTCGTGGACGCCGACGCGTTCCCGCTCTTCCACGCGTGGCTCCGCGACTTCGAGGCCCAGGAGGAGGTCAAGGAGACCATCCCCTCCGTCGACCGCCTGCTCGAGTACGCCCGCGGCCTCCGCCAGATGCTGCTCGCCCTCGCCGCCGGCGCCGGCGCCGGCGCCGCCGCAGCAGCTGGCAGCTCCCCCGTCACCGCCGCCGTCGACGCGCCGGCGCCGGCAGCTCCACCAGCGGCCCCGCAGGCCGCGGCCGTGGATATATAATCCAATCGCTGGGCCCGCGCGCCGTGCGTGCGCTACGTCGTCGTCGTAGCTCTGTGTAGTTTAGCATCTGTGCGTGTGTCGTCGTGGAGTGCATGTGATGACTAGTGATGCGGCCTAAAATGCGCTGCTGTGCCGCTGTTGCTAGTGGCGCAGTCTGGGATAGGTGTCGAGCTAATCTCTCTTTTCTCCTGTGTGTTCTCTGTCTGTTGTTCGTTGTGCTTGTGCAAGGAATCTAGCTTGTGTCATCGTGTGTTTTTCCCTCTACTATCTCGGTTGTAAGTCAGACCACGACGTCAGGCACATGTGCGACGTACTGGTAGTCCGTAGTTAATTTGTTTCGGTAATTCAACGGCCTCATGCATGTCTCGATGTAAATTTACCAGATTTTTACTTTGTGATGAGATCGTGGTGTTTATGCTATCGACATAGAATATGGCAGGCATCGGGGGCGAGTGGATTGGAGAAGCAAGGAGTACTACCAGTACTACGGTTAATTGATTAATTGTTTCCTGGAGTTAAATGCGGAGGTTAAATATGGTGATCAGTAAAGCCTGGTCCGGAGATGCCGCTATCTTACTCCAGAGAGCAGCAAGATCAGCATTCAAGGCTACAGAGAGCAGGCTGATCATGTATCAATGCGTGGTTGCTTGTATTTAATCAGTATCTGAATTTTTTTTTCCTCATCAGTGCGTGCGTTTGTCCTGGAGCCTGCTGCCCCTGCAGTAGCTCCATTAATTGCATTGCCTGCCTTGCGGGCGCAAATGCATCAGTAAGCTGATGATCCGTTTCCATGCTACGCATCGAGCAGTACAGATAACAAAACAAAAAGCACCGGGGAGCGCGAACTGTACACCTACCAAATCGAATTAACTTCTCTCCCCAAAACGGACACTAGAGCAAATCAATGCTAACCAGCCAAGAAACTGAGCAGCCACCGGCACGCATCACCGCGCTCTGCAGATCCGCCATACCCATTGCTGACGGCGAGCAGCAGCTGAGCGATCGAGGAGAATCCCAAGCGAAGCGGTGGCAACATCTACGCACGCGCTCGTTCTGAGGATCTCTGACTAGTTTAAAAGCTCGGCAGGACATGGGCCTCAGATCGCCCGTGTGCGTGGCGCGGGAAGCGCGTAGGTGTCCACTCCCGCGCGAGGATCGAATTGGCGCGCCCCGCGGCCGCACGCGGGCGCGGGTCGCGGCAACATCATCCGTAAAGCGCTGGCGTACGTGGGCGCGCGCGGGAGCACGTGAGCTGCCGACGGCGGCGGGTGCGCGCGGGCGCGGCGACGTCCGACACGGGACACACGCGCGCGACGCGGGCAGCGCGGTTTTACTATCGGTCGCGCGCCAGTGCAGCTCTCGTACCGTACGTGCGTGCGCGTAATGGAGATGGCAGTCAGCTCAGCTCGCGGCCTCACGCGATTCTTGCTTGCCGCGCCAGGGGCCGGGGCATCGACTGGTTTCTACTGACGTGGTGTCATGGGCGCGCCTCAGCTCGCACACGCTCGAATTTAATTGTACGTACCCGAGTTCTATGGATTGTGCGTGATGATTGATCAGCCACTGTCAGGAGGGGATCGGGATCGAGTTTGTCTTTTGCCGTTTTGCGGATCCAGTTGAGATTTCAAATATTGTGGCCCGGGTGGTATGACCACTGATATCCGTTCTACAAATATGTATCCACCAGAAAATATAAAATCAGACCTATCCAGAACTTCATAAGGTGATAAAAAAACAGATCCACATAAGCTTATAAATTGATGCAATAACAGCACCATTGCGGGGAAAATTTCTAACTATTTAACAATTACACCACCATTCTTAAAATGTCATCTTTTCCAACGACATACTCCATACTTCCAATAATAAGTTTATTTTTAGTGCATCCTGTTTATTCCAAAATAAATTTATTTCTAGAGTATATCATTGCATCGGAGTTTGTAAAGTAGAGAATAGTTGTACTGAGAGTAGATAAAGTGGGGAATAGTTGATAAAGTAGGGATATTCTATCCTTTTGTCTTTGCATTAGTATGTGTAGGATTAGTGAAAAAATGACTCATTTTGGGATGGATGCATGGAGCAGAGCAGATTATTTGCCACTAAGATCCATTGGATTGTTTCAGTTTAGCCACTTTTGCTTATATGGCATGACAAACGTGCAATTCAGAGCCACAACCGAGAGAAAACTACTCTCTCCGTTTCACAATGCAAGTCATTCTAGCATTTTACATATTCATATTGATGTTAATGATTCTAGACATATATTTCATTCTAGATTCATTAATATTAATGTAGTAAATGCTAGAATGACTTACATTGTGAAACGGATGAAGTAACTCTTTTGCCTTCCTTTCCTCTAGCTCATGGCATCTTCTCCCTTAGCTGGCTCATGGCACGACGAGACGAATCAGCAACGACGAGCAGGTGGTGATGACACCAACTTAACCTCCCTCTCTGACGATGAGCCACCGACAATGAGCACCATATGACAAGCTAGCGGTGCCACCTCTTGCTACTGAAGCTGGACATGCCATGCCAGGCCACAGGCCAGGGGAGCTTGGGGCGTGAAATCCCATGGCACCAGCTACGGCTCAAGGACAAGCTCAACATCATTTGTGGGCTCACAGCATGTCCCTTGTCGAGGTCATCTTGACCATCTAACGTTGGCGCTGCAAGAATGCTCTGGCTACCATCGTCGTAGGCATCTTCTCCGACGTTGCAACATCTACTTCCTCAATGAGGTCGGCTCCCACTCAAGGTGCTCGATGGCATTGACAACACAACACGGTCATGGCGCACGGACGCGGCGGCGCGGGAGAGGGGAGGGAAGGGAAAGGTTGGGGGTAAGGTCTCGACTGCACTTGTCCCAGCTTGGGAGGAGAGGTTAGGCAAGGCATTTTCTCACCTAGATTGTTGAGATAGTAAATAAAATCAATTCAATAGAACCGGATGGTAAATCATAATCAAAAGTTCTAGGAAGAAAGAGCGATACTCTGGTGTTTTCTATTGGTAGTATTATACTACCAGTAATATTAGAGATAAATTAGTAATTTACTACAATATCATGATTATGAGTAACTATTATTTATGTTTTTTCGGCTATATCGATCCATGATCATCTATTGTGCTAGTATCGCTCATATATCATATATTCTATTGAAAAAAACAAAAAAAAAGAAGAAAAAAAAGTTAGGAGCTACTAGTAGTAAAAAAAAAATCCCCGCAGTGGAAACTGCGATGTATATATGTCACATCTTAGCTTATATCCGATCAAGACTCGGCATTATTTTGTGCTTGCAATTCATGAGTTAGCAAAAGCATATAACAAAGCAGGCAGGACGCAGTGGCCGGTGATGGAGCGAGCAGTCCATCGGTGCGTGTGGCTCGCGCCAAGCCGCCCGCCCATTCGCAGGCTCGATAGATTACGTGGTTGACTCCCTCAACCGACGACGCTGCCAACACCACATGCGAGGCTAGGATAAAAACGCGACCTTTTTCGGTGAACAGGAGGACATGGGCGCCGCGCGCGCGCACGCGGGCCAGGAATATCGTCGACTTCGGCCTCGCCCATACACGGGTGCTCTGCTCACGCTGTCACGCACGGGCGCGAGGGCGCGACGTGACGCAAGTGTACACACGATAGAATTTTCGAAGCATATGCTTCTATCGCTGTTTTTTTTTTGTTTGGGGAAAAAAATAGGATGAGTGAGTTTCTAGGGTTTCAAGAGGAGGCAATTTCGGTGGGAGAGACCTCGTCGGTGCTTCCCCACCGGCGATCGCCGGAGAGAGGCTTGCCTAGAGGATATACCCACGCAGATGTCCTCACGGCAGCGGCCCGTGGCCCAGCGAGTTTTGGCGTGAAGCGTGAGAGTGCATTTGCGCGCGAATTTCGGCCCGAGAGACTTGGCAATGGCAGCGGGAGCTCGATGGCCACATTGCAGCCCAGATTCTCGAGGGGCCTGGCGGATTCCACGAGGGAGAATCGTGACAAAAAACGTGGGTGAGTTTAATCTGGAGGATATTTTCCCCAAATTTTGCCCCACTGTGTCGCGAGAGTGGATCTGGATCAAGCGAGGTGAGAGTCCTCTTCTAGGGTTCCCGGCGAGAGACGACGAGATCCGGCGTTTTGGCGGCAGAGCTCGTCGGATTTGGCGGGTGCCTGAGAAGATGTGCGATCACCGCACTTTCGCCCAGGTCGTGATGGAGCGGTGCCCTCCCAATCGCCTGGACTGGCAAGCCAACAAGCGTCGCGCGATTGAGCAAGGCGGCGGTGACTGGGGGGCGCGAGGTGGTGGTGACTGGGGAGCATGTGGAGCAAGGGAGGAGGAGGAGCTGCGTCGGCAATTCCTTACCCAAAACCCTAGGGCGAATCAAGGCGCTCAATGTAAACCTCAAGGGCGTCCTGGGGTTGATGGGGAGCGAGGTGCATGTGCGCCTAAAATCAAGTGCTTCAAGTGCAGTCGCGAGGGCCATCATATGGTGGCTGCCCAAATCCAGCCCATTTTCGGCTGGCAGCCTGCTCTTCTGTTGCTTAGTTCAGACTTGTGAATTTTGGCCCAATTGGTCGTGTCATTTCCACGTTCTTGGCCGATTCATTGATAATTCTGATTCTCGACATCGTCTGATTGATTGATCGCCTGTTTTGATGTCGATGCTCCTCCATTTTATGTTTATTCTCTGCAAGAGGTTAGTAATCCTAGTGCTAGTAGAATATTTATTATTCTAACACAAATATGCAATGCAAGCATAACTAGTTCTCCTTTATTTTGGTAACATTGACGGTCGAAACTGATCGCTAACGACCGTCAACAGACACCTTGAATTGGAACTCTATAAAAAGCCGTATTTGGCTTTCTATAAAAAGCCGGGCCCTTTGGCCTTTTGTCTAAAATGTGCTTCTACGCTGGAATCAAACCCGAATTCCCACTCACCGTACCGAACTGCGCGCGGCAGCTAGCAAAAATTTCTTGTCGGGAAAAAGTTCGAATTACCTCCCTAACTATCACGGTGATCAAATTACTCTCCTAAACTCGAAAACCAGATTCTCAACTATTCAAATTGGATAAATAACCCCTCAAGCAATGTTTTGAGCGGTTTTGGACTAAGCTAGCTGACATGACATTCTAATATGACAAACAAATATTTAAATATAAGGGACCCACGTGTCAATGCTTCATATCACCTCTTCTATTCTAGCTCCTTTCCCTCCGTCTTTTTCTACCCTGAGCAGGGAGGAGGAAGCGGGGCGGCCAGTGGCACTCCAAGGCGATGGGCCGAAGGAGCTCGAGTTTGTTGGCAAGGAGCTCCCTCTCCCTCTATTTATCTCTCTCCTTTCGGTGGAGGGAAGCTCAGGGCCGATCTTTTGGGCTAAGGTTGCTGGAGGCTCAGGTTGGGGGTAGTGTCCAATGGTGGAGGTGACTAGAGTTAGAGCTTGATCTAGATGCATTGGTCGACGATGGAGGTGGAGCTCGCTTGAGGATGCATGAATGGTAGAACTCGAGCTCTCCTCAAAGAGGGCTTGCTCGATGCCTCCCCCAACTCCTCACTGATCTAGTGGCCCGCCACCTGGAGCATGTGCATGAACAAGCCAACAACGGCCTCCTCCTCTGCCAACCTCTCCTTGAGCCCGAGCTTGATGGCACCTCATGCTAGTGGAGGCCGATGAAGGTGATGGTCAGCGATGGCAATTGGGTCTTTGATTTGAGGGTTTTTCCTAGAGGGCTTGAATTTGAGCTAGCTTCTTCTTCATCGAGGTTAGGAGGCAGCACAAGGCAAAAGTGGATGATGGGCCTCATCATTGCTGTGACGGCGGCCACCTTCACTAACCCGCCCTTGTTGTGCCACATCAAGAAGGTTAAGTTGTTGAGGATGACGAATATAACACTATGGTTGAGCTCACCGTCGGCACTAGCTCATCGTCAGCACTAGCTCATCGAGTGAATGGTGTGAGGCGGCTGTGAGCTCGGCGAATGCGACGGGTGGAGATTAGCAGACAGCGCGGGGAGAAGGTGGGAGAAGAAAAGTCAGCCCTAACAGCTTGGCTTCACACATTCTTTTTTTTTATTTTTTCTGCTGACTAGACAGATACGTGTGTCACGCCCTGAACTAGTCCCGAGCGGAACTAGCCCGTGACGCTCCAAATTAACCTGTTAATCGATACCAGTCCCAGGAAACAGTGCTGGTATCACAGGAAGACAGAATATCGCAGCAACAGAGGTCTCTTTATTATAGAGTAGGAGTACAGTCATGTTGGGCTGCGGACAGATCCCGAGCTCACAACTGCATTACAAAAGGGAAACGGAAGCCAAGACTTGGACCGAACATCACAGGCGCGACTTGGGAACTAGGCCGAAACCCTAAAACTCGTCGTAGCCGGCTTGCTCCTGGAAGAACTCCTCGTCGGCGGGATCCGCTTCATCTTCTTCAGCAACTGGGGGGATTATTTATATAGAGCAAGGGTGAGTACGGGAGTACTCAGCAAGCCATGGGAAATAAGTGTTTAATGTAGGCTTCAAGGAAAGGCTGTTGTTTTTGCAATTGATTTTATTTGAACTCTTTCCTGAACAACTAAGTGAGTGCTTCTCAAACGACACGGATGAGACAGTGCGTCTCGTCCGGTCGGAGTTTGTACAATGTATCAGTCTTTTGAATTGATCAAGATTGGCACCCGGCCAACAGCTTTCAAACGGCCACCCGGGTCTGGCTGATCCCATCAGCCGCAGATTTCCCAAATATCAAACCCATTTCACAACAGCAATTTCACAAGGCAGCAGTCAAACAAAACTACGCTAGGAATCACCTCACATCCGCCCATGACCGTGGGCACGGCTGTTCGAACAGTTTAATAACCTCTGCAGAGGGGGTACACTTTACCCACACGACATTACTAACCCGGATCATCCAGCCCGTGCAGAACGGCCACGACTAGAGACCTTAAGGCTTTCATGACAAGGCATTTCGAAAGCCGACACAGGTTCACCATATGCCAACGAGAGGGGTCCCAGACCAACACCAGATTAGGTCCCAGACCATACTGTGCCAGGAAGCCCAGGGGTCCTCCCCGACACCACCCCGGCGAATCCACTTGTCTCTTGGCATCAAGGCTCCCCCGATTAGCTAATTACTCAGCCAGGGGTGTCCCATTCCACCCATGTGGTCGTACTTGTCTTATGTTCGGATGAAATTCCAAGGAAACGGTCCTTAAGTGCAAGAGCGGGAAACCGTACTCCCGGTACATTCCCCGGTCCGTGATTTTGGAAATTCGTTTAGTTCGCAAGCACCGACCCAGGTGTCGGGTTTTCCAAGTCTTTTGTAAAACTCAAGTTTTACCCAAGATGTTTTTCAGATTTTAAGTTTGAAGGCGACCGTCGATACCTGTGCAGAGTGCACGACTACCGAGGCGCAACTAGGTGGTTACAAGGGAACATGGTATAACAATTACAATGGAAGGATTAGATGCAACAAGTTAGGCAGGCACTCCGGTCTGCCTTGCAGACGGTGTAAACAGATTAAGTGCAATCCTACCTATGCATAATATTTTTCAAGCAACATAATTAAGTTCAAATATAGGCTCAAGATGTTCAAGGGTGGCTTGCCTTGCTCGAGATCTTGAGCTTGATCCTCGAAATCCTCGCACTGCGGGTCTTCGGGCTCCGAAACTACACGCGAAACGGGACAACACAACAAACGGCGAAGATAAAGCCCTATTATTGACCTCTAAGCATGCCATTAGATAGATCTCGAGATTTGAAGAATTTTGGAAGTTGAACGGAGTTAAACGGACTTACGGTTGGGAAGATATTGAATTTCTAAGATTATTGGATTTTTGGTCTAAAGGAAAAGGATTTATTTAAACCCTTTTTGAAAAAGAAAAGAAAAGAAAAGAAAGAGGGAGGGAAATTAGACTTCCCTCGGGTGGCTAGGGCGCGGCCCGAGAGAAAGGGGCGGCTCGGCCGAGCTTAATGGGCCGGCCGGCCCAAGAGGGCGGCCCAAGGCGCGCGCGCGGGCGGGGAGGAGAGAGAGAGCCGGTGGGCCGGGTCCATCCCGCGTGGTCCCGGGTGGGACCCGCTTGTCAGCGACTCGGCTCACCGTGAGCGAGGTACACACGGGGCGTGCTAGGGTTTTGGGAGGGAGGCGCGGCGCATGCGCGCGTTCGCGGAGAGCGCGGTGCGGCGGGCCCACGCGCAGCCTCACGGCTCGTGGTGGACCGCGCGCACGGGGAGGGAAACGGAGGGGGCGGCTGGCCGGGTCGGTCGGTCCGGTCGCGGCCGAGGTGGCGCCGACGTGGCGCCTACGTGGCTGCCACGCGGACCGGCGGGAGGTAGACGACGATGGTGGCCGGAATGGACGGCGGACGGCGGTGGCGATCGGCGGAGCGAACCACGGCGATACAGGTGAAAGCGAGCACACCGGGAGGTTGCACAGGACGAGGGGAGACGAGCCAACGGCTCGGATTCGCTGGGGGATGCTCGACGGCGGCGGATTGTGGCGGAGGCAACCAGCGGCGAGGGAAGGGGGAAACGGCGACCAGGTCACGAGGGGTCGATTCCCGGCGGTGAGAGCATCTACGCGGCTACGGGAATCCGTTGCTAGCGTCGGATTGGGCGGAGCTACGCCGAGCGAGGCCGGCGACGAGCGGGTGCTACGGAGCACGGGCGGCGACGGTGGCGAGCACACAGCGGGCGGCGGCAACGGTCGGGGCGTCGCCAGCTAGCTACGGGGAGGCTACTCGTGCTACTACCCGAGTCTAAGGGGAGGAGATGGAACGAGGAGGGAGAACGGAGGGAGGCACTACCGTGCGGGGAAGGGCGCAGTGACGATGGGCCGACGGCACGGGAGTGATCTCTCCGGCCTCGGGCTGGGGAAGAGGAAGGAGAGGGTGCGCCCGGAGTCCCCTTCCATGTCCTCGCTCGTGCCGGCTCCTCCGACACGCGCGACGGCGAACGGCGAACAGAGCACGGGAGGCGGCGACAATAGGGTGGAGACGATGGGACAAAACGAGAGGAGAAGGGAGAGAGGGCACCTGGGCTTTAAAGGGCGGCAATGTCGGTTTGGAAACCGACCTTGGGCGGTCAAGGCGCGAGCTGGCGCTCGGCGCTCGCGGCCAAAACGGCGACAGAGGGGGGGGGAGGATGACGCCGGCGATGGGAGGGAAAAAGAAGAAAGAAAGAGGGAAATGGGGCTTGCCTCCTTGCCATTTCGGGAAAAGGAGGAGGGAGAGAGGGCGACGCGGCAGAGAGGGCGGAGGGCTCTGCCTCCGTCCCTTGGAAGCTAGCGCGCGGAGTGGCGGGGCCGGGTTGTGATGACGGCGATGACGGCGGACCGGCTTGGAGCGGAGCGGCGACACGGGCGGCAGGCGCGGCAGAGGCTGACGGCGGCGGCGACCAGGCGGTCGGCCACCACGGCGCGCGCGCGCGGGAAGCAACGGGCGGCGCGGCGATTTGGGTGGCGTCGGCGGGAGGCGGCAGCGAGGGCGGGGCGCTCGGCTCGGTGCGGCTCGCGCGCACGCGCGTGCAGCGCTCGGGCAGAGCGGGGGAGAAGGAGAGAGAGAGAGAGAGATGGGGAGGGAGGGGGAGATGGGCCAAGAGGGATTCGGCCCATCGAACCCTAGGGAGGCGAATTAGACTTTTGTGGAGGGATTTGATTTGGGAAGGATTTGGGTTCGGGATTGAACTCGACGATAAATCGGGGATTTGAGATCTGAGATGGCACGGACACTAGACAACAAGCAAAGAAACGGATTTTGAAATTAGGATTTTTAAGAGCTAGTTTTCCCGCTAGGCGCCACGACGGAACGGGCGCTACAATGCCACATAAGACAAAAACCGCTTTGGATTGATGTAGGGGATAATTTGTCCAGTTTAATAGTTGAGGGTTTAATATATATGTTTTTTGAGTTTAGGGGGTAATTTATTGGACAACTGTAGTTTAGGGGATAATTCGGACTTTTTCCTTTCTCAGTGTGCATGTGCATTTATGGTGTGCTACAGTGCCACAGAGTACCCTAGTACTACTTGTATTATGTATGCCAATATTTGGTCACCAACAGTAGTTAGGGACGGCCCTGGCCTAGGCCGGTTGTGCGATCGCCTAGGGCCTAGCCGGCAGTAGCACAGCGTGTTGCATCTGCGACCTCCTGCTCCTGTGCAAGCTAGGAGGGAGAGGGATGCGCTTTAGTTTTTTGTTTTCGCAAGTCGTGACTCTTCTTTTTTTTTTGGCAAATTGCAACTCTACCTCCGGCCCTCCGCGACCGCGAGCGCCTCGCCGAGTCTCAACTCCGTGTAGTTCGGCACCGCTAGTCAAGTGCCGCACGCTCGTGTCGACGACGGACGGCTGGTCAACGCTAGATCGCTGGGCCCGCCTCTCTTGTAATCTCGGCGTCTCGTCTGACAGTGATTGCTGTCTCGCCGACACCCACGGCTAGAAGAGAAGGGCAAACTGAGCTTTAGAGACTTTTTGTTCTTGTGTTATTTCTTCAATTTTTCTAAGAAATTTAGGTTAGCAACTTATTCCTTAAAAACTTGATTTTCTTGCTTGCATCATTGCATGTTCCCACTCCAAAAATTAGTTTAATTAGGCTATAATTTTCATGGTTATTGCTGTATAATTTACTTTGCAATTTTTCATGGTTTTTTAACTTGTCAATTATACTATCGATATTATTTATCAAGAATAAATTGCTTTATTGCAACTTACAAACTGCTTGATTTATTATTTACCATGTTATAAATGTTTTATGTGCTTTATAGAGTATATATACTATAAGTAAGAAAAATTAGCCTTAACTGCTTAAGTACATACATACTCCCTCTGTACTCATAAAAGGAAGTCGTTTAGGACAATGTTTAAGTCAAATTGAAAATATAAATCATGAATAACTCTCAAGTTGTTGAGTTTGAAAATGTAAAAATTATATGAATATATTTGTCTTGAAATTTTTTTTCAAAAAAGTATACATATATCACTTTTTAATAAATATTTTTATAGAAACAAGAAGTCAAAGTTGTGTTTTGGAGACCGTGTCGCTGTCTAAAACGACTTCGTAATTTTACGAGTACAGATGGAGCATAATGTCAAGTTCGTCTAGAGCTTCCCAAATGTGAGGACCGGCCTGACAGTAGTAACAGAAAATGATGGGCGCAAAGAGGAGCCGGGCATGCGATCTACATTTATTTTTTGAACGAAGTCGGCACTAGACTGTGCCCCTTTCATTGAATATAGTGGGAGAAAAACTGTACAGAGCTAAAAACTTTGGAAAAATACAAGGGGAAAGGAGAAAAAATAATAAGGGATTATCTGATCAGATAGCCTTTTCGCGCCGGCTAGAGTCCAGGTCTTGGCTTCCTCCTTTATCTTTGCGTAGAGCGATAGTATGGAGAGTTCGTTGCGCTGGAAAATTCTTTGATTTCTCTCTTTCCAAATCTCCCATGTCACTAGCAACAGAAGGGTGCGATTTCCTTTTCTCGGTTCCCTGGATGTGTTGCTATTGCAGTCCACCAGTCTTGGAGCGACGCATGTTGAGCCCAATTGCCCGGTTTGATGTGCTCTTGCGACGTCCAGCAAGCCAGATTCTCCCAAATCCTCCTAGAGTATCTGCAGACTACTAGGAGGTGGAACACCATTTCCCGGGTATGTCTACAGAGCGGGCAGAAAGTGTTATTCGGCCATCCACGTGTAGTCAGCTTGTCAGCCGTCCAGACTCTGTTTTGGATGGCCAACCATGCGAAGATTTTACATTTGTTTGGTGCCTATGGTTTCCAGATGATTGCGTCGTAGTTTGCATTGATGGATCCAAGAAACTGCATCTTGTAGGCGGAGCTTGTTGTATACTCCCCATGATTGGTGAACTTCCAAGTGATTTCATCTGTCACGTCTGGACTGAGCTGCACGCTTTGGATTATCGACCACAGAGTCACTATTTGGTCCAGCAGCTCAACTGTCATTGCATCTGGGGAGGAGAAATCTAGGTCTTGCGCCCAGGCGTTATCTGTGACGCCTTCTTTGAGGCTTCTGTTCTTTCTTTTGGATACTGCATATACAAGTGGCATCACATCCCTCGGCCGCCGCCCTTGCATCCAAGCTGAGTTCCAGAAGCTAGCCGTTTTCCCGTCTCCCACAGTTATTGTCGTTGCCGCCGCAAAAAGAGTTTTGTCTGTGTTGTCACATGGGTTGTCCCAGCCGATCCAGGTTCTCTCCGAAGCTTTCCACTCTTGCCACAACCATCTGATTCGCAACGCTCTAGCAAAGTTTTCTAAATTCAGAATGCCCAGACCACCATAGACAGTCGGTGAGCAGGTTTTTTTCCAATTTACTTTACATTTTCCTCCCGTTAGCTTTTCCGATCCTGCCCAGAGGAAGCTCTTTCTTTGCTTGTCAAGCGTCTCCATCGATTCCTTGGAGACCTTTAGCGTGGTAAGAAGGTAGACCGGCTGTGATGATAGCACTGATTTGACTAGTGTAGTTCGTCCGGCGAGTCCCAAGTTTCTACCTCGCCAAACTGCCATTTTTCCCGCCGATTTGTCAAACAACGGCTGTAGGTCTGCCTTGCGCAATTTGCCCGTTGTTAGGGGAAGTCCAAGATATTTCATAGGTAGGGAAGCTCTTGTTGCCAGGGTGTTTTGGAACACCTCATCCAGGTCCACGTTTTCACACCTGATGGCCATCACTTGTGTTTTTTCTATATTTGCACGTAGGCCGGTTGCGAGCCCAAAGCGATGTAGAATGGCAGTGAAATTCTGCACTTCGGATTTTCCTGGTTTAATAAAGACTGCCGCGTCATCCGCGTAGAGGGAAGTACGTAGTGTCACAGACTTTCCTCGCAGCTTGCTTAGTAGCTTGAGTTCTGTTGCTTTGCTAAGTAGTCTTTGAAGCGGGTCAATTGCTAAGATGAAGACTAGCGGGGATAGGGGGTCTCCTTGTCTTAGGCCTCACCCATGAATTATTTTGGTACCTGGTATTCCGTTTAGGAGTATCTTGGAGCTGGAAGTTGCGAACAGAGCCGAAACCCAGTCACAAAAACGTTGGGGGAAGCCTCGATGCTGAAGAAGTGTTAGGAGGTAGTCCCATCGTACTGAATCGAAAGCCTTTGAGATATCCAGCTTGAACAGAAGCATCGGCCGCCTGGTTCGGTGGTACTTCCTCACCATACTTCTGACATATAGGAAATTGTCATGTATGCTCCTTCCCCGAATGAAAGCGCTTTGGCTTGTTGAGACAAGTTTGTGCATGAGAGGCTGCAGCCGAAGGGCCAGTAATTTTGAGAAGATTTTTGCAAACCTGTGTATAAGGCTTATTGGCCTAAAATCGGAGACTTGTTCTGCACCATCTTTTTTTGGGACGAGGACGATGTTTGCCGAGTTGAGGAGGTTTAGATGATTGCACCGATGATTGTAGATGGCGTTGAAAGCTGTCGTGACGTCATTTTTTATGGTTTCCCAGCATGCTTTGAAGAAACACCTGGTAAAACCATCAGGGCCATGTGATTTGTCTGCCGGCATGCGACAAATTGCTCTCTTGATTTCATCCTCGGTGAAAGGTTCATTGAGCGAATTTAAATCCGTTGTCTCTAGCCCTAGGGATTGCCAGTTTAGATCCAGTTGTCTTTCTTGCGGCCTCCCCATCAAGAGGGAGAAGTGGTCGAAAATCGCTTGGCTTTTTTCTTCGTGCGTCACTGCCCACCCGTTTTGTTTGCGGAGGCGATGTATATGATTCTTCCTTCTTCTGGAGTTTACTTTGAGGTGGAAAAACCTGGTGTTTGCGTCACCTGCTCTTATGTTCGTTATTCGTGACGCTTGTCTCTTTCTCGCTCTTTCAATCACCGCTAAACCCAAAACTCTCCTTTTCAGGGCCGCTCTTAGGTTCCCTTCCTCCGGCGAAAGGGTACGTTGTTCCTGGGCCACATCCAGTCGTAGGATGACATCTAGGGCCATATGGTATTTCAGCTTAGTCTCAGAGCACGTGGTTCTCGCCCCCCGTTTTAGTTCTTTGGCCGTATCCCGTAGCTTATACGCAAGCCGGTGCATAGGCTCGGTGTGATTCGATGGTTTCCCCCAAGCTTGCTCTACGACCTCCTTGAAACCGGGTAACTTTAGGCTTACGTGGGCAGGATGGGTCGGTGAGCAACAACGGGCAGTGATCGGAGGGTCCTGTTGAAAGAGCGTGTAGGATGTGGCGGTCAAAAGATAGGTCCCATTCCTCATTGCAAAAAAACCTATCAAGTCTTACGAGGGTTGGTCGTCGTCTCTCATTGCTCCATGTGAATTTCCTGTTTTGGAGGTGGATCTCCTTTAGCTCGCAGCGGTTGAGTGCAACTCTAAAGCGACTCATTCGGCCTAAATTTAGGTTGTTGTTGTTTTTATCTCGTGCCCGATAAATCAAGTTGAAATCTCCTAGGATAAGCCATTTGTTTCCTGGGGGGCGGTTCTAAACTCCTTATGTGACGGAGGAAGGAGTCTTTTTCTCTGTGACGCGTTGGGCCGTAGACCGTGGTGAGCATGAAGCTTGTTCCGCAGCGTAGGACAGTTATATTCGCTGTCAACGAGTAACGACCTATGCGAGTGCTGTGCACCGAGATCGCCATGCTGTTCGACAGAAGTAGGATGCCTCCCCTAGTGCCCTTGGACGGTTTGAAAGCGTAACTGTCTAGCCTGTAGGCTCCCAAGAAACGGGCTAGCTGGTCATCAACTACTCTTAGTTTGGTTTCTTGGATGCAGACGAGGTTGCAATATGTCTCTGTGATTAGCTCGTTTAGTGCAGTACACTTTGCCGGGGAGTTAAGCCCCCTCACATTCCAGCTAAGTAGTTGTAGGCTTTGGCTTGACATTAGGACATAGATGCTCAGCGGCGGTCTGGTTTACAGCAGGGAAGTGGCGACACATCGCAATTTTGGCGGTGGTAGCCGCAGGCAGCCGATCGCCGGCGGTGGGAGTTGCGGCGGGGAGACGACATCGTTTACGCGAGATTTGGGTCGTCCCAACAGCAGCTATAGTAGCCGACGATGGCCAAACGTCGGCAGTAGGGCAAGCAGTCGTGGTCGGCTTCAATTCACAGTGCAAACATTCACAGGAGAGGGGAGCTAGGCAGTAGTAGTTCCATAAACGTAAAGCATCCAAATGCAGGGCAGCTTCCCATGCAGGATACATGCGACGATCTACATTTATTAATGCCGTTCCAGTGCAGTGATGATATATCGGTGCGGCAGAACTAGCTTGTATAGCGGCGTAAAAATTGCTAGTACAATATCTGCCAAGCCAATTCATCGTCTGCATCCTGCTGTATTTCTAGTAATTAATAAAAACTTGCAAAAAGTTCAATGAAGGGAGATCGATTTTCTCCGTAGCTATATAGTCATGACCCAACCAGTACAGAATCCTAATAAAGAACGCTCCTGTACGTGCCAGTTCATATAAATCGACACCTTTTTTTTTTCGGAGTTGCTAGAAATATAGCGCCATATGCTATAGTCGATTTTTTTTCAGCCACTTACACAGTAGTTACACCTTATTTACACCCCACTTACATATGTAATTAGTATGCAATTTTCGAATTTACATATGTAATTTTAGTACCTAGATATGTAATTTTTGAGACTTACATTGTAAATACACTAAAATTACATATGTAATTTAGGGACTTACAATGTAAATACATGCCGACTATTTTTTGATGAAAAATATGGCGCCATAAATATAGCTACACCCTTTTTTTTCCTCCCAACCATCATGGAAGACCAAATCTTCGAGTCGGCACCAATGATAAGTTAAGGGAATAACTATACATTTTATAAATAAATTTCTTTTAAAAATTTAACAAACACAAATATTACATTGTATTACATGATGTAAGTGTAAATGTAAGTACAATGTAATTTGTATGCAACTTTAAAAAATCCCATGGAAATACGGTTTTTTTTGAACCAGAGAGATCGCAAGATTGACTCTCCTCACCCATGTGCGAGTGATTTTTTTTCTTCCCAACTTGCACGAATCTTGAAGTAAATCTAACGATTTAAAATTATGTGAAAATTGCATACAAGTTACAATATAATTACACTATAATTGTACTGTATTTAAATTTCATAAATTTTTAGGAGAAAAAATATCAATAAATATATAGCAAAATCGTGAGTTATATGTGTCGGTTCTGAAAATTAAACGGAACCTATATTTCCACCCAAATATAGGTGCCGTTTTTTTTTTCAATGGCTAGTACATTTGAAATAATCAAACGTGCATTTTTTTTAAAAACCGTCACCTATTAAGCAATGAGCCTAGCCGAGTGGGTGGAGGAAAAAACCGGCTTCCCTCACCTCCACGGCTCTACGTTCGCTCACTTCCTCTCCCCCTACTCTCTCCCTCTCCCATCTCCCCAATCCCTGCTCCACGAGCCACCACCGCCTCCGCCACAACCCCTCATCTCCCCCTACGTCGTGCCTCCTCCCTCTCGATGGTGCCTTGGCATGCTCCCAATCAATAATTCCTTGAGCTCGTCGGCATACTGCTGTTAACGACCAGCATCAACAACTGCATGGATCCGGAGGTGGCAGCAACAGGCGGATCGAGCGCTAGTGGTGTTTGGTGCTCTCACGAGCAAATCCGGCAACAGCAAGGGCTCTAGCAGGCGGATCCAGCGGTGGGTGCTCTTGCGAGCACATCCGGCAGTAGCAAGGGCTCTAGCAGGCGGATCCAGCGGTGGGTGCTCTCGCAGGCCGATCCAGTGGCGGCAAGGGCTCTCACGGCGGTGGCGGCGGGTGCCATCGTGGGCTGATCTGGTGGCAGCAAGGGCTCTAGCAGGCGGATTCAGCGGCGGCAAGGGCTCTCGCGGTGGTGGGTGCTCTTGCGGGCAGATCCAGCAGTGACAATGACTTGTGGGCGGATCCAGCGATGTCGCTCTCTCGCATGGACCTAGGGATGGTAAGCGGCATCGAAGCCCTCCCCAGCGAGCTATGGCAACGGGCGGAGTTCTCCACTATGATGGCGGCTAGGTGTTGCGATTAGTGTATTGTGTGATTGATTCTATGATGATGTGCTTGTGTACTTCGGTTCTCGGATGTTGAGCGATGAATGTTCGATTGTGACGTGAACTTGTGGCTTCTTTGTTTTTTAAAAAATGTTTATTTATTTAAAGCATCAGCTCGAATTGAGCTAAGCCTGTATTTTTTTTAATTGAGTCGTACAACTCATATAGGTATGTTCTTAATCCGACACCGACATGCTTACTATATCGTCTCTCGGTTAAGTAAATCCGATATCTATATGAGATTCACAACCAGAACTGAATTAGAGTTATGTAGTAGTGTACCTCTAAGGCCCTTCATAGTGTACCAACATGGCGGGTTGCTTCACCCCTTCACATAGGCTGTTTGATGTTGTAGAGGAGAGAGGGTGTGGGCCCTCGTTCCTTCGCTGAGGCTTTCGTCCCTTAACAAGGACGCGAGGAACTCGCTTGAAAAAGCTGAAACAAACACTTCAAAAAGCTAAAATAAACACATGTGAAGAGCTCGGATTCTGAAAAAGTTAAAACAAAGCCGGGGGAGAAGGATGCCATGCCGAGCTCGGATTCTTCCGCCGCCGCTAGAGCTCCATGTCCGGCGGCGCCACCCCGCGCCGGGCGAGGTCCGGGCGGCGCCGTCGAGCTCTAGGCCGGATCCACGCCGGGCAAGGCTCGGGCGGCGCTGTCGAGCTCCGGTGGAGGCTAAGCTCCCACACCGCTTCAGATCCACGCCGCCGCCACCACCTCGAAGGAGCGTCGTCGCCGCCGTCTTCCCACCGTCGCTTCTACGCCAGGCCCCGAGGATGCCGCTCGCCCGACGCCGGATCCGTCGTCAAGACACTGCCGGGGGTGGAGGGGCCCGGTGAGCCCTCGCGTCGCCGCAGCCCTCCGCACCCTCATCGCCGGCCAGAAGTGGAGGGGCCGGTGAGATCTCGCGTCGCCGCCGCCGAACTCATCACCATATCCCACTCTTGTGCCCCCGCGTCACCGTCTCCCGCCCCGCGCTCCAACCCGCTTCGCCGAGTTCGTTGCCGTCCTTCGCCGGAGGAGAGGAGAGCCGGCGCCGGCGGAGGAGAGGAGGGGAGCCGGCGCCGGCGGAGAGAGGAGGGGAGAGAGCCGGCATGACCGTGAGGGAGGAGTAGTTGGGGGATTTGGGTAAAGTAGTATGGGTGGAGATTTATATTCTTCTCTCGATTTTAGGGTGGTTACTGTAAAATTTGGACTTCTTTGTAAATTGATAAACGCGTGAGGGCTGAAATGGAAAGTTACAGGGGCTGAAACAAAAAAGTAAGTTACTCATGAGGCTATTTGCACTGTGGGAATAAAAAACTTGGATCCGGGTCTTCATCCTATGTGGAATGGGATAAGAGAACGCTGCACTGTGAGAGACCTAAGGGGTAAAGGTTTAAAAGTCATAAGAAACAAGAATAGGCACGTGAAGAAGGCATTGCGATGCGATCCGGAGTTCTGGAGTCTGGACTATCTGAGATTTCTTGTATCCATCTATAGCACAGATAGGTGTATACACGTGTGTTAGTGTGTACTTCCTCCGTCTATAAAAAAGACAAATCATAGGTTTCCGTGTCTAACTTTGACTGTCCGTCTTATATGATATTTTTTTATAATTCGTATTTTCATTGTTGTTAGATGATAAAACATGATTAATATTTCATGCGTGACTTGTCTTTTTAATTTTTTTCATATTTTTTTTATAAATAAGACGGACGGTCAAACGTTGGGCACGGAAACCTGGGTTTGTCTTTTTTTAGACGGAGGGAGTAGGAAGTATATACGTGTACTCATTGAATGCTCACTTCTGTGTGTTCCCACAAACCATAGTACTACTGTACTACTACCTCCGTCCCAAAATATAGTTATTTCTAAAACAGTACTTTGTCCCAAAATGAAGCTATTTTTCTACCTACCTTCTTCTCTCAACCAATCACAACCATTCTTTTTCACCTACTTTCTCTTTTGAATCAATCACACACCTTTTTCAATCATTCTCACCTACTTTCTTAATACCCGTGCCAACCTCAAAAATGCTTACATTTTGGGACGGAGGAAGTAGTATTAGTGTGCAACAGACCAACAGTGGTGTATATACGTAGAAGTAAAATTCTGAAAATTAATACTAGTAGAGCGGGTATAGCAGGCTATAAGCCAGCTGCAAATATATTTTAAGAAAATAAATAAGGATTCTGTAGCCAGCTATAGCACGGACTCCAAGATACAGTGTGTGTATGACAGGTGGGACCATGTATTAATAGTGTAGTATATAACTATTGTATAAATAAGCTATTAGATTGGCTATAGATAAATTGAAGCAAGTAGTTAGCTACTCACACTATTTTGCTCGTACTACTACATATCTGCCGCTGCTATCGGCGCTGCCCATCTGCGGCCTCTGTTTTCGCCCCGTTTGCGTTTGGGATCCGCAGGCAGCAGCACGCACTCCTACGCCAATCTCCAAAAGCATCGTGATTCCTTTACGTTCGCACACAAAGATCACACGTAAAGCATCGAGATTCCTGTACGTGTACACACAGTCACACGTGGAGGTGGGCCTTGCCAGTCCGGCAGTGTCCTCTTCCAGGTACCGGTACCCGAGAGACCACGGTTATCAGATGCGCCCATGCTTTCACATAAACTCGTGGTGCCAACCTACCGTACCTACGAAATGCACGTACCTACTCCCTTTAAATTATCGGTTTTGACCGATTAGATCGGAGGTCACGGATAGACCCAAATTTCAATCCGAATTTTCAAAATTTTAAACAAAAATTAGTTAAATTTGAGCAAATATTACCGAATTTCACAAAAAATCTAACAAGAATTATAAATTTCGACCGAAATAATATTATATTGGAAGTGTCCGAAATGACCAAAATTTACAGTCGTTCAGCTAGGGTTATCTTCAAAGTAGTGCTGAAATCACCCAAATTTTCGAAAATTTTGGTGATTTCTAACCCTGATCGCTACCATGTCCGTGGAATCTCAATTTACTTATTATTTTCTTATTAGTGACTACTCTTCACTTGTCAATTTATAATTGGTAGTACATATATTTAGTATTAGAGAAGACTTGATAATTTTTTTTGTTATTTTTTGTCATTTATGGAACATATTACCATAGGCAGTGCTAACGTATATGGACATTATTGACTTCCATAATAGTCTGGGTACCTTTCTAATTTTCAAATGAGTGACACGGTAAATCTTGCTTTCGTTAGACAAGTTAGTTTATATGGACATGAACAACTGGACAACGGCAACAAATTAACTTCTAGCAAACTGTATAATTTATAGTTATCTGACTATGCTCAATGACTAATTAATTCAACAAGGCTATGCACAACGGCTAAATAAAGTCCATGCATCATAAGTTTTCTTGAGTGATTAGGTGAAACATAGGCCGAGCAATCACTATTGTGAGGAATTTCTCGTATTTTTCATATGTATTATTGTTTCAATTAAATCGTGATCGTCAATTAGAGTTGACAATGACACCATCGACTTAACTCCACCCTTGCAGATTACTAATGTGAAAAGTCTTTTTTTCTCTGGACTTTCTCTCCTATCCTATCCTCAAAATTGAGCCTAGAACCACTGTGCTCCTTTGTCGATCCTGGAATGCAACAATGGTATTGTTTTGGGTAATGGCATTAGTGAGAGGATGGATGATGATGGGCTTATTCGGCTGCTGGTTTCGCGGTTACGCCATTAGATCGAGAAACACTTTATTTCTTGAGACAATCAACGACCGATTGTCGCTGTGACCACCATTTCCATTGCCTTCGCCAAGCTCACAACCACAATGCTCTAGCCTCCTCGCTCTAGCTCAAGCCCACAAGAAGGGATCGTATGGGTCCTTTAATTTAGAGTCGCCATAACCCTCCCTAGCTAGCCATGCCATTGTTCCACCTAACATCGGTGAGGTCACACATGTCCCGTACCATGCTGGTTCATGCCCTGACTCGATGTGGAGTAGCACTACTGTGAAAATACTCCCTCCGTTTCAAAATGTTTGACGCCTTTGACTTTTTAGCACGTGTTTGACCATTCGTCTTATTTAAAAAGTTTAAGTAATTATTAATTCTTTTCATATCATTTGATTCATTGTTAAATATACTTTCATGTACACATATAGTTTTACATATTTTACAAATTTTTTCATGTACACATATAGTTTTACATATTTCACAATTTTTTTAATAAGACGAACGGTCAAACATGTGCTAAAAAGTCAACGGTGTCAAATATTTTTAAACGGAGGGAGTATATTTTTTCCAGGTGGCCAAAATTGATCTGCGAGGTGGACAAATACTCCGCCTGTCATTGAAGTCCTGTGGAAATCAGGTTTTTCGTAGGCTGTTGGCCGGCCACATGTGTAAATCTATAAATATGAACATTCTAAATGTTAAAAATTTATCCATAAATATAAGATTTTAATAATATTACTTATCCTATCAATCCCATCCCATTCAAATTTGTTTTCTCCTCAACTTTAGCCGCTATTAAATAGTACAGAAATAATTATATTTGTGAATGGACAAAGTAAGAAACAAATTTTGGTCATTTATGAGAGTGAAAAATATTGGAGTACTACTACTAGTAGTTGTATAGATTGACAAAGGGATGAGATCAATAACTAAAAGGTTATAACAAATACTTTTATATCTACTCCCTCTGGTTCTATATTAATTGACGTTTTGGACAAGGTTGAGGTTAAACTTTTATAACTTTGACCATCAATAACTTTAAAAATATTTAGTTTAAAGAAACTAGAAAAACATATATAGATTTGTCTTTCAAAACACTACAATACAAGTAAACATGCATTTATTTATTGTATATATTATAATAGAAAAATAAGGTCAAATGTATATCTTGTAGAGCGTGTCATTGTCCAATGCGTCAATTAAAATGAAACCGGAGGGAGTATATATTTAGCGATCTAAAAAATAGTGTTGAGAATAAACTACCATAAAAGACCTCTAACATTAAATTTTAGAGTTCAAAATATTTTAGCTAATTACAAGACGTAGAGCAAATGGTTGGTGATAAATGTCTCCCTGCTAGGGTGTTCACAGTGCTCCTCCATGGCATTTGGTCCGGAATAGCCACGTAGATAAATTGCTTGTGTGGAGGAGAGAAGGGAGTGGGGACCATGTTTTTATGGGGTTCTCATGACCAATTTGGATAACACACGCCTCGTCAGTTTGTCAGAAAAAGTGGGAGAGCCGAGAGCAGGAGCTTCGTCCGTGCGTGACTAGAAGCAGGAGAGGGGAGGAAAAACAATGGTGGAGGAGGGGCAGGGGCTCGCCGGCGCAAGCAAGGAGGGTGGGGCGGCGGCTGCAGACCTCGGCACCAGCACCAGTGAGGAAGCGGCGGCCGCTCCTCCCGGCACCACCACCTGGGTTGTCGCTTCGCCGGCAAGGGACGGTGAGGAGGACGCAAATCCGCCGCCGCTGTCATCCTGTCGCCACCGCCGCAACAACCGCCTCCATTGCTGCGTACGTCGTCGGCAGCACCAGATCTGAAGCGGGGAGGGAGGAGTGCCAGGGGCGTCAGCTAGGATTTGGAGTAGGGGGATAGGGCGGTGGCCAGGTGAGGAGGAGGATGACGTGTCAGCCGAGCTCCCGTGCCACTCCAGATCCGCGCCACTGTCGTCGCCCTCCGAGCTCTCGATGCTCGTCACCGACTGGGAGATGAGGGGCCCGAGAGAGGGACGGGAACGGGAGTGCCGGCGTGGATGTGGTCGACGGCGGTGAAGCGGCGGCGCTCTCGCCGGCCTGCGCCTCCTAAGCCGCACCGCCGACTTCTCCGCCGCCGATCCATCCACCGGTACCGTGCCGCCAATCCGTCCACCGTTTCCGTGCCACTGACCACGCCGTTGTTTCGAGGGGTGGGGCGAGGGAAAGGAGGGTGGTGCACCGGTGAGGCGTTCGTCGCTCTCTGCGGTGCGGAAAGAAGATAGGAGATACAGGGGAGAGAAAAAAAGTTGGTACTAGTGGGACCTACTAATAAGCAACTTGTATTGTGACATACTCCCTCCGTCCCATAATATAAGGGATTTTGAGTTTTTGTTTAAACTATTTGACCACTCGTCTTATTCAAAATTTTTTGAAATTATTATTTTTTTGTGACTTACTTTATTATCTAAAGTACTTTAAGCACAACTTTCATTTTTTCTATTTGCACAAATTTTTTGAATAAGACGAGTGGTCAAACAGTTCAACCAAAAACTCAAAATCCATTATATTATGGGACGGTGAGAGTACTATGTAGATAAACATTGTTCCTGATTTAACTGGCATGCGAGGCTCAGCGCATGCTCATGTTGCACTGGGTTTGTATTCTCTACCTTCGAAGCCAACGGCAAACTTTGCTGTTGCTTTCTTGCAGGCCACCCATCGTGAGATCAAGGGCTGAACAGCTTGGCCTCACCAGTGATTAATTAGTACTTAGTGAGGCCAAGCTGTTCAACCCTTGATCCCACGATGTGTAAAGTTTGCCGCCGGGTTTGAAGGCAGAGGATGTGAACCCATGTTTGCACTGCGAACGCCCTCAGGCTGCAGCGGCCACGGTACCCAAACTCCCAAAGCAAAAGCCGCCCACTGTTCTTGTGCCAGACAATAGGCACCAGGGTGCAGCAGGGGTTCTCTCTCGCATCGCATATACGGAAACCTATTCCTACACATCCATGCAGATGGTAGTAATAAACTTTTAAAAGTACGGAGTGAAGTTACTAAAGGCGGAGCGTCACATCCACGTCCGTGCCCGTGGCCTGGAGCACAGTTTCCATGCCAGGCCGTCGCGTCCGTCCGTCCACCGATCGAATCGATCGACGCGCGTGTCGCGACGTCGCGTCGTCACGCCCCACGCGCGCGCACCCACCAAATCGGCAGCTGGGCGCGGCACACACGTGACCGAGCCGAGAGACCGGCGCGCGTCCATCCATCCATCGATCCGTCACCTTTGGCATGACCCGATCTGCTCCTCGACCCCCCTCGCGCCGCGGGCCGATGCTGGACGAGCCCAAGCAGCATCGCGTTCGCAGCCGCTAGCACGCTAGCACGGCGCGCGCACGGTGGGCGTGGGCGTACGCGACGTTCGGACCGACCGTCTGCCGTGCGCCCGTGCGGTGGCGTGTGATAGTACTTGTGTTATCCGAAGCGTCCAGCGCTACAGGAGTACAGCAATTCAAAGCAAAGAAAGGTCTGGGTACTGTTGCTTATGTACAGTAGTACTAATAGTACACAGAGTGGAAGAAACACTCCTAGTAATTATTAAGACCATGGAAGCTATAGCCTCAAGTAAAAAGAAAAAAAAAAAGAAAAGTCAAGTAGAATGAAACTACACTTGACACCTTTCTCACAGTGCAAGCCATAGCTACATTATCTTTTTTTATGTTTCAACCTCTATCAATCGGTTATATTTTGCATTCAAATCCACATATTCTATTCTCATATAAGTTTAATGTTTATGGTATGCCCCTAAAAATTAAAAATATATACAAACACTCATTTCTCCCTTGGAGTCCCTCCTCGCCGTCTTCTTCTGCCTCTCCCATTCCCCTTCCACGGCACCGCAACCTCTCCCCCCCTCTCTTCTTGGCAGCAACGCCAAGAAAGCGATGAGCTCAAGCTTGCATTCTGTCCCCTCCTTCCCCCTCTCCCTTGCACACCTCTAGGCAGCGTGGTGGGGATGGAGATCGAGGCGCGATGACAGATTGAGCGGCGGTGGTCGACGAAACTTTCCGGGTAGGCTCTTCTACTCCCCCATCTACCCCTAGCCATCTTCTTCCCCGACGTGGGAGTTAGTTACGCGCAACAACGTGGGATGATGACACGGGATGAGACATCTACCCAACGCGGTTCCTCACTCTTTCCTTACCTACAAAAGCCAAAACTACGCACGTCTCTGGTGGAGTTTTTCCTTTCTTTTTTTTCTTAGAACTTTGGTGGAGTTCGCATGCTACTACTGCGCCGAAGTGCAGCTCTCTCTTAGAGCATCTCCAACAGTCTCTCCATCCCACTCTTCAAGCCAAATTTTAGCCATTCTAGCCCAAATACGTGCTTCAACAGCCTCTCCAACTGGATGGCTAAACCATCCGGCTGGCCAAACCCCCCCTCCACTAGCCAAATTTGGCCAGCCAGAAATCACTGGCCAACCGTGGGCCCCACACAGATCCCTCCTCCCTCCTTCGGCTCGGATGGCGCAGGCGGCCAAGACCTCGACGCCGCCGCCGACGTAGGCGCCGTGCACCGCCGCGAGCACTGGCTTCCGTGCGCCGCTTGCATCTCTAGGATAGTGCGGTGGAGCTCCTTGGCCGTGGGCGCTGGGCCACCGCCGCCAGCGAGGAGGGGGCCGTGGCGGGGTTGTTGGGGAGCTAGCGGCGGAGAGCACGATGGCGGGAGCAAAAGTGCGGGCCGGCATCTGGATCCGGCGGCAGCCGACCTCCGTTGCCTCCGTCCCCACCGACACGACGTGGATTCGGGCGGCGCGGCATGGATTCGGGAGGAGGATCCGCCGTCCCCGTTGGATTCAGCCGGCGCTGCGCGGCGTGGATTCGCGCGGCCTTCGCCGCTTTGCCGTCGCCGCCTTGCCATTCGCCGCCTCCACCATCCCTATCCACTGCGGTAGCCGTCGTCGTTCCATTCGCCACCGTTGAGGAAGAGGAGGGGGAAGTTAATCTAGAGGAAGAGGGGAAGAAAGAGGGAGGAGGGATAATAGAGGCTGACATATGGGTCCCAATGTCATAGGTTCGGAATAGGGAGTTTAGATGGAGAGGCCGCTGGAGTCAACAATAAGTTTGACTGACAAAATCAATTGGCTAGCTGACTATATGGGCATTCGGAGAGTCTATTTTGGGTAGACTGTTGAAGATGCTGTTAGCTCGTGGGAATATTTCTCTCGGACGGATGACAAAGCAGACATGGCGTAAAGTCAGAGAAAAGACACACCAAGCACATGGCTCGCAAAAATGTGTTTTATAATCATGTATTATTGGTCAAGTTAGTTAAGAGCAGGTACAATAGTGAGCTAATAATCTGTTTATGTAGGATTTTAACACATGCGGCAGAGATCTTAAACTACATAGAGAGAAAAGCTGGCGACTAATTGGTCACCGGCTAAGTATGCGTGCATATGCAAATCTACATGTCATGGGACCTGTGCATGTTTCGGCAGCCAGTAGAAAAAGAGGAGAGCAATGCATAACTTGTTGGAACAAAAAAATATCACGATTGAAAAATTGAAAGCTAATAGCCTGTTGTGATATGTTAGGTAGATTAGCTATCTCTTTAATAAGGTGGCAAGTTTTTAGAGCTATCAGCCGGTGCTGTTGCTGTAAGAGCAGGTACAATAAATCCATATCAGCAGGCTATAGTTGTTCCATATAGCAATTTTTATCTAGTGGAACGGAGAGAAATGGTAGGAGAGAGAGAGAGAGGCGCCGGCTACTATTTTGCAGCCGGGCTGCACGCGGCTCCCCATGCTGCATGCCCAGCTTTTTTCCCCGCATGTGTGTGATCTTGTGCATTCTTTGTGAAGAGCCAATCAAAAGATATCACTTCCTCCGTTTCACAATGTAAATCATTCTAGCATTTTCCATATTTATATTGATGTTAATAAATCTAGACATATATACTTACATTGTGAAACAGAGAAAGTACGTAAGATTAAAAAAATAAAAGTTGTGCATGAGAATAGGTATAGAGATAACTATAAAGCTTATTACTGTATTTGTTAGCTTTTCAAACTAGCTATAACAAAATGACTTGTTATTTTTGGAGCCAATAACGAGCTGTACTATTTTGCTAGGACAGAGCAAGGAAGATAATGATCGAATTGCACGACAGCACGAAATCTTTTATCTTAAACCTAGTACTACTTGCCTACCTGCACTCGAGGGCTGAGGCTTAAATTGACTATGGTTACATCTCTTGGCGAGTATTCCGACTGTCCAGATGGTGTAACACTAAGCACTAGACCAAGCGTGGGGATCTCATTAAACAAGCTAAGCTAGCAGCTAAATTAAGAATGTGAACAAACAACCGTACGTTTCAAGTAGTACCAGTTGAAACTTTTTTCTGGAAAGACCGGATCACCAGAACTTTGACGATGCGGATCCAATTAAGCATGTGGATGCTAGTATCTAATTTCAAATCACGGGGCTCAAGGAGAGGACATTGTTGCCATTCACACAGCAACGACGATTTCACCTTTCACGTACTGATGATGCTAAACTCCCCATGCGCACTAAAGTACAATAACACAAGAGCATCTAGCTTCTAGTCACACTTTTCACTTTCGCTAATCTTGCATACCACCTGCAGAAGAACTTCAAAATCCATTTTTAAGCTCGGATTAGTAAGTGTAGTAGTACATGCAAGTACAACCAATGGTAGCATATATGGCATGCATGCAGGCGCCCGCGTCGTTTGATCATCCGATATTTACTGAGTAATATCCATGAGATCGAGAGACTATTTAGACGTCACTTCGGTGAGTTGTTGCTGAGGCGAGAACAGTAGCCGGCCTGACGGCTAAAGTTCAAAAGAGGCAATGTTGGAGGTGACATCGTGAGTCACTCGATCGCACGGACGACACAGCCCCGTCTTCCGTCCTAAAATCCTCTCATCATGCAAAGCTCGATCATACTATCTCTCGATCAATGGAGGAGAGTGCACGCCTTGCCCTAGCTATATGGATAGATATATACTCCTAGTGGTAGCTGTGTAAGCTAGCTTAGCTAGCCGCATGTGTGTGTCCCCCCTGGCGCTCGCCTGCACGGCTACGGCGTAGGCGGCCTCCCCTTTCGCCGGACACGGCCACTGTGCCGTGCATGTGCCCGTGCGTCGACGTCAATATGATGGGAGCCGTGTGTACATGGCGTCGGCGTCGATATGATGGAACCGTGTGCGAGAGAGTTCATTTCATGGCAGCGGTGCACGAGGGGTGGTGGCATTGGCGCATTGCCCCCGCGCGCGGTACGTACGGGCCGGCATCGCGAGGACGGGTGGGTTGGGCGGGGAGACAAGTGTGGAGATGTGTGGAGTGATCAGGTGCGTGCACCGTGCGTGAGGTGATCGTCGTACGTCGCCGTGAGGGGAATCCAATCCCGATTCCTCCAACATAGCAATAATGCATCTAGCAGGACAATAAAAAACTATATATATATATATATATATATATATATAGTAGTAATATAATTATATATTGTGACTTCATACATATTCCATCCGACCCTAAATAAGTTCATTTTGACCTATCTCGCACATACTAATATAAAACCAAAAAACTAACACCGTTGTTTTTATCAAATCCTAATGCAATTATTCTTTTTCTATTTTCTACTCCCAATATATTTATATCCTATTTTTTCGAATTCCGATGCAATGATTATATAAAATGAACTTATTTTGTAACAAATGGAAGAGACTAAAAACAAACTTTTTATGGAATAGAAAGAGTAAGTTATGGGAGCGTTCGGCATGCCAGCTGCAACGGCTACAGCTGCGACTGCGGCTGCGCACATTGAGAGCAACACTGTTCGTGTCGGCTGCGCTGAAGCTGAACATGCCCTATATACATGTTACAATTTAGTTATAGTTTAGTTATACTATAGTAACACTACAACTATACTCTCTCGCTGTGTCAAAAAAAAAAAACTCAAATTCTAGAGACGGATCTAGTCCCTCCTCAAAAATACTCAAATTGAATGAATCACATCCATTATTAGAATTTGAGTTTTTTTTTACAGCGGAATATTGTCTTTGATTGTTTGTGCTGGCTGCAGCCTGTAAGTTAGGCATCCTGTTGCAGCGGTAGAAAATGAACTTGCATTAGGGCTGATTGTAGCAGCTGTGCTGCTGCAGCCATCAATACCGATCAATCATTATAGTTATATTTGAAAAAAAATTAAAACTTTCGATATTTTTTTTAGCAATTCCGAAAACTAAAACTATTCGTATGCAGGATCGTCCCGCGATGAAATCGTGCTCCTGATCGGGCCTGCCGGCCTGGATGTTACACCTCGGTGAATGCCTCTATCTTATTTAATGTTGTAAGCGCAGGAGTATACCAGTTCCAGACGTAGCCGAGTCAAGTCGAGAGTTCCCGGTACGTGTTGAATTGAGGTTGATATATGACACGTGGCCCCGGGCAGGGCCTTGATTTTTGAAAGAGGCCGATGGACCGCGCATACACAAGTATCCATGGGCCGGGCGAGGCCTCAGCGCAAAGCACAACGATGGGATCGGGAAGAGGCCCCCGCCCGTGTAGATAGCAAAGGCCGAAACGAGGCCCATCACGTAAAGCAACCGGTCCATCGGCCCTCCACGCGTGCGGCCTCCTTCGCTGGATGGGCCCGTAACGAGTTCCAGCCCACTACGGCTGAATTCCACGCCACGCCGAGCCGCACCAGGAGCACAGAAGGAATAAGTCCACTTTGACTCCCTTAAAAGTGACCCGAATCTAATCCATGACCCTAAACCACAAAACCGGATATCGTAACCCCTGAACTATCGAAACCGGTGCAATTTGACTCCCTTGGTGGTTTTGGAGGGCGGTTTTGGTGACGTGGCGGTGTTGACCTAGTCTGTAGAGTTGACGTGGCGCTTAGGTGTCATTTGAATTAAAAACGAATATGTGGGACCCGTTTGTCATTCACACATAAAAAATGTGGGGCCCATTGACATGTGGGACCGTTCTTCTTCCTCCCCTCTCTCTCTTTCTTTCTCTTTCTCTCCCCTTTGGCCAGCCGGGCCACTGGGGGAGCACGGGCTGGAGCGGCGGCGGATGGCGCTCGCCCTGCAGGCCGACTGCTTCAACAGCGACCTGAGCTAGCTCATCATCGCCGACGTGATGTCCGGGTCAGTGCCGCTCGACGCAAGCACGAGTATCTCGGGAGGGTGGCCATCTTGGGTGTGTTCAAGCCAGACAAAATTAATTGCTCCCCTATGCCTACTCATCCTATTCTTCAGTGGATGGTGACCGACCTGCTAACAATCAATTTTATCTCTGGTCAGTTGCTAAATGAATCAATTTTATTTCTGGATTTTGTGATGCTTGTGGCCTTAGTAGCACCGGTTGAAGGAGACGCAATGGGGGATGAGTTGGTGGTGATGATGGGGTTGGCGCGGGAGTTGACGGCCACGCAGCGAGCTCGAGCAATGACTTGACGATGTCGTCGTTGCAATGCTGAATGGCGTAGCTCGATAGCGGCCCTCGCCCCTAACTAGCTTGACACTTGACAGGCTCGATGTCGCATATGCTGGATGCCCAGATCTTGTTGTTGCAATCGACGGAGGCCAGAGCGTCGGATCTTGTTATCACGGACGGCGGGAGGCGGCGGAGGGAGCAGGGAGCTCGTTCCTTGGTGAGGGCGCCATGCCGGTGGAGGTGAGGAAAAGAGCTATTTAGGTGCCGTGCCGTCAACCACCGTCCCACCCCTCGATCTCGTCGACGTCGGCGTCGGCGTTGCCGTCCTCTCCCGCCTCCTTGCCGGCCATCGAGCTGCCCGTTGCCGCTCTGGAACCCGCCGTCAACTCTAGCCCGCCGCCACCGCCGCTTCAGCTTCCGCCGGCCGCCACCACTCTAGGCCCCGCCCGCCGCCGCTCTAGCCGTGCTCCCCGCGGCCGGCCGAAGGGGAGAAAAGGAGAAAGAAAGAGAGGAGGAAGAGGGGAGGAAGAAGAAAGAGAGAGAGGATGACATGTGGGGCCACATATCAGTGGGCCCCATAATTTTTCATGTGTGTGAATGACAAACGGGTCCCATGTATATGTTTTTTATTTAAATGCCACCTAAACACCACGTAAACCCTATAGACTAGTTCAACACTGCCACATCAGCGCCACGTCACCAAAACCGCCCTCCAAAACCACCAAGGGAGTCAAATTGCACCGGTTTCAATAGTTCGGGGGTCGAGATATCCGGTTTTGCGGTTTAGGGTTATGGATTAGATTCGGGTCACTTTTAAGGAGTCAAAGTGGACTTATTCCGAGCACAGAATGCCGAGTTTTCCGGTCCACTTTGCGAAAATACTCTCAGGAAACTACGTTTTTGCTGGAATTTGTATAGAACATATTGTAATAGAAATTACTAGTTAATGTTGCTCTTTAAAGACCTTATCAATGTCCTCTAAAAATGATTTTGTGACCGGAGAAAATAGCTCTTTTCCTTAAGGTGGAAAACCTAAACTACTGTGAGGTCTAGAGTAATTAATAATCTGTCTGTGGATGCAGTTTACCTCGGACCAGACACATCCAGAGCCAATGTGGCCACCACATTGTACATTGCAGGTATATATATATATATTTAGCCCATATCTCCGGGATAGATTAGTGGCTCATTCCATTACGGCATGAGCTCACACTAACAAAGTGGGACGCATATAAAAATGCGATCAGATTCTCCCAGTCTCGGCTACACGCCAGTGGCTGGCACGTACTACCTCCGTCCCATATTAAGTGCAACCATAAGTTTCCGCATCCAATTTAATGATCTGTCTTATTTGAAAAATTTTTATATTTAGTATTTTTGTTGCTATGAGATGATAAAACATGAATAGTACTTTATTTGTGACTTATAATTTTAATTATTTTTAAAAGCCTTTTAAATAAGACGAGCAGTCAAAGTTGGGCGCTGAAAACCATGGCTGCACTTAAAATGGGACGGAGGTAGTATAATATAACTTATCCCGACCTCTCGCCATGACAGGTGTACGCCCCCTAAAACGTAATAATAAATTAAAACGATTAAGAACTCAGCTGCTGGTGTGATGTGAGTGTGCGAGATCTTGATCCTTGAACAATTAAATAGCTTAGCCCCATTCATGGAAGAGCTGGGCATATGCTGCCACAATAAGATATCTAACGGCAGCATCTTCTGGTAGCTGTATCCCCCAGCAAGAAGCATCTACTGCACCTGTATTCTTATTTCTGCACCTACACATTCTGATGATCCACAAGATCTCTTGGTGCCTGGGTGGCTCTGATGATGCTCTCTGCAGTGTAGATCCTCTGAAGCTTCCTGCTTACTATGCAGGATGTTGTACAAGATCAAGGGATTATTTTCTGTACTGAAATTATCCACTCAACTGTATGATGTTTCTGTAGCTAAGCTTTAGCTAGCTAGTACCCCTCTGATTCCCTTCTGTCCAACTGCCCAAGTGAGCCTAGAGAACCAGTCACTTCACTATTTATGTGTGGATTTCTTCTCATTGGCAGGTTGCTTATTAACTGCCCACGGAGGAAGCAATTAGGGACGCATGGCATGGTCCTCGAGAGTATTATAAACCCCGGCTGATTAGCATCGAGAATATATTTATGTCCCTGGGCCGACAATAAGATGATGACCTTACAACAAACAGTACACCAGTAGTACACCAGCACTAAGCAACTCGGTGAGTGGATGTGCTTCTGACGCTACACATGCATCACTAGGGAGTTTATCTGGCAACTGCTTTTGTGATATTATGGACTGAGATGGGCAGTAAAATATACTAGTAGTATACTGCATCATAGCTTAGGAATCAGATCTTCTGGTTTCTTGAAGATAAAACACCGCAAGTGGCCACACCGAAATTTGTCGGCATCTTAGCTTGTGTGCCATGATGTGATCTGCAATATGTAACTCCGATAGTTCTCTTCCTTTTCTTTTCTTTTATCTCTAAACCATCTCCTATTTGAAATAGTAAAAAGGATTTGCAGCTTAGATTCTGGGACCGTTTCTGAATAAATGTAAAAGTTGTTCATTGTCTGCAAAATGGAGTAGTTATCTGGTTAGGAACTTGAGTCAACAACAAACAAACAGACAAACAAAGGCGCTGTTGTCATGCAAGAAGGCTGACCTGAAGATCTTTTTCCCTCTTTTTCCACCATACTCTCGTTATTCTAGAAGAGGACAATCGTGGAAAACCACCTCACTTTTGTCCATTAGCCTCCTAACTCATGAACATAAATGTACAAAGACACAGGATCACTGTACATAAAAACAATCATTTTTAGATGATGAGATAACCACAAATAAGTGAGAACTAAGTAAAATTCAACTACTTAAGCTGTGTCGCTGTTAACTTCACCCCCCAAGAGGACCACTTGGATGTGTGAGGAACAAACAGCAGCAGTGGCTGTCCATGAAAGAGCTTTCACCTGCTTGTGATGATGGTGACTAGTAATTAACAAATGCCAACCAAACTGTCAGGCAAGAGTGGCTTAAGGGATAGGCAATGCTTAGCTCCCAGCTTACTACTTTTTATCCTCTCATCTAGAGCTGCACCCATTAGCTTTTGGATTAAACTACAAGGGATTAGCAAGGGAATGTTACTTTTCACATACAAAGCAAGCATGTTTTGCCCTAGTTTATTCCTTCAGAAAACCTAAGCGAAAGCTGGCGCTGGCCGCAGTTTGACCAGACGACCTCACCTGCGCGTGAAACTTTGGGCCTAACTCCAGGGAATTTGCAAGCTTTTTAACAAGTTAGATTTTCTAGACGAATCTGCAGATGCTATACCCACCAATAACTGTCCAAGAGCCGACAGAATATGAATACAGAAAGCTACTATCTACAATTCTAGGCCCACCATCAAATGCCAAGAATCCAAGGTTTGCAATTCCAAACTGGGGATGAAACAGCTCAGACTAAATTGTCTTCTTTTTTTCCTACAGAAGCTGTTTCTTCAGAACTGCAGAATTTAACAAATTTCACCCTTTGTTTTGATAATTTAGTGTAAACTAAAACATGTAGCTCTGAAAACTTCTCTGAGTCAATTTCGTGTACTATAGAACAGAAGGTCACTAGCAAAGATTAGTATACGTCTTGTCTAGCAATTCTATAGCTGAAAACATGTGAAGGAGAGTAGAGGATTCAGTTGTGCCACATCAATACCTTGTACAAGCAGGTAAACGAACAAACTCCGGTGTCAAACCATCATGTCCTTTTCCCAGTGAATAAAATGGGAGAGAATCTGAAGGTCGCCATCACTGGACAGAATCGCTGTCATTATGCAATCTCCATGCTAGTTGATGGGCTGAAATCTCCAACTTTCACTTGTTTATTATTACTACTGCCAAAGCAAAGCCATGGCATGATTGTTAATCAATCCATGGCTTTTCCGAACATGAACACCGCCGTACCTACAGGATTTTAAAAAATTTCCATGGTTGATCTCCACAAAATTATAATCAATTATGGTCATGATGATAAGGAGGAACAGAGTATCGATGACTTGTCCAAACAAAAGATTGATTTTTTTTAGATCAAAACAAATATTGTTTAGGCTGCGAGTTAGCAAGAGATTGCACGCTGGCTTGTTTAATCAAAGGGATAAAGATTCGGCGTCGACCAAAGTTGTTTAAGATATGATGTGCTATATATTTCAGAAAAACGAGAGATTGATTAATCTGACAAATTTGTGGTTGGATTCTTCGTCTGTAGTGCTAATGTTTTAGCACAATATCTTGGGATGACGACCCTTTCAACCAATAACCTCTGACCATAATTGTTTTGGCCATGCATTTCCTTCTATATGTGAAAATGTTTTCTTTGAAAGAAATTAAATGTCAAAATATTTTTCATATAAACAAGTTCTTTCAAAATATATATTTCTTTATATTCTTGACAAGGAAAATGCACTAGGATTTTCTCCTCTTAGAAGAACAAGCGAGTCAAACCAATGGCATTCTGGCTGATGGGATAAGCTCAAACAACCACTGTACAGTGTATTTTCCATTACACACATCGGCTAATTGACCTGATAACATGTTCCACTGAGATTTGTCACATGGTTTGAAAAAGCCATCTTTCTTCAAGCCTTCAGGGTACCTGTGAAGAGAAATTGACATGTGGGTCACAACTCACAAGATGCAATTATGAAGGCACTTCACCGAGAGAAACGTCCAGGGGTCTTCTGACTAGCTCCACAAGATGGTGTGCTAACCGGCCTGGGTTCAAAGTCTCACCCATTTTATTTATTTGATATTTGGTCATTTCCTAATATTCACTTTTTTAAGGTATTTCACCCAGCTAATATAAGCTTTGGTTGGGTACATGGGGATATCTACAATCCTTTTGGAATATATGAAAAATTCATGACCTAAAGACTCCTTTGAAATGCATGAATTTCATAGGTCCACAACAACTAGTTCAATTCATGCGATTCCTCTAAAAATCGAGGCCTAAATACCTCTATGATCTGTGCATATGCTCTGTGCATGTAAAGACTAGGTTTTAATCCGTTATTTAGAACAAGTTTAATAGTATAGCCCACTACTAGCTCCAAATCATCTATAGTCAATGTAATAGCCAATTCATACAATAGTTACTCCCTGTACTATTAATATTTGGTCCCACCTGTCATACACACATTACGTCTTGGAGTCCGTGCTGTAGCTGGCTACAAATCTGTAGCCAGCTGTTCTTCTCTTTCTTCCTTTATCTCTTTAAAATATGTTTATAGCTAGCTTATAGCCTGCTATTGTACCTGCTCTTAAAGAAATACCTCTTAGCCAATACACCCTAAAAGTAAGCTCATCCGCAGATATCTTTGCCTGTGAATGTGAAGCGCTCATGAACGTATCCGTAAACATCCACTCTTAGGACCATGAGGAGTTCAAGTGGATCATGGGAACTTAAGCACTATACGCCTATACCACTTACAGAAGCAAGAACATTCCAATGGAGGTCATGTCCGGCTGTCCATTCCCATATTCCATGGGCTGGTGGAGGCCAGTCACATTGGGAAAAAGCCTATAGGAACCAATGCAACTCAAAGCTGGGGAGGATAAGATAGACACAATTTTCAGGACCTATCATTGGTAGCAATATTATCTCAAATACATTACTAGTAATTCTTTACTTCTTCGTGTTTTCATGACGGATGGATTATGTACTAAAGGCTATATTTAGGGACTCACTTGGCAATGACTCATACGAACACTACCAAGCTGATAAATTGGATAGCTTGTGGATATATTCCTTATGTAGCAAGAAAACACCATTCTATGATTACTAGGTGTTGCTCACTAAGCAACAAAACTGAAAATCAGATAGCTCACTAGGCAACACCTAGTAGCCATTTTATGGTTTCATTTTATGCCTAGTGAGTATATGTAGGCATTGGATAGATAGTGGATAGTTGGGGTATCCGTATCGCATGCTCATCTTTAAGTGGTGGTCTATGTAGTATTAGAGGCAAAGATTTTGGGGTTTTATATGGCAGTGACTCATATGAGCATCACACGGAAAAATCAGATACGTAGCTTTTAGATATGTTCTTTCTGTAACAAGAAAGTGCTAGTTTGTGGTTACCAATTGTTGTATTGTGAGCATGTACCCTTGTTGTCCCATGATAAGTTTATTTTTTACTCCTCCTATTTATCCTAGAATAAATTAATTTTTTGAGTAATTATTACATTGGAGTTTATAAAAATATTTAAAAATTATATTAGGAGTCGATAAAGTAAGAAATATTTACATTGGAATTTGGTAAAGTAGGGTTATTCTAGGTTTTTAGTTTTGTATTAGTACGTGTACGATGGATGGAGAATAAATTTATTTTAGGACGGGGGAGTAACAGATAGTTGGGGTATTCTAAGCGCGTGCTCACCTCTTAATGATGGATTGACGGGGCAAACAGGGACAACTACAAGGCGGGGGGGGGGGGGGGGGGGGGGGGAGAGTGGAGCATGAACTGGGTTGCACAAAGCATGCGGCTGATCTGCATTTCCTTTTCCATTGCATTTTTTTGGCCCCCCCAAGGATCAAGGGATTTAACCTCCAAATCTACACCTTGCTTTCGTTTTCCCCAGCAGATAATGATTAGGAGCTGATTTGGTTGCTTGGCCTGGCCCTGATCCTCTTTTCCCAAGAGCATGCTTGCCTGCCTCTTTTTCACCAAGGCCAATGTTTTGTGAAAAGGAGAGGTGTAGGGTTAAGAAAAGGGGAGAACTTTGCCTATTGGGTTGCTAAAGTTGCTAAGATATTCTATGGGCTATCGTGCAGTAGTACCAACAACAATGAGGAGGAACTGATGGCTTGGTACAGTACCTATTTGAAGGAAGGATGATAGTAGTAGTATCTCTCCATAGTTGACATGTCAACTGTTCTTGTTGGTACTTGCCTACTCAGGTACTCCAAATCTTGAATGCCACAATAAACATCATTGTATTTTTTTTCTAGTAATCGTGGTTTGGATCTGTTTATCTATGGAAGCTAATCTAGTGTAAAATTGAACTAAACGCATGTTACACCAACTGTACTTTTGTGGTTAGGCACATCAAGGACATTAACCAACAAGGTCAAGCAGTATCTTAAACAGGATAGAGACAAACAAGGACAATAAACTACAGTACACCCTCCGTCAGAGAATAACTTTATTTCTAATTCATCCCATTTATCCCAAAAAATATTCACTTTTGAAGAAAATAATTGTATTGGGTGTACATAAAATAAGAAATAAGAATAGTTACATTGGGATTTGATAAAATATGTGTCTTCTATTCTTTTTTTTATATTGGTATATGTAAGGATAAAAATAAACTTATTTTGAGATGAAGGGAGTACGGATGAGAGCTGCTAAGTCTAACCAGTAAACTCCCTCTCCCAGGTTATATGGTCTTATAGTTTGTTGTTTGGGGAGCTGGTGAGTAGCCCGTTGTTAATAATATGAAAAATTACATTCCATTTATTTTCTAATTCATTTTTCAATTTTGAAACTTTATATGTTGGATTGTTTGAAAGAGCTGAAAATTTTAATAGAAGTTGTAGCTTCCAAAAGCTCTACAAACAGGGCAACATATGCTACCGACCTTGTACAGTTAGCAATTATTTTTGAAATATACCGCATGATTTTGGTTTCTATCCAACCAACACCTATATTGTACCGCAAATATCCGTATTTGTTTTGTTAAGAAAAAATGAAATCTCTTGGTTCGTTGACTATGTCCTCGATCCTCTTGAATTATTTGCACGGCCTTTTTTGTCTGGAAAATCCTGTTTTACATGTTTTCAAATTTTTATCATGTAATGGCTCTTGAATATAGTCAAGTAAGCGAAACAACAGCGATCTAAATACAAGCCATTCTAATACAAAATTAGAAACCATCTAGATAATTAGAAAAAAAATGAATTGTATGCTAGCTGCCACCAGTGAGTTTTGGTGTAGAAGCCGGGTTTTATAAATTCTCATTATCTTAAAAAAAAAGTTTCCACCAATGAGTATACATGTCTATTTCTAGATGATATCCACTTTGACTACACCATTTATGACGAGTTTCTTTTTAACTTGGGTTTTTCGGTTTTTTTCCGTCATACCCTGTGGGTTGGACTCTTTTCAAAAAAAATATCTCCTGTGGGTTGGACTCTTTTAAAAAAACAATATCACAAAATATCAGTGAATCATTGACTCACTTAAATGTTAGATTACATGGAAGAAGTTACCCCATGTTAGGAGATGAAATTTGAAATGTACAACACGACCTAGGACTTGTTAAAGAAATAAACAATATTTATTTGTGAAATATCCTTTTCTGTTGAATTATTGGTATACAATTTTGGTTGTTACAGTTTTTTCTAGCCATGGTTACTTTTTTGCATTGGTTCTTGGTTAGAGCCATGTGAAAGAAACAACATCGGCCAAAACATAAGCCATTATAGACAAAATTAGAAACCGTCCGGATATTAAATGCAACCACAACAAAAAATGAATTGAATGCACATCTTTCTCTATATAATATCCACTTTGACTAGTATTTTACCTGCAATTCTTTTTACCTAAGATATTTTTTTCTAGGCATGGGGTCTGTTCTTTGAAAGAGAATCGTAGCTACCATCAGTAACTATACACGTCTATTTCTACATGGTATCCACTTTAACTATACCATTTACAACAAGTTTCTTTTTAACTCAGGTTTTCCCATCATATCCTAGTGGTTGAACTCTTTTTCAAAAAATATCACGAGATTCCAATGAGTAATGCTAGGTTTTGTGGAAGAAGTTACCCTATGTAGGGGAATGAAATTTGAAATATATAATGTAGAGAACCCAACCTAGGGCTTATTAAAGGAATACCTTTTTTTTAAGTATCCATTTTTCGTTGAGTTACTTGTACACAAATTTGGCGGTTTCAGGTTTTCCATAGCCATGGTTATCTTTTGCAATGGTTCTTGTTTAGAGCCATGAGAAAGAAAACAACACTGGCCAAAACATAAGCAATTCTAGTACAAATTTAAAAACCGTCCAGATACTAAATACAACCACAACAAAACCGAATTAATACATCCCTTTCTTAAGATAATGTCCACTTTGAGCAGTACGTTACCTGCAAGTTCTTTTTAACCCAAATTTTTCCCCAGGCATGACCGAACCAAACTTTTTTATTTACAAAAATAACCGCGAAACTTCCATGAGTCAACCACGCGCACAAAAAAACTACTACTATCTGTTCTAATCAAAATTCGAACATTTTTCCCAAACTGAATTTTAAGGTTTCAAGGCTGAATAATCAAATACTCCATCTCCTTGCTGATTATGAATTCCAGCACCCTCATAAATCGCTGATTATGAATCCCCATCACCCTCACAAATTAATGCCATAATAGTACCCTTACATATGTAACGGGCGTAGTCCCATATTTTTCCCTAGATGCGCTACATGGTTGTACTCGTAATCGTACCACAGCACTATAAAATCCACAGATAGATCCATATCCAGCGATCCATCCAGCCAGCCAGCCAAGGCAGCAACGTGACGATATCCACCTCGAAGATACACACGAGCCAACAAGGGCAGGCAGGCACGAGATCAGTTCCAGAGGCCGCAAACAAAGCGCGCCCAAGATCGATGTGATCCGGGGGACGACATGCCCACATGAGGACAAACCAAACTCCAGCTAAGACACCACCACCTCCTCACATCTCATCTCATCATATCCAATCCCAATTCCCCCAACAAAATCCCACCACCTCCTCCTCCTCCTCGTCTCGTCTTCCCTCGCAGCACCAACACCGCCGAGATCTCTCTTCTTCTTTCTTCCTTCTCCGATGCGAAGGGGGAGGAATTCGCAAGGGAACAAGCGAGGAAACAAACAAAGCAACCAAAGATGGCACAAAAATAGCTTTAAGTAAGTGAGCGAAGCAGGCAGGGCAGGCAGGCAAAGGCCACTAGTTAAACTACACGGCCACACCCCATCTGATACTACTCTCATCTCAGCCTAGAGAGAGAGTGTGTGAGATAGTAGTAGCGAGCAGGATATCATCATCACGGCAGCAGCAGCAGCAGCAGCAGCAGAAAGAGAGGAGAGAGATTGTGCGTGTGTGTGAGGAGAGAAAAAGGCTTTGAAGAGGAGAGATCCACCTCGAACTAGTAGCCCCCGAGTCCGGAGTCCTCTTGTTCTTCTTCTTCGTTGCTGCTGGTTTGGTGGGAAGAAGAATTGGTGCGTGTGTGTGTGTGAGGATGAGGGAGGAGGAGGAGCCGAGCTGGTTCGCGCGGTGGGAGGAGCAGCTGCCGGCGCCGGACGAGCTGATGCCGCTGTCGCAGTCGCTCATCACGCCCGATCTCGCGGTGGCCTTCGACATCCCGACGCATGGGGGTGGTGGTGGTGGTGGGGTGGGCGGGGGTGTTGTCGGGGGTGATGGGGTGGGAGGTGGAGGTGGTGGTGGTGGTGGTGGTGGCGGTGGCGTGGGGGCAGGGGAGATGAACGGCGGGGCGTCGTCGGCCGCCGGGTCGAGCGGCGGCGGCGGCGGCGGGGGAGGTGGCGACGAGCCGGCGCGGACGCTCAAGAGGCCCCGGCTCGTGTGGACGCCGCAGCTGCACAAGCGGTTCGTCGACGCGGTGGCGCACCTCGGCATCAAGAACGCCGTCCCCAAGACGATAATGCAGCTGATGAGCGTCGATGGCCTCACGCGCGAGAACGTCGCGTCGCACCTCCAGAAGTACCGCCTCTACCTCAAGCGCATGCAGGGGGTCGGCAACGGCGGCGGCGGCGGAGGAGGGGGCAGCGCCGGCGCCGGCGGGAGCCACTCCTCCGGCTCCGGCACGGACGCCGCCACGGAGCACCTCTTCGCCACCGGGCCGGTCCCCTTCCTCCCGCCCGGCCGCGCCCCCGCCGGCGGGGACCCGTACCCGCCGTTCGCCCCCATGGGCGGGCACCACCACCACCCGCCGCAGATCGGCCACTTCCACCACCACCCCGCCGCGCGCCCGCTCGGCCACTACGGCTCCGGCCCGGGCGCCGGCTTCGACCACGGGTTCCTCAGCCGGGCCGTCGCCGGAGGCGGCCCGCCCGTCGGCCCACCGGGGATGCACCACCGCATGGTCGGCCCCGCCGCCGGCATGGCGATGATGGCGCCGTCCCCCTTCGCCGAAGAGCTGGAGCTCGGATCCCGAGGAGGCGGCGGCGGCGGCGGGCGCCGCGAGCTTACTCTGTTCCCGACGACCGGCGACCACTGAGGCAAGCAGACAGACAGACCGACGGCGGCGAGCCGGCGACGGGCACCGGGCTTCCGTCCTCGGGTACATACAATTCGTTCGCTTCATCTCCCCCTCTGCTAGTTCCCCACCAGATCGGCATAGGAATCGAGCAAGTCCCATCGCATCATCGAGTCCCAAGAATTCTTGGGAATTAGCACTCCACCGCCCATGTCTCAATCCAATCCATATTGCTCCCAAAACTCTTCCCCCTCCCCATTTGTTGCTGCTGTTCTTGTGTTGCTGCTGCTATTTGTCATTGCTCTTCCAGTTCTCACCTCCTCCTCCTCCTCTTCTCCTGTTCTTGTCTTTGATGACATAATTAAACTTAGCCTTAGAGAGGATGATTATTTAGAGGGTAAAAAGGAATTGTGACAGTTTGGTAGTACTTCCATCTTTGTCGTCCAAGAACACCTCATCAAAAAAACAAAAGAGAGAAAAAAAAATCAAATCATTGTGATTGCGCCATGGAGGATCCGGGGTCAAATTGCTCTGCTCATCCTGGTGACTGTCACTCACTTGGTTCTTGAGTGATACAACTCCAACCAAACAAGTGATGCAATCAACTGCCACTGAGAAGATTGCATGGGTGTAAGTGGCAAGTGTGATATAGGCAGAGGATTGAATAATTGGCAAGGACCCACTCCAGGAGATGAATAATTCTGAGGATTAAGCTTTATTTGTTGTGAATGAATGATGATAATTAGGCATGTCTTGGTGAGCTCAGATCATCTTCCGAGTGGCCAAAGAGATTCATAGCTTAGCTTCTACCTTAGTGTTTTGAGGAGTATGTGTAGCAAGGGTTTCAGAGCAACTCGAATTGGAGTTTGTTTGTAGTAGCAATCACTTGTAAATCAGCGGTAAATTGCCTCTCGTTTTCCTCGTAGCCGTGAGATGAAAGAAAAAAAAAAGAGAGAGAAGAAGATCTTCTTGAGTTGTGCTAGTACAGTGATGCTTTATGTTCTTGTACATTGAACCCTGTTCAGTTCAAGTCAAAATTTTCACATTATCTGCATCTCTTGTGGATGACCAACATGTCGCTGTTCGGCAAGGGAACTCTTTGTCCATCTTATTCACCACAATTAACTACCCGTCCTAAAATAATAACGGGTTGATATAGCAGCAATTAGAATTTAAATCAGTACAGAGAAAAAAAGAGACCAAAGTACCGTCATAAACAGAATGGTAGTAATGATGTGCGCGTAGATTAGGGACAGATAAAACCATAGAAATTAACTGTTTGGGCAAATGTTAGGAGCTAGAAATGAACTTTTTTCAAAAAAAAAAAAGACGAAGGGAGTACATATATATACATCATGGTAGGCAATGCATATACTCAATCCGTTCCAAAAATGTAAGCATTTCCTAGGGTTCAAAATCTATTTTTACTATATAATCATTTCTTCATCTAACTAATCACGCCATATATTTTTAAAATTTTTTACATACTTTATTATTTTAACGAGCACAAATATTTCCAAGTTAACCATAGTTTCTACTCCTCCCGTTTTAAAAATAAATTATATTTTGTAAGTGAATTGTATCCATACAAAAGTTATTAAAGCTATTTTATACTAGTAGTGTGCACTCTCCGTTTCAAAGTAAGTTTATTTGTATAACAGCGAGAATCGAATTTATTTTTATATTTTTTAGAAAAAGAAAATTTATTTTTGGAATGAAGCGTGTATTTTGGAACAAAACGAGTATGATTCTGCTAGTGGCGCCATGGTGGTACCGTGGTAGCATCGGTATGTCAAGCTGTGAATCTGTCCGTCGATTAAACTAGTAGGAGTAGTACAGCAAGTAGTAGCACCAGTACAGTAATGTTCTTCACCTGATCTGATCCAGGTAGAGGTTGACGAGTCCAAGGATGGGAGTATCAGCATGACCGTATTGCTGATACCGATGGCCAGTGGAGAGGCGAGAGATTCTGCGCAATGGGGACGAGACGGAGACGGAGACGGAGACGGAGGCGTGTGCCGCTGCTGCTGCTGCTGCGTTGATTTCAGAGGAGGAGAAGGCGTTGGGAGGAGAGGTGGTGGCAGGAGGAGGAGGGTATTGATGATGATTCTCCGAGGAGGAGAGGAGCATGTAGGAGTAAATGTTGGTGTTGAGCGTGACGAGGCGTTGAGTGATGTGACCACGAGGGCCGGACGGACGGGGACGGGGACGGACTTGTGGTTTGATGGGAAAAGAAAAATCTGGCTGACTGCTCGTCGTTGTATCTCGCGGCTCCGCTCCGAGACGAGGCGAGGCCGCGAAAGCGAGGCGTGTGGGTTTTGTTCGGGTCAGGGCAGGGTAGCGGAGGGTTTGTCACTCCACTCCTGTCCCCCTCTCTCTCCTCTCCTCCCCCTGGGACGGGGCGATCTGCTTGACTGCTTCTCACTTCTTCAGTTTTATTGTCATCTCTCTCACAATTACGGATTGCACTAGATTTTGGAAGAATGACACACTTTCTAATATAATAAATCTATATATACTTCATAGTATTAGGAAATATTCCATCCATTCAAAGTTTCTTATATTTTAATACGAAGATAATATAAGAGCAAATACAGTTATATAACCAATAACCGACTATAATTTTTACATGTCATATAGAGAATATCATCTATAGATAGAGGAACAAACAATTACTACAACAAAAATCTACAATAAAATGCTACTAAAAACTATTTTATTTTATTACAGCCCACCACTCCTTCCCGCCGCCGTCAAACACTCCTAAATTATAGGGTTTTGAAGAGGGGATGGGAGAGGGAGAGCGGCTTGGGTCTGGTCAATTAGACTCTGTTGACTTACAAGCTTCTGGCCCTAGGGATAAATTTTTCTTTTTTTATATATTTTCTCTATATTTGAATTTGAAATAATCAAATAATGGTTATGATCTTCAACATCAATTTACCGCAGTGCCACAATTTCGGGATATCCTATAACAAATTCCACAAAAATTAAGCATTTTGTAGCAAATTTTATCAATATATAGTGTTGTAAACTTCAATTAAGATCTTTTATGCTTTGATTCGCTTTATCATTCTTACATGAATCCGTTTAGTAGACCGTATTTATTGTACGTGAGTTCGATGGTGGATTCGATGTTGATTCGCTTTATAACTTCGTTTGATTGAAATTGGAACGATGCGACGGAAAAGTTAAAGTTTGTATATGTATGGAAGTTTTGATGTGATGAAAAAGTTAAGAGTTTAAAGAAAAAGTTGGTAACTAAACCAGGCCTTGATCAATATGATGAAAACATTCAGGAACTTTGACCAGCATTAACTCGAGCTGACGAGAATATACATTCCGGAATTCTCACCATTGGTTTTGCCCGCGTGAATTGTCTTCACTGCTCAGTAATTGCGCTGCTCGAGCGCGACCAATGGCCTCACGAAAACTCCAGGTGGTTCGGCCACGGAACCAGAGTATGGAACTGATTGCGTCCTTGGCACGAAGGCGAATTTTCACCGCGATTTTCTCCATTTGTCTGACTCGTACAACCTTTCACCTCCTCTTTTTCACCCTTTACCCAAGCAAGAAGTTGGTAAAAAGAAGGGCAGGTCACAAAAGAATGAGGAGAGCAAGAAAACAAAAAAAGAGTTCCCATCTCATCTGCACCACTACTGTGTGACAGCAGCAGCAGCCAGCCAAGAAGAGAGAAGAGCACATTGCATTATTGCTTTTCCTGCAACAACTGGGGCAACAAAAAGCCACTTGGTACTTTGCTTATTTTTATCCACCCAATCTACTTTTGCTCCTTTTCTCGCAAAAAGCCCCCTTGCACCTCTCCCCTCCCCTCTCTCTCCGGCTCCTTGTGCTCTGCAGAAAGGCCAGTTCCGCTGCTAGTTCTGGGATGCGGAAAAGGCGACCGCATCCAGCCGCAGCATGGACAGATAGCTGTAGGATCTCATGCGCCGCGGCGGCTGCGGCAGCGGCAGCGGCAGCTCGCCGTTGCGATTGCGCTGAGCTCAACGATCCCTCAACACGCCGGCCGGTGCGCTTGGCGCAGGGGGAATGTGCTGCTGCTGTTGCTGCCGAAAAGCTAGCGATCCGATGCTTTTGTGTGTGTGTGTGTGTGTGTGTGTGTGTGTGTGTGTTATCCGACGGACGAGGACAAAAGACACCGGGCATCTCGGCGGCGACGGACGGGCTCAGCTCGGCATCTGATGCCTCTTCTGATGTTGATGGGGGGTTTTCAGGTAAGCTGGTGGGTTTGGTTTTCCTTTTTTTAGTTCTTATGCAAGTAGGATTTTGATCGAATTGCTTTTCTGGTGCCTTTTGTGACAGGAATTTTGTACTCTGGTAGTTACATTCAAGAAGCATACGCGCTTCACCGCACACGTGCAACACACAAGCACATCCGTGAGGGTGACCTTAACACATTATTACTCAAAAACAATGGAGAGACCGATAATTGATCAAACATTCGCACACTCACATCTCCCCGCTCATCCACGCGCAGGTGACACGGGGAAAAACCCTAGCCGCCGGCCACCCCCTCTCCTCTCCGCCGCACCGCCGCCGGAGCACGCCACTACAAAAGCTAAGCGATATGCTGGGAAGACAGCGGCATGGCTAAAACCTAGCGAGGCTAGGTCTCCAGCGTAGGGGAGACAGAGTAAAACTGGCCACGGCGTGCCCCCGATAAGGGTGGCCGCGAATCCAATGCAGGCTCCACCGGATCTAGTCTCCTCGCGGCTAAATCTACCCCCCCATGCGAGATCCTAGGTTTAGGGTCCCCTCCCTAAATTATGGTTTAGGGTCCTAGGTTGGGTGGGGGTGGAAGGAAAGGGAAGAGATGGGGACATCGCTGAGCTTAGAGGAGTAGTCATGGGAGGCGGTGGCCTTACAGTAGGTGGTAGACACGGGAGGATGGTGAGGTGCCAACACGGCGTTAGAGCCATGGGGATGAAGGATGATGGTGGGCCAGTGTTGACGGCAAGGCAAAGCGAAGCTTGTGGTTAGTAGACAGCGGCCGACAATGGAAGATCCGGCAACAGTGAGAAACCGAAGATGAGGAAGATGATAGGAGGTGGGCACCTCACCATCGGTGGCTTCAGGATGAGGAGAGGAAGGAAGGGGGTCTTCTCTGGTGTTGTTCGTGCCTTCTAGCCAACTGGCAAGACCGGGCAATGGGCGGCAGCAGCGTAGGGCACGAGAGGAGAGAGCGTCGTGCAATGGGGGTGGGTACGAAGGAGGGAGGAGGAGAGCGAGGGGGTTACCGGGGGGAGGAGTGTGCACAAAGGCGGAGGGGAGAACACGTCGACAGCAGAGCTTCTCCTCGGCATGGGAGGCAAAGCGGCGTACGCACGGCGGGAGACAGTGGCCGAAGCGGACAGCGGGTAGATCCGCCCGCGCCGGAGGCTGATCCGGCCTCTCGGTGGTGGATCTAGCCCCCAGCGGCTAGATCGGGATAGGCCGAGCTCGCGGTGGCGGCGGCGCTACTCGAGCTCGTGGCAGCGGCGGCGCGACTCGAAGCTCGCGGCGGCGGAGGCGCAGCCCGGGAGGCATGGGCCAGCGGAGGATGCTCTGGCAGCGGCGGAGCTCGTGGCGATGGTGGCGACAGCGGGCAGCCGGTCGGCGACGATGGAGACCGATGAGGCGCAAGGAGGCGCGACCGATGGTGGTGGAAGCCGACGCGGTACGGCCGGTGGCGGTGGAGGCGGCCGCGGTGGAGGCTCGAGCGAGGCGTGTGCCGGTGCGGTATGACGAGGCTGGTCGGCGTGGTGCGAGGAAGTGCAGCCAACGACGGCGGTGGCCGACGCAGCGGGAGGCGAGGCCGGCATTGGCGAAGCCCGATGAGGCGCGGCCGGTGGCAGCACACGAAGGCTGGCCGGGGGGGAGGGCGTCAATGCAGTGGCGCCCACGCACCGGCGGAGGTTTCAATGGCGGTGGAGCAATTATACATCAGTGGTAGATAGGCAGGCGGTGGACGGCGGGTAAAAACCCAAGCCAGCCTTGGCTGGGCCGACAACGATGGTGTTCGAGTGTCACTCCCCTCCTGAGAGCGTTGTTGTGCCGTCTCACCCCCTCTAATGTGGCTATCGGGTGAAAACTCAGTCTCGGTTGTCCTTGAGACCTTGACGAACGGCGGCATCGATGCTTTCATCGCTTCTCTCCTTGGAGACGTCGTCTAGACATCCCATTGCCGGAACCTCCCAAGCAATTGGTGCAAGCTCGCTCTAGATTCATATCCTCTTGTGTTAGCGTCTTAGCTTCTGCAAGTTAGCCACGTTGGAGGGCCTAGGGGGGACAGCAGTGCCATTCTACTCTCTCACCCTCTCTCCCTCTATCCCAAAGATTTGGATAGAGTGGGATTTTGAGTCGGTTGTAAGGGTCGGGTTTTGGGAAATCTCAGTTGTGTTTTTTTGTTGGCCTAGCGGCGGTCGGTCACACTTAGCGGCAGCCAGTCCGGTGCTAGCCTTCTACTGGGTCAGTGTGTGGATGGTGGTATACTTTTTTTTCCCTTATAACCTCTCAGGGTTATAATCTTGTAATTTTTTTCTGCTCTATAAATAGAACTTCGTTAAAAAAAAATATTTGGCCAGGTGTTTTATATCCATTGTCAAATAGACAGTCCTGAAGACTAATGCCTATTGTCGAGTGTATGTAGCAATTTCGTGTTTGCACCACACTTTTCCTTATAGCAATTTCGAGGGGAGTATAAGGTATGAGTAGCGTGGTTGGTAGGAGGTGAATTCGGTGCTTTGTGAGGATTGTACATCCAACCACAACCAGGATTACATGCTTGGGTAAATTAAGCCTGGGAAGTTAACACCTGAACCCTTTTAGGCTACAACAGATGAACTGATTAGGACTTAGGAGTATACGAAATTGCTGAATTGAGACCTGATCAACTTGTCAGTACCGAAATTAGAGATGAGGCCCGTCTTTCCCGGCGATCTTTATTTCGAGAGCTCCATGTTTGGCCAAAAGTGGCAAAATCACCCAAGGAAGAAAATTAGTTTTGGGACCTAACAAGTGGCACTATATCAACCTAATTGCACTAGGTTTGGTAATGACACAATCCAATTGCAAAGCCATGTGGTGAAAATATCTTATTCGGCAAATTGTCATCTGGTCTTTATTAGTAACAGCAGCAACCAAATTTATTTCTCCTTAATTATTTTCCATCTAACGCATCAGAGGGTAAATTAATCAGTGATCTTCGTGGTTGTGTTTCGCTGATCTAATACTACATCCGTTTTGTCCGTAATGAATATAAAACCTTCATTAGCTTTTTTTTAGTGATAAAACACGTGTCTGTCAAGGTCCACTACTAGCTGCCACTACTATTCTATTGTGCTGTCACCGCTATTCACACGTTAAACTTCTGTACTTAACGTGTTTGAACTGATTTTGTTGCGAAGAAACTTCTCTATCAGGGAAACTTCAGCAGAAATAAATTTGTTCGGTATAGATTGCTTCTACTTGCGAGCTAAGATAATGGAGTTAAACATGGTTGAAACATACCAAGCAATTTCATTTTAAGGCAGAATTTAATATTGGTCCTGTTGGAATCGTGAGTCAGAATGAGCCATTTATATTACTGTATAAATATTCTGATCTTTTTTCTCATTGGACTCATGAAAGACTTCGTAATATGTGGAGCATCAAAATGGTGCCTTCCTTGGAAACCATAGCTTTCCCAGAATTAAATTAAATATATTTCTGAAAGTTAGTATTCCTACAAGTTTGGGCTGGTCAGCTGCACTTTACAACAAAAACGGTCAGAAAAATGTTTATATCATTCCCGTTTTTCCTCTAAAATAGATTTTTTTTTCTGAGAAACACAGTAAAAACGCAGGCGCTCACAACGTACGCACACTCACCCCTATGAACGCACACACGCACACCCTACCCCTATAAGCACCTCCGGAAGACTGGGCTGGCATATCTTAAAATTGATGAAGTCACCACAGGCGTCTCGCTGTTGACGGGTACGTCGCCTACCACTGAAAGAATAATTAGCCGTAAATGCAAGCATCCGTGTCAAATCTAGGATTTGAATCCGGGTATCGTTACTATTGGGTTATTAGAAAATATTGATAATGAAATTATCGAAATAGAGCCTCAGAAACAATATCATAGGAGTAAGGAGTATTAGTGAATATTCCAAGCAGTTTGATTTGCATACTTAATAACGGTACTGTAGCATCAACGATGACAACACCTATTTTTTAACCAATGGTTATGCTTTTCATATTTTGATGAGTAATCAGTAATTTGTTCCAACATTTCACATGAAGACGATATACCAATTAAATGGCCTGAAAAATCAGTATATCATTTTCGGACCAAGTAAAATCAGAACGGAATTGCGACAGAACTTGCGACAGTAATCAGAATAAAACGACCGGTACAAAACGGAAGCGATATTCATATCGTTTTCATCCCAAGTGCAGCAGTTCAGAGCTCCTTTGGCTCGGTAAGCGGCGCCGGTGCAGCCAAACGGCCCCACTCATAGTACTTAATTACGCTTAAGTAGGCTTAAGTACGAATTATTGTAGGTAAATCAGGCTTATTAAGCAGGCCTGTACTACAGAAAGATGGTTTACTAAAGCGCAAATAATGAGTGAGCATTTAATTGCGGAAAATCCAGGCAGGCGAGAGCGAGAGGATTCATGGATCTCCCGACCAATGTACCCTGATTCTCCTCTGATGATAGCCAGCCCAGCCACAGCCAGCGAGCCAGCCGGATCTCGCAACCCCCAGAACTAGACGCAAGTACACGAGCGAGATATCACCAACAGCATGTGCCACTGCCAAGTGCCAGCCACCATCATCACACACCCAAATAAAAAAAAACTAAAAATAAAAAAAATAAAAAGGGAAATCGCATTTATCGCCTCTGCAGATAAACATTGCCGGTTGTCCCAGCACAGGGGGAGAAGGGGAGAGAGAGGGGGAGAGAACGTCAGGCATGTGGGCCCCACACCTCGGGGGGTGGTGGGCCCGGATCAGTGACGCCGGGCGTGGTGGGGCCAGCGGCAGATGAGATCAGAATCTGGGTTTGTCCTTTTCTCGGCTCTTCGCTGCGGGCCTGACGCGCGCGCGTAGGAGTAGTATCTGCTTGGATCGGAGCCCCCCGAGCCGTTAGCTGTCAAGGTGGGGTGTGGGGTGGTGGAGAGAGGAGAAAAGCGGGGGAGGGGATCTGATCGTCGCAGGAGCGCAGGGTGCAGCGGCAGCGCCACTCAACCAGCGGGAGCGGCTGCTGCTGCTGGGCTTTTGCTCCTCGCTTGAGCATGGTTGGGGGGAGGAGGACCACACCATGGTGTGCCATCGTCGCCCTGTGCGGCCTGTGTAGTGTGTGTACTACTGTAGTACTGTCTTCCTCGCACTATTTTGTGTGTGTGGGCCTGTGGGGAGGGGTTGATGATATCGAATGTCCTGACGTGTCCCCCCTCCCTCCCTGTCCATATCGTGGCTACCCTTCATATCCCAAAATAAATCAATTTAAATAAAAATAAGATATTATACGGTATAATGAATTTAGACATACTTCTACGTAGATTTATTGTAATATGTTAGGTTATATCCCAAGTAAGATTAGCTTAGAACGAAAGGAGTAGATCTTTTTTTCCCGTGTTTGTGTTAGACACTCTTCATCATAAAATAAACCAACATGATGTGATATCTATTCAGATTTTACCGCTAGTATGTGTCACATTTTATGCTAGGTTTGTTTATGGCTCAAATCTTTTCGTATTCGTGAAAATCGAGCATCTTTTTAAGTTTCAGCAGTTTTGTAAACCCCAATTGTATGATGCTTAATTTTGCCTATGCATATCCTTTTCTTAGCCATGACATAAGAATTTGTTTTTCTATCTAACAAAACGGTAGTCACATATAGCTTGGACAAAATTAACCAAGAAATCGAGCATTTGGTATGCGGCATCGTACTAATAGAGGAAAGGGGAGTGAATTCGATCTGAAGTCAAGTCTGAACCGCGCGATTGTAACAGCATCATGCCACAGTATCAGCATCAAGTACAGTACACCAATCAAGGCTCTCATTGGATGGCCTAATCAGCCAAAAAAAAAAGCCAAATTTTAAATTTTCAAACTTAATTTTAAGATTGATTTTAAGATATTTTCAACGTAGTTTCTTTTACAACATTGGCTTTTAAGTCACCAAGAACACATTTATAAAAGTTTCACCTACAAATTTATTTTTATTTACTACTAAGCCATTTTGGAAACAAGCCAAATGAGGACCCAATTGAAACCGAGCCCCCTCCGCGATCACGCCTTGTCGGCGCCGAAAGAATCATTTACGACTGGCCCTGCAGGCCCCAGCTGCAGTAGTAGCTGCGACTTTGATCCGTGCGAAACATGTGACCGAATACTGATGTGTCGCGCACCGGATGCTCGCTCGGTCATCCTCCGGGAGCCAAGCCAGCAACTCGGACATGGACACGGGCACACGGCGCTGGTGGATTGGTTGAAAGCGAGAGTTGGGGTCGTGCTACGTGCGTACGCGTGTGATGCGTCGTAGGGGAGGCGCTGCTTGTCGAATCGGCGGTCGGTCGGTCGAATCGGCGTATACGTGTTTATCGTCTCACGCGCATGCGTCGTCGATCGGTCCGATGGTCGGAACAGTGGTGATGCATCGCTTTCTGCTGGGATATCGAAAAGAGGGTTCCGTAGAGCCGTATGGCCAGGTAGGTGGCCGGCGATCCGGAAAGGGATTGCGTACCTGAGATCGAGTGTCTTAACGCTCGGAGGGCAAAATGAGTAGTTGCATACTTGCATTGGCTCGAGTATATACTGCTTCCTCCATTCCAAATTGATTTACATATAATTTTTTTAAGGTTATTTCTAAATGATCTATATATTTATTTTTATTTATTAGAGTCTATTCGTTATTTGTGCATTGGAGTAAATGAACATTGATTCATACATCCATACACACAAGTATTTATAACCCACATGCAATATCTTAATTTGCTATTGACTAGAAAATATTGGGGATGATGCATGCATTGAGTTTGTTGCTAGAGTAAATATAGAATCAGAGTTATTAGCTTTTCTTGGTATTGGTGTACTTATGAAATATGTAGATCAATTTGGAATGGATGGAGTATATAGCATAAAACGACACTGGAGGTAGTGAATAGTGACAGACGTCCAGGTTCTGATTTTTTTTTGAAGACTACAGGTTCGGAATTGGATTGGCTGTGTTCGTTTCAACCCACTCTCAACCCTCTCTCTCGTTTTCCGAACGCACACTTTAAATTTTCAAAGTGCGAAATGGTGTGTTTTTTAAAAAAAGTTTCTATACGAAAGTTGCTTAAAAATTTAAATTAATCTATTTTTGAAAAAATAAATAATACTTAATTAATCACGCGCTAATGGACCGTTCCGTTTTCCGTGCGAGAAGATGAGTTCCCAACCCCAGGAAGCGCGCACTCTGCGGCTCTCCGCTGTCTGGTCCAGTAGCTAAGCCCAACCTGATCAATTTTTGGTGGGCATTGGCCCAGCATGAGTCCAAAAACAGCCCAAGGTTGGGGAGAGGAATCGTAAATAAACTCTAAATTCTATAAACTGTAACCCTTGTCAGCTCATCTGAACATCGAAGTTTAGATAAAGATGGCATACGATGAATTGAAAGAACGAAATGTCGAATTATGCAGTGATTTTTGTGGCAGGATGAATTTTCTCCGAACAGCATCCTGAGCGATTCTCTTTTCTTCTAAAATAACAGTAGGATCTTGCAGCTTTTTCAAAAACAAATCCTGGCAATAGTTTATTGTGGGGAAGCAAATCAATTACCCTGGCAAATTTTAAAACGTCTGGTCGTTTACGGTTTCGGTCCACTACCGTCTACCGTGCTTGGAAGCTGAATCAGTGCATATGTTCAAACTGATACGCAGACTAGTACTATTGTTTGTAAATTAGTGCACAATAACGTCTCATCGAAATAGGAATTCTTATACAGCTATCTTTTGACGCTACACGGAAGTTCGACGCTGGGAAAGTTTGACTACAAATGGACTCAACATATGACAACACAACATAGCAAGTTTTAACAAACTTGGCGCATTCCAGCAAGTAGGATCTCTCAGCCATGGTTGAAGGACTGGTAAACCGGAACCTGCAAAAGTAACATCACATCCAGCATTTAGCAACTCCAAAAATATATTACCAAGTCCCGTAAGGAACCAACTAAATGACCCACTATTGGCATAACCACAGTAAAATCATAGTGTACGATTTGTATGCAAAAATAAGTAAATAACCAAATCAGACCTAAACAACGGAAAACCTTACATCAGGCTAACTTCATTGAAAATATCACGACTCATTCATATTCTTTTGGGGTCTATGCAAGCAATGGACCATACCCAGGTACTAACCACCGAGAATGGCAATAGTAGAAATGATCATGTATTGATTTCTAACCTTTTGTATAGCTGGAAACATCTTTTAACTATACAAAAGGTTAGCCTACCGAATTTGGGCCACTAATGCTAGATTTTAAAAACTCTAATCCACATAGACTAGATACAACACACGCTATAATGTGTACAATAATTGCACGAATGTACTGACTATATGATATGAAAGGTCAAAACCCAGTGAATGGCTCACCTGAGAAATCATATGCCCAAGATTGTCATAGCAATGGGGGTATATCATTGCTGGAGTTGGCCACTGTGGGTAGACAGCAGTTCCAGAAGAGGAGCCCATAGATAAATCGGGTTGGCCAAAGTACACAGAAGGTTGGTTTCTTGACATATTAGCAGACTGCATAAAACCAACACCATACTGCATAAACTGTGGCACAACAAAATTGAAGCCACCAGGACTCACATTGAAGTCGTGCACTGGGCCCCTAACATACCTGCAAAAAGTTTACATGTTACTTCTTAGTAATCTCATCATTGAAATCCAGTAGTTGAAACAGAATTTGAAAGGTGCAACTAACCTCTTGTAGTTACGATCATAGTCAGGATCACTACGATCCTTTTCAGTGTCCTTAAAAACAGCAACTCTGGAACGGCTGTTCATTGTGTTCACCTTGTTCTCATCAACGGGAGGCTCAACATTAATTGGTTCATCTCTCGCAACAGATAAAGCTCCCAAATCACTTGTGCCTTCAATATCAGAAATGGAACCGTTGAAAATGCGTGCTCGTGCTTTGTTGTATTCCTCTATCCTCTCTTCAACAGTTCTTGCTGCATTGTTCTTGGCACCGGCATCACCTGCACCATTTTGGAAAGCCTTGGGCCTTGGACAAATAACAAACTTAAGCTTCTCTGCAGCTTCATGCTCATTTCTTGCTTGTTTGCTGGGAACTTCTGACAATGCAATAACTGGAAGTTTGCTTTCAGATGTTTTCTTTGCAACTATCTTGCTAACTGAACCATCTACTAAGCTATCTGCTACTGTAGTCTCTAAACCATAGTGTTGTGCAACACGATGAGCAGCACAGCGGAGATAAGAAGTTGGAAAATGCTGGAATTCGAATTCATGCAGTTGAGGATTCTGCATAAATTTCTGTATATCCATTTCCATACGCAAAACTGCAGTTAAGTAGAATATGATAGTGAGTTATGTAATCAGAAAGAAAATTCAAATAAAAATACATTATTGATGAACTGGATCACAAAAAAGAGGCTTAATTCAGGTGAAAGATTCACAATTCAAAGTCGTGGAGGTTTTTTGAGTTTAGCGCATAGAGAAATAATATGACAGCACTAGCACAAAATGTAGTTCGATGCAGAAAAAATAAACAGCACTGAAAGATGCAAAGACAGGATGTGTCGCCTAGGCAACATAATCCAGGGTTTGCTTTAATCCATCATCCATAAGAACTTGAAAAGAAAGGAAAAAAGAAGATAAAAAAGAAAAATAGCTGCAAGTGAAAGGAGCTCAGCTCATACTCATCCTCTCATGGAGATACTGAGATGAGACTCACCAATCACCATCCTCCCTCACTGTAGCTTTGTTCTTATGTGTACCATTCATATCAACAAGAATGGCTCTATCGGTGTCATATCAACAAGAATGGCTCTATCGGTGTCAGCTATAGACTAAGCAGATTAATCCAAACAAAAATGTTCACAATGCATTGAGCTCAACTACTCAACATACAGTATTTTCATCCAGCTCTAGCTGTTATTTCAACATAGTAGTTTTGAGAATAGAGGACAGAAACCACATGGAAATTCCTCCAAGAAATAAACATATTGTTCTGGTATAACCTTACAAGTTAATAGCATGGCACTAAAAAGTTATGATGCCTATAATTGACTCATGTTCCCCAATCAATTTCTCAAGAACTTTAACAGGTTCAAATAGTATGTGACTAAAATTCGACATGGAGTTTCCAGCACAGTGAGATGTTCAATATCAACTTCAATATGTTACCTAATTTCTAAAAACAATAACCTAAGTTCAACATCAGTCCATTATTTATTGATAAGTCCATTCCCCTACCACAAACAATTAGCAATAACATCCACACGTTTACAAATATATCAGCGACAATGAAGCTAACTCCTTACATGGCTCTGTCACCAAACAAAGTTATAGCAAGCTGCAACAAGGAATGTGCTGCAAGCTTAAGAGGTAGACAGATTGCTGGAATCCAACCCAATTTCGCACGGATTTTTAGCAAATCAACTGTACCACCCCCCTCTCCTAGCTACCTCGAACCAGAGGGAAACCTAGTCCCCAAATTGCACACCTAGAATACGCCGGGACCAAAACTCTAGCGACAGCCGGCACAAATCCGAGCCTAATCCGACCGCGACCAAACGAATTCGCCGCACGAGCACACCCAAACCCTAGCCGCGGGCAGAGAGCTAAGATGAGAGGCAGCGGTTACGTACCCATGAGGCGGTGGCGAGGGTTGTCGAGCGCCTCGACGAGGAAGGGATCCACGTGCGAGGTGATCCTCCCGTCCTCCGCGGCGGCGGGCGGCGGCGGCGGGGGCGAGGCGGCGCCGGAGCTCATCGTGCGGCGGCGGCGGGTGGTGGTGGTGGTAGGGGGGAGGGGGGGGGGGGCGGCGGAGAGAGAGAGAGAGAGGGAGGGGGGGAAGCTGCGCGGCCGGGTCGCCTGCCTCTCTCCCTTCCTTCCCCTCTCCTCCGCTTCCCGATCCCGAAGCGGCTGCGGCCTCCTGCGGACGGAGAGAGTGGAAGAGGCGTAGCCCGAGGGAAAACGAGAGAGAAAAAAAAAAAAGATAGGTTCGCAGCGGCAGCACGGCTCCTGATTTTTGACGCCCGCGAGGTGCCGTTTGGATTCAGGATCGGTGTCGGGGTCGCGTGGAACGGCTGTGACCGTTCGAGTCGGATCCGACGATCGGAAATAAGGTTTGGGGCCTTGGGTTGGGGGTTCGATTTTTATGCGCACGATATTGTAGATTTGTAGTACTTGGGGTCCTATTCAGTCTGAACAGGATTAGGATTGGGCTACGCTGTTTTTATCTACTTCTGGAGAGCTCTCAATGCCACATTTTTATTGTAACTTGTAGTAGTTGCTACGTGGAGAATTCGTATACAATCAAAACAGGATTACATTGTTTATCTACCTTTAGAAAGCTCTCAAGGTAAAACTTTTTAATTGTAACTTGGATCATTGCTACATGGAGTACTCGCATATCGTTTTAAAGTCACAAATTTCAAATGGTACCAAGAGAAGAAATACGTATATAATGTGACATATGTAAGTTCTTCACGAATTACAAATTCTACATAAGTTCTTCACATAAACTTTCAACTACATATTACAAAAGACTAGTATAAAGTGACATATGTAATATTACAATTATATGTATATGCGCTATTAGTCTAGAGGCCTGCGCCTCTGTAATATTTGTAATTTATAGAGTAGAGGCTTATGCATATATGCGTGCATGTATTTCGTTTTTGTGTGAGGCGTAGTGTGTGATGTGTCCTTTCCATTTTAAATAAAGCTAGTGAGAAAAAAGATATTAAGCTAGAAAATTCGTATGTTATGTCATGGAAGATTATGTGTATCCGTAAAACATAATGTTTATCAGGATATATCGAACTCTGTTGGTCGCTCTAAGAAAATGTGAGAAATGATCCAAATATATAAAATCGAAATGGCCCTATCGCGCGATGTGTCTCGAAGCCGTTCGATCGTGCGCCGTGCCGTGGCATCCATCCGTGTGGGGCTTCGCAGGTGTGGCTTTGTTGTGAAGGATCTACACCACCACTTTGACCACACCTTGCAATCTCGCACGAGATCCCCGTTCACTGTTTGAAATCGAGAGTCGCACAAGAGAGCGAGATGCGGAGGCTGCAGTTTCTCCCCAAATCCATTGATAGCGACAACAACCACTGATTTCAAGAAAATTATAAATGATCCCCTTTTGGTCCGTGATTTCAATTGGTTTCAGCTCCACATTTAGAGATTTTCGGACAGATTTTAAGATTTTATCATATGACCTAAATAAATCGACTGAAACCCTGACCCGTCGTCGGCCAAAACCCTAGCTCCCCAAGGTGCCATCATCAGCATCGTCATCCTCGCAGCCATCAACTAGGGCTGAGGGCAGCGGATCCGCCCCTCCCGAGGACAACGTTGCTGGATCCGCCGCCATTGAGCTCCACCGTCACCACCCGCTATTGTCGTCCTCACCCCTCTCGATGCCAAGGGCGACACCACCAGATCTGTCGTCCTCGAGCTCCGCTGTCATTATCACCCCCTCGGAGCTGAGGGCGGCAAATCCGCCCCTCCCGAACCCAGAGGGAGCTGCTCCCGAGCCCACTACTGTTGGCCTCTCTCGAGCATTCCGTTGTCACTCCCGGCCGCGACCGGCCTCTCCTGAGCTCACCGTCGTTGCTCCCGCCCACGGCCAACCGCTCTCGAGTCTACTACCGCTGCTTAGGAGAGGAGTGCCCGGATATATGAGGGAGATGGAGGGGAGGATAAGGAGAGAGAATGAGGGAGGAGTGGATAAAAATGAGGGAGTGGGACATTTTTTCAGGTGGAGAGAGGTTGACTGGACTTTTCACCACGCGAGCGTCCAGGAAAATACATTTTTTCATGTTGATTTTTTTAAGGAGCTATATGTAAAAATACTGACTGATTTTTATAGGGACGACCAGTGGTGGTCCATATGCAATCTATAGGATAACCTCGTCAAAAAAATCATTTTTTTAATAGTGCCATGATGAAGGTTACCAGTAACGCGTGTCCTTAACCCATTGCCAGGACATATAGAGATGAGATAGGCAGATAGCTCGTAGTAGCTCCCTTTATCGGTAGCGCTATTCCGTCGAGTTAAACAGTTCCGCAACAAGGAGTGGAGGCCGAGGATGACACGCACGCCGGAAAGCGAAACCAATGGCGCCGCCTGCCGGCCAGGACGGCTCCGCCGCGGGTAGCCCAGCGAAAAATTTCGGCAATTTTGCTTGGTCCAACGCGCAGGCTCCTCGGCGTCGGCATCACGGCGGGGGAAGCAACCGCGTGCGTCCACATGAAAACGTTTGTTTTCTCGGCAGGCGGCCGATGTTTGATTGGTTGCCGACTTGCCGTCGTTTTTTTTGCGCGTTAGCACAAGCCCAGTCACGATGGCACATTGGCACCCGTACGGCCGTACGGTCCATCACGTGTAGGAAATGGTGGTGGTATCATCACTCATCAGTAATTGCTGATGCCTCTGTTAGGGTGTGTGATCGCTTTTGCTGATGACCCGTGGTTTTTTTTTTGTTTACTGTTAGGATGCTTCTTACGGGATGAAAACAGCTGGAAACTATCGGAATCGGCAGCGTCTCTTTGAAACGGATATTCGATTGTAATGTTTATCATTTAAATTACTCAATTTTTTACGTTAATACAATAAAGAGGATATTAGAAAAAACAAAATTTGTATATAGCAAAAAAGGTAACGGTCGAAAACGGTATCCATTGTATAGAAAATGACGCTCGGTCGATCGGGAATTTACGTGATCATTTTCACCCCTTCATATCTTGGCATGTGAATTGTGAAATAGAAGCTCCAACTCCTCGGAAAAAAAGACCCCTTTGAATCGTATAAATGGAAAAAGGAAGGAATAGAAAAAAACATATGATTATGATAGGAATTCAATGCAAAATAGGGGATTGCAAAAAAAAAACACACACACGAGAATGATTTTCTGATTGATTGGATTGTAGAAAAACATAGAAATCAGATGGGATAAATATACTCGAAGACAATTTTCCAAAATTTAGTACAAGACATCCAAAAAATGTGTAATTAGCTGGGAGACACCGTAAGAATGCGTATTTGCTATAGGACACCACGAAAAACTGGTAATTAGCTGCTGGACACCCGCAAGTTATTTCGTTATATCTTGAGGAATTGGAGAGAGAAACAACAATGTAAGTACAATTCTACCCTTTTGATTTTTTTTCTTTTTCTCTATTCTTCTCTACTCCTTCCTTATTCTTTTCTACCTCTCATTCTTTCTATCTCTACTCTTTCTTCAAGCAAGCCCGAGGGGAAGGGAGAGCGTCGGCGACGGCACCGCGAGGCGTGGGCCGGTACGACGCCTCGGTTGGGGCGGCGTTGCATGGTCGCCCGCAGGGGGCCGGGGCCAGCACAACGCAGCGAAGGTGGCGCCAGAGCAAGAGGGGAGGTGGTGCCGACACGGTTGGGCGGTGTCGACTCGTAGTCGTAGGTAAGGGTGGCCGGGCTCGGCAAGCGTGACAGGCCAGGAGCGTGGTGGCTCCGAGCCAGCTTTGGGTAGCTCGGATGGCGTCAGGTGCTTCAGTCGGGCTCGGGAAAGAAGAGCGTGAAGACGACGTTAGGCCCATTGATGCGATAGCAGTGGCCCGGTAGAGGAAGGGAGTGGCTGAGTGGGGAGGCCGGCCGCCGCTTCGTCCTCTGCCATCGGCGGCCTCCCCAGGCTTGCTAAAGAAGAGATCACCCCAATACCCGAGATCCCCATCCAACCTAACTCTATTGGGCGGCTGCAACACCACCGCCTAACTCCCGCCGGCCGAAGGAACTCCTTGTCCACCCACTGGCTTCGTCGGCTCCGGCGAGTCGTCGCTCCACCGCCCAATCTGGAAAGAAAGAGAGAGATAGAGAAAGGGGGGCTTACATGTGAGGTCCACATTGGATTCATTTGAGTCAAGGGCAAACTTGTCTTTAATGTTTCTCTCTCTCCTATTTATTAAAAATAATAAAATAATATCGTAGGTGTCCAACAGCTAATTACCAGTTTTTTCGATGCCCTAAAGCAAATGTGTTCTTACAGTGTCTCCTAACTAATTACATGTTTTTTTGAGGTTCTGTAGCAAATTTTGCATTCTCCAAAATATTTACAATATTCTTCATTCCATAGGAATTTGAGAGGATACAGTAAGATTTAATTCTTTGTTTTAAAGCTCTCATATAAAATTTTTCTATATGATAAAAATTCTTTAAAATTTATATATTTTTCGTGTGAATCAAAGGACCCCGAGAAGCCGCCAATTTCCTGCGGTGATGAGGAAGATAAATATGTTAGGTCCCACAATTTACCGCCAATTGCCTATGGCTGCAGTTGCCTTTCGTTAGCAATAGCGAGCGGACCACACATCTCGTGAGAACAGGCCAGCATATCCACGTTTGCCTTGTGAACGTATGGTACTGAAAAACAAACTAAAGAGAAGCTATGAACTTTCAAAAGGAAAAACGAACACCAAAAGGAAAAAGAGCCCGAATTACCCCCTACATCGCAAATAAAGTCATTTTACACGTTAAACTTTTTAAACCGGACAGAAAATCCCCCTAACCCAATCTGAAGCATTTTTTTTAAATTATTACACAGTACAACACAGACACTCACAACGTACACAAACTCACCCCTATAAACGCACACACGTAAATCCTACCTCTATGAGTATCTTTGAAGACTGGAACGGCAAATCCATCCTGGAGATTGACGAAGCCGATCACCATAGACGCCTCGCCGGTTTTGATTGTAGATGACGCACGAGTGGTAGTCTAGTTTAGGGGGAAAAACGGTTTTACTAAAATTGCGATGACATATTTTTAATGTCAAATCACAGTCGATTCTTTTTGCCTTGGGTTTAGGCGGATACTCCTGCTTGTTTGTGCATTGTGACCCAGCGTGTTAGGTCTGGACCGCGTGAGAAGTAAACATGGTTGAATACAGTGCAAACGATGAGTAACGAAGGGCATACCCCTACACGCTAAGCTAAATAGCCATGCAGCACTTTATTACGCATTCGTATAAAAATTACTCTACACCGTAAGTATTACAAGTTATATAGTGCAAGTTTTAAAACATAGTACATTGTAATTAGGAAAAAGTACCAATCACCCTCTTAAACTATAGCAGTTGACTAAATTACCCCTTAAACTCAAAAACCAGACATCGTTCACCCTCAACTATTCATACCGAATGAATAATCCCCTAAGCATCGTCTTGGATGGTTTTAACTTGAGCTTACGTACGTGGCCGCCAATATGGCATCTAATCAGCAAAATAATTTAAAAAAATCTCTAGGCCCACATGTCACCTCTTTTCTCAAGCAAGGCGTCCCTAATCCCCATTCCCCCTGCTTCCTGCTCTCTCTCTTTCATGATGTCATTGACTGGAGAAGGACGACAGAGAGGGACCTCACTCGAGGAGACGACGATGACGGAGGTGAATCGACATGAGCTCAGCCAGGCGCGCGGAGCTCCTCCTCGTAGTCCTTCTCAGCCTCCTCATCATACTCGTACATCTCGGCATCTGAGTGCGGCAGCGGAGGTGACATGACCTCCACGGTGACCACTACCTCGCTGCCACCGTCTCCAGCGACCACCACCTCGTCGACGGTAGCGGTGGATACGATAGCGCTTGCTTCACCCTATTTGTCAGCGCGCTATCTAGCCCCGCCCGTGATGCCCTCTTCCCAGCGGCGAAGGTGCAATGGTAGAGACAGCCATGTGTGGAACAGGGAGTGGGAGCGGCTCCAGTAGTGCACGGACCAACACCGGAGGCGGCCACCACGCTTGTCCTCCCCAACGATGTCCCACGCCGACGAGCTCATCCCCAACAGCCAGATCCGACCAATGCGGCTCCCGTGCCATCGTCGCCTCCGCGGTCACCGCCCTCGCCGCCGGTCACGCTGCTCTCGCCTCTGCCTCCATGCTGGGAACGCTCGTGCCCTTCCTCTAGGGCGAGCGTGTGCGGGAGAGCGGGCCAGTCGCTGCTACCACACGCTTCAGAAGGGGAGGGAGGAGAGAGAAATGGGGGTGGGGACTCTGACAAGTGGGCCCTAGTTTTTTTAAAAAAAAATGTTTGCTGTGACTGGACGGCCACAAGTGCTATTCGAACCCTAAACCATTCTCAACAGTGCTGTGGGGGGAGGGGGTTGTTCGGTATTAAAAATTCAGAGTGAACGATGTCTGGTTTTCGAGTTTAGGGGGTAATTTGGTCGACCGCTATAGTTTAGGGGTAATTCGTACCTTTTCCTTGTAATTATAATGTAAGTTTTAAAAATTACATTGTAACTGCAGTGTAAGTTTTGAAAAATATAGCGTAAACCCTTGTATTACGTTGTAAGAAAAATCTTATTATATTTTGTTAAAAATATGATGCCATAAAAATATATAGTACCAAAAATTAACATAAAAACTGATAACTGTTGACCTTTTTAAGTTGAGTTTTTTTATCATCAATTACCGATGTGGCGCTGAAACAAATAAAATATGTGTATATATATGTTAGTATAAATGTAACACGGGAACTGGTAATTCTCAAAATAGACGGTTTCATGATTATTCTCATATATTGAACATGACGGTTGTACCTTGTCCGGCCAAAAAGAGTAGATAGAAAAACCAAACTAGATCATTTCCATCTGGTCTGGGCCTTTACACCTCTTTCGGATGATCTTTGTCTTGCTTCTACGCAAGGGAAAGCTCACGGCGCCCAAAATGATGAAAGCCACGTCACACGCAAAACGCCGGCATCGATCGCATAGATTGGGAAAGCTCCATGCATATATGTACTGTTCGAAGCTTAGAAAATTCCATCCCGTCAGCACGGCCACGAAAAGGAGAAGTGGAGTGAGAGTGGTGCATATTCCGAATGAGACCCTCTCTAAGCCACTAATTTTAGAGGTGCATTTCTCTCAACAAAAAATTAGAGGTGCATTTGCATCTCAACTTTTTCAACTCGAAGATTCTTTATGTGTTATGATTTTCATTGTCCTGATCAAAGAGTTATATAAGAACATTTTCACAATATGCTAACTCGTGTTTTCAATGTAGCATATGTACAAAAAGAATTACAATGCACACTTTCACAAAATTGGAACTGGCCTATGCTTGCATTCTTTATGGTCCCATCTGATCTCCCGGAACAAGAAAATAATGAATTTAGGATCGATGACGTAGGATTTTCTCATTATATTTGTGAAATATCTCTTCTCTACTACTTAAGAGATGGAAGCATCTCTTATTTGTGAAATAAGAGATGCTTCCATCTTCCGTAAAAAAAGACCGGGCAAAAAAACCGGCGAAAAAAACAAAATTTATCCAATAAAAAACCGGGTAAAGAAAAACGTGTGCGAAAAAAGAAAAGAAAAACCGATCCAAAGAAAAAGCGGTAAAAGGAATCCGATCCAAAAAAAGGGGCAAAATAAAACGGACGAAAAAACAAATCCGTCTGATCCAAAAAAAAAAGGGAAAAAAGGAAAAAAAATCGAAACGAATCCGACTCTGTTGACGCGGTAAAAAAAGGGCGAAAAGATAATTAAAAAACCGTCCAATTCAAAAGAAAAAGGAATTATATATGACACGGTAAAAAAATTCGACCGGGCAAAAAAAACTAGCGAAAAAACCGGGCAAAAAAACAGGAAAAAAAAGTCCGATCCAAAATAACGGGGCAAAAAAAAAGTCCGATAAAAAAAACAGGAAGAAAAAAAAACCGGGTGGAAAAAAAATCTGTCTGATAAAAAAAACGGGGCAAAAAAGGAAAAAAAAATGCTCCTGTCATCCGTCAAAAAACCGGGCAAAAAAAACCGAGGGAAAAAAAATCCGATCCAAAAAAGGGCGAAAAAAACAAATCTGTCCGATAAAAAAAAACAGGGTGAAAAAGGGAAAAAAATCGAAACAATCCGACTCCAACGCAGTAAAAAAAGGGCGAAAAAAATTAATAAAAATACTGTCCGATTCCAAATTATATATGATACGGTAAAAAAATCGACCGGGCGAAAAAAACCAGGTGAAAAAAAGAAAAAAAATTATGATAAAAAAACGGGGCGAAAAAAAATCCGTACGATCCAAAAAAAAAAGGAAAAAAATCGAAACGAATCCGACTCCATTGACGCGGTAAAAAAAAGGGCCAAAAAAATAATTAAAAAACTGTCCAATTCCGAGAAAAAGAAATTATATGTGACGCGGTAAAAAAAATTCCTATTTTATCTAGAAAGGTCCGATATTATAAGAAAGTGATGAAAAAAACCGTTTGTAAAAAAATACACAAGAAAAAAAAATAAAAAGGGCGGAAAAAAGCGCGGCGGAAAAAGTCTAATTTCTATGCGTCGTTTTAGTAGTCCGTTTATATAACTTCTTTATCTCTAATCTAATCTAATCTAATTTAACTATTTAAAAGAGAAGTTTCTACCGTGTATTAAAAAGGAAAAAATGCCCGAGAAAATAAAAAAGGTTTAAAAAACGTGTGAGGAAAAAATGTCAGAAAAAACGCGAAAGAAAACACGCTAGAAAAAAGTTTCGTAGTCCAAAAAAACATGCGAGAAAAAAATATTTCCATCGTATGAAAAAAAAAGCATACGAGGAAAAAACTGTTAGAAAAAACACTACATTGATGGACACTTGGTCGGATAGGATCCATCGATTTTTTTCCATCTCCTACACGACTTTTGTTTCGTCATCTATTCTTCTGTATTGGAGATCCTGCATATCTTTGTAGGCAATTATCAGACTATTTTTGTGAAGTATAGCTATTATTCTTGATAACATATTATATGGAAATAATATTAGAAAATAAACATATTTTAATTGTTATTTAGAGAAGAGTGCACAGTGACTCTATTTTGTGTAGACTTGACCATACGAGGCAGTGTAGGATTTGATTGGTTGCAAGAATGAGATTAAAAGAATATTTTAGATTATATGCATGTTGTCATATGAATAATCCAATTATTTTAGGTAAAGCAAACATCGTAAGGTTGCCATCATCGAGGTTGGGCTATTACATTTAAGATATTCCAATTTTCTGATTTCCTGATTGTCATCGATATGGTTATGCATGAAAAACGTATATTATTATTATGTTTTTTCACCCGTCGCAATACACGGGGCTTGTTTGCTAGTCTATATAGAAGTTCAAATAAAGAAAGATTCGAAAAAATTAGCCACGTTCCAAATGAGGCCCTACAATGAAACTGTACACATTGTATCATGTAGTAGATTGAGTGTCCATTAGCACACACCAGTGGATTTTCAAATACTAGTATAATACTACCTTCTTGTCATTTTGATTGTAGCCTTTTAAGTTCCGGGATAAATATAAAAGACTCAATTATTGTGGTGCTAAATACAAATATTGACGAGAAATGATGAGTAAAAATCGTATGGAGTTCTCCCTCCATTCTTTTTTTACTTGTCATTTAGAAATTAGGATGTCATAATAAACTAACGAATGCAACTTTTATAAAATTACGAGTTTAGATTTTAATCGTGTAGATTGGTTGCAAACATATCTAGCATGGGAACTATCTAGCATGGGAACTATTATATAAGAAACAAAAAAAATGTAGTTTTTCTAAAAATTTTATATCACATCGCTAAAAAAAAAATTGCGTGGAAAAATCGGTTTTGCACTACAAGAGGTTTAAGTGAACATGTACAAGAAAACCCCTTTCAGAGTGAAGGTGAAAATAAGCAGATTCAAGAGGGCGTATATGGAAAATTCAATAAAATACGCACAACAAACTTATCCCGAATAGTCACAGTTCCTGCACCACCCACCAGAACCTTCCCGATCAAAAACCTCGTAACACCATTCTTACCTTTCTCGTCTTTACCCACCTTACCTACACCTAACCACCGTGGGCCCGAGACCCCACCATACCAGCGCACACAGTTCCAGGCGCCTTAAGTTGTGCGTTACTCGCGTCGTCCTAGCACTTTTCAGCCACTCTCCACCAACGGCAATGCTAGATCTAGCCATTCACCCCCCCTCCCCCCCCAACACACACAGTCACCCACTCACCTCGACAAATATGGCAATGACTTGTGGGCCCAGATCTACGTGGGCCCCTCGTGTCACGGGGGTAAACCCAGCCAGCGTCTGGAAAACATACAGGTAGGGGGGAAAGAGCCGGATCACCACGCCTCGAGCACGAGCTCGTCAACGACTCCGTCGTCTCGTCCACCTCCGAATTCCAAATTTTCCGTACCCTTCCTCCCAGTCCTTACACCTCTCGATGCAAAAACCCTAGCGGGGGAAGCACCACCTGCGCAGCCGCAGCGGCCATGGCGGAGCCGGCCCTGCTGGACCCCACCGCCGCCTTCGACCTCCGCCTCTACCCGGCCCACCTCTTCGACCACGAACTCCCTCTCGCCGGCGGCGGCGGCGGCGACGACGACGACGACCTCCCGCTCGACGGGCTCGAGTTCGACCTGCCCGGCGATTTCTCCGTGGAGGACTTCCTCCTCCGGTCTCCGGAGCGGGACGACTCCGGCGAGGGCTCTGCTGCCGGATCCGGGCCCACCGCCTCCCCGTCGTCGTCCCCGACCACCTCGGCGTCCAACTCCGCCGTCGCCAACGGCAGCGGCGGCGAGGTCAAGCACGAGGAGTCGGATGAGGGGAGGAGCGGTGGGGGTGACCCCAAGTGGAGCCTGAAGCGGAAGCAGGCGAGCCCCGGCCCGAGCTCGGACGCGGCCAAGTGCCGCCGATCCGGGGACGGCGACGTTTCTCCGTCGGCGTCGGCGTCGCGGACCGCTGTGGATTCCGACGAGGGGGGGACGGTGTGCGAGGAGGAGGAGGACAAGCGGCGGGCGGCGCGGCTGATGCGGAACCGCGAGAGCGCGCAGCTGTCTCGGCAGAGGAAGAAGCGGTACGTGGAGGAGCTGGAGGAGAAGGTGAAATCGATGCACTCGGTGATTAATGACCTCAATTCTAGGATCTCCTTTGTCGTGGCCGAGAACGCAACACTGCGGCAGCAGCTTAGTGGCGGCAGTGTGAATTGCCCACCACCTGGGGTGTATCCGCCGGCGCCAATTCCCGGCATGCATTTCCCATGGATGCCTGGGTATGCAATGAGACCCCCTGGTTCCCATGTACCTCTTGTGCCAATCCCCCGGTTGAAGCCGCAACAGCCAGTGCCTTCATCCAAAGTAGTGAAGAAACCAGAGAGCAAGAAGACTGTGGAGAACAAGAGTAAGAGCAAGACCAAGACCAAGAAGGTGGCTAGTGTTAGCCTTCTTGGTTTGCTGCTTATTATGCTTGTCTTTGGTGCTTTCATTCCAGGGTTTAATCATAACTTTGGAATGGGTGGGCAGAGTGATAATGCTATGTTTAGGAATTTTGGTCAGTCTCATGCTAGGGTGTTGAGTGTCAGTAGCCAGGATAAAAGTAGTTTGAACAATAGCGACATGATTGGTGTTGATGTTGGAAAGATGACGGGGAATACTGATGGGCCAGGGAAGAAACATCAGCCTGCACACAACTCAAGTGAGATCCTCCCTGCTTTGTTGTATGTGCCGAGGAATGGAAAGCATGTTAAGATCAACGGCAACCTGATTATTCATTCTGTGCTTGCAAGCGAGAAAGCAGTGGCACATAAGGCCTCAAAAGATGATAGTGATCAGTCAGCTAGAGATCACAAAGAGACTAGTGTTGCCATAGCTCGTTATCTTTCGCTGCCTGGAAAGGATGTGAATCGACATGAGACATCCTCGGCAGATGGACCATTGCCACAATGGTTTCGTGAAGGAATGGAAGGTAAGCAGATTAATATGTTTGCCAATCTTCTATTCTTGTTTTCTGCGAATTTGTGATAGTTCAATTTTTAATTTTGTATTTCGACCAGAGCCATGGTTTGTTTGTCGAATACAAATATTCTTGTGTATGCTACTGAAGCTGTGAAGTTTATTGCCTTTATTATTTACTCAGATATGTAATATGTAAATATAAATACTAACACTATATAGTGGTCCATGTAATTTCTTTTAATACACGGCCATTGCATCCAATATGGTTTGGAATGCAGTCATGAATGCAAGTTTGAAATACAAGTCAAAAAAAGAATGAAGTGACTTCCTGTAGGGCATAGAGAAAGCATGAAGTTAATATGGTTAGACAGGGATTTGCGTTATGTTTACATGCCAACGATAGGACACAATTGTTATTATCTAGGAAATAAAACCCACATTTAAGGTTGTGAAGTAATAATCAGACACTGCAAGTCTGCAACTAATTTGGAAATTGGAATATTATTTATTGAAGGTCCCTTATTAGGCAACATTTTATACACGTCACTCTGACATATGGGTTTTGAGATCACCCAGTTTTGTGAAACTGAAAAATATGCCACCCGAGTTTCTTGTTGCTCTGAATTATGTCATCATATCTCATTTTCAGTTCTTCCCTTGTGTTTTCTTCTCATCTCATCTCTTATTTTCTTTTCAACTGAACTACCAATCTTCCCTTTACCACTTGGGCGATTAAATTGGCACGGGATAAATTTGTGCTGATCCAAACCAGTGAATAGTTGACCCCTAAGCAGAACGGTACTGCAGCATCCCAACCATTCGTTCTTCGCTGCTCCATCCACTGGCTTGCTACTGCTCTTACTCATTGCCTTCCACGCGAGCTCTCTTCATTGCTGCTCACTCTTTTTTGCCTGAGCGCATGGAAGCATGGATGGATCTTACAGTGGCGGAGGAGAAAGATACAGCTGGGGACGGAGACGGAGGAAGGTGGTTGGCTGGCGGCGGTTAAGTTGAACACTAATGGCTATATTAATAAAATCTTTGTAGTCAATGTGATAACCATGTGTCATAGACTACAAAGAACCTATGTGTTGTTAATCCTTTATCCCATAAATTTCTTTGTGAACTTAACATAACAGCATGGCGTTCTAGATCTCAAGTTTCTGTAACAAAATAAATAAATACAAATTTCAACTTGTATTGGTTATTTTGTAGTGATCCCTGCTTTTGCTCTTGTGACTTAAGTGGGAACTCACTCTTTGCTGAAATTGTGGCAAACTGGCCAGTGCTAAAGCTAGTTCAAACTAATTTACATCCTATTCTACCACAATCCTAGAATTATGTTTTTTAGGGCAATCATAGAATTATGCTGTGTTGTTTAAAGCATACTCCTTGGAGTTCCTTTCGCTTTTCTTTCTAAACTTTAAGCTCAACTGAAAGGTTTACTGTACTGGTCAAATATATATTCAGCGGATCCCTAAATGTTCACAAGCTTGTAGTTGCACAAAATCAACAAGTCGGAGTCTTAAGGACGTATATACTTTGTGTTGTTAGAGTGTTAGACCGATTTCCAAATTGTTGCTATCAGGTATTTCTTTTGAAAAGCTCAATTGTTTATTCCTACTCTGAATTCTGATTGTTATGTAACACAGTTCCTAACTCTATGTTGCTATGCAACAACTTTTGCAGGACCTATATTAAATTCTGGAATGTGCAGTGAGGTATTTCAGTTTGACATTTCGACGGCTTCTAGCAATCCTGGTGGCATTATACCTGCATCTCCTGTTGTGAACTCGTCAAGTGTCAATGCTACCGAGAAAATCCCAGCACATTCTGCTGCTTATCATGGCAAGCTGAAAAACAGAAGAGTCATGTACAATGAAGCGATTCCACTCACCGGGAAGACGGCGAACAACACAGAGCCTTTTAACAGAACCTCTGAAAGCAGCAGCAAGTTACCTGATAGCAAGCCAGCATCATCAGTTGTTGTCTCGGTGCTAGCCGATCCAAGGGAGGCTGGTAATGGGGATGGCGATCCGAGAGTATCTCCGAAACCCCTGTCCAAGATATTTGTTGTTGTTCTTGTTGACGGTGTGAGATATGTCACTTACTCCTGCACGCTTCCTTTCAAGAGCTCCAGCCCACATCTTGTGAACTAAGCGGCTGGGTTGTTCGCCAAAAACTGACAGATGAATAGATTTATACAATGATCTGATGCTGTTTCCTAACCAAGGACTAAACTTCCTATGCACTCATGCTGAGGTAATTCAAGTTTGTCGAAGGTTCGGAGTGATGAGTGCGAGTTTAGTTAATGTATGCAGTTTTTGCAGTGCTGTGATAATCGGGTTCGTTTGCTGTACCTCTAGCTGTAACGGTGCTGTAATCATGTAATACTGTTTGATCGTTGAGCTATAAGTGCAATTAGTAATATGGGTAGTCGAGAACACGTGCAGAATATACATGCCTTTTTTTACCTTAGTTTCAATGAATATCATAAACAAAGCTACAGTTCATCAGGTTGCTGAAAGGTATTTTTTATGCTTTGATCTGGATACTATTTAGATTATGTTTAGGCTGAATTTGTTAGGAATTTTGTTTGTAATGAATTCAGGAACTAGCTAGAAAGAATTGAGTCTGGTCAACATATCTATGAGAATATCTGTTGTTAACAGCTGTGCGTTGAGCTTGCTAGTCTATCTTTTACAGCACTATCTAATCTAGTATCTACTCGTCTTGTTATTCACAAGGTCTATTCTAAAAAAAGGATATTTAAAATTTCCAACTTACAAGCCTTTGCCTCATAATTTGAATCGTGAATAAAGAAAATAGCCGTTATTAGTTAGGAGTGTTTTTACACTTCTTCCAGAACTGCTAACCGATGCAATTTTTTTAAATAATTCTATACGAAAGTTGATTTAAAATATTGTAGTAATCTATTTTTAAGCTTTTTAGCTAATATTTAACTAATTATGTGTTAATTCATCTTTTCATTTACGTGTCAGTGAAAAAGTTCACAAACCCTCCAACCGAATTATTTGGAGGAGCTAAAGATTCTGAAAAACAACTATTTAATAGCAGCTTCTAAAAATCTAAAAAACTGCATTTTTTCTAGTTTCTGGTTTATTTTCTGAATTTTATAATTAAAATATGGATGAACAATTGAACTTTGTAGGGAGTTACTAATTCTTGAAAAAAAACTGCCGTTACAGAAAAACTCAAAAGAGATCCTTAAAATGACCCTGAAGAAAACGTCACGCACTGGCTAAAACCCACATTATCCTCAGGCGCAACCGCGCTCTCCGTTCTTCCTTCCACCCCAACTCGCCATGGCGCTCGCCGCCGCCTCCGTCTCAGTTCTCCATCTCCCGGCCATCTCCCTCCCGCTCCCTTGCCTTCAGGGCTCAAACCCTAGCCGTCCCAGCCTCGGCTTGACCAATGCCCTCCCGTGGCGCCGACGCGGTGGGCGCGGGGCGGGGGCGGTGGCGGGGGCGGTGCGCTGCGCGAAGCGCACGGGCAAGCGGCGGTACCCGTCGGAGAAGAAGCGGCTGGATAGGCGACACAAGGAGCTGCTCCGGAAGGCCGCGCCAGAGGAGGGCTCGGCGGGGCGGGAGGCGGGTTACTGGCGGCTCTCCAAGCTCGCCGTCCCTGCCCGCGACGACCCCGGCAAGGACTTAGCTGGTGTCTCCCCGCCGCTCCTCCAAGCCATCGCCAAAGCACTGAAATTCCCGGTACGATAATGCATTGCATTTTTGTAGTAGCTGGTGAAATGCAGTAAAAAATTGCGAGGTTTTAGAATAGCTACACCGTTGATGATACAGAGGATTTTGGGGGCGTGGATTCCCATGAGTCGCTGCTCTGGATGTGTGGAACTGTAGGAAATATTGCCCTAGTTCCTTGTGCGGATAGCTCAATTCTTGATTTGAGCAGCAGGTTGCTAATTTCCTCTTTCAAGTTATGAAATTAAGCCGCGGTTTGCAACTTACTAAACATGCGTACGGCTCTGTCTCTCGAGCATGTTTGAACGTTGTTCGTAACCGTCTATCGAATTATGCATATGGTTCGTGCATTATCTGGCAGGGCTGAGTGTTAGCTGCTTGCAACCTGTTATACAAGTTTCCGATTGCGTCCTGCTGGAGTAATCTCAATATTTAAACTACAACGTTTAGTGATACGCCTTTCCCTTGAACATTGTGACTATGGCTGCTTTTGCATCTTTTGTCCATATTGCTGAGCTCATATTTCATGCTTAGACTTATTCTAAAGTTATGGGCTTCTAAAATCTATTCTGTTCTACTGTAGGTTTCTTCTATGCTCCCTGAAGAGGCCTTCACCGTTATTCGCAAGTCGTTTGATGCACGGAAGGTTCTTTATGGAATGATTCCATCTATATCTTATTTAGTATTTGTTATCCTGCAAAGAGACGAGATCGCGGCTTGGTTGTTAACTGTAACACAGATGCTTGATGTTGAAGCTGCTAAATAGTGCACCCAAATCGGATTAACATTAACACAACCGGGAAGAAACCCAATGTAGTAACCTTCATTTCAGATCTCCATTAACATGTCATCCTTCTGTTGATGTGTCCGTCCTAACACACAGGGTAACCTTTATTTGCATCCCAAGTTTGCAATAGTTCCAGATGGCCCTGTAATGGCTCATCTGAGGGTTTAAGGAAGAAAACATGAAGTAGTGAAGAATTTGACTATTTTTGTGCTACCTGGTATTTTGCTTAGAATACTGGTCTTCTTTACTAGATCCTTTTGTCTTGATGTCTTGCAGCAAAGTATATTATTGTTTTGTTTCCTTTGCTTGGTTGTTCTTCATTCCGAGAGTGTTATTTCAGGTTTTGCAGACTAGGATGAAGTCATGATGCTCTGCATCTACTTGTGGATTTGTAGTCAACACTATATGAATTTATGCATTTTGGTTTACATCTTTCATCTCTGTTTCTGACTTTGCACTATTTTTTTTTTGTTCTGTAGGCATTTTTCTGAATTAAACACATCTTTGTTTATGTGGACTTTACCTTATTTCAGTGACTGGTTTTTTAGCGTGATTATACAATTGTAGTTATGCCATATAAAAGTTAATTGTAATACTTTTCCTTTCTACAAGGCTCTGTGTTATACCGATTGCAATTTGCTTCACCTGTGTTGCATTCATGTGTCAGTGTTGGTTCTACTGCGTTGATAATTGTTTATATCATTTATATGCTGATTAGTTTATCACTTGCACAATTTCTTTGTGACTAAAGAAATTATGTTTAACATGGCAGATTTTGAAAGAACCTCAATTTGTTTATACCGTTGATGTGGATGTTAAGAGACTTCTGGATTTGGAGCCGAGAACGTGGGATTTTATTGCTAGATTGGAACCAAAGCTTGGAACAATAGAATACATGCGTGATGAGAAAGTAGCATCTGATCTGGTCAGTATGCTTAATGTTTATAAGCAAGGTTCTGATGGTGAACTGGGAATCAATGATACTGTCAATAATGGCTCTATCTGTAGTCCGCGAAAGAAACCAAGGGTGGCAGTTGTAGGAAGTGGGCCATCAGGCTTGTTTGCCTCCCTTGTTCTAGGTGAACTTGGTGCAGAAGTTACCTTAATAGAGCGTGGTCAACCTGTTGAACAAAGGGGGCGTGATATTGGTGCCTTAGTAGTTAGACGAATTCTCCATTCAGAAAGCAACTTTTGCTTTGGAGAGGTATACTACTCGTTCCTATTTTGCTTACAGGACTTCACCAAATACATGTCAGAATTGTCTTGAGATATGTTCGAATAGGTATTTTGTTGACAATGGATTGAGGCATTTAACAGCTCGACATATATCTTTTGATAAACATATAAAGTAGCTATATGTCCATTTGGCTACTATTATGGCCAGGTGGCCACATGAAGTGATTTCATACTATGGCAGTTGGTGCATTTATACCAATTACTTGACCTGAAAGAAGCATACATGTCTAGACGTTATATGCATCTGAAATAATGTAAGGATGCTTTAAATCTATTGAATGATCATGCTATTTTGAAAACTGTTGTGCCATAATCTTCATATATTATCACCATTTTGTCCATCTGTTTTCATATCATTTACCATGTATAAATTAACAATTTAAAATTGAACTTATACACTGTACAGTATGCTCAAGTCGTGAACTCCCTACTCGATTACTCCCACCAGTCACAAATATCTGGCGTTTAGGATAAGATTTGGTCAAACTTTTGAAACTCCGACCATCAATAATTTCTCGAATACTTAGTTTTTAAGAAACGATTGCATATATTTGCCCTGAAAAGTACTATCATAATATCATAAACTTATTAGATTTTATAAACTTATTCTAATATAAAATTGATGGTTAGAGTTCTAAAAATTTAACCGAATCTCGTTCTAAATGTCAAATATTTATGACAGGGGAGAGTATTTGGTTCTGTCTTGCTAGTTCAACTACCCATTAGCGAAGAATTGCTCAAACTACTTGCCCCTTGTTCAATGTTCATCCAAAGATTGAGCCCATCAATTCTTGATCTTCTGTTCTTAATCATAGCAGGGTGGTGCAGGTACATGGAGTGATGGGAAACTTGTGACCAGGATAGGAAGAAACACTGATGGTGTTCAGGCTGTGAGAATCTTCCTTCTCTACCTTATTCACCGTTTATTGTATAAGTCCAGTTAGATATTCCATTTGCTTATCGATGCATTACTTTCCATTGATGTTTTTGGACTGTTAAAATTTTCCTGCTCCATGTCAACAAATATTTAGCATATAAGTATGCTGTGAGCCATACTCCCTCTATCCCAAAAAATGTCCAATCCTAGAGATGTATCTGGACATACGTGTTGTCCAAATACATCTCTAGAATTGGGTTTTTTGTTTTTGGGACAGAGGAGTAGGTATTACTTTTTTTTTTCTGAATGAAGCAATTTAAAATAAAATTTGCAAACTCCCATGGAATTATTTTAATGAAACAATTAAAAATAAAAATCAGGAACCTCTTAGAAATTATTTTGGTTACTTATTGATTCAAGCATTAGCATCTAGTGCTATCTGGGATCAAGATCCTAAGGACAGCAAGTTACTGTTGATTACTTGAGTTTGTGCTTGTGTATTTTAAGTTATCTGTCTGTGGTTTTGGATTTCAGGTTATGAAAACATTTGTTCAATTTGGAGGTCCTCCAAATATACTAGTTGATGGGAAACCTCACTTGGGTACAGATAAACTTGTTCCTCTGCTGCGGAACTTCAGGCATCACTTAAAAGAGTTGGGTGTGAGTGCAACATATGTTTCTAAGCGTCGTTGTTCTTTTGTTCTGGAAGCGCCCCATGGATTGATGTGTTTATTTTCCGTTTACAGGTTAACATAATATTTAATACTAGAGTAGATGACCTTGTAGTGGAAGGTGGGCAAGTAAAAGGAGTTGTCGTGTCTGACTCAAGACTGCAGCTAGGTTCTCCCAACCAGACACTATCATTTGATGCAGTTGTATTGGCAGTTGGTCACTCAGCTCGTGACACATACAGTATGCTTCTGAGGCATAATGTAGATATGCACCCAAAGAGTTTTGCTGTAAGTCTTCTTATGCTAGGTGGTTCCTATTTCCTACTTTGGTTATGCTTAAGCTGATTGTTACATGAAAACTAGCCATACGGAGGAATTTAAGGCCATGTTTGTGTTGGGTATTGGAGGTAAAATATTCATTAGGCTCTGAACCAAATAGAAACATAGGCACCGAGCAGAGTTTGTTCACTTAGTTTATCAAATCCATAAACCCTATGAGTCAGAGAAAACCAGTACATGTCATGTAGTAAAAACTTATAAATTGTTTTAAGATTTTGAAATGACATTGCAATACTTCCTATTTTTCTACGTCAATAATATATTGGTGAGTTGGTAACATTCTTAAAAACATTGATATCCTATTTCACAGTTCAAACATAACTTTGACAAGATGCATGGACGATTAAATAATATGGTCAACATAAACTAGCTGAGTTAGGATGATGTTTTGAACTGGTTAATGTACATTCATTATCAAACTGGGGCCTAAAATAGGACTTGTATTGTATGGACACTGAAATGCAGAGTGGTTACGCTTTGAATTTCTATGCTTTATGCTTTCATATGTTGCTCACTTTATCTTTTCAACCACTAGTTCTTATTCCATGAAAAAACAATAGTAAAATACTTTCTTCTTCAGTCCATGTGGCTTAAACAATTAAACATAGGTTGTTCTTACAGGTTGGCTTAAGAATCGAGCACCCCCAAGAACTGATAAACGACATTCAAGTAAGACATATTTCCTTTTTGTTGACACAAATGTTCTTCTGAACGATACTCAATGTGATTAACTTTATTCCTTACATTGTTTTTCATTAATTTACTTTTCCTACAATCATAAAATTGAACTTAAGTTTAGGATGTTCCTCTCTTAGTCTTACTGAGACATAGTATTGGCGCAATCCTGTTCTGAACTGTGAAAAACAAAGTGAAACTGCCTGTTATTTCCTTTTGAGTTTTACACTGAAATTGGCAGCTCAAGCAGAAGCTAAGAAATGACCTATTTTGGTGTTCGAATATTTATTCATTTGTTTCTCAAATTGGATACTGAAGCAGCTAGTGAAGTACTGAAGTATATAGCCTCATAATTCAGTTATAAAATGCATGGCACTGAGCTTTGCTTGCAGGGCCAGGGCTTGTATCCAAAAGTGATCTATGACATAGACACCATAAAAATTACCATTTACTGTGTGGTAACAACGATATGTTGTAGTATGTGTAAAAACTTATGTAGAGACCTGTGCAGCTACTGATACCAGGCTCCTTTGATATATGTATCTATCGATAGTTTAACCAACCATGTAAGCACTTGAATAGTTGCCAGTTTGGTACAGCTACAACATACTGTATTTTCATTTTGTATATTATATGGTATGTGTTATTTGCATTCAACTGCAGTACTCTGAATTGGCTGCTGAAGTACATAAAGGGCGTGGGCGGATACCTGTAGCAGATTACAAGATAGTGAAATCTTTTGGTGAAGGAGATGCAGAGCTACCAGAACAAAATCGCAGTTGTTACTCATTTTGCATGTGTCCTGGTGGACAGGTCAGTTGCTCTTTTGTTGTTTCACTCACTCCCTCTTCTAATATAGGAGTACTACTAGTTACTGCAATCCTATTTCTACTGAATTCTAATAATAACGTGTGTTCTGGTTTTTAAAAAAAAAACTCTTGCAGGTTGTTCTAACTAGCACAAACCCATCAGAATTGTGCATCAATGGTATGTCATTCTCAAGGCGTGCATCCAAGTGGGCAAACTCAGCTTTTGTGGCCACTGTGTCATCTCATGACTTTAGGCCATTTGAATCCCATGGTTCTCTTGCAGGCGTTGAATTCCAGGTAATTGTTCCAATCCACGTATAACAACAGGAATTCTTCAACAATTGACTGCACTGACTCTCTGCACAATGTACCTTAAAATTGGAAGGTATTCAATTAGGAGTGGTTCATAGATTTACAGAAGGTATGCAGGATGCTGTAGATAATGTGTAAAAGATAACCATTTGGGCATAATTTTGGTTCACTAATGGTTTGCTTCCTTTACCCTACATTTTGGAATGTGCAGTGCTGCACTCTTTTAGTGCTAGATACAAAATGTTTTCTTTATGTCAAGCAACCAAAGTGCCACAGGTTGCTGTTTGACTTTAGGGCAAATAAGCTAATTGTTCCTCCTTAGACTCATTGTATTGCCCATTTTAGACCCTTGACAGGACTGGCCTAAGCAATTTGAGGAGGAAGTTGTGAGCTGCGATAACTGCATATTCTGTTAGGCACAGCCTGGAGGTGGAGGTAGGCACAGCTAGATAAACGTGTAGGACTGGGATTTGAGATGGTCGTTCTAACCATGCTAACAGTGTAGGGGAAGTCCCAGTAGTTGTAGCAATAAGGTGGTATGGAAGAGGATAATATGAATATGAACTATCATTGTGGATAGTGTGTGAAATTTTGTTTGAGCTTTAATCTAATAGATGAATATTTGAATGGACAGTCACATCAATTAAATAATAAATTTCTTCATGGCGAGATGATTATCTTTTGTTATCGAACTCAAAAAAACAAAAAATATCCAGGTGGACTGACAAATGCATAATTTATCTAAATACTCCTTCCGTCCCAAAATGTATGACGTCATTGACTTTTTGCATAACGTTTAACCGTTCATCTTATTCACAAATTTAGTATAAATGTGAAAAAGTATTAGTTAAGATTATAGTTTCTTTGATGATAAAACAAGTCACAACAAAATAAATGATATTTATATAATTTTTTGAATAAGACAAATGGTCAAACTTTATGCGAAAAGTCAACGATATCATACATTTTGGGACGGAGGGAGTATGACAAATAGATTGGATACGCAGCATGGTAGAGATTGTCGCTTGCGTCAGTCATCACTATGCTGTGTGCACATGTGCCTGCAATCCATTTGCTCATGAATGTGGGATGCCATGTGCTGCCTTTTGCCTAAACCTCTTTTGTTAATGGGCAAAGACAATACTCCTCTTGTATGTAAGATAAAATTCCATTTTAAGTAGTATTTCCCTCATGTTCTTCCTTCCTTGCTTTAGTGTTCAATTCCCAAAAATGCAAGTTTAACAAGTATATGTTCATGGAAACAGAGAGAATTTGAAAGAAGAGCAGCTACCATGGGGGGTGGGAATTTCGTTGTTCCTGCACAGTGTGTCACAGATTTTCTCAGTAACAGATTGTCAGGTACTAAGATTTTATTAGGTGGTAAAGATACGGAGTACATACTTTTCTTCTTATTAATTAACTTTATTATCTGTTCCAGTTACAACTCTCCCACCATCAAGCTATAGGCTGGGAGTTCGGCCATCCAAACTCCATGAGCTATTCCCTTCGCACATAACTGAAGTTCTACAACAATCAATAATAATGATTGAGGAAGAGGTTTGACACACACTATTTTTTCTTCTTCTGTGGTTTTAAATACCATCTCTCTGACATTGCAACCCAATATTTTCAGATGCCAGGATTTGTATCTAGTGAGGCATTACTTCATGGTGTCGAGGTATGCAAATTCATATGCAAGCTCGAAATTTTTCATCAGTCTATTTCCATAGAATTTATTGTGGTTCATTCATTAAATCCTGAAACCAATTGTTTAACATCAAAGAGTCTAGTGTTAGTCCAATGACTCCAATCCCACCAATGCCTGAGCATTGGACGGTAGCATTACTTAATCTCAGAGCAACGTGCCCATATGTTTACAAACTTGTCGCTTATGATTTACAGCCAATCTCTTTGGATCTAGCCTACACACTGAATCCTTCTTCTTAGTTAATTTTATTTGGGCAAAGCTTAAGGCGGTAAAGCCATTATATCATAGTTTATGAAATGGAAAAAAGCCTGGCAAGGCAAGGCAATAAAATCCACACTTTATGAGATTGGGAACATTGATTTTTTTAGCTTCCAACTTTCCCTAAAGAGGTCCAATGCTGGTTCGTGGGTCTCCCTGGATGCTCTGATTTCTCTACTTTGAAATAATCACCAATATTTTTTGACATAGCAACTATACCAGGGTTCTAGGCTTTTAGCTACTGGATTCACCCCTAGATTCCCTGACCTATACTTATTGCCATTGTAAAGATACCTCTCATTGAGCTGCATCCACCTTCCACTGAACCTTCTCTTGTGACTTCAGTTATCGCATTTATCTCTATCCCTGAGCTATATTTAACATTGATGTCCTTATCAGTTATCATTTCTTCTCCATATTCGCTATGACTGTACCTACGTTTTTCTTTTCCTGTTGCTACATTGCTCTTAGAATTAATAACCCCTTAAACGGAAAACATTTCCTGTATGGAGTACATTCAGTTTCTTTCCATGTTCACTGTTTTGTGTAAACCATAGTCATGTAGGATTCCCCTTTTCTTTCCTAAGTTGTGCAGTATCTGCTGCATGAGAAATTAATTATACTGAGTCTCTTCTACTGTGTTGTCGCCCTTCACACCCTGATGACCTGTTGAACTGTTCAATGCACAAGATAATTTCTTAGAAAGCACTCCAATACTTCACCGTTTCTTTGGACTTCTATTCATGTCACCTACCTTTTAACTATAATTCTATCTTTTCAACTACGATTTACTTTTATTTTATTTATTGCAATTTTCTACCTGTTTCCAGACAAGAACAAGCTCCCCATTGCAAATTTCACGAAATACCGGTACATATGAGAGCACATCACTGCAAGGGCTGTATCCTATTGGGGAAGGTGCTGGCTATGCAGGGGGTATATTAAGTGCTTCTGTGGATGGTATGTATTGTGGTTTTGCTTTAGCCAAACAGCTTTCTCTATTCCATGGCGATATAGAGTCAACTCTTGGCAAAGCACAAAATCAAAAAGGCTTCGTAAAATATTGAGTATGGATGCGTAATTAGTTGATTGTAGGTATCAGATATTGAAAGATAAATTCACCGTGGTAGCAAATTGCCTAGGAAAACTCCTTATGTAGAGAAGTTGTAATGAGTGCAGTCATAGAAAATATTGAGCGAGTATGTACTATGTAAATGACATCAAAGGTGCTATAGGATTATAGGAGTCTATACCATGTCGCTATGTAATAAACTAGTGAAATTTCTAGGCTAGGAATAACAATATAATAATTAACTTAGAGGACGGCATTTTAATCTTGTAGATTATTCAATAATGTTGCCCACAAATTTTATGTGAATGTCTCGAGTGCTTCTTTACGAATAAATATTTTTCTTGATCTTCTACATTTCTCAGCCAGTTCGATTGCACTTTACAGATACCTCATCCCCCAGTTTCATCTGCAGTCTTCTTTATATTTTCGCGAGGTAGATATATATGGTTAGAAATTAACAATACGCGCCCTTTTGGAACTCAGCTATACTAATGCAAACCTCTGTATCTACAATGAGAAATGATTGCTAACATATTTTTATGTAGTTAGCAGGATCTGGTTCATATTATTAAAAAATAACCTGCGATCATCCGGACTTCTAATATAATGCTGGCAATAGTGTACATGGTTTTATCTGAGGTAGGCATCAACCTGATATATCTTGACTATCCTGGGCCGTTCCCATCCGAGGTAGGCTTCGATCGTTCAGTTTTTGTTTAATAATTGTCAGTCATCATCTTATTACATATTTACATTGATGAGTAAGTTCCGAATTTTACTGCATTTTGATTGACCAGAATTCTGTCTTCAATATATAAAAACTGGCGCTGAAAGCCCCTAATATTTAATGGAAGGAAACGAGTGTAGTGATATACTATTGGGTAAGCAAAGGACCTCCAACATAAGAGGATATACTTGTTTTTATGCATATATTTTTACTGGTATGGAGTAGAAAATAAACTTTTCTTTATGAGAAGGTGAAAATAGTACATACTTGCATCTACTTTCTCCATCTCATGAAAAAAAATAAATTTCTAGTTACAAATCTAGACATAGGTTGTTTCCAGATTCATAGTCAGAAATTACTCTCTCTCTCTCTTTTGACGGAGGGTGTATGTGATAGTGTTGGCAAAGACGGCCGGCTAGCGATGGCCAGTGTCAACAGCGAGACAAAGGTGTCGTGGCGGATCAGGATCCTTCCACATGTCAGTGACAAAAGTACGGTGCAGTCAACTACAGAGGAACTCATTACGGAAATACATTCCCATTCCGTCCCTGCCAATTATAACGGGGAACAATTTTTCTATCACCATCCCGTGCGGGAATTGATCCCATGATCCATCATCTCCAGTTCTCCACTTAAAACAATATCTACATCTCAAATCGCATATATGATGCAATACATACCATCCACACATTAAATCGACATATCAATATATATAATCCACGTGACAAGAACACAAGATTATCATTTATCCACTAATCATAGGTCGATTGGACCTTAAGAATTTAATAATTTGTATTTGGACATGGGTCTTCGTGGGTTACCAGGAGACGGTCATTGCTGCCCCCGCTAAACCTAGTGGGTACTTGTTTTCCCCATTTGATTTTCTACGGAGAACTAATTGCAACCATCTTCATCTTACAATGTACTCCCTTTGTTTCATATTATTAGTCGTTTGAAACTTTGTTAAATTTGACCATGTTTATAGAAAAATTTAGCGACACTTAAAATATCAAATTAGTTTTATTAAACCTAACATGGAGCACGACGGCTGAGAGAGGGGGAGCTCGGCACTAACAGTTGCCTCCCAGTGAAAAAAATCACACCCCCAAAATCTCTAAAAACATCTCTATGGGAGCGTTACATCCGATAGTAGCAGAGGCTGAAGCTCTACATCTTTTACATCGCTTCCTTTCTCATCTCTCTCCCCTGCATTCTCCTGATCATCAACTATGTCATTTCTCTCCCCTGTGCTCACTCCATCGACTGTTTCTAGCTTCTTGTAGGTGTACAGCTTGGCGCAGATGACGAAGTAGACGACGTTGATCACCTGCAGCGTCACCACGAGCCAGTAGTAGCGGTCCAGCCTCCCCCGGTTGAGGTTGTCCTGGAGCCACTCCCCTTCGCCTCTGGTCCTCTCGTGCACCACCGTCACCAGCAGCGTGCCCATGTAGCTCCCCGCCGACATGGTCAGCCAGTACAGCGCCGCCGCCGTGCTCCGCATGCCCTCGGGCGCCTGGTCGTACAGGAACTCCATGCGGCCGACGTCCATGAACGCGTCGGCCGCGCCGTGGATGGCGTACTGCGGCGCCATCCAGAGCACGCTCATCGGCACGGTGGCGCCGGGCTCGTCGAGGAGGCCGTGGCTCGCCGCGGCGCGCCGCCTCCTCCCCTCGACGGCCGCCGCCACGGCGTTGCTCACGGCGCTGATGGCGAGGCCAACGCCCGTGCGCTGGAGGTGCGTGATCCCGGCGGGGTGCCCCGTGAGGCGGCGCAGCCGGGGCACCAGCGCGCGGTCGTAGAGCGCCAGGGTGGCGAGCATGGCGACGTTGGAGAAGATCAGCATGGACGCCGGCGGTATCTCCAGGCTCGCCGTGACGCGCCTGTCCATGGTGCGCGCCTGCTGGATGGCGAAGCTGTGGTTGTGCGAGGCCGACGTGACCAGCAGGATCCCCGCGGCCCAGATGGGCAGCATGCGGATGATCGACTTGAGCTCCTCCACCCGGTGCACCGTCGACAGCCGCCACGGCCGTGCGCCGCCGCCTCCCTCCATGTCGCCGTCAGTGACAACCGCAGCCCGGTCAAAAAATCTTAAAAAGATAAATCACACACATGCATAGATAATTTAGAGTTGGAGAGTTGATGTGAAACACGGGGACCTACGTGAGCTGGTTGGTGTGGAGCAGCCGGCCGGTGGTGGAGACGCCGGCGTCGAGCTCCTTGTCGTCGTGAAGGAGGCCAGGATCGTCCGGCACGGCCACGTTTCTCTTCCGGAAAGCCGCGACGGCGACCTGGGCCAGCCGCGTCAGCGGGCTGCCACCGGGAGCCATCTTGACGTAGAGCGGGTAGCCCGCCACGAACGCGGTAACCGCGGCGAGCATGGCGATGGTCGGGACGCCGAGCCCCCACCCCCACCCCACGTTCTCCTGGATGTACACCACCGCCGTCACGGCCACCAGCTTGGCGAGCTCAACGCCGAAGAAGTAGAGGTTGAAGAAGCTCCACCTCGGCGCGCTGGCCTCGCCGGGTCGCCGCCGCGGTGGCTTGCCCAGCTCGAACTGGTCGGCGCCGAACGCCATGACGCACGGCCGCGTGCCGCCGGTGCCGACGGACGTGCAGAGCAGAGACAGGTAGAGGACGAGCAGCTGCCACGGGGTCGCGCGCTGGCAAGCTTCCCCTGCCACGGCCACGGCCTCGCCGCGGCACGGCGGCGGGCGCAGCGATGGCACGAGCGCCGACACGGTGAGGCCGACCATGCCGAGCTGGTACGCCACCGAGCCCGCGGCGATGGTCCAGAACCTGCCGGCGAAGGAGTCGGCGATGAGGCCGCCGACGATCGGTGTGAGGTTGGACGCGCCGTGGAAGTTGGTGAGCGTGTTGGACGCCTCCACCAGCGGCAGGTGCATCTCCGCCGTCAGGTACGTGATCAGGTTGGCATTGAACCCGATCGTCGCGAACCGGTCGCAGAAATCGTTCGCTGCACCGCACAAATTAATCTGAGATCTCACCTCAGCATTCATCCACAAGAACAAAATGGGTAGCAACATTGCAAGAAGAACACCTCACCGAGAATGAACGGCATGGTCTTGATGCCGCCCTGCTGCGGCATCTGCTCGCCGGCATCGTCGTTGCTCTCCTCTTCCGACATTGCTGGAATCCGTCAAGCAGAAGCTCTGGAGAGTGGAGATCCCTCGGCGATGAAACAGGGATTTTTTTTTTCTCTAAGAGAAGATCACGCTTTAACATTGCCTTGGTTAATGCCTCCCCTGATTCCGTTCGTTCTGGTCACATTTCTCTACGCCTGGTCCTTTTTTTTCTTCAGTTCTTTTGTTTATTGTTAGTTGCTTTGGTTTCAGGAATGGCAGATAGTACTACATCGATTCACATCTCTGGGTGCAGATAAATTTCAAGAAATCAGCATCATAATTGACCTCTTAGCTGTCAGTCCAAGTAGGTTGCTACTACTTGATACTCCCTCTATTTCAAAATATAAGAGATTTTTTTATATAATATGTTCTAACTTTTTGTTCATATTCATACTATAATATGTCATATCCACCTAAAATTTTTTATATTTTGGAGCGAAGGGAGTAGCTTCCATCAACATAAAGTCACGGACTAAAACTGAGAGATACTCCATCCATAAAAAAAAATAAATGTGTCGTATCCTAATATGAGGTTGGCTTTTTTAAGACGAATGGACTATATTAGAAAGAGGACATATCTGGTGAAAACGAGCTAAGTGTTGTAAATTCGTGAAAATCATACCTAAAAGCTTCGTAAATTCATGAAAAAAAATACTAGATATAGGTGTAGATATGAAATACATTCTCATCAAATCTCAACTCCAAACTCAATTTCGTTTAAGAGAAAAAAAAGGACAAATTTCGAGTGAATAGTGTCATGTTCTATTCACCCAAAATTTATCTTTTTTTGTTACTCCTAAATAAAGTTGAGTTTGAACTTGAAATTTGGTGAGAATGTATTTCATATCTACACCTATCTCTAGTATTTTTTTCCATGAATTTATAAAACTTTTAGGTATGATTTTCACGAGTTTTCAACACTTAGCTCGTTTTCACCGGATATGTCCCCTATTATGATGTAGCTACATGTTCAACAAAGTGGAGCTTCTTAACCCATATTTCCTGATGACCTACATGATCAGGCGACTGACAACAACAACAAAAAGAAAGGTCCTTCTGATTTTGCTATACGTAGTAGCTATACCTATGCAACCAAATGCGCTAGAATCATTTGAAACAGCAAGCCAGTAATCGTTACCTTCCAGCATTCCAGAGCACCGGGGTTGTGGGAAACGCACTTGTTCTCGCTGTTAGTTGCTCCTACTGGTCGTAGGCTCGTAGTGGTTGAGTCTAGTGGTTGCTAAAACGTGTCAAATCTGGTATTGGCCTCGTCACTTAATTTGGTAGTCAACTCTTCCCCTCCAAGGTATTGCATCGTACGTATTGCTGATACTACGGGTCCAAACTAATATGCGTTATACGTATAGGGGCTGTCATTACACGGTGTCCCATTTTGGACATACCAGCTGAGTAGCAGATATGGATGGGCAGAAAAAGACCGAACCGAAAGACCGAGACCAAGACCGAAAAAATCGAGACCGAGAAATTCGGTCATCAATTCGGCCCTAGGTAGTGAAAAACCAAATTTTGTTCGGTCAATTCGGTTGGTCTCCTCAGATAACCGAATAGACCGAAAAGACTGAATTATCAAAAAATGTCTAAATACAACCTACAATCCACTATGTTTAATAGGATTAAACTCTAATTTTCACATCCCTACTTCTTCTAGGCATGCAACCTAATAAGAGTCTTTATTCATAAGTGCTTACAAATTTTTTTTGTGATTTTTGTGTTGAAAATTTCCATTATTTCTTTGCATATATGAAAATATTGTTAAATTTTGGTCAGGACCGAGACCGAGACCGAATTTGTCGGTCCTGATATTTTTTCGCTGAAATTCGGTCTTCACTTGTCAAAGACCGAAAAGACCAAAGATCGAGACCGAAATTTTCAGTTAGACCGAATGCCCACCCCTAGTAGCATATGTGGTACCCCATCGATGCCCTACGACATCAGGCATGATGCTCAAGTATCAACCTGATATCTATGAGGTACCATACTTGCTTCGTGATGGAGCTGGATCTAAATGAGATCATTATTGTCAGCGCAATACTATTGTTACTAACTCACCACTGCCATTGTGCCTCCTCCTCAACCTCCTTCTCCTCCTTTTCCACTGCCTCCTCCTTCCGCCTCTTCCTTGCAGTCCCTGTCCCTGTTCCGGTGCAGCGACGGTTGCCAAGAAATAACTGCAATGCCACGATGACAACAAGGTGAAGGTGATCCTTCTCTCCATTGGCGCCGCACCAGGTAGTCCCTACCACTTTGCTTCCTACTTCCTAGACACGTAAAATGTCTACGGTGACTAATAATCTGTTATGACGCCGAAAAGATCAAGACTCAGTCCGCGTCATCTCCCTCGCCGTCTTCCAGGAGGCCAACCTCATCCACCTCTACACCCTTATCCTACACTACATCCCTAACATCTCCGGTGCCATCAAGGACTCGCTCAAATCCGCTTGTCCACCGTGCACCCGCCGTCTTGCCACCACCATGGCGCTAACATCCGGAATTAAGGATATCGCTTGTGGATGCAGAGATGGGACCCTGTCCCTTAGCATTTCTGTATACATATACTCCCTCCATTTTCATTTAATTTTAACTAATATTATTACAACTTTAACTAATAAGACATGCACTCTTCCAAAACTATTCTCTCAGGGAAGGATTCATATTTCTAGACCCGTGTAACACACATATATATTTGTATTTTTCCAGTCACATGCAACAAAACGCAGAGTTATTATCTTGAGTGAGGCATGAACCTGTCTAAACTCATTTAACTCATTTTATGGATAGAGTACATCCTAATTACACTCCTATTAATCTCGGTATAACCTAGATTATACCGAATATCATGCACTAGGTTTTCTAGTTTGGAATTAATAAATATGTTGCCGTACCTTACTCTCAGCTTAGTATATTATTAATTTAGTTCCGAAATTTGAAATTAAAATTAAATAGGTTGCCGTACCGTACTCTTCATTTGGTACAAGTCATTAAACTTCGTAAAGTCAACATGACTAAAATTTAATATTTATAATATCAATATCAATAGCATATACTTTCTCTGTTTTACAGTGTAAGACTTTCTAGCATTGCCCACATACATATAAATGTTAATGAATCTAAACATACACATATGTCTAGATTTATTAACATCTAAATGAATATGAGCAATGCTAGAAAGTCTTACATTTTGAAACGGAGAAAGTATAATACATGGGTTAGACACTAATGTTTCTTTTTTTTTTAATTCGAACATTTTTACGGTACTTGGTACTCCTTCCATCTACTTTTCATAGTTATATTTCATTTGGCACAATGACCAAGGATAAGTAATTCTACTTATCATCCATTTAAACATGATCCTAGTTATTCTTCGTAAACAAGCGATTCATTAATATTTGCATTTCTCAATGCCCATGTAACCAATCTTATGTTGAAGAATGGAGAGTCACTCATTAAATCCGAGAAAGTCATTAAGAGGATAGGTGGTTGGATTGAAATATACCTATCAAAAGTAATTTTTTCAGATTTGAAATATGTTTATCAAAAGTAGATGGAGGGAGTAGATGGAGGGAGTATTGCTTTTGTGCTTCCAGGGCACCAGAAATATTCTCCTGATCCTCCCCTGTGGTGCTCCATATATAGCACATTTTCTTATAGGCCATGTTTGATTAATTGCTAAGAGGAGAGATTGGAGGAGATTTATTTTATACCTATTATGGTGTAGAATTATTTACTCTCAATCTTCTTCAAACCAAACAAGGCCGTAGTGGATACATTTGGCGGGTTATTAAAAAAACATTTGGCGGCGTTCTTGCCTAGGTTTGGGGAAATTTTTGCGTGTTTTTACCATGGAATTTTTTAAATGAAGCAATGCATTTCTTAGGATTTTTTCTTCTCTGGCCAGGCTTTTGCTGTCGCTATAAATGTAGCCAAATGAGCATATTATATATATGCAAAAAATAAAGAAAGAAAGAAGGAAAATTCAGCGAAAAGCCTACCAGTAGGAGCATCACTGAGTGCTAATGCGCAGCCGCTTGAATCTAATGATGTTAGGATATATATAGTGGCTTCTATCAACTAGCTAGTGTTGACAACAAATGCCTCTCGATCATCCGTTTTGGAGTGCTTGTTAATATTTGAGGCACTGCACACCAACTGTGCTATCCCTGTACCACAATGGACCATTACATGATTGAATGATTGTACCGGCCTAACTGATCAGTGTAGTAGACATTTCTTCGGTTCTGACTTGCTGCACTTTTACTGTGCTTAACCAAAAAAAAAAGAGTATAATCTTCTGCTGTTCAAGAAACCAGTGGATGAGAACCGGTGAGAGTGAGATAGGTTCAGGGTTTAATTTTAGAGGAATTTGCAAGCTGAGGTTTACTTAATTATTTACGGAATTGTTTTACAGATTATTTGCTCCATGTTTAAAATATATATTATAAGAAAAAAATTTCTATTGTATTATTTAAACGACTTTTTTAAGTTATTTGTTAAATTTATTTATCAAAAATATTCAATTTATCCATATAATTAAATAGATAATCGGTAGCAATAATCTACTCAACAATCTGTTTCAAAATCTGGACCAAGATGTGCTTCAGAGAGTAGTATACCTTCCGTTCCAAAATAAGTCTATTTATGGAATTTTTTTTTCAACGTGTGACCGTTCGTCTTATTTAAAAAACTGTTATGATTATATTTTTATTGTTATTAGATGATTAAATATGAATATTACTTTATGTGTGACTTATTTTTTTATTTTTTTCATAAATTTTTTAAATAAGACATTGTTGATAATTTATCTGTTGTGTTAGACAAAACAACCAAAAAGAACTTATTTTGGGATGAGGGTGTACTTGGTACGTACTGCAGCAGAAATATCTCTGCCTCTCACTCACATATACCCCAATCGGCAACAAACTTGAAGTAAAGGGGTTGACCCTTGCAATTCTTCTCAATCGCCGGAAGTGGCACCTAGAGGCAGGACATGATGCACAGGACCATGTAGCAAGTTACCGGCAACTGACAGAGGAAGCAAGTAGCAATAGTGTCCCGTCTCATTTCTGCCAGAGTGGCTAGCAGACCAGCAGAAAAGATCACAATCTCTGCTATCTGCTGCAGACCTGCAGTGGTGGTGCTGCAACTGCGCTAGCTGCTCACTGCTCACTGCTCACTGCACGCCGAGCCGTCGCCGTCGACGGTGACGGTAGTGACGCCCGGTAGCTTGTGGATTTCTGTCACTCGTAATCACGCTGATCAGTTAAGGATTTAGGGAAAAAGAAAAGCTGATAACGCTAACAAATCAGACAAAACAGTTTCCTAAAAAACGTTATCCTAATTGTACAGGAGTGCGAGATCACTCATGTTCACATGAGAATTGTAGTCCTAGGGCATGGTCATATTTTACTTCTCCATTAAGCCTTTCATAATGCTTCTACGTGGAGCGTTACCTAGTTGTTGAATGTTGATGTGGAGGAAAAAAAAGAGGTGGGTCCTGTGCCCTTGCAAGGTTTGCGCCTCCTAGCTAGGGTCCGGGTTCCTCACGCCCGAAAAAGAAAGTGCGTGTGGTCCCCTCTCTGTTGCTACTCCCAAATCTTCCCCATTCTTCCCCGCCAACCTGCGCCGCCATTGCCAAGATCCGAGCGGGCTTGGAGCTCGCCGGCGACGCTGCCGAGTGCCGACGAGGAAGGGGAGAAGCCGAAGGACGTGAAAAAGCGGCGGGGGCAGGTCGGGTTGCGGCAAAGGCAAGGGAGGAATGGGCGGAGAGGAATGAGCGAGGAGAGGACTAGGGCGAGGAGGTAGACCCACTCCGGCGAGCTTACTCGATTCGTCGCCAGGGAAACTTGATGCAGTGACGCTGGTGAGCTCGTCGCTGTCCCCCGCTCCTGCGCCGCCAACCTCGTTGCCATATCCCGCTCCTGTGCCACTGACCTCGTCGTCATCTCCCGCTCCGCGTCACGGACCTCGTCGTCGTCCTCGCGCTTCGCTCCGCTTCGCCAAGTTCGTCGCCGTCCTCCGCTCCCACGCCGTGGAGACGAGACCGAGGACACCATCGCCGCGTCCATGGCCTCCACGGCACCGTGGATCTGTCGTCGCCCCCCCCCCCCCCCCCCTTCGCCACTCGCGCGGTGCCGGATTCGTCGTTGAGCCACCGCCAGGATTGGAGGGGCCCAGTGAGCTCTCACGCCGCCGCTGTCGCCTTCCGAGCCGCCAGTTGGGAGGAGCCGCCGGCTTCGCTGTTTGTGGTGGATTGGGGAACAGAGAGATTGAGGGAGGGGGAGAAATTTTATACTAGTTTTTAGATTTTAGGGTGTTTAGTGCTAAATTTTATATGATATGTAGTTTGAAAACATGTGAGGACTAAAATAGAAGATGACAGGAAAAAGCTAAGGGGCTGTTTGGATGCTATACTAAGTTTGCCACCATTCACCATACTATTTGTGCCACACTTGCCTAAGTTGTGGCTTACAAAAAGTGAGCCACACCTTAGCTAGCAAAATTGGATTGTGCCACACTTTGTTGAGTTGATGACATGTGGGGCCCAAATAGATAAGAAGGAATCTTGCCACAAGTGTGGCTATGAACCAAACAATATACTAACTTGGTCAAACTTGCCGAACATGAGGTATGGTAACCTTTGGCAAACTTTAGGAGCAAACCAAACAACCCCTTAGGGGTTGTCTGGGAGAGGAGGTGTGACCTTAACCTGAGGTTTGTCATTTTGGGTAGCTTACACTGTGAGTGCCCCTAGTATGATTGTGATATGTAATGATGTCAAAAGTAACAAAAGGAAAATAAATACATTTACTTAAAGAAAAAAAGAAAAAAAAACATCTTTGCCTTTGGTTGTAGTTGAACTTGAGAGTTGAGACTTTTTTTTTAACAAAAAGCGGCAAAAGACTTACCGAATATATTAGAAGCAGTAGAAACAAAATTGTTCACAGTACAATCAAAAGCCAAAGGCCAAGGGCCAAAAGACAGAGGAAGCAACTAAAACAGCTATTGCTATGGATATAAACTCCACAGATACATTGACTCGTAATCCCTTTAAGGCTATCACATGGGCCTTTTGGAAAGAGCTATTCACTTATAATTTCCTGTATCAAGAAAGCCACCTGGTTTTCGTTTAGCCAAATATGTTGGAAAATTCTAAGGTTACGTTGAAGCCAAACATTCCACCAAGTTATGATCAGATCTCCAAGGATCCTCTATTCCTCTTCCTCTTAGTTACTGGTGAGATGTGACACAACATATCCCACCACTTGAGAGTTGAGACTAATCTTGAGCAAATGATTAGACATGCTGATTGCGCATTTCCTGCAAGATTTGCAAAGTGATATTGACTATAAATCAGACAACATGTAATGAGATAATCCATATGGATCAGAAATAAAAAACCGTTAGTACTTGCTTATAGTGGAGAGATTTGATGCCGTTCGATTCTGACTACTCTGCAGTGGATGCTGAGCCTCAATGGCGTCGCATCTCAATCATCAAGTGGTGGTGGAGCCTGTTCTTTCCCAGGGACATTTCAGGGCACGGCCATATCTCTGAAGCTCCAAAATCCAATAGTCTCAACCTCGCGCGAGCCCTTTATAAAAAGCATCTCCATTTCTCACACGCTACTGAAAGCTCATTGCTCCTGGGTAGAGAGAGAGAGAGAGAGAGAGAGAGAGAGAGAGCAGAGGCTGCTGCAACTGTGAAGCTTCACCTGCAGAGGAGGAGGGAGAAGAACAATGGCGGAGGATGGAAGAGGAGAGGAGAAGGCCGTGGACGTGGTGGCGGTGAAGAAGCCGAAGCAGGGAGGCTTCAGGACCATGCCGTTCATCCTAGGTAATCTGATTTTAGTATCTTTGCTTCACAAATGCTGCTTCTTTTCTTTGCGTGATCAGGCTCACATGATCACATCAGAACATGAATGATTAGATCATTAAAATTAGTAGTTTGGCAAAGATTGATCCAAAAGATTTTTGTTTAATTCCATCTCGGTGTTCTTGGGGATCTTGGGCTAGCTGGATACCACCAGGCTGCAGCTGCATAGAGTAGGAATTAATTCTGAGGTCATGTAATCAAACAAGGTGTCTACTAGTCAAAACGACATTCGAAGACAAATTGCACGGTTCCATGAGCTTGTAGGAAACGAAATGACGTTTTCTTTGGACTGACGCCCAAGAACCCGACCTGTCGAACAGCATCAAGGATCATCTTTACGCATAGCCCAAGTCCTAAAAATGCCAAACAGTAGCTCTCATGTGGTTGCGACCTTGTAAAAAAACGATATCACTACTGTTGCTACGTGCAGAATCAGAATCAGATCTATGGCAAAGCTTTCACGACCACTAAATTCAAGCAGCCTATTTTGTCAAATATCCAAATATCCTTTTACTCGTATATATGAAGGGCTAAAACTTTTTTGAGGGAAATGAAGGGCTAAAACTGTAACAAAGTTTCCCTTGTTTTGAATTGCTACTTAACTACTTTTTTTTTTTAACTAGGGCTGGAAAAGGCCCCATTTCTATACTTAACTACTGTATAAGAGAAGGAATCTCCAGATATTTGTGATGAATATAAAAAGAGCTCGACAATTAGGTATGAGTACATGACACCCTTCACCAGAAACAAACACGAGAATGATAGAATATACATACGAGCTCGACACCTCCCTTTATATATATATATATAATTCTGAGTTTATCAGGTTTGCATTTTCTATCAAGGGACTGAGAGCAAATTTTCCACAAACTTTTTAATAAAACAATGAAACATTTCTATCAAACATTTGACGGCTTGGCGAAAAAAAATACAGACATTTTTTCACACAGAATGAGTACTAAAGTATAGTGGAACGGAAATTTCAGTATGCATTACTTTGCAGTGTAGGTTCAAACTTAGCTATCTAAAAGAATATAGCGTTTTCTCAAAGAGGATTTTTACCATCCAACAGTACCTGACGGTATCAAATCGTGGCCGTTGGATCGAGCAGATCCAACAGCTGACGGAATTAGGTACCGCCAGGTACCACTTCTGCCTCTGATTTGGTACTTCGCGGTGAATAGAGGTGGAGGGGCAAGAATGTAATTTCGCGTGCGGATGGATAGAGCTAGAGGTGTGCGCCGTCTCCTTCCCAGCCATCGTGCCGCATCTCCTCCGCCACCAGCTCCTCCTTTGTCGGCGCCTCCTCCGTTGCGTCACCGCCCTTGCTGCCACCACCTCCTCCACAAGTGCTGCTTTGCTACCGCCGTGGCTGCCACCTTCTTCACCGGCGCCTACTCCGCGGTCGCCATCTCCTCCTCCTCCTCCATCGCGGTGTCGCCTCCACCACCCCCGCCGCCATCTCCTCCTCCGCTATTTTTCCTCATGATCGTACCCCTCTGAAATTGAACGGTTCGATTTTTTTGGTACCTACAGGTACCGGTATCAGGAGGTACAAATTGCTGGACCGTAAAAATGCTATTTCTCAAAAGGGAAATGGTATTCTTACCACTGTTTTCAATTGTGATTTTGTCCTCATGTGTTTTTAACCGAAACTTGTGTTCGCCCTTATTCCATTCAGAGAGAACTTAACGCCTTAACGGTGTTAAAAAAGCATGTCAAAATGAGCAAAGTCCATTGCAAGCTTATATTTTCCCTAATTTCTTAAGTCGAATATGGAGTGATTTTACATACTTTGGTACCTCCGACAGTACAATGTATGAAAATTTACAATAAAATTTTTTGTAGCTAGCTCTTAATAACTCTCAAGAAACCGTAAATTTCTCCTTTTCTAAACAGGGACTAGAGGAGGAAATTGTTGTGTTTATTTTAGAACTGGCTCTCAACAATTTTTGAAGTTGTAACATTTCCCGCCATCCCTCACCGAATGCAGCGAACGACTTCTGCGACCGGCTCGCGAATGTGGGGTTCAGCTCCAACCTGATCACGTACCTCACCCTGCAGCTGCACCTCCCCCTCGTCGACGCCTCCAACACGCTGACCAACTTCCACGGCACCGCCAACCTCACCCCGCTCGTCGGCGGCCTCATCGCCGACTCCTTCGCCGGCAGGTTCTGGACCATCACGTTCGGCTCCGTCATCTACCAGCTCGGCATGGTCTTCCTCACCCTCTCCGCCGCGCTCCCCTCGCTCCGCCCGCCGCCCTGCGCCAAGCACGCCGCCGACTGCCAGCGCGCCTCGTCCTCCCAGATCGCCGTGCTCTACGCCTCGCTGCTCTTCACCTCCATCGGCACCGGCGGCACGCGCCCCTGCGTCATGGCGTTCGGCGCCGACCAGCTCGAGCTCGACGCGGGCGCGCGCGGGCGCCGCGGGCGCAAGGGGCCCAAGTGGAGCTTCTTCAACCTCTACTTCTTCGGCATCGAGCTCGCCAAGCTCACCGCCGTCACCGTCATCGTGTACATCCAGGAGAACGTCGGGTGGGGGTGGGGCCTCGGCGTGCCCACCATCGCCATGTTCGCCGCCGTGATCGCCTTCGTGTCCGGCTACTCGATGTACGTCAAGATGCCTCCCGCCGGCAGCCCCCTGGTCCGGCTGGCGCAGGTCGCAGCCGCCGCCTTCAAGAAGAGGAAAGCCGTCATGCCGGAGCCAAGCCGCCTCTACGAGGACAAGGTGCTCGACGCCGGCATCTCCACCACCGGCCGTCTTCTCCACACCGATCAGCTAAAGTAAGTTGAACTCCTATAGCAAGCGGCGAACAGGCGATGCGATTAGGGGCTAATTAATCAACTGTTTGTTCTTGCAAAGGTTCTTTGACAAGGCGGCCATTATCACGGACGGCGACGTGCTGCCGTCCGGCGAGCCGAAGCTGTGGCGGCTGTCGACGGTGCACCGCGTCGAGGAGCTCAAGTCGATCCTCCGCATGCTGCCCATCTGGGCGGCGGGCATCCTGCTGGTGACCTCGGCGTCGCACAACAGCAGCTTCGCGATCCAGCAGGCGCGCACCATGGACCGCGACATCACGCCGCACTTCAAGATCCCACCGGCCTCCATGCTCATCTTCACCAACCTCGCCATGCTGCTCACCCTCGCCTTCTACGACCGCGTCCTCGTCCGCGTGCTCCGCCGCTTCACGGGCCACCCAAACGGCATCACCCACCTCCAGCGCGCCGGCGTGGGCATGACCATTGCCATGCTCGCCAACGCGGTGGCCGCGGTCGTGGAGAGTCGCCGCAAGTCCGTGGCCGCGGCGAGCGGCATGCTCGACGCGCCCAAGGGCAGCTCGCTGCCCATCAGCGTCTTCTGGCTGGTGCCGCAGTACGCCATCCACGGCGTCGCCGACGCCTTCATGGACGTCGGCCGCATGGAGTTCCTCTACGACCAGGCGCCGGAGAGCATGCGGAGCACCGCGGCGGCGCTCTACTGGCTCACCATGTCGATCGGCAGCTACCTAGGCACGCTGCTCGTCACCATCATCCACGCCAAGACGCAGCGGAGCGGGCAGTGGCTGCAGGACAACCTCAACCGAGCCAAGCTGGACAGCTACTACTGGCTCGTCTTCGGCTTGCAGGGGCTCAACCTCATCTACTACTTCGTCTGCGTCAGGTACTACACCTTCAAGCCATTGGAGACGGTGAAACCTGAGGAGGAGCTCGAGCTCTACCGTGGAAATGGCAACGAGGGCGATGGCAAGAAAGGAGGAACCTTGAAGTAGAATGTGCGTTTCAATCCCCTTGCCGGATTGGAACAGAATAATATGTTCACTTTTACTACATAGATGGTTTATGCTTTGATCTCACCATATAAATTGCCGAGATTTTATGAACTCTCTGGCAAATAGAAGAACGTATTTTTGTGTGTCATATATTCAAGAACAAGAAGTGTATATGCCCATGTCCTCAAAGGATTTTCTCTGTTTGATCAGTGTTTACATAAACAAGTAAAATATCAAGGCGAGATGTATCAATTTATCCCGGAAAAAAATAATTTCTGATCGTATGCCAGAAAAATATTTGATTGAATATGAACTCGCTAAAAGAAAGATAGCTCTGACCAAATTACTTCACTGATGTCAATTAGTCACTCCCTAATTATGCTAGCTTACAACACCCCATTTCTTGACGCAACAACACAACCAGCAGAGAGCTCAGTCTTTCCTTCTGCACTCCCGGCAACATCTCGCCGCCGTTGCGCCTCGTCTCCGGCGTCCACCTCGAACGACTTCAAGGTGTAAAAATGGAAGCAAACGAAGTAGTAGGCGAGGTTGAGCACCAAGAGGAAGGTGACGAGCCAGTAGTAGTAGTCCAGCCTCCCCCTGTTGATGTTGTCCTGGAGCCACTCCCCTCTGCTGGCGCTCTGCACCACCGTGACCAGCACCGTGCCCAGGTAGTTGCCGAGGGAGCCGGCGACCCAGAACAGCGCCGCCGCCGAGCTCCGCATGCTCTCCGGCGACTGGTCGTAGAGGAACTCCATGTGCCCCACCGTGGCGAGCGCGTCGCCCACGCCGTGGAGCGCGTACTGCGGGACAAGCCAGAACACGCTGACCGGCACGACGGCGCCGGGGGTGTCGATCAGGCCGTGCTCGGCCGCCGCAGCGCGCCGCTTGGCCTCGACGAGCGCGCCGGCGAGGACGCCCAGCGCAGCGACCGCGAAGCCGGCGCCCATGCGCTGGAAGTAGGTGATGCCCGACCGCCGGCCGGTGTAGCGGCGCGCCACGGGGACGAAGACGCGGTCGTAGAGCGCGAGGCTGACGAGCATGGTCAGCGTGGTGAAGATGATCATGGTCGCCGGCGGGATCTGGAAGCGCGGCGTGAGGTGGCGGTCCATGGTGCGCGCCTGCTGGATGGCGAAGGTGAAGTTGTGCGACCCGGCGGCGATGGCCGTGATGCTGGCCGCCCACAGCGGCAGCATGCGGACGATGGACTTGAGCTCCTCCACGCGGTGCACCGTCGACACCCGCCACAGGTTCGGCTCGCCGGAGCCGGCGATGTCCCCCGCCGTCACGATCGCCGCTCGATCCAAGAACCTTCACGTGGTGGGGCAAGTTAAGTACGCGCGGGAAACACGTTATTAACTCTCTGACACGTTGAATTGCGTCAAAATAAACAACGAACCACATGTAAAGGACACAGAGATCGATGCATTGAAAATGCTTGCCTGAGCTGGTCGGAGTGGAGCAGCCTCCCGTCGGCGGCGATGGCGGCGTCCAGCTCCTTGTTGTGGTAGAGCTCGCCGGAGTCGTCAGGCACGGGCACCTTGATCTTCTTGAACGCGGCGACGACGACCTGCACAAGCCGCTTGAAGGGGCTCCCTTCGGGCTTCACCTTCACGTAGAGCGGGTACCCGACGACGAAGGATAGCACGGAGACGAACATGGCGATGGCCGGGATCCCGAACCCCCACCCCCACCCCACGGTCTCCTGGATGTACACCACCACCGTCACGGCGAGCAGCACGGCGAGCCCCATGCTGAAGAAGTAGAGGTTGAAGTAGCTCCACTTCTGCTCGCCGCCGGGGCGCCTCCCGCCGAGGCCGAACTGGTCGGCGCCGAACGCCACCACGCACGGCCGGATGCCGCCGGACCCGAGCGCGGTGCAGAGCAGCGACAGGTACAGCATGGCGAGCTGCCCGCCGTCCGCGCGCTGGCACGGGGCCGCGGCGCCGCCGCCGCCGCACGGCGCGGGGCGGAGGGCAGGGACGAGAGCGGACACGACGAGGCCGAGCATGCCGATCTGGTACAGCACGCCGCCGCCGGCGATGGTCCAGAAGCGGCCGGCGAAGGAGTCGGCGGCGATCGCGCCCAGCACCGGGGTGAACGCCGCCGTGCCGGTGAAGTTGGTGAGGAGGTTCGAGGCCTCCACCAGCGGCAGGTGCAGCTGCTGTGTCAGGTACGTGATCATGTTCGCGTTGAATCCGACCGTGGCGAACCTGTCGCACACCTCGTTCGCTGCATTGACAGAGTAGTGTACTCTCAGAACACGAATCGAACACTTGAGATGCAGTACTTGCACTGAACGAAAATTCCATCAAGAACCAAACCAAGATATGGAAGTGTAAACGAGGTTACGAGGAGGATCACCTAGTATGAATGGCAATGTCTTGAAGCCACCCTGCTTCGTCTTCTTGGGCGACCCATTTTCGTCAGCCACCGCTGCAGCCGCCATTGTCGACGATGCGAATCCTCCTTACCAGTTACCGCGGTGTACGTACTGAATCACGAGCGGTGATGTACTAGTAGCCGATCACACAATTCAACAGCTGTGGTCTATGGATAAGTAAACTAGATACTGGAGTGACCCATGTTGTCTTTCGGCACATGGCAAGACAGCAAGTGGCAACATATTTAGACTGCAACAGTGTAAGCTTCGGGTGGGTCAGTGAACTAACCCGGCGTGGCTGGTATTGGGATTTGGGAACAGCGAAGCACGAAGGAACGGAGATGCACAAAGACAACAGACCAAGCGGCGTGACTGCGTGAGTGAGTGCAGGACGGAGCTCCCGGTGGGGAAGGAAATTATACGGGACCTAGTTCAGAGCAATAGATCTCGCAAATCCTACTTGTTTAATGAAAGACTTCGACTAGCAGTCGGCAGCAGCAAGTCAATTCGTCTTCTATCGAAGTCCGGTAGTAGTACAGGCTAGGGGCCCAGTGGTCCACCAACATGGCAAACATGTTGTGTAATGTTAAACAAGGACGAGTTGAGTTGTGGGCTTGTGGCAAGGGGTAACATTAGGCAACAACCAAACATGCCCTCAGTGACTCCTCTCCGAGTGACTCATGATAATTTGTCATTAAGTCTTGGCACATACAACTGCATCCAAATTTCCAAACCCTTCTCACCAAGACAGCTAGAGCTACAAGATATGCAGCTGTTTCTGAATGATTTCTCCCCCAATTCAGAGTCACGGTCACCTGACCAAAGAGCTCTGTCCCCTTGCAAACAACGCTCCACCTCGAATGCATATCAGCTGTTAACCTTTTTTTTTTAGAATGGTGCTGTTAACCTTTCATGAGACATTATGTGCTTTAGCTTTGAGAGACAGATATTAAACACTAATGCCAATATGGCAATATGATGAAGAAAAAATGGATTGACTCTCCCCATTGTGACCTATGCCCTCCGCAATGCCCTGCCTTTGAAACAGCAGATCACAGTCTGGCCAGATGTCAACCAGGAACATACTTATGGAAGAAATTAGGGCTCAACGACCTCGCTAACAGCTCAGAATCAATAGTGTGTTTCCAACAAGATACTTCCTCCATTTAAGATTATAAGATGTTCGGTTAAAGTCAAACTGGTGTCGTCAAGGTTCACGGTGTTTGCGGATCCGACGAGGCGAGGTCAGGGACAACGTCTTAGCGGCGGAGGAGGAGCGAGGTAGCGGCGGTGCTCGAGACCCCTCACTCCACTTGCGGTAGCAACTGAGGAGAGGAGAACGGGGAGACGTCGCCCAAAGCAGGAGGCGCACCGGCGGCGAGGGACAACAGTGCTACGTGGCAGCGGGAGGAGGAAAACTCGTTGCCGAGGTCATCGCATGTGCCCACGTCCATGGCCACCGCCTTGTCTGCTGTGCGCGGGGGCTAGCCCTTCCCTGGTGTAGTCTCGCTCGCCGGCAGCTGTCACGCGCCCCTCCGCAATACCGACGTCCACGCCATTTCCACCGTCCACTGCCTGCGTCCATGGCCGCCGCCTTGTCCGCCGCGCGCCAGGAGGCGGTGGCCCCTTCCTCGGGGCAGCCTAGCTTGTCGGCGGCTGCTGCCCGTACCTCCGCAACACCGACTTTCGCGCCGTTTCCGCAACGACATCAATGCCGCTATCTTCCCCTACTTCGCGCGGTGGCGCCAAGCGTTTGGCAAGAGAGGAATAGAGGTGGTGACTAGTGAGGAGAGGGGAAGTAGTCACTGACGCGTGAACATGCTGACTCAGCTGCCACATCAACTAAAACCGGAGACAATACCACCGAAAATGCTGCACGCCGGGTGCCCGAGTGTCCGAACAAAAAATCGGACACCTCGGACCACGTACTAAGTATTTTAAATAGCTTTAAAATGATTTTTCTCCTAAACTAATTATCCAATCTACGATCCGATCACGCCGTTGTATTCGTTGCAATTAAATCTTTATAACAAGACCACACATGATTATATTTCGACAAAAAAATATTTTAGCTTTTTTATTGATATTTTTTTAGAATGCTGCATATGGTTCTTTTGATGTTTCAATCAATAGTTTTACGATGTTTCAGCTAGTGTACTCGTGATGTTTCACTATGTACGGATCAAATGTTGCAGTGGATTTTGATATTATGGAAGCGTCGTTACAACAAATCACCCATATATTTTGAAAACTCTCTATTAAAGGAATTTATTTTCTTTTTTTTGTTCCACAAAAAATATTTCACCTAATGTACTCACAATGTTTCACTATATATAGATCGAATATTGCAGTGAACTAAAACATTCCATTGCAACAAAAAAAACCCACATATTTTAGAAACCCCATATTAAGGAAATTCGTTTCATTTTTTGTTCCATAAAAAAATGTTTCACCTAGTGTCCTCACAATGTTTCACTATGTATGGATCAAATGTTGTAGTGAACTAAAATATTCTTTCGCTACTTGCTGAAACATTATTTTTATATAAGGTGAAACAACATCCGATTTAAACGAGTGAAACATTTTCGCTCTACTTAGTGAAACAATTCCGATATACCTGGTGGAACATCGTGTTACATTTAAAAATAATTCAATAATAAGCTAATTTTTTTTCGTCGGAATATATCCATGTGTGGTCTTGTTTTGAAGATTTAATTTCAACGAATTTAATGGTACAATCGGATCATGATTTGGATAAGTAATTTAAGAGAAAAATTAGTTTTAAAGTAGTTTTGCACATAAATCGGGTGCTGACATCAGCGCCCGATTTCCCCAGCCCGAATCGGGCAACCGATCCATAGGCGCGTCCCAATGCCACCGAGAGATTAGTTTGCACTGATTTTATAAGTTGAGAGATATATTGTATGTGATTTTTCGGTTGAGGGATGATTTTGTAATTCGGTACCAAGATGAGGGATCTTCGGTGTACTTTTCCGAACAAAATTGACCATGCTTAGGGGCAGCGGACCATGTCCAGGCCCAGTTCTTTCCGGAAAGACAGGGAGAGCCCATGTAACGTTCCCCATAATCTCATCCGCGACGCGGCCCATATGCCCAAAAGGCCCAAGAAACAGAGTTTTGGTGTGGGAAAAAGTACACCGAAGGTCCCTCAACTTGTTAGCGAGATACAAAATCGTCCCCTAACTGTAAAACCGGACATCCGACGTCCCCCAATTTACAAAACCGGTCACAACAGATCCCTCAGCGGTTTTGACCCCGGTTTGGTCCCACGTGGCGCCTGACTCAGCGTGGGACCCATGTGGGCCCCACATGTCAGATAGACCACGTCACCACCCTTTCTCTTTTTCCCCTGTTCTCTCCCTTCCTCTCTCCTTTTTCCTCAAGGCATGGATGGCGGCAGCATCTTCGACGTGGCGTGGAGGAGGGCCGGCGTGGCCGGCGGCTGACGGGGAAGGTGTGGCGTGGAGAGGAGGGCCGATGGGACGGGCGGAGCCGCCGATGGCTGCCGTCGCGCGGGGAGGGGTGCGGCGGTCGTCGTCAGGGTGAGGCGGCAATGCACGGTGGCGCGGGCGGCGCGGCAGAGGGGAGGGCCGGCGGCTAGCGAAGAAGGAGCACGACGGAGAGGAGGTCCAAGGGCCGATGCAGCGGCAGCAGCTTCATCGGCGCGGCGGGGAAGAGGGTCGACGCGGCCAACGGCGGAGAGGAGATCTAGCTATCGCCGTAGCTGCTGATGGAGATGGCGAGGCGGCCACTAGCAGCTCCGGCCGGCGGTGGTGGTTCTCCCACTGCCAGTAGCCGGTCCGGGGCTCCACTCGATCCAACCGACTTGGGGCTCCACTCGATCCAACCGACTTACTCCAACTAGCTCATGCAACACATGCACGTGCTAGCATAGCACAAAGCCTTGGCTAACTAACTAACTAATTAATCATGCATGCTGTTAGAGTGCGCAGCCCGGCCCGTGGGCCACCCAGGTCACATTGCGCACTCTAACAGCATGCATGATTAATTAGTTAGTTAGTTAGCCAAGGCTTTGTGCTATGCTAGCACGTGCATGTGTTGCATGAGCTAGTTGGAGCAAGTCGGTTGGATCGAGTGGAGCATGCATGTGGTTACTCCACCACAGGCCTAATCGGAGCCACAACTTTAGGTCCTGGGCCTACACAACCCAAAAGACTAGTCTATTGGGTGAGGACCGTCCCCACCTTTTAAGTCGTGCTCCCCCATCATCAATTACCGATGTGGGACCAAACCCAACACATGCAGCGTTGGCGATGCCGTCGTGCGTGACGGTCAGCCTGATGGCGTCGTCGTTCTTGGTGAGGCAGCACGCGAACACCACCGACTCCCGGTCGTCGGGGCCGCCGAGGAAGACGGCGACGATCTGGGTCCCCACCTTCTGGTCGCCTTGGTTCCTCGCTGCCGTCGTCTCTTCTCTTGTTGATATCTTGGTCAGCAACTGGAAGCTGGCGCCGCCCCTCCAGAACGGGCGGTCGGTGAAGATGCCGACGGTGCACGGGGCAAGCTCTAGCACCTTGTGGTTGAGCTCGCGGCAATGGTGCTCGCGGGCACCCCGTCGAACCCGGCGTGCTCCGGTAAGTTGTCGACGAAGGAGACGACGACGAGCAGCAGCACCAGCCATCGGCTTCGTCACCGGCGACAACCTCAGCGTCCCGCTACGCTGCGCCTGCCCCTCGCTGCCGCAGGTCGCAGTGGTGGTGGCCGCGGCACTCGACGCGCGTCACGGCATGACCTGCCCAAGAGGAGAGAAGTGAGAGAGGGAGAGAGAGGAGGAAGGGAGGGATGACGTGGCATCCTGACATGTAGAGTCCACGCTGAGTCAGCCACCATGTAAGACAAAACCGGGGTCAAAACCACCGAAGGACCAATTGTGACCGGTTTTATAAGTTGAGGGACGCCGGATGTCCGGTTTTACGGTTGAGGGACGATTTTGTATCTGACTAACAAGTTGAGGGACCTTGCGTGCACTTTTTCCTTTGGTGTGTGCCACCCCCGCCACACCGTCACCCGTGCATGTGCGTCGCGATCGCAGCCACGCAGAATGCAACGCCCCCGGCTATGTACCCCCGGGGCCGGGGCTACGTGCCTACGTGGCCGCGTGGTCGACGCTAGCCGCCGAACCAGAAGGAAGGGAGGGACGAAAGGGTGGTGTGGTAAGCGCTGCATATGCCCCAGCGAGCTAGGCAGCGAGTGATACGGGGATCGGTCCCAAGACGAGATCACGTCGTCACGAGTGAGATTTGACAGGGAAAGCTTTGGACCAGCTATAGCCTGCCTGCCGTGTCTCGTACTCTCGGTACGTCGAGTGTGCATACCGTGACGAATCACAACTTCACAAGTACTGCTGCTGATACTGAGGTATGATGGGTATTTCGGAGATGATCGTCGTCTCATCGCATCTGCTCCGATGTATGCATTGATTATCTTGTGGATGATCACCTGATTAATTATCTGTATGCAAACAAACTCTCTAGACTAGGTGAAACCCCGCGCATTGCTGCGGGAATTTAGTATGTTAAAAAAAATAACGTGCAAGATAGTTAGATAACATCAGATTAAGTAAATTAATGTGATTTATGATAATTTAAACTTAAATAGTAGAATGGTGATTCAAACGTAAAAAGTAAGGTGGTATGACTTTATGGAAGAAGAAAAGTAGGGATATAGTTTGGACCGTAGATTAATCATCTAAAGGTTAAAAACAATTGATGTGATACGACTTAATTAGAGGAAAAAAGGAGAAAGATAATTTGGACCATAGATTAATCATTTAAGCACTAACTAAATGAGGATGAACTATATAAGTATATAGGATATCATAAAATATAATAAAGATATACATTGAAACATTATGTGAATTATGTTGTATGATAATTTAACATGTTTGTATTTGAAAAGCTCCTAAATTATAAAAACTATAAAGATATAGCATGTTTGCATGATATTTAAACATGATGATTGTTAGTAGATGATGATGTGGCATCTTGTTAATTAGTGGATGATGATGTGGCATCTTTGCATGTTAAGCTTAGGGAGTTAGTGGGGGATAACTTTATAGTAAAATAGGATTAGCATAATTATTTAAAATCATCGCATGCGGGAATATTGTATGACATGTCAAATAAAATTTAAGATGTGTTTCATTTGTATCTAAATGACTTTGACAATTATTTATTTTTTACTATAAGTAATTTGCACCATAGAGAGCTTTTTATGGCTTGAGGAAAAAAAGACATAAAAACCTTAATTATCTGCTATCGATATAGATAAGGCATAAACTCTCAAATGCTTTTAAGAAGACTAATCATCAACCCATGTGTTGCATAGATATTACACCTATATTATAAATATTAAAATTTCAAATTCATATGCTAAATACGCTGGGCATTTTTTTTAATCATATCGGTTAGATTATAAAGAAGAGGCTGCATCAGCTACAACATGGTAATTGTTAATTACAAATTTTTGTATTTTAAATTGTCATAAAATTTCTGAACTTCATAGTTAATAAATATCGAGATGTACCCTGTTAGGAGTCATAATAATATTTTTTTCATGTTTTTATAAATTCAAAAGTCAAAATTAATCACTACCGTATATTAGAGTATTGTCAAGTGTAAATTAGTTTTAAGAGAAAATTGTATCTTGGGCCTGTTTTATTACTGTAGTTGCAACTTGAACTAGGTGTAAACCAAACTTTTCATTTTGGGCCAGGTTTCTCTATATGTTGGTTCAATTTGGACCCTCTTCTTCTTCCTCAAAGACTCTCTCTCTCTATAGCTCAAAGCACGGTAGTGTAGCTCGAGCAGGAGCAACACACAAAGAGCAAAAGCTTGGCTCATATGTAATTGAGGTTGAGCATAAGTGCATGACTCATCTCCTTTCAAATTCCTTCACATTACTGATCAAGCAACTCAACCTTCCGAAGAACTCGAAGGATAGTTTGTATTTCTAATTTTCAACTAGCACATTGAATTGGCGAGAAGCTCAAGCTCAATGATAGTGTCGGATGACTAGAGCTTTAGGATGGGAATAGCTAGGGTCGATCTATTTATCCACTAAATCTATTCATAAATTTGTCTTAATAGATTTTTAGGGCCGCTCCAAAAATATAAATGGATCGAACAGATCAAAACATTAGAACCTAGATTTAAGGGGTTCAACCCAAAATACTTCACATGCATAAATGTTTCAAAAATTTGTACAAAGTTGCTTCTCTATATAATAATTCATTCCTACAAAATTCAACTAAATTTAACAAGTTTTCATAGTGTGAACACGAGTTTAAAAATTTTGGGTCCGAGTTTTACACACATGTAACTAGAATTTTTGGGTATCAGTGATGCATCGTGGGCCCCACATGTATAAAGGGCTCAAAATTTACACAAAGTTGCTTCTCTGTGCAATAAATTATCCCACCGAAATTCGACTGAATTTGATAAGTTGTTATAGTGTGAACGCGAGTTTAAAAATTTTAGGTCCGAGTTTTACATATATGTAATAAGAGTTTTTTTTCTACTAGAAATATAGCCGATCCATTTAGATATCTATGGATAACCTATTGATATAATGGACTCGTGATGGATTGATCCTATTAAATCATAGATCAACGAACTCACTTAAAACGGTTTAGGTTCAATCCATATCCTAACCATTCCCATCCTGGCTCGAGCTAGCATGCCTCCGCATGCGTTGCCTGCACTCGAGCTCCATCTCCACGCGTGCTGCCTACACTCAGAGCTCAAGCTCAGCTTTGATGGGCGGCTGCGCTGGGATGGCTTGCACTTCTCTTCTGAATGCGCTACTCCTGATTGAGAAGAGGTCTTGAGCTGTCCGCAACAGAGATGGGAGAAATGGAGCTGGAGGAAGAATAGAGCTCAAATTGAAACGTTGTATAAATATACCCGGTCCAAAGTGAAAAAGGTTAATTTACCCTTGGTCTAAATTGCAACATTGGTAAGAAAGATGGCCCAAGATGCAATAAAAATACCGAGATGTACTTTCAATAGCCTGACAATCTTCTGGCACATATGTCTAACAATCTTCTTGTCATGTCAGCGATACAGGTGCGGGTCCTATAAAACAACCTGCATCTATATTAGGAGATATATGTGCCAGTTGTTTCCTCTATGCGGTATCTAAAATCAGACCCACCACACCTAGTGGTCAGGTGCCTGTTGGTGGGACCCAGTTTGATGTAGTTAGTTTATATATAGAACCGGCACATATAACTTCTCAAATGTGCCGATTCTATAATTTGATTGCTCACGTGGATAAAAAAGACATGCTTATATGTGCCGTTGAGAGTGAACCGGCATATATAACGACACCCCAATTAGGGATTCTATAGTAGTGCTTGTTTGGAGTCACAGTTATATTTTTCTTATTTTCAGAAAAGTTTAAAAAAATCGGAAATAATCACTACCATGTGTTCGATCAGTGTCAGATAGATACACGGACATATATTTGTTTGCGAAAATGTTCTTTAACTGTAAATTGTTTTGAAAGCCACACGAGCAAAACTTTCCTGAATGTTAAGTTGTAAACAAACATATGCCCAATTTCTAAACTGCTACGAAGGTCTAGTTCTTTTCTTCAATTCCAGCATTCAACTTTCTCATTTTTGTTAACATGCTTTCAAAATGTTAAATGATACATTATTAAAAAAATATTTAAAAGTTGTTTAAGAAAACAAATAAATTTGTTTTTTTAACTTTATAATAGTTAATACTTAATTAATTATGTGATAATAAGCTTTTTTATTTCGTGTGTGCCGTAATATTTGTCATGTAAAGAACGCGGCCTGAAATGTTAGGCAACGGCGCGCCACACATCTGGGCCTTCTCCACTTCTCCCCACACGGATCGGGGCACTTGGCCAGGCAACCACATCTGCACGAACTCAAGCCTACCACGCCTGTAAAAATACCCTCCCTTCAAAAGCCGTTTCGGTTTCTCCGACCGAGCCACCCACCCAAGCCATCCCGCTTGACGCCTGTAACACTCACGTCTGAAAAAGCCGTTCAAAAAGCCACACTTCGGTCGTCTTCCCCGCCCCCCCCCCCCCCCCCCCCCCCCCCCCCCAAAACCACGTAACCCCACCTATACGCCGGGTCGCGCCGCTCGTGGGGGCACGTACGCACGCACGCACTGTCCCACAACACGATCCAATCCACCTCGTTGGCACATGCACGAACCGCACCGCGCGCGCGGGTGCCGTGAGCTCACCCCGGACGCCACCAGTTTTGTCCCGGCCCGATCGCGCGCGCGGGTGCCGTGAGCTCACCCCGGACGCCACCAGTTTTGTCCCGGCCCGATCGCGCTCCCGCGACAGCGATGCGCGTTTCCTTGGAGCCGCACCCGCGTGTGTACGTACTCCACTACTCCAGTCCAGCGGCAACGCGCGGCGCGCGGAGAGGCCTCGGTTAATCCCACCAGGCCACCACCACCTCCGCGCTATCCTCTCGTTTGCGGCCGGCGCGCGACGAGCCGACGAGCACGCACAGCGGAATCTGCCACATCCGCGCGCGCGACGCCGGAGCGGAACAAGCAGGAATGTCCTGGCGCCGGTGATACAGGACGACAGGGATGGCGCGTCGTATCATCACCGAATACTAAGGGTTGTTTAGTTGAGGAAATGAAAATTTTTGGGTGTCACATCGGACGTTTGACCGGATGTCGGTAAGGGTTTTCAGACATGAATGAAAAAACTAATTTCATAACTCGCCTGGAAACCGCGAGACGAATCTTTTGAGCCTAATTAACCCGTCATTAGCACATGTGGGTTACTGTAGCACTTATCGCTAATCATAGACTAATTAGACTCAAAAGATTCGTCTCGCGATTTTCTCCCTAACTGTGTAATTAGTTTTTTTATTTATCTATAGCTAATGTTTAATATATATGTCCAAAGATTCGATGTGATGTTTTTAGAAAAAAAATTTGGGATCTAAACGGGGCTAACTGCAGGCGCCAGTGCGCTCGACGCTTGTAAAGCGAAGCGAGCCTCAATGATTGAGAGCTCTAGCGGTAGCCGGCCGTATCGCCTTGTCGCTGTCGGGATCGAGCCTGCTGTGACGCACTAGGCAAATGCTGCATTGCTGTTAGCTATAGGCTACTGACTGCTTTGATCGGTAATTTGGAGTTTTGGACATGAGCGCTGCACCTTCATCGATACAGACATGGATTTATCATAGCTAGGTGCTGGTGAATGATTGCCTGATTAGCCGACTAGCCGTGTGCAGACTAAGAACCATGTTCGGATAGGTTAATAGTATAATAATACTTGAAGAAGATATTGTCGATACAGACAGGACGCTAATTAAGCATGCTTTAAGGTAGAAGATGAAATCAGATGCCCCTTTGCCGCGCGATGCTTTGCATTGCCAGATTTCTCCGGGATATCTGGTCTGAATGAAGTAGTGCGAAGGTCAAATTATGGTCCAGTTGCTGACGACCATGCATGGTTCTCGTGTCGTGAGATTGACCTTCCTACCCCGGAGCATCAGAACATGGCTGAGCTATCGACACCGATCGAGCAAAGCAGCAAATTCAGCTTGATCGACCGGTCGAGCAGAACAGCAAATTAGCTCGATGGCACGTCCGCACGGAGTTGCGGCAGGGGGATAGTTACATGTTCAGAGATTTGACTAATTGACGAAAACTTAGCTGAAACGCAACACGGATTAATTCTACTTGATGCGAATGAAACGCTGATGAGATTTATTCAAGGTTGGCTACCTCCTCGCAAAAAAAGAAAAAAAAGAAAAAAAAGAAAAAAAGAAAAGAGAGAGAGAGAGAGAGAGGTGTCTTCCTAATGCAGCTTGATTTGTTGAACATGGAGCCATCAGCCATGGAGTGATTGCAATGCTCAGCCAGTCATTACAGGTAGCGAAAAGAACCACCTGGCCTATTAGAAACAGAGCACAAGCACAAGCACAAAGACACAAAATGCTAGTGTGAACAAACAAACAAACGCGAGTGAAAGCGGATACATTGGATTCATACATCTGATCTCTAGAGTTGGCAAAGAAAAATACATGCATTAGTAGGATATATTTAAACGTACGTCGCAGGATTAAGACTGTCGATCGAGATTTGCAAGCCAATACATTCGCATGATTCAGGGCAGCCGGTACAGGATCGTCTTGTCCGTATTCAATTGGATTCAGAAACAGAAACTGTACAGTTCCATTTGTGTCTTTAACAAGTCGGCTGGCTTTCTCGTGATGATTCATCAGTCAATATTGTCATACTGTCTGTGATAATTATTTTTTTATAACCTGACAGCACTGATATTGTCGCCACATGCAGAAATGCCAGTGCTGTGCGGATACGTGCAATTGAACTTACCATCCATTCCTTTTCCTTTTCTTTGAAGGACCAATGGAACTTATCTGCAATCTTTTTATTCGGAAACCGATAAACAATCTGCAGGTTGCTGACCACAGAAAACGTACTGAAATGAAATGCATTGTTGATAACACCGACGGTTTTTCTATTTTTCAAGGAACATTATCAAACATTGTTGCTGCTGCCCCTGGCCGGCAAGACTATCCATTTTACGGTTTACGGATTAGTGCACAAAACACGCCATGTGATGAAACAGACAGACTGTTCTTTGCCGGCCACTAAACTAATCATCAGTGATGGTAACACGGTACATTTCTGGGACACTGCTTGGATAGAAGGGCAAAAACCATAAACATAATGCCACTAGTTTATACAATAAAAAAAGGAGGAAAAATCTCTGCGTGAATGCATGAAGAAGATCTAAATGGCAAAACCCACATTGCAGTGGATCTGATCAACCAACTCGTATCCCTGTGGAACGCAACCCAGGGCATCCACCAAGAACAAACGAGGTTGACCAAATTGTTTGGAAGCTAACGAACCATGAGAAATATTTGGCTTTATCGGCATAAAAGACGCAATGTCTGGGAATTATAGGCACCAATTTCAATACCTTAATGGTCTGGAGAGCATGGACCCTGCAAAATGCAAATTCTATCAAAATAGCGTATGGATCTCGGATCGACTCACAACCAGAAGCTGGCCAAACAAACAACGGGCACTGCCCCCTCTGCCACCGGATCTAGAGCCTAATAGCCTCTTAGATGGCATATCAACAACTGGACCGAGCCAATGGGAACCAAGCCAAAACGTTAAGCTTGATGGGAAATGTTGGCCAACAAAAAGGAAGTACCCAAGAAATACCCGCGCACCCTAATCCCGCTAGTCATTTGGGAGATCTGAAAAGAAAGAAACCAACGAGTTTTCGAGCACAAAGAGACCACGACACCTAGCCTATTGACAAAAATAAAGGAGAAAGCAAGAACTTGGGCTTTGGCATGTGCAAAGCGGCTTCGGGAGTTTCTACCAAACTGCATAAGCCACACGTAAAACATTGTACGGAACATTTTTCCCTTACTCTTAGGGGCTATATTTTTTTCACCTCTATATATATTCAATGAAATAGCACAATCTCGTGCTGATTCTATTTAAAAAAAATATTAGTGCACAGAACGAAATGGTCCATCATGCTGGGTTGTTGTTTCTGTGTTTCTTTTGAACCACAAGGAGGAATTGAAATGGTAATTTGAGATTTTTTTTTATGAAAAATGAATCGATTTACCATCTTTTCATGCATTGCCATTTTGCCAGATTTCTTTGGAGATCAATACAATTCACGTTTGAATTATACCCTCCACATAGTATATCTCATATGTTTGGGAATTGGCTTGTGGGTGTTAATAAAAAGACCAAGGAACTTATTTTTGTTAGAGCTTCCGCTATATGTTAGGCTCTCTGGCTTGGTAGAAATGAAATGGTTTTTGATAGACCACCTTTAAAATCTTATTTGCGGGTTCTTTTCAGGGCAACATATTGGCTCCAGAAATGGGCTCAATTACAAAGGCATGATGATCATATCAAGCTAATAAAAGATGTGTATCATAAACTTGAGTCGATGATCATGCAGATCTTTGTCAATTTCAGGTGGAAATTCACCAATAGAATTTAGTAGTTGTGGGGTTTTAGCTTATTTGGTTTTTATTAGTTTGCTTCTACTTTTGGTTTTGTTACTTCAGCTACATACTTACCGTGTGAGTTTGCTTTTGTGAACCTTATAATAACTAGCATGGTGGCCCGCGCAGATTGCGCTGCTAACATCATTATATTTTCTCTCATATAATAGCATATATATTTTCTTATTATATTATTAAAATATATTATAATGACAACATAATTTTAAATTTTGTAGTAACTTTACGAAACTACAAATGTGTAATATTCATACTGTATTTTATATACGTGTTAGTTATTAATTATTTTTAATATCAAATTTTAGTTATTTATAAATTATATATATTCCTATATGGACTCTATACTTGTCTTTTAATAATTTTTTTAATTCTGAATTTTTATTATTTCTAATTGTATTTCTATGTGCACTCTAAACTCATCTTTCAATATTCTTTAATTTTTAATTTCAAATTTCAGTTACTTCTAAATTGTATTCCTATATTGACTTAAAACTCTTCTTCCCATGTTTTTCTTAATTTTGAATTTTAGTTATTTGTAAATTGTATTTTTTACGGACTCTAAACACTGCTTTTCATTTTACTATGTTTATTCTGAATTTTAGTTAGTTTTAAATTCCTATATGGACTCTATACTCTACTTCTAATATTCCTTTTTTTTTAATTCTGAATTTCTATTTTTTTCTTAATTGTATTTCTATATGGACTCTGTACTCTACTTCTAATATTCCTTATTTTTAATTCCGAATTTCTATTATTTCCTAATTGTATTTCTATATGGACTCTATACTCTACTTCTAATATTTCTTATTTTTAATTCCAAATTTCAGTTATTTCCTAATTGTATTTCTATATGGACTCTAATCTCCTCTTCTAATATTCCTTATTTTTTTAATTCCGAAGTTGAACTATTTCTAAATTGTATTTTTATATGGACTCTAGTCTCCTCTTCTAATATTCCTTATTTTTTAATTCCGAATTTCAGTTATTTCTAAATTGTATTTCTTTATAAACTCATCTTTCAATATTCTTTAATTTTTAATTTCAAATTTCAATTACTTCTAAATTGTATTCCTATATTGACTTTAAACTCTTCTTCCCATGTTTTTCTTAATTTAGAATTTTAGTTATTTGGAAATTGTATTTTTATACGGACTCTAAACTCTACTTTTAGTTTTATTATCTTTATTTCGAATTTTAGTTAGTTTTAAATTTCTGTATGGACTCTATTCTCTACTTCTAACATTCCTTATTTTTAATTCTGAATTTCTTTTTTTTCTTAATTGTATTTCTATATGGACTCTATACTCTACTTCTAATATTCCTTATTTTTAATTCTGAATTCTATTATTTCCTAATTGTATTTCTATATGAACTCTATACTCTACTTCTAATATTTCTTATTTTTAATTCCGAATTTCAGGTATTTCCTAATTATATTTCTATATTGACTCTAGTCTCCTATTCTAATATTCCTTATTTTTTAATTCCGAATTTCAACTATTTCTAAATTGTATTTATATATGGACTCTAATTTCCTCTTCTAATATTCCTTATTTTTTAATTCTGAATTTCAGCTATTTCTAAATTGTATTTCTATATGGACTCTATACTCTACTTCTAATATTCCTTATTTTTAATTCCGAATTTCAATTATTTCCTAATTGTATTTCTATATGGACTCTAGTCTTCTATTCTAATATTCCTTATTTTTTAATTCCGAATTTCAACTATTTCTAAATTGCATTTCTATATGAACTTTAGTCTCCTCTTTTAATATTCCTTATTTTTTAATTCCGAATTTCAACTATTTCTAAATTGTATTTCTATATAAACTCTGTTTTTTCTTTTTCTTCGATTAATGTGAGAATTTATAGGCCATGAGCGCGAACGTGGAGACTCCTTTTTCTATTCCTTTAATAATATATAATAGATTGACTATAGCTCTTGAGCGGTCAGGATGTTCATTTCATTATCATAAAAAAGCGGGTAGGAAAGAATTTCAAGGATTAGTTCATGACTTGCTATGACTGAGAGAGACATAGAAGACCAGAAATCATTTACGTCACTCCTCGCTTGTTAATTACAGTCTTACTTGCATATATGATCTGTGGTTTGTGTTTAAAGGCTCCAGGACGGTTCATTCTTAAATAGCAAGAGAGTTCCTCTCATGGAACGTCCCACATGATGTAGCCACCTGACATGTCGGCCCGTGAGTGGTTGACCCCATATGTCAGTGACCGTCCTAAATAGCATGGCGACAACCGGGCCTATCAAACGCTGATTTTAGTGGCCCTAACTTAGATTATGGTCTATTGGACCTATGCAGCGTACTCACTGTACAGTATGACTCAGGACTCGGTCGGCGTCGGTCGGTCCTAACCAACTGGCCACCGGCCGTATAGACGCCATGGCATGTGGCCGCCGAGTCGCCGTGGTGCCACTTGCCACTAGTACCATGAACAGCAGCAGCTTGTCAGGCTCTCATGGGATGGCTGTAACACCCTGAAAATTCGACCGACAAAAATCTAAACTCTAAAAATACGGATTTTCAAAAACTTTTTAAATTAATTGCATCATGCCGATCCTATTCGCCTATTTTATTTGGATTTGATCTCGAAGTTTATTAACCGTGAGTAAAGAATAGTTAGTTAGGAATAAACCATAAAAACAAGTTGGTAAAATAAATATAAATTAAAATAAAGATTAGGTGTGGGTAGATATAAATAAAATATTATCGCGACCATATTTGGATCAATTAAATTTAAATACGATGGGATAAGAATTAACCCTAATTAAAACTCAAATAAATTATATAAAAATAAAATATGAGTAATATTAATCTAGGGTGGATTCATTAGTTAAAATAACACAAATATTTGATTAAACTTCCTATATACAAAAACTAGGAATTATGGAATCAAATTTAAATAGAAAATGGGCTAAAATCGGGAAAATAGGAAACTACACTGTTCATTGCACTCCAGGTGCTCGACACGGTCCCCCTAGCCCCGCCCCCTCCCCTGCCGCGCGCGCCGCTCGCCGCGCGCCGCCCGCCTGTGCGCCGCTCGCCCGCGCGCCGCTCGCCCGCCGCGCCGCCGTCGCCATCATCGCCGTCGCGTCGCCGTCGGCCTCGCGCCGCGTGCCACCGCCTCGAGCCCTGTACCGCCGCCTCGCGCCCCGCGCCGCGCGCCCGCCTGCCGCCACGCGCCCATCCCGTCGCCGCGCCGCGCGCTCGTCCCGTCGCCGCGCCATCGTCCTTTCGCCGTCGCCATCCCGCGCCGCACCACCCGCCCATCGCCATCGCCGCCCACCCGTCGTGTCGCCGCCCATCGCATCCCGCCCCGAGCCCGCGCCGACATCGCCACCCCGTGCCGCGCGTGCTGCCGTCCCGTTGCCGCGTCGCCTCGAGCCCCGCGCAGCCGTCCCGTCGCCGCGTCACCGCCCGTCGCCGTCAAGCCCGCGCCGCACCGTCGCTGTCGCGCCGTGCCGTCGTGTCGCCGCCCATCGCATCCCGCCCCGAGCCGCGCGCCACCGCTGTCGCCGACGCCATCGACGTCCCGTCGCCGCGCGCGTCCCATCGCCGCTGCCGCGCCGCGCGCCGTCTCGTCGCCTCGCGCCGCGAGCCCGCCGCCTCGCGCCCCGCGCCGCCGTCGTTTCACCCTTCCCCCTCCTTCCCCTCTCTTTCTTCCCCTCTCCCCTATAAAAACCCCGGCCCAATCCCCTCCTCCACCCCACTCCATTCCCTCCTCCTCTCCCTCTTCCCCTTCTCCACGCACCGCCGTCGTCGCGCCGCCGCGCCGCCGTTGTCGTGCCGCCGCGCCGCCACCTTCGAAGCCGCCGCGCCGTCGCCCCGGAGCCGCCGCGCCGTGCGTCGCCGCCTTGCGCCGCCGTCGCCGTCGTCGCCGCCACCGCCGCCGCCGGTGAGCCGCCTTTCCCCCTTCGCATCCACCGCCGTCGCCGCTCGGGTAGGGAGAGAGGGAGCCGAGAGGGAGAGAGACAGGGAGGAGCCGGGTGGAGGAAGAAGAAAAGAAAAGAGAGAAGAGAGAGGAAGAAGGAAGGAAAAGAGAGAAGAGAGAGGGAGAAAAGAAAAGAAGGAAGAGAAAAAGAAAAGAAAAGAAAAGGAAAAGAAAAAGGGGGAAAAGAGAAGGAAACAAGTAGGAAAAATTAGGAGAAATTTAGGACACTTAAAAAAAATATATATTAGAATTTAAGTATAGGATTAACGAAAATATAGTATTTGCAAAATAATGCTATAATCATAGATGTATTTAAAAACTAAACAATTAGGTGAATTATATAGATTATTGTAGATTGTTTTTAATGATCTCTACAAATGATCAATTCGCGGTAGTAATTTAGATATAATTAATTAGATGAATTCTTATAGGCTATTATAAATTATATTTGGGTAATCTCTATAAGAAATCGATTCACGATAGAAATTCGGATTTAATCACTAGGAATTTTAGACGTATATTATATTTAATCATTTAGCCATAGACTAAATTAAATCGTATAATATTATAAGATAATTTTAGGATTCCGTCCGATGTTTAGCTCGCAATAGAAATGTCTAACCTATTATATGGATATAATGCTCGGTTAGATTAAATTAAAAACTTATGACAACAAAATATTTATACCCGCAAAATAGTTTGAATCGAAATTGGGTTTGCCTTAGTTCGCGAATAATAAAGTTAATATAAAGAAATCGACTTTCGCATTCGACCTTTATTTGGATTTATTTGGATTTTAATTTGAATTCTAACCGAATTCAAATCAATTTTCGCACGTAACTATAGAGCCCGAGGGAGTTGCGGATCCAAGCGAAGGTCAAGACCCGCAAGACATTGAGCAAGGCAAGTCATCACTATTCCTTGAACATGTTGATCCCAATTGCGAAATTATTTTGTTTACAAATAAAATTGCATGCAATGATGAACATCCTACTTGTGATTATGCCATGCCTTGATTATTGTTTGCCCTTATTCCTTCGTAACCATGTTTACGTATGAGTCCCTAGTCAATTATGACAATTGCTTAGAAATGCTATTCTAGAATTATGCATACTCATATTTATCAAATGCTATATGCTTGGGCAATTACCTTTGGGAAGGTAATTGAGATGCGGCATGTGGAGACATGAGCGCCACATTGCCATGATATTGATGACATGATTTGTGAAAGGAAAAAAAATAAAACTAAACAACTATTTTCGACTGGGGCGGACGGAGGATTTGGGTGGTATCTGGAAAAGGCTAGTACCGTCCCCGGTCAATTAAGGACCGAGCCATGAAGTTAAGCATGAAACGACCCCCGTACAACCGTACTTCTCGAATGGGTATAGACCTAGCGGATTAGATAGCCGAGCGGAGGCAGTATCCCTGCATAGATGGTTCACCCCTGAGTGAGGCAGGTGCGCTACGATGGGACAGCCGTTGAGGTAGGGCCGAGAGGCGTGCCCTACATCGGTGTCGCCATTGGTAGGACTGCCATGAGTGTGTGAGAGAGAGAACTTAACTTGAACTATAATTTAATATGTGTGTGAGACTTCTCTTTCCCGGGAGCGCCAGAACTCCTCTCACTGCTAGAAACATGGACACCTAGAGTGCATGAGGATTTAAGTTCATGGAGCGGGTACTGCCAATGCGAGGTTATCGAAAAGCTTTGCCGTGACGCGTCTCATGTGTTGGGACGAGGCTCATGTGTTGGGCAGTTGCGGAGTGCGGGTAAAGTGTACATCCACTGCAGTGTGAGTAAACCAAATCTATTCGAATAGCCGTGCTCGCGGTTATTGAGCACCGGGACATGTATTACACTTGGCTAGACTCTAAATTCTTAACCTGTGTGGGATGGGATATTGCATGATGATTTTTATGCTGATGGAGCCACTTCCTGAGAGGTGGGAATGTGGACGTCCTCAGAAAACCATAACGACTCGATGGCGGGAAGCTATCCTTGGGATCACAATGGATGGTGGACAGAACCGTCATTGTTTAATATGAACGCTGGTACTAAAATTTGGATAGTCTGTGCTAGGTCTTAGGCTTGCGAAAAGAATTACAAAACTGGCTTTGTGCAAAGGAACCATAGCTATCCTTTGAATACCCCTATCATGTGCATTTCTTGCTGTGGTGGCTTGCTGAGTACGGTTGGTACTCACCCTTGCAAATATAAAATTAATCAGAAGTGGGAGATGAAGCTTCGGAGGATCCCTATGCCTACTACCAGGAGGGAGATGAAGACGATGGCGCTCAGTAGGTCTTAGTTACGGTCGTTGCCTGTGGCAATGGCATGCCGCTGCCTGAATTCCGCTGCCTCATCTATTTCTGCTTTTGGATGTATTCCGGACCGCTCGGTTCGATGATTTAAGAGAATGCCTGCGGGCTTATGATGTAATAATTAGCACTAGACTCTCGTGTATGTGCTTTTGGTATTTCAGCTATGAACTCGTGTGTACCAGACTACTTGATCCAGGGAAATGGTACTGTTTACATGAATGATTCCTGTTATAGAAACGGGGGTCCACAATGGCCTAATCAACTAAAGAATAAGCTAAATTTTAAATTTTTAAACTTAATTTTGAAATATTTTTAACGTAGTTTCTTTTTCAACATTGACTTTTAAATCACCAAGAACATATATATATAAAAGTTTTACAATTTATTTTTATTCCTTAATAAACTGTTTTGGTTTATTAGGGAAAAAGCCAAACGATGGGGACCTCACCTAGTAGCCCTGATTTCGGAAGGCTCGTGTCAAGCCCTTGCTACCCTCTCACGTGACACGGCCTCGCTCTCCTCTCACCGGAGACGCGTAACTGGGTCAGAGACTCAGAAATAGCACACCAGCCGTGCCCGTGCCGTGTGTTTCCACCCATAGATCATGTGCTCCCTCCCTATCTTGAGGTCGACGCGTCCTGTACGTTGTAGATCACACGCTGATACGCATTGCCATTTCGGTTTACCTCTTCGGGTGTACGTTCATCGATCGATCGCCGCAAATCCTTGGAGAGGATTGATGCGGCAAAAGCTTTCGTCCGGTGTTAATTCAGCCGGTGAAAGAAAAGGTAATGGCCGCTGTGTCGGATGACAGAGTTGGCCGCATGCAATTGTTCAGGGTGAACTTGACGGGGAGGATCATTAGGCCCTGCCCGCTCAATCACGGCTAAGCCCTGTCAACTTATGTTTAGGGCTGGTCTTGTGCTTAGGAGTGGATGTGTTGAGCTCGGTTCCGGGTTCTAACCTAATCACCTATGCTCTTTTGCATGCTCTAATCTTTCAAAAGTGGGTGGCAAAAAGCCTATGGAAGTACTAATACTAAATGTTGAAAAAAAAAGTACTAATACTATGTTAGTGGGGTATGGGGAGAATTAATTGTGCTTTGCAATTTATCACTCTACCAAAAAGGATCATATAGAATAAGATTTCGAAATGGCATGTCTAGAGGTTTCTCGAAGCTCTTTTCCAAGCTCGATACAATCAAGCACTGAAAAGAACCTAGCCATGGATAACGTTGAGTTGCTGCCTACCACTATGCGTTTACGGCGGATTGTTGTTTTTGTTTTCGTTTTGTCGATGTTCTCGTCTCTCTTATTTTTCTTTTTCCTTTTTTTTTTTGGCAAAAGCCGGATTTATTGATTTACCTGAGAGCCCTTCTCCATTTTCTTATGTTTACTTTAACCTGTTAATAAAACCATACCATACGCTAGGTGAGTCATTAGCGCATGATTAATTGAGTATTAACTATTTTAAATTTTAAAAATAGATTAATATGATTTTTTAAAGTAACTTTTCTATAGAAAATTTTTGCAAAAAAAACGTACCATTTAGTAGTTTGAAAAACGTGCATGTGTAAAACGAGTCACAATCTCCCCTTAAAGAACGCAGCCAAGTTGGTTTGAATTATATCTCTCATTATCTGCTTATTACCTGTAAGTCTGTAACTAAAATTTAAATTTTAAAACTTTATTTTCTTTCTAGTATTGGTTTTTAAGATAGCTAATAATATATATAGAAATGCTTTATCTATAAGTTATTTTTAGTTGCTTCGTTAATTGTAGCTGAAACAATCATGCTCTGAACTAACAGTAACAATGTACGGTGACGATCATGGGTGGTCGGCGTCAGCCACGCCGTGACTCTCTTGGGCTTTATTAGCTCTCTCCCTGCAGTCTCGGTGTGTTATATATACATGGCTCCATCCCGGTACATGTAGGGGCATGTGAAGGACAGTAGCATCTGGCCACCCTGCTCTTCTTGAGCTAGCGACTCCGTGCTTGAGTAGCAAAGGAGCGAGTGAGCTTTTGGTTCTCTGCCATGGCGATCACAACGGCAGAAAGGGATGGAGTTGGGGAGGAGCAGAAGAAGAGGAAGCAGGGAGGCTTCAGGACCATGCCATTCATACTGGGTGAGTATATATTGTAGGATTCACTTATATGAGAAATTTTTGGTGAAATGATCTTTCGGTTCACTTGTAGATAGATGCTGCTCTTGCTCAGTAGCATCTGCTAGCTGCTCTGCTTGTAGATTGAGCCGGCAAATTAAGCAAACAAGATAGCATAGTGCGCAGTTTCTGGGAGAGTGAGTTGCAATCTGAATATCTGATATAGATGCCCAAGCTGGGCGGTAATCCCGTCCAAAACTACTTCACATCTTTGCCCGTGGTTTGCATTTTATATTTTTTTATGCACGAAAACGTACGGTTCGCAGTTCTCGGAAATCTGGATCTGATGCCTTGCCGATGCCAGTAACTTTGGTAGGTTTGTTTGTTTCTAGTTCTTTTATTCATCTTTCCTTTCTGACGGCAAGAGAGAGTGATGTTAATTAACTGTTAACTGCACCCTTCAGTAACAAATAACGCCTTCCTATGTTGTTTTGGGAATTAACAAGACATAACTCTTGCTACTTTATTACTCCCTCCGTCCTATAATATAAGGGATTTTAAGTTTTTGCTTGCACTGTTTAACCACTCGTCTCATTCAAAAAAATTTATGCAAATACAAATAATTAAAAGTTATGCTTAAAGTACTTTGGATAATAAAGTAAGTAAAAATAAATAAATAATAATTTTAAATTTTTTTAATAAGACGAGTGGTTAAACAACACAAATAAAAACTCAAAATCCCTTATAATATGGAACGGAGGGAGTATTGGATTACATAAATAAAACGTATACATGTGTGATAATGTGATGAAAGCACTTATCATGACAAACTTGGCTTACACCAATTTTTGTATGTCCAGAATGAACCTATGCTACAATGCTTGTATCACATTCTCTTCTAACCAAAGGGAGTATATCGTTCACTTCCCGATTTCCACACAGTCTAGTCACACCCTGTAAAAAGAAGTCCTACCTCCATATTTTAATGTATGACGCTGTTGACTTTTTTCCAACGTTTGACCATTCGTCTTATTCAAAAAAATAATATAATTACCATTTATTTTATTGTGACTTGATTCATCATCAAATGTTATTTAAACATGACATAAATATTTTCATATTTGCACAAAAAATTTGAATAAAACGAATGGTCAAACGTTGTTTAAAAAATCAATGGCGTCATACATTAAAATAAGGAGGGAGTAAATGATAATAAATTTGATCAATAATATTAACCATAATTAACGATGTAATTAACGGTCGAGTTGCAGCTGATGTGTATAATCATCGGTGTATATCCATGGTTGTCGCCGAGAAAATCTCATGAGTTGTCTCCGTTGCAGCGAACGAGATCTGCGACCGGTTCGCCACGGCGGGGTTCGGCGCGAACCTGATCACGTACCTGACGCAGCAGCTGCACCTGCCGCTGGTGGAGGCGTCCAACACGCTGACCAACTTCAACGGCACGTCCAGCCTCACCCCGATCCTGGGCGCGCTCGCCGCCGACGCCTTCGCCGGCCGCTTCTGGACCATCATCGCCGGCTCCGTCTTCTACCAGCTCGGCATGCTCGCCCTCGTCGCGTCCGCGCTGCTCCCTTCGCTCCGCCCCGCGCCGTGCGCGCCGACGCACGGCGCCGCGTCGTGCCGCCGCGCCACCGGGTGGCAGCTCGCCGTGCTCTACCTCGCCCTGCTCTGCACGTCCCTCGGCTCCGGCGGCATCCGCCCCTGCGTGGTGGCGTTCGGCGCCGACCAGTTCGACGACCAGCAGCAGAAGCAGCGGCAGAAGGGTGGCGGTGGCGCGGCGGCGGCGGCGGCGGGGAGGAAGCGGAGCTACTTCAACCTCTACTTCTTCATGATGGGGCTCGCGGTGCTGCTCGCCCTGACGGTGGTGGTGTACATCCAGGAGAACGTGGGGTGGGGGTGGGGGTTCGGGATCCCGGCCATCGCCATGTTCGTCTCCATCGTGGTGTTCGTGGCAGGGTACCCGCTCTACGTCAGGCTGAAGCCTGGGGGCAGCCCGTTCACGCGGCTGGCGCAGGTGGTCGCCGCCGCGTTCCGGAAGCGCCGCGCCGCCGTGCCGGAGGACCCCGGCATGCTGTACCAGGACAAGGAGCTCGACGCGCTCATCTCCACCAATGGCAGGCTGCTCCACACAAACCAGCTCACGTAAGCTTTTTTTTTATTATTTTCTTTCCTACTGCACGTCCATTTCCCGTGTCATTGTCTTCACTTGGGCAGTAAAACAATTTAGCATAGCGTGCACGTGACGTGCCTTGGTGTCTGGTAGCTACCTTTTGGCGGTAGTTACATTGTCAGGGTAGAAAGGAGAAAGCCAAGCGAGAGTGCGCGTTCCTTTGACAGTGCTTCCTCTTTCTTACCTAGTCACACAAGCACTGCCCCTAAAGTTTAGATTTGGTGTCACATCTCTATCTCTAGCTATTGTATCTTGTGACCGGGAGAAAACTAGATTAGGTTGAATACTTATTTTTTCGACGTTAGAGTAGGTTGAATACTAAATTAAACACACCCACTATTTTAGTTTCCTCCCTTCCGATCCATAGCATTTCCTTTCTGAACAGTTCGTTGCCTTGCGAGTTTTAATTGGAAAAAAAGAATATTTGCATATACAATAAACGGGTTTGCTAAAAATAAGACGCCATATTTTTCACTTAATTTCAGTCACTTTTCCATAAGTGATTTTTCTCGCTCCTGTATGTAAGTATGCTTCCATCTCTCATATTTCCTCTTCTAAGTAGATAATAAATTACTTTTAATCCCTATTCTCCTATATATCGTGTATTAGAAAATTACAATGTAATAAGGAAACATACAATGTACAATGTAATTACAGTGTAAGTTTTAAAATTTACAGTGTGATTACAATTTAAATGCGAGTAATTTGCAATGAAAAAATGATTTGATTATTTTTATGGAAAATATAGCTACATCCGATTTTGCAGTGTTTTTGTCTATCCGATGTTCATTTTTTGAATGGAAATTAAAGATAAGGTCGAAATGTTTACGTTTTTTTGGTTTTTTTTGGAGTGAAATGAATTAGCTTAGTAGTTTTTGTTTCTATTTTGAAATGGAAATATAAATAGAAATAATATGCTCTATTTGTAAATGGAAATGAACATAATTAAACAAGCATGCCCTTTGTCAGGTCGTCATTATTAACAATTATTTCAATATAAACAGTGATTATTTTTTACCAAGATATATTATAAAAACATCCATTGCACGTGCACAATTATTAGTGTTTTTTTTACTTCATAAGATAAGTGTAAATTTAAAAGGTAATATTTAAAGCACTTTAAAGCAATCTTAGTATTTGTTTTGATGTCTAAGTTTAAAAGTTTCGGCTGTAATTTTCAATAATCAAAGTATGTTTCTCAACGTTGATTTCAACCATGTGTATTTTTGAAATATCGTTTTCACCCATGTGTAAAGAGAATTTTTTGAGCCACATCAAAAGGACTGAGCCCGATATGTTCAGATTTCTTTTTGACATTTCTAGTTGTTTTTTACTTTAAACCCGTATCATTATGAGAAGGGGCAATATATATGTATCAACATAAAAGATAGATATATATGTATTGAAGGATAAGTATTGATAAAATTCTTGAAAAAACATATCGCAAGAAAATATTTGATTTGTATTCTAGGTCAACATAGATTTACTTCCACATTTTCTCAAGAATTAAAATGATTTATCTCCACATTCATGACATAAGCAGCTGGTTTAAATATAACAATGTTGTAAAACACATATTTTCTCCGAGGAGTGTACACTCCTACATAAAAGGGGTAAAAAAAACTCAACAGTAGGTGTTTCATGAATCACGAGGAACTATATATGATTAATTGATCATTAATAATTTTCAAAGATAATTCAAATCCGCTTATAATGCCGTACTGGAATGCTAGTTTCTTTTTCCTCAATACGGGTCTAAGATACAAGCCCGAAGGGGAATATACTATGAAACGTACTGTAGAATAAATGCTTGCGTGCGTCATAACGAAATAAATTTGCCACCATTTTAAGCAGTCTATTGTGATCTAACAAGACAATTGATTTTTCGACTTAATTAATGGAACGACTATTATAGACGGTTCCATCAGAAATACTTGTGAGCCGTTTGTGATTAACCCCTTCTGCTGTAGTAACCGTCCCGTGCCGTGCTAATTCGTTCAGGTTCTTTGACCGAGCTGCGATCGTGACGCCGGGTGACATCGCCGGCTCCGGCGAGCCGGATCTGTGGCGGCTGTCGACGGTGCACCGCGTGGAGGAGCTCAAGTCCATCGTCCGGCTGCTGCCCATCTGGTCGGCCGGCATCCTGCTCGCCACCGCCGCGTCGCACAACGGCACCTTCACCATCCAGCAGGCGCGCACCATGGACCGCCACCTCACCCCTCGCTTCGAGATCCCGCCGGCGACCATGTCCATCTTCACGACGGTGGCGATGCTCGCCGGCCTCGCCCTCTACGACCGCGCCTTCGTGCCCCTGGCGCGCCGCGTCACGGGCCTCCCCTCCGGGATCACCTACTTCCAGCGCATGGCCATCGGGCTGGGCATCTCCATCCTCGGCATCGCGTCGGCGGCGCTCGTCGAGGTGAGGCGCCGCGGCGCCGCCGCGGACCACGGCCTCCTCGACAGCCCCGCCGCCGTCGTGCCCATCAGCGTGTTCTGGCTGGTGCCGCAGTACGCCGTCCACGGCGTGGCGGAGGCGTTCTCGTCGGTGGCGCACATGGAGTTCCTGTACGACCAGGCGCCGGAGAGCATGCGCAGCAGCGCCGCCGCGCTCTTCTGGCTCTCCAGCTCCCTCGGCAACTACATGGGCACGGTGCTCGTCACGGCGGTGCAGCGCGCCACGCGCGGCGGCGGCGAGTGGCTCCAGGACAACATCAACCGGGGCAGGCTGGACTGCTACTACTGGCTCGTCACCACCCTCATGGTGCTCAACCTTGGATACTACCTCGTCTGCTTCCACTTCTACACCATGAAGCCATTAGAGGTGGCAGAGGAAGACGATGACGAGGAGGAGTGTGAGCTCTCCTCCGTCCACAAAAATGGCGGCCCCGGCGGGTTGGTGTGACGAGGTAGATTAGGATAATTTTATCAGGGTGGATAATGTTGTTAATTACGGAGTACGAAGTAATTAGCTGTGCATGTGCATGCCAAATATAATGGTTGCAAAATAGAGCGTTTAGGGCATGTACAAAGATAGAGTCAGATATGAGCTCTATATTATTTAGAGACTAGTATCCTACAACAGTTAGAGATAATATGGTCTCTAATCATTAATGTATTCAAATACTTTTTTTTACTCTTCTTTCCTTTTTTTTCACTACCATGCAACAAAATTTGCTCTAATAAATGTTAAGAGTCGACTCTGAGCCATTGTCATGCATAACAACCATACTCCTTTCTCTTTCTTCCATGTCATCAAATTAACTTGCATGGCAATAGAGAGACCACTAATGAAGACCGTTGTACATGCCCTAGAGCAGATAAAATTAGTATATTTGGATACTGAGGTAGGATCCAAATTTGGCAATCATGAATTCATGATCATGATCATGCAGCAAAAGGTAACCTTGATAAATAAACATGATATATATCGTAGCCATGTGGAGAGATAATCGCAGACCACTTTATTTGTTGGAGTACACTAGTCACTGATCCCCACAACCGGCTCAATCAAAGAGCCACATGCCCACATGGACACATGGTACAATGTTTACACGTAATTGCGTGCGTAAGATTGAATTATTAGGCATCTCCAAACCAGAAAATATCAACTAGTTTTCATACTTGCTATGTCATATAGATACTATGTATAGAAACTATATATACAATGGATTATATCTTCAAATTAAATTCTCATCCAATCATCTCTCATCTCTCTTCATCTCTTTTTATCCATATATCCCCTTATTTTCATTCTTGTTGAGTTGTTTCTTGTGTAAAGAAGGTGTCTTCATCTTTTTACCTCTCTCCTCGTTAACTCTCTTGCCACATCAGATTTTTCTTATATGACAGTGTATTTAATGCTACACTACATGATATGAAGGGTTAGGGATGGCCTTAGAGAGGGAGATATTTAGTGTGCATTATGATATATGTAAAAATAACGATACAATCATAATAAATTGCTTTATGCACCATCCAGATAGACGTGGCCATGTTGTTGGTTTAGTAAGCTACTAGTGGAAAAACTCTGAGTACAGTCATGATTCATAAATCTTTGAAAGGTAAAATGAAATCTAAAAAAAGACCAACAAAATAAACCATCTTATCATCTCAAACATAATACTCCCTCCGGTTCAAATTACATATCATTCTACGTTTGTTCTAAGTCAAACATATCTATCCTTAACCATTACTTTTTAAAAATCCATGTATAATTTAACATGTAAATAATATATTATGAAATTAATATTTTGGTGAAACTTAAAAATATAAATCCTATGATGCTAAATTATATAAAGTTTATAAAAATTATGGTTAAAGATAAAATGTTTGATTTAGAACAAATAAGTAATTTGTAACATAGGAATACAGTTATATTTTTGGAGGGACAGAGTACTCTCAATTGACAAACCTACAACTAGGTAAGGCAATTTTGCCCATAGGTCTACCCGGCCCAATGGGCATGAGAATGGGTGCAATATTTTACCCGTGGACACGCCTGCTCGAGACCTGACGATGTGGTGGGTAGCAGCTGGGTCTCATTTATTACCCACAGATAACCCATGCCTGATCCGGTGTATGTATTATTGATTTTGGCCCATACTTGCATTCTCATACCACTTCCTCTTGGCCCATTAACCATGGAGACACACACACACAGATATATGTATATATATACATATATCCCCCAACATCAAACCCTAACCTAATTTCCATCCCACCTCACATGGCGGAGGTGGCGACTCAAGGCACGTGCGGGCAAGCGACGATGACATTGGCTCAAGGCAGTGCGTGGGCAAGCAGCGACAGCGGCGGCGCGAGCAAGTGGCGGTGGCAGGCAATGGTTCCAGTGGAGTCGGCGGCGGGTGGCACTAGCAGAGTAAGCAGTGCAACGATGGGTGCCCTCCGGGTATGCACGTGCCCAATGGGCACGTGTATGGGCACAAAGTTTTGTCCACTAAAATTATTGGGTATGATTCAAGCGAGCATTGTTTTTCTCTGCCCATACCTGACCCGACTCGTTGCCACAATCTTCTCTCAGCAAAACCAAAATCCATTCAACACCAAAACATGAACTTCATCTGACGCCAGTGGGATATGGTGGACGCCAACTATTTGCCTTTCATCAGCCAGGCTGTTCCCTTGGTGGTCCCCTCTTCATCCATAGCCAATGGCGGCGCTGCTGTAGTGGACGGAGCTCTCCATCCTCAATTCCCCTTGATGTCCAAGGGCGTTGTTCCTCGGCAGCTTTTCTTCTCTTCCATTGACGTTCGATCTGCTACTCCTGGTCCAGACGCCAAGGCGCGTATTGTTCATCGCACTTACTCTCTGGTTGGAGGGGATGACATTGAGGCCAATAATTATATTGTCATAACAAAACAAATTTACAAACTTACTGGTCAGACTCATCATTTGGCTCTCATTCAAGCTGCTCGCCGTTCGTCGTTCAAGCTACTCACCGCGCACCTGCCAGAGACCTCTCCTCGGACGCTCACCGTCCAGGTCTTCTCCTCTGATGAGGGCGGGTGGGACCCTCCTCTCGCCTGCGCCATTCTCCAGGAATGCGAGCTCCACAGCTACTTACGCCAAGCCCGTCGTCCTGCGCGGCGCCGTCCACTGGCTCTGCCTCACATACTCGCGTCACCGCATCCTCGTCCTCAAGTGGGAACATCCTCCACGCGGACGCTGCGACTCGCTTCGCCGCCGCTGAAGGCGTCGCTGATGAGACTCCCGACGCCGTGCCACACGACATGTGCCTCGTGCTATCGCCGGCAACAAACGACGTCGGCAGGACGAGCCATCGCGCTGCAGCGTCCCTGAGTGTGGTCGCCTTCCCAGGCAACCGCATCGCCGTCTGGGTGCGCATCACCGCCGTCCGGCGAGGGAGGTTAGTCGACATCTGGGAGCGACGCCATGTGATCTGTGAGGACTAGCTAGGAGAGCATTGCACGGCCATAGGCAGCCGCATCACCAGTTTTTTAATTATTTTCTGATGTAACTATCACGTAGATGCCACATCAATGGCATCGTGGCATCATATTAGCTAAAATTAGGGACAGTACTATTGAAGGAACTTGTTTGCACTTGTTTTATAAGTTGAGGGATCTATTCTATCTGGTATTTCGATTCAAGAACGAAAATCGAACCCGCTATAAATTTAAGTTAAGAGACCTAAAATGAACTTTATTCCTTTCAGAACGAAAGAAAAAGCTCACTCATGGAACAACACCAATTCTGAATCCAGACCGTGTCAATGAATCGTTCCCATAGCACGCGAGACATCTACATTACTGAAAAGGAAAGGTAATCCCATGATCCCACCAAAATGAGCCAAGTAATCAACAAAACAAAATAATGACCATTCGATTCACGTGGAGACAAAATAGCTTGAAAAAATCTAAGCAGTTGGATAAAGGAAGTAGCGATCTTCTTCTTTTTTTTCACTACTACAAAACATCAAATAGGTGTTGCCACTATAGGTGCTGGTAGTACTAAAACCGGCATCTACAGGCCTTTTCCCACCTCCACGGGTTGAAATCGCAAAAAACTAGCACCTTTAAGTAATTATAGGTGTCAGTTCTAAAAAAAACCAACACCTATTATATTTTGTGTCTTTTTTAAAAAAAACCTGGCATCTATAATATATTATAGGTGTCGGTTAATTAAAAACCGACACCCCAAAAATCGAGCCAAATAGAGCCGAGCCAAGCCAAGCTGGAGCCAAGCCGGCGGGCCCCACCACGACGAGGCGATAAGGTCTCGCTCTCTCGCTCTCTTCTTCCCGCCTCTTCTCCTCTTCTCTGTCTCGCTCTCTTCTCTCGTCTTTATCCCTCCCGTTGCCGGCTACTAGCCGGCGGAGGCGGCAGCGGTGACCGCGCCCTCCCCTCCACCAGATTCGGCGGGAGGGGAGGCGGCTGCGACAGGAGGGGAGGCATTAGCGGCGGGCATAGTCGGCGGTAGGAGGGGCCAACGGGGTCGGTAGCGGGCGGGGTGTCTAGATCTAGCGTCGGCGGCGGACAGGGTGGCTGGATCCTGCTTCGACAGCGAGCGGGGTTGCTCGAGGAGGGGAAGCGGCGGGCTCGATGAGGGGAGGCGACAAAGGGCTTGCCGGCGGGGAGGAGCCCTCCCCTCCGCCAGATCTGGTAGGAGGGGAGGCGGCGGCAGGGGTGGCGGGCTCGCGGAGGAGACACAGCGGCGGGCGACATCGTGACGGCTCGAAGACAACCGACCGTGCGATGACGACTTCATTCGGCGGCCAGATCTTCTTCAACAAGGCAAGCCACCAAGCCAAGCAAATCCCTCTCTCTACCATTCCCCTCTCGCTTCTCCAGTGGTGGTGTAATTTTTTTCATTGAATAAATTTGTGTTGTGGGATGAATCCATCTTTGAATGTTGTGGGATGAATGTTGTAGATCAAAATTTGTTCTGTTCTTACTGATGTGGGAAGAGGGACTGCTTGGCTCGATGTGTCGGCTCGATCGAGCCGACCCATCGAGCCGGCTTTTTTTTTATTCATCGAACCTAAAAGGTGTCGGTTCTAAGGAACCGACACCTTTTTGATTTTCAAATCAGTACCACCTCCCTTGTGCCGGTTGGAAAAACCGGCACCGAAAGGGGTTTCCCAACCAGCACTAAAACCCTTTTCTGTGGTAGTGTTTTTAGAAAAAACATGGAGAGTCGAGAAGGCTCATGAGCCTACTAAGAAAAAGGTATTAAGGTTGTGGATACTAATATCACTTCAGCTATGTACCTGTCAAAGGTGTTCTCATGATTAATTATTATTACAAAATTAAGCTTAGTGTTATTTAAACAACCTATAAATGTATCTAAAGTATTGAAAGCAAAATGGTTTCAAAGCACCTCATTGGTCCATAGTGGCAAAAAAATATGGATCATCAGATTGATAAAAAGACAAAACAAGAAAAGCAAATGTGGGCCATCAGATCAAGGAAGTAGAAAACCAGGTCAACTGATAATGATGAGCAATCTAGGTACTTCATGCTTGATTATTTTTTCGGGTGCAATGCTGAAAGATGGTGAATGCTAAGGAAGAAAAGATGAAGTAGAATTAGGGGTGTTTAGATGGGACTAAAACTTTAGTCCCTGTTATATTGGATGTTTAGACGTTAATTTGGAGTATTAAATATAGACTAATAATAAAACTAATTCATAAATGAGAGCTAATTCACGAAACGAATTTTTTAAGCCTAATTAATCCATAATTATTAATGGATTAATTAGGCTTAAAAAATTCATCTCGCGAATTAGCTCTCATTTATGAATTAATTTTATTATTAGTCTATATTTAATACTCTAAATATGTATCCAAATATCCGATGTGACAGTGACTAGTCCCTGTTTCCCAACACCATGCTTGTCTGAGTTACCAGTTAAACATAATATCAATAATATCAATGGTGATTTTAATCATTGCTTTTTATATATAAAGCAAATAGGCTCATATATTACTGATTCTAATGGTCGGGTTAAAGTTGTGCGAATCCACAACTCCACTGGCTAGAACAACTGGAAATTTCTTTCCTGATTTAATAAGCATGTACTCCCTCTGTAGCCTAATATAAGGATTATTTATTTTAAAAGTTAAGAAATTAGCAAAAGTACAAATAGTGGTACAAAATATGATAGGATATAGAATAAATTAGTACAAAACTGGGCAGTCGAAGGAATAAACTGTACAAAAGCGGATATATGTGAGAGAATAAATAATTATTTTGGGATCATAAAATTTCTTATATTTTGATACAAATTTGAAGACCAAAATACCAAATACCTTACATTATATGGCGGATGGAGTAATTAAAGATTTAAATGCACATGCAAATATGCAATGCCACCCTTTATCATTGGACACTCCACACACTCGACCTATCAACTTCAAGTCTTCAACTAGTCCACTGTTCGGGAATGATCCAATTATTTATTTGTAACTACTCAAACGCGTACCTGAACACTGATGCGTACATGATATCGGCTTGACATGGACAGCAAGCCACACACACGGTCAAGCTCAGGCTGACGTATGGCGGACAGTCATGACACGAGACGAGAAACAATTACAACCTGGAAGGTGCTACACGTACGGTGGAGAAGATGCGCTTCTCTGATCTCCACGTCTAGTGGCGGTCGACGAAGCTCTTGATGGCGTCGACGAGCTCCCGGGTCCTCTCGCCGGTGGCCGGGTCCATGTCGACGGCGTACTTGTTGAGGTAGAAGGAGTGGCTCATGCCGCGGTTGACCAGCACCTCCACGTCCTTGCCGGCGGCGCGCAGCGCGTCGCAGTACTCGAGGTTGGTGTCCCGGATGAGGTCGTGCTCGGCGACGGCGACCAGCAGCGGCGGCAGCGGGACGGACTCCAGCGGCGGCGCGTTCGGCCCCATCGGGCACGTGTACGGGTGGTCCTTGGTGGCGCCCTCGGGGAGCGCCATGGCGAGGAACTTGTCGAGCATGTCGAGGGTGAAGAACACCGAGTCGGGCCTCGGCTCCAGCTCCGACTTGCTCCGGGTGGCGTGCACGAACCCCGGGTGGAGCGGGATGCCTCCGGCGACGCGGAGGGGCGCCCAGCTGTCCGCCCCGTCCTCGCCGACGCGCGCGCCGACGTGGTGGACGAGGTTGCCGCCCGAGCTGTCCCCGATGAGGAACACCCGCGAGAAGTCGGCGGCCGTCCGGAGGAGCTCCGCCGCCGGGTCGCCGAGAGCGGCGGCGTCGGACAACGCGATGGAGCGGAGCCGGCGGAGCCCGTCGACGCCGGTGTCGATGTGCGCCGGCAGGCGGCGCTCGGGCGCCAAGGGCAGCTCGACGGCGACCACCACGGCCGGGAGCGCGCACGCGAGGCGCGCGTAGAAGTGGTGGTACATGAGCCAGGACGGGTGGGAGATGCAGAAGCCGCCGCCGTGGAGCTGCACGACGACGGGGAGGCGCCGCCCGGCGAGGGCGACCTCGGGGAGGTACACGCGGAGGTTGGGCTCGCCGGGGAGGTCGTGCAGCGTGTGGCCGTCGCGCGGCTCGGCGTAGGCGGGCACCGGCTGCATCAGTGGGAGCGCCTCGGGGGGACCCGTCCACGTGCGGTCGACGGTGCCGTCGTCGAACACGCGCAGCCAGCCGGACACCTCGTCCACCACCTTGCGCCCGACCGCCGCCGCCGCGACGGCGTCGGTGGTGGCGGCTTGCACCTGCGCCTGCTGCGACTCGGTGGCGATGGCCATGCTGCCGTACGTACGTCGGGCTAGTGGCGTTGCTTCCGCCGTGTGTGCGATGCGATTCGATGTGCGTGGTGCGAGAGATGGATGAAGTGGCGAGGGTTTTATAGCCGGTGACCGAGTGGCTCCGTGTTGCAGTTGCCGATTGTACTACTGGGAAGTTTCGCACGGAATATCACGGCGATTGCCAAGCAAAATTTTCCCGGATTCGCAAGCAGAGTTGCTGCAGAGTGGTGGAGACTTGACAGGTTAGGAGTAGGGTCGTGTGTGGACTTGTAGAGCGACTAGACCAACCGAATAGCGAGTGTTCTTTTTTTATTGCGAAAATTATATTGACTTTGGTGGTTATAGACGAGATTGCAAGAAATGATCAGGTCGTCCTCAAGTTTCATACTACTACATGTGGCCTGTGGCCATGTGGATACAGCAAGAAGACAAGAAGTATATCACTAATCCGTTCGTGAATCTGAATCTTAATCCGTATGAACTAGGGCGTTCATGACCAAGGACTTCAGTGTTTTGCAGGTTAGGTCGATCGGAGAATAACAACAGAGAACATTTACTATGCTGAGTTATAATCGAACTCCAAACAACAATTTTCTCGTTTTCTGTTTAAACTTACCGAACTAAAAAAAATGATGTCTCTTATTAAAAAATTTCTATCTATATATATATATATAATAAATCTATTTTTTATAATAATTATTCCCTCGTCCCGAAATAAATGTAACCCTCTTGTTACTTATTTTATTTTAGAATGAAAGAGGTAATACTTAATTAATTATATGCTAATGAGTTTTCCTGTATCATGTACCTCCAAATCTCCTCCCCAACCTGTTGCTTGAAAAGCTATTTTTTTTTCAGTTCGTGCGAAAGACAAAGTACTTTCTGTAGAATTCGTACGGTACGTTCCAAACAGGACGCAAGTACTTACATCTGGAATACGAATTTTTCTCTCCGTAAAAAATAAAAACCAATCCTAATTACAAACCTGGGTTTATCTTTTTTTAAGGACGAAATAGTAAAGAATGAATAAAAAATTTGAAGGTAGAGAATGAACAACATCCTTATATCCGTTGGATCTAATATGGATGGGTCGGACCAGATCGTTTGTTACCGTTCTAATGCTACAGTACCGTTCCACATTTTTGAAACCGGGCACAGTGATGATATGGACGTGGACCAGACCTTTCTACTACTGTTCTAATCACATTTTTTGAACCGGACACAGTATTGCCACACTGATCTGCATTTTCACCGCTGTGCGCCACAGTTGCTCCACGACTTTGCTTCTTCTTCTTCATCAGGTCAGAAGTTCAGTCAGGCAAGTCTTTCTGTGCGCGTGCGTGACTCGTGCGGCCCTTTTTGTGCAAACCGTGGGGACGGATCGCGCGATAAGGTGAATTATTCGAATCGTCTTTAGCACTCCAAATTCGATCAGGCAGCAGGTGCAGGGTCGTATGGATTTGGAGCTTTGGACGGACCAGAGGAGGGACAGGATTAGTGGGGCTACAGTAAAGCATCAGAGGAATCGCCATCAGCCTATCTAGTAGTACTACTGTATGTTGGGTCTCTTGAATAAGTCGGTCAGTCGTTGTGGTCACCATTCACCAATGTACAAATTAAGCAGGAGATTAAAATACTACTGTACCATTCATTAATGTAGAATGAAAACGGGAAGTGGGTATTACTGATTCGATGACTAAAACGAGAAGAAAAGGATGTAATAGTAAAGAGATTTAGTGAACTTCACTTTAAAAATATAGTTTTTTGGATAAATTTTTGGACTAGAACTTTAGTCTTTAGGGTGAAGGACAGAGGGGAATAATGTTTATGCATGATAACTTGGGTTGGGCTTGGGCACACGGATTACACCTCTAGTCAACTGGACTAAGTTATACCCCTGACTACTTTAATGGAAGCAAAGTGGAAAATTGGCAGGTTAGTAGTCAGAAAGACACATTCAGCGCTTCTGCTAAAGCTAGTAAAGTCTCTTGAAGCGAAGACAAGCATTCCTAATATTTTAGGAAGTATTCCCAATATTTTAGGTGTAGTACTATATGGAGGGCGTGAAGACGTCAACGATTATCCACGGGCCTTACTTTACTGTTTTTTTTTTTGAGAACATTACTTTACAGCTATGATGCTATATCTGTTTATATATACAAGAATATATATATTTTTTACTATATGCACCTACACTCTTCTTCTTCTTTTTCGTTCACAAAAGATATTGCTTATAGCGGTGGTGGAAAATTTAACACTCAGTCTTTACCATTTATTTCTTTTAAAGCTATTTATTTTTTCTAAAGTGGTATAGATATCATACCCTAATACAAACATAAAACACAGTTCCTACTACCCGACTCGTGTGTCACATTGTTGTATGAGTTAACTTTGTTTGAACGACTTACACGAGACGGTGCAATGTTCTATTTATAGAGTAGGAAAAAAATTACAAGATTGCAACTCTGGAAGGTCGTAACTAGGAAAAAGGAAAATATATCATCACCCACACACCGACAGCGCCAATACACAGGTCCGGGAGAAGGCTAGCACCGGACCAGTCGCCGCTAAGTGTGACCGACCGCCACTAGGCCAATAAAGGAATATAGACGAGATCGTCCAAAGAAACGCCTTTACAACCAACACAAAGCCCAACTCTATCTAGAGCGCGCTTGCACCAATCGTTTGAGAGGTTTCGGCAAGGGGATGCCTAGACGACATCTTCAGGGAGAGAAGCGACGGGAAAACCGCCACCGCCGTCCGTTAGGGTCTCAAAAGAGCCAAGATTGGGCTTTCGTCCGGCAACCCCCCTTGAGGAGTGAGACGACACGACAATGCCCTCAGGAGGGGGAATGAACCATCGTTGTTGGCCCGGCCAAGGCCGGGCTGGGTTTTCACCCGCTGCTCACCACTTGCGAGTCCACGCTGATGCACCGATGCTCCACCACTGTTCAAACTCTGCCGACATGTGGGGCCACTGCACCGGCGCCCCCCGCCGGCCAGCCTTCACGCGCCAAAGACTGCGCCACACCCGCCAGCAGCTCCTTGCACCGTGGTCGCCTCCTTCACCGCCAGCCGCGCCTCATCGTGTTGCGCCGGTCTCCTCCACCGGATGCACCTCTCGCGTCAATCTGGCCTCCAGCCCACGGCCGCGCCTTTCGTGCCAAGCCGGCCTCCGTCGCCCCCAGCAGCGCCTCTCACGTCGTGCCGACCTCCTCCACCGGACGCGCCTCTCGCGCCAATCCGGCCTCCCGCCATCGACTGCGCCAAGCCGACCTCCGACCCTCCTACAATCGCTGTCGCGCCGGCCAGATGCGGCCGTCTTCCTTGCCCCCGGCTAGCCGTCCGAGACCGCCATGCCTCCTCCAACCGCAGCCATGGTCACGCCTCCACTTGCCGCCGCTAGCGATCGTCTCACCACCGCTGCCGGCCGCACCACCATCCATTGATGTCACCGGCCACCCGCCGACTCCACCAGCCATCTACCGACCTGCAGCCACCGGCCGCCGCTCGGCAGTGAGCTCCACGCCGCTGTCCCACGCGCTCCGTACTGCCGCCGCGACGGTCGCTCGATCTGGCCACCGGATCCACCTCCGACTCTGCCGGATCCGCCACGCTGACGCCAAACCGTCGCCGTTGCCAACCCTGCCGTCATCGCCATCCCCGCCGCCACCGCCATCTCCACCGCTGTCGTCGCCATTCTGGCCGCCGTCGCCCACACCCCCCTTGCCCCTACCGTTGCCGTCTCCAGCCCTGCGCCGTCGCTGTCCCCACCGCCAGCCGCCACCCCGCTAGATCCGGCCACAGTGGCGCGGATTTGGCGGTCACCGTCGCCGCCGCACTAGAGGCTCCCCTTGCCGCTCGCGCAGGGAGAGGCGTGAAGCCCCACTGCCGCCGTCCTTGCGGCCACGCGGCTTTGCTGGCGGCCGCTCGGGTGGCGGCGAGGCAGAGGAGGAAGGTGGGGGAGGGGAGGAGGGGGTGACCGGGTTGGCCTCACGAGTCGCCCCTGGGGGAGAGCGACATGGGGGAGAAGATGCTGTACTTTATGAGTTAAACTTTATAACACTAATGGATCCATTAGTATATTATAAAGTTAACAAATACTGCATCCATCCAAAAATATTTGACACCAGTGCAGCTTTGTCAGTTTAATACACAAACAGCCCAAAAGCTGAATTAGCGCAACTCTACGATTCCAAACTCATCAAAAGATGGAAGTTGTGAAGAAGTATAAAGGAAATTGCATAGATGCGGAATACTTGCACCATCTTTTCTTAACGGTCTGTTTGGTAACCTGAGGGAAAGGGATTGGGAGTTTATATGAGGGAATTGATGATGAGATTAAGATGGGAATTTGATTTTTAATCCCAATATCTTGTTTGGTAGAGGCGATGAAAATTGATAGGGAGTTTAGTTGGAGATTAGATCATTTAAAAAAATGGATGGATGAGATTTGCTTAGACAAAGTAAAAAAGGAATTCCCTCCCAATTACCTGCCCCTACCAAGGTATTGAAAAGGAGGGAGTTCCTTCCTCAATTCCCCATCCCCATCCTACCAAAATTCCCATGTTTCCCAACCAAACAAAACACTTAATAGCCTTATCCCTCTAAACTCTCAATCCCTTCTAAAAACTCCCTCCAACCAAACAGGCCGTAAAGGAAAAGGTGGGGAAAGGAGCAAAATGATTGGCGCCTGTGGTCACTGCACACAAAATATGGACACCGCAAAAGAAAAAAATGTGGCGACGTCGTTTATGTGATAAAAAAACATAATTTATGATTTTCAATTAAAAGGCAAGAGGGAAAATTGTCCATGATTTTCAAACTAATAAAGGGAATAAAAAAACTAATAAGAGGAAAAAACCTGCACTACAGTACATAATTTACTCAGTGTCACAAAATGTCATTTTCCTATAACTTGTTCGTGGCAGTAGTGCATGGACGTCTGTTTGTGGCAGTGCACTCCCTCAATCGATTCATCCCAAATTCCCAATCTCGGACTCTATAGAAGGTGAAAGGTGCTTACCACCTAACAGGCAAACAGCATATATAGTATTAACACCTACAAGTGCAGTAGTCTGCTACACGAGTACAGAGTAGTAGTTTAAATTTTAAAACCAAGATTTTGCAGCAAATATTCTGTTGTAAGTAGTCTACCTAATTATGAATATAGACATGAAAGGGATCTTCTATCTGCCATGTTCCTTTCCTTTCCGTTTGAAAACTGTCTTGACCAGGCCACACACTTTGTGGCTGGGAAAAATATTTCAGAACTCCATTGGAAATTTCGCGGAATATGTAGGGGAATTGGATGGGAACCCAAGGTAAGCTGTGTTAGTATTTTCTTCAATAATGCTATGTACAGGAAATTAGAAAAGCAGATAGACTACTTGTCTTAAGTCAGGTACTTACATGGTTGGCAGCGTATCCTATGGAAACCAACCATACTGTGCAAACTTTGGAAACTCCCATCAAGATCTCTGGATGGGCATCCGATGGATAGGGGTGGAGGTGGGACAATTTTGTAAATAACCGCCCGCAATTAGCCTTGCTAATCTCCTTTTTTGCAAATCAACCCCCGCACTAACCCTGTTCGGCGCCCTAGGACGCGTCATCCGCGTCGCTTCCTTTCGACTCCGCCTCCCGTGATTCAAGACGACAACGACACCGCCCAGTGAATCGCCAGACGCCGCGAACGCGATGGAGCCCGGCAATGCCATGGACTCTGCGATCGAGTATGCTCGCGTGTCCAGCGACGCCATGGATTCCGGCGCGCGCGTCGACGCCGCCTACCAGTGCGTTTTCCAGGAATACGACGGGGACGCGCTCAAGGCCAACATCACGGCCATGGGGCCCCTGGTGCTGCCCACCTGGGATGAGCTGCTGTTCGTGCTCCTCCTTCCTCCTCTTGCTTGTCTGCTGAAGCTCATCACGGCCATGAAGCTGAAGCTCTGCTGTTGTTTGTTTTCTGCTGTTAAATGTACTCTTAAGATGAATTGAGCAATGTACTCTTGTGCGGCGCCCGCCATGGAATGCTTCTTGTAAACACTTTTTTTTACTAGTGACATCATTCAGCTTATTGCTCCTAATTTTCAGATCAATTGTGCTGCATGTACTTGCCAGGTCAATTTTGAGTTAATCACATTCCATTTTGAGTTATTTGAATATCTGCACAATCGTCTCTGTCCAGCTCGGCGCCCGCGGCATCTCCACTCGGCCAATGGCCACCTTCTCTTCACCACCGTTCACAGTCCCGGCCTTGCTACACTCCATCGCCACCGCTCACGCGACGGTGCCAGGGGCCGTTGCCGGAGAAGGACTGCGCCGCCAACTCACGGGCGGGCGGGCGCGGGCGACTCGCGAAGGAACAACGACGCAGCGAGAAACGAAGGGGCGGCGGGCGTCGGCGGCATCATGTGAGGCCCGCGACCCCGGCGGCGTCTGGCGATTCATTGGGCGGCGACGGCGTCGTCTTGAATCGCGGGAGGCGGAGTCGAAACGAAGCGACGCGGACGACGCGTCCAGGGCACCGGGAAAAATTTGATAATTTGACATTTTTTTCGTTGCCCAATTGCTTTAATTGACACTTGTGAAGATGACATGTGGGACCATCCGAGTGAATGAAAGTGGGCCAGGATGTCAAATAATCAAAACCCATTTAAAGGAGTGTTAAATTATCAAATCTCTCGGGGTTGATTTGCAAAAAATGAGGTTAAGCATACCACTTCGGAAAAGTAGAAAGGCACGGTGTTAAACCACAGGCCTTTAATGGAACTCGATCACTTATTAGACCGATATATGAAAGGCAACCTCTTTAGCTTTTCCACTCCCTCACCACACCAACCACTGTGTGATACTGAACACCCACACAATCTCGATTTTAAAGAGAGAGACTGCCATCGCCATCTCTTTGGACATGCATGTGTTAAGGACATAGCAAGGCTAATTGCAGGCAGTTATTTGCAAAATTGTCCCACCTCCACCCCTACCCATCGGATGCCGGGCTCTGCTATACATACGATAAACATCGTACGATTAGTGTACGATGCCTTCTAACCTCTAATGCATGCAGCAAATATAGGGTCCACAATGTTTCCATGGCCCAATCATTTATTATGCATGACTGGATCGTAACAATTTTATCGTATATACAGCAATTTCCATCGGATGCCCATCCAGAGATCTTGATTGGAGTTTTCAAAGTTTGCACAGGATGTCTGGTTTCCATAGGATACGCTGCCTACATAGTTATAGGGTAAGGAAGACGACGTCATGACGCTAACTGTGAGATATGGTCAACGTGCAAACATGCTAGCCTCGTCTTTCCGCTTATACTTATGTTTATCAGCCAAAATTTAAATTTTCAACCTTAAATTTGAAGTTGATTTTTGAGGTTTTTTTCAATCGAAGTTTATTTTTCAGCCTTTAATTTTAGATCGTTAAGAACACGTATATAAAATTTTTATTTACAGATTAATTTTCGTTTGTAAATATATTGTTGGCTTTTTCAGTTTTGTGTTTTACCTGTGGTGAAAAGAATAGTATAAACATCATGCACATATTCTGTTAGTCTGGTTAGCCTTGTGTTCTGTTTGTTCTGCCTTTCTGGTTTTTAAGAGAAGTTGCTCAGTAAAATCATATGACTAACAGACTAGTGCTGCAATCAACATATATACCATCAAGTAGAACAAAGATGCGGGAAGGCACTTGATTTACACTGATGGATAGAGCACTGGCATGAATAGATGAATGAAATGTTTGCAAGTCGAGTTCAATTACGTACCTGTTGGATGTTGGCTAATCATGTAGAGATCTAACCATTTGCACAAGAGTACTCTTCATTCTTCACAGATCAAGGACTGTAAAATTGAGCAACTAAAGGTTGTCGTCTCATAGAATTGTAGTATTTAAGAATCACATAACTCTTTGAACAGCAGCACAGTTTTAACCTACCACAGTGTCCAGTAGTGACCAAATCCATAACTAACAGTCAATAGAATCCATAACTAATATTTCCTATCTCCAGTTCCCTTCCATCAGACCACGGGCAGAAAACTGAATTAATGGATAAACTCTACCATTTTCTACATTCCCAATGAGTATACTCACTTAAGGGCAATGATGATGAGTACATGAGATAGCTCAACTTAAATTGGAGACCATCTTGTTCAGAAGTTTCAGTCTTTCACCCACACTGGTAACTTGACAAACATGAGCCACACATAGTGGACTGTTTCTCTCCATACTCCTAACTCCTTAGTGACATGCAGGAGTACTGCATGTTTCTAATATGTGATCATCATTTTCCTTTTTTCATCAACCTATTGTCCTTATCAGCTTGAGAAGTGGCTTATTTCATGTCAGCACTAACACAGTAGCTCAAACGTACTTTCATGTATAAAGGGCTTCCATTAAGTCATGATGTTGATATTTTGAGTTGCAAACATGTCCCATTTGCTCTTCCTTTCATTAAGCACCTATATTTACCTTCAAATTATATATTGCACTGAGTGTATATCACCAGACACACTTAACTGCTAAGCAATACAAAATCTGCATCCATTATATGAAATTGATCATCCAGATCTTGGTTCAGAGACATTAACATCAAATTCAACTGAACTATATCCAGGAAGCTTGTCAACTTTTACTTCCTTCATGAAGCCTCTTATTCTCTCTGCATCACTATACCTCCCAGCATCTGAATATATGTTTGCCAAGCTCATGAAGTAACCACTCTTTGAAGGTGACATGCCCATCAACTTCTTTGAAATTCGTTCAGCAGCTTCCATTTCCCCATGCACTCGGCAGGCTGCTAATACACCTCCAAGCATGGCCTCATCAGGCTCGAAAGGCATTTCCTCTATGAGCTTAACTGCAGCAACAACACGGCCATCCCTTCCTAGCGCATCAGCCATGCAAGAGTAGTGTTTGAGCTCAGGTTTCACGCCATGCCGTTTCATCCCCTCGAATATTGCATAAGCTTTGTCAACCATGCCAGAATGCGCACAAGCTGACAGTGCCCCAAGAAAAGTGACAGAGTTCGGTCTCACTCCCTCAGCAGCCATTTCATCAAAAAGCCTCAATGCAACATCAGAACGCCCATTCAGACCATGGCCAAGAATAAGCGCACTCCAGGATATAACATCCCGCCTGGGCATCCCTGCGAACACCCTCTCGGCGAACGCAAATTCTCCGCACTTAACGTACATGTCCACGAGCGCGTTCCCAAGCGACAGAGGCATCCCAGGGAGCCTCCGAATGCAGCATGCGTGAACACTCCTCCCGTGGCGGCGCCACCCAATCTGTCCGCAGGCGAGAAGTGAGCTGACCATGACCACCGCGTCAAGCTGCACCCTGGCCGCCACCATCCCCTGGAAGAACCGCAGCGCCGCCTCGGGATGCCCGCCCTGAGCGTACGCGGACAGCATGGAGGTCCACAGGACGGCGTCTCGCTCGCGCATTCCATCGAACAGCCTCCGGGCGTCGGGGAGGTTGCACAGGCCCGAGTAGCAGAGCACCAGCGCGGACGCCACGAAGAGGTTACCCTGGGCCCCGATCTTGAGGGCCAGCGCGTGGGCGGAGGCGGCGAGCGCCGACGAGCCGGTGAGCGCGCAGGAGCGGAGGACAGGTGGGAGGGTGAAGTGGTCGGGCGGCACACCCCGCGCGAGCATGTCGCGGAAGGCGCGCAGCGCGTCCGCGGGACGGCCCGAGCGCGCGAGCGAGGTGACGAGCGCGCTGAGGGAGGCGAGCGTGGCGGGGGCGGGGGCGGGGGCGGGCGGCGGCATGCCGAGCGGTTGCGCGACGCCGCCGGGCGCCGGAGGTTGGGTTTCAGGGGCCGTTTGGATTGAGGCTAACTTTGCCATAACTCGATTTACCATAATTGTGACAAGCCATACAAAATGTGGCCAATAATTTGTTGGCCATAACTATGGCAAACTTTGGCTAGCAAATGAGAGTATTACGTGTGGGCCAATGTGCTAATAAAGTGTGGATTGACTCAACTGCGGCACGCAACCAAATACTAGCCTAAAAAATTCTGGCACGCCTAAGGTTTGGTGTGGCAAACTGAGGCCACCGACCAAACAGCCCCCTCAGTTTCACCGGTGTGGTTGGGCTGGGGCAATGTGGGCCATATGGGCACTGGTGTTAGTCTACTTCCTCTCCCATGGTCCATGGGTATATCGGCCCACGTACGATTGGTCAATAGAAAATGTGGCCATCAAGCAATGGAAAATCTATACTAGTACTAGATATAGGTCCTGTTCAGGGAACTTGTTCTAGCTGCAGCTTTTCCCAAAAGCTGCTTCTACTAGAAGCTGCCCTAAACAGTCCACAACTTCTGAGAATATGTAGTTACAGATTCTGAAAAATGAACTAAGAAGCCAGAAGCTGGAGAAGCTGGGTTTCAGAGATTTTCCATATTCCTAGAAGCTGGCTACCAAACAGCTGTTTCTCAGAATTTAAAGCTTTCCCGAACAAGCCCATACAACCTTCTTCAATTATTAGTGCCGGTTTCACTCGAGTAAGAAAGCTTGGATTTTCCAACCATAGCTGAGGGAAGTATTATAGACTTTTTCCTCAATGAATTTAGCTGAAATAACGGCACACCATCGCTTTTGTAGTTCTGTTTTGAACGGATTTAACACAGCCTACAATAAATTCACGTCCATCCCAGAAATAAAAAGTCGATAAGCACCATGGCCCGAAAAGAAAGAAGCCCATAGCATAAATACGGCCCACGTAAGTGCAAATATATAGAAGGAAAAAAGTTTACTTAGATCCCTCGTATTGTCATCGAGTTTACTTACAATGAGTTCTGAACTAAAGGTGAGGAACAAGAGTTTAAGATTGCTGATTTACTGCCCGCCCGTGATCAAACAATCTGAAGTTTATTTGCAACTCTATATGTCGTAGTTTATTTTATAGCATTTGCTTTGGAGTTTGTAAAGTTACATATAAATTTTAGTCACAAATAATCTTTTTATTTGGTCATAAACAATTCGGATAGACATATGAATAAGGAAAACAATATGTTTGGAACTCTGTATATCGTAGTTTATTTCGTAGTATTTACTTTTGAGTCATTAAGCATACATAAATAAAAATTTTACTCATAAATATTTTTTTATTTAATAATAAATGATTCGAGTAAACATATGAAATTTTTATTCATTAATAAACAATTGGGATAAACATATCAATAAGAGAAAAGATGGGGCTGCGTGTATAAGGTGGTGTTCTTTTCTCCTGAAGATGAAGATGAAGATTAAGTTTTTTACGTAAAACGGGATGGTATAAACGTATGATTGATTGAGTTTAAATTATTACAAACTTAAAAAATAGATTAATATAATATTTCAGAGCAACTTTCATATAGAAAGTTTTCGTACGAAATACACGTTTAACAAAAAAAAAATCTTAATCTTCATCTGATTCTTATAGAAGAAAAGAACGGAGCTAAGTGGCCTATGCGGCAAGGCGAAGGCCAACACCGGCCGACGAGAACACCACCACCGCTGATGCCGGATGCGTTAACGCGCGGAACAACCACGTTTGCACGTTCCCGGCGCACGGCTTACCGTGCGCTGTTTGCACAGGACGTTTGCTCTCTCGGGCGGCGCGGGACGCGACAGCAACCCGATCGAGCGCCTTAATTTTTCCGGCGAGCGAAAGTGCAACTGCAACCCCGGTACGGTACCAACAAACCCTTTTCGCTACTCATACCGTACCGCTGACGAAACGATACGTTATGGAGTTCTGCTACACAGATAAACTTTTGCATATAATTGTCATGCGTAAAGTAAATATGAACACCATCGGAACACGAAGACGAACCACGGCCGCATGCGTATATAGTGCTGCTGCTCTGTTTCGGCAGGATCGACATGCGCGCGTGTACATATATGTCTACGTGACGACGACGGGAAATGCAAAACCATCGTTGAATTGTTCATGTCGTTGACATAACTAAGAAACGGGCTGATCGAGTAGCGAATTGCCATCTGCGAGAATTGCTCCCTCGTCGATCGTACTGATCGAGCCCACGGCCACGACAATGTCGACGCTTTGTACGTTTTCCATTTTTTTAAAAAACAAGTTGTAGAAAAGTTATTTTTAAAAATCATATTAATCTAATGAATTGTTATGTTTTATGTGTGCGAGGGATCAGCTTCCAACACAAACTAACCAACACAGCCTAATTAAGCTAGCTAGCTAGCGTTTACATGTGTAAACTTGTAATGAATGCACAAGTTGTCCACGTCTCCGCATGCCGACTTCCAGCCCCCCACGGCCAAAATGTACGATCAGTACGTATCCGTCCGATGAAATGACAGTTAGGAAACTTAAGATGATCAATCTACTATGGATTATCCCACGCATTTTTTGTTTTTGAATTTATTTCTTTCCGTATTTTCCCCATTTGAGCGACTTTACTCCCCGTGGAAAGATACCAGATTTATATGTGGTAGGTATTAATTAAGAGCTACCGAATTTTAAATGTTAGAAATTACTTGAAAAAAATGTCTGTGCGTTGCAACAGGTGAAGGTTATTTTAATCTTATTATTGTTATATGGTTTAGTTAAAGTGAAATTAAATGTGGGAATTCGCTTGAATATATATATTTTTAGAAAATTATGAGTTACGAGAAACACCTAGGGGTCTTCCGGCTAGCTCCATAAGGTGGTGGACTAGACGGACCTGGGTTCGAAGTCTCACCCATTTTAATTTTTTGATATTAGGTCCTTCCCTAATATTTGCTTCTTTTTTTAAAGTCATAAGCTACAGTTAGTAGTTCGTTCATCTCAAGTTAGCATGCACGTTTTTCTAAAAGAGATTTCTTATATGAATATGTATTTTCAAAAGTAAATAAACTTTAAAACTGAGTCAAATACGGATATGTATTTCCAAAAGCGAACGAACATCAAACTGAGTCATACACGGATAACGTAATAAAATACCGGCAAAAACATTTTCAATTTTTATAATAGTAGATATTGTCTCTTGATACTTGACGGTATAATTTCTCTTCTTATTTATAGTATGTGCTTCTAGGGATGCGGTAAATGATAAATAAACTCATTTTATTTCTCAACCTAAAGAAATAGAACTAATTAAGTGGCCAATTGATAATCTCACCCTTAAAACCAGGTTCATACCTAAAAAGACAGGATGGAGATAGTACTACCGTAAAATCACCCCGATACCATGGGTTTGAAAACAGCCGACGGTCCTACACGATGTCCCTATTGGTGGAAAAGAAAAAATAAATAACAAAAAAATTCACAATTTTTCCACCCGCATAAAAAATAGTGATTTTTCATACACATTCCGGCAGATGGGCAGCTCAACCACACATAAAAATAGGACCTGATTGTTTAGGAAAATGGTTTTTGTACTAGTGATTATCACAAATTCACAATCAACATTCACCATTCACAATTAGTAACAATCAAGAACAGAGAACAGAGCTCCCATTCACAACATAGATCAACACTTCAAGAGCAATTAAATGAACACGAAATGAGTTGTCGATCTGCTGCTATCTTCACCCAGCTCATTTCGTGTTAATTTATTGTTTTTGTTGATCTGCTGCTAACTTCACCCAAGCCAGATGTCGCTATTGAGTGCTGACCCCTCCCCTCCCTTCTCCCCAGCCTTCCTCCCTCTTCCTTGCCCTCCCAGCATGCTAGCTTGAGAAAGTGGCACGGGGTCATATCCAAGCGTGTCAGGAGAAGGGATGAGAGAGAGGGAAGAGGAGAATGAGGAAGGCAAGTTTATTGTTATTGTTGTCTTCTTATTATGGTCATTGTCAGTTTGCTGGGTTTAAAAAATTTTATGATTCTCGATTGCCTAACAATATATGCACTGCCACCTCGGCACTTAGCATTTGCGAGCCATCTTCCCACCTCCCTTTTCCTCCATACCCCCGTCCTCAGCCGAAATTGGCTAGAATAGGTGACGTGACGTGGGTCAACCAATTAACTTCTTAGCATCCCAAGGACATGTCTCTTAGTCTCCATCCTTGACTAGATGTAGATAAATGAGACAATGGTGGTTGGATCTAGTCAATCGAAGAAGGGGAGATGAGGTGGTGGGAGAGGAGGAGGCTACCACACGTCATCATCCTCCACCTCCTTGAATCCACTGGGGTGGTCATTGTTGAAGCCACCGAGCCATGGCTTTCGTCATCACCGCCATGCCTCCTAGTGCTCTACCCCTCATCCACCACCTCCAGGTGCCCAGATCTGTAGGCAAGAAGTCCCTGCTAGATCTAGCAGTCTGGATAAGAAAGAGGGGATCTAAAGAGGCTCTCACCCCCTCTCAGTGTGTGGCTTAAATTCATCCTTGCTTAGATAGAATCTAAAAAAATATCACTACCAATTTTTGATAAAAACCCACAATATAATTGTTTGTTTGTGGGTTGAACAGTAGAGATTCTTCAGGGCGGAAATTCAATATGAACTGGTAATGCTAAACTGTTATTACCGGTTTTTAATTAGAACCGGTAGTAATAACCGGTTTCAACATGCGTGTTTTTTTAGTGAGGTCATGGTTATGGATATGTAGCACGAGCACTCTTATGATGAATGCAGTGACATGACAAGTGTTGTAAAAATGCTTGATAATTAGAATTTATTTTGTGCTCTAGCTGTTCTTGTGTTTTTGACAATACGCTGAAGGTTTGCTCATCATTTTATTTTGAGAAAATCCCCTATGTACCCATAAAAGTTCACCTAATCCCTTCTATATCTCTGAATTTTACTCAATACCTTACATACTCCTGAATTTTAGTTTTGATCCCTTCCATGCCCTTTCCGCTAGTTGATCGTTAGTTGACCGTTAAATTCTTTTGAAAAAAGTCCATTTTGCCCTTTGCTATGAAGAAACATAATAAATTAATGAAGTATATTGTTGGAATGTAAAAATTTATTGGATGAGACTATTATATTTATGAGTATGTGATGCACCATATTATTTGTGACAAATTTACTTTTACATATGATATAAAAAGTTAATACTTATTTATTAGTTATTAAAAGTTCTTTTATGTAGCATATGTGTTTTCATAATAATACAACAGATTTGTTTATTACTATCAGAACACATATGCTAAAAAAATCTTTTAATAACTAATAAATAATTATTAATTTTTTTATGTCATATCTAAAAGTATATTTATCGCAAATAATATGGTGCATAACTATCTCATAAACATAATAGTCTTTCTATGCTCCAACAATATACTCTATTAATTTATATGCTTCTTTATTCAAAGGGAAAAATAGACTTTTTCATAAGAATTTAACGGTCAACTAACGGTCAACTAGCGGAAAGGGCATGGAAGGGATCCAAACTAAAATTCAGGGGTATGTAAAGGATTGAGCAAAATTCAGGGGTACCGAAGGGATTATGTGAACATTCAGGATACACAGGGGATTTTCTCTCTTATTTTATTGAAAGAAAGAAACGGATATTTGCAGTGGTGCGGAGTGTCTAGTCCACCCAACTGTTTTTGTTTTGCCTGGTCGACGACCTCACAGGCACCGGTGGATTTATTGCTCCATGACCGCGGACAGATGTCCGGGCTTTTCATAAAAAAGAAGAAACTCAAAAAAATGTTTTCTAATGATTGAAGGTATGTTTTGTTTTAATAAATGCTAGATGTGGTTTGGTTTGCATGTATCTAGTTTTATTATATACATATATTTTTTTGCGGGATATATACGTTTATAAAATCACTGTCCGTAGACAAGGTTGTTAGGTTCCTTCCAAATTAACCATGCTCTAGTGTGATAATTGTATCAAAGCCTTGTTGCTGTCCCTTTGGTACCATCTTCCGACTGTCGCACAACCAAGCGTGGAAAGATACAACGTTCAATGGCAAGTAGCTTGTGTGCCCGAGTGCGTCGAGATTATCTACCATAGCTGCCTCGATTTAAGGCAGTCCACCAAGATGTGGTCAACGGTTTCCTCGTGTTGATCGCAAAGTACACAATGACCTGGATGAGGTAGCCCTCGATTGATCAGCCTGTAACATCAACGTAGCACCACTAGCCAGAGGAAGTATCTGCAGCGTGGTGGTGCCAACGATTTCCAAATGGGTGATGATTAGAAGGATATCAGTTATGCGTTTGCTAATTCTTCGAGCTTTCCCATTTCCAAATGAAACAATTGGGTGTAAAATCAAAGGTGTTTTTGATTATTATTCTGTGATGAACAATTGGCATTGGAGATTATTGGTTTTGATATTTGAAATTTATTTGCGAACTGGTTTTGGAGATGATTGAAATTTTCAGGTGATCTACAGGCACTGCTGGATATGTGGTCCGGTCAGACCAGGCAGTGATTGCCAGTCAGACCAGCTTGTATTGCGCGGTCAGACCGGCGCAGCCCGCGGTCTGACCGGCCGACACTGTGTTGGTTTCGGTTTCGGGTTGTTTATTTGGATATCCGTGATTGTTTCATGATTATGGCTTCTAGATGATACTATGCATATGTAATACTATTGTTTGCTACTAATGAGTCAAGTTGGGGATAGCTTGGTCTCGGAATATGGTTTCTTTGTTTGTTCTATGTGTAGGTGACTCGATGTCGGGAGAGTATTTGCGGTGATGGACCAGGAGTCGGCTTGGGGATAAGACGATATCCATGGTGGTCAGAGATCATGCGGGACACTAAGGCTAGAGTTTAATGCACATGGTTGGTGAAGATTCCATATGACATACGATGGAGGTATTGCGTGTGTATGGGATGCGGGGTCAAATTTGGAAGGACTCCAAATTTGGTATGATTGGTTATGTAAAGTTTGTTTTTTGTACGAGAAGGTTCCCTATGGGGATTAGGACTTCTAGTATGAGTTTGGTTCGTGGCTTTATACTGCCTACCTCATGTATAAATAGGGAGGGAGCGTGAGGTTTCCCGGTATCGCTTTTGCGAGGGGTTTCGAGTTTAGTCGATATTTTTGTAAGGAGTGTTGTTGGTGCATTTTGTAAACACAGAGAGAATCAATAAAGTCATCATCCATTTTAAGAGTTCTTCAATTTGTGTTTTCTTGGGTTCGGCGGTTTAACCGGCAACATACCGGCGGCAAGGCAGCGGTCAGACCGGCGACGGAGACAGGAAGCAGAGGCAGATCATCTTCGGTCAGACCGATCTACATCGAATTTGAGGGTAACTTTTTATTCCGCGAAAAGTTTGTGTTTTTGGGCATACCGACCATTCACCCCCCTCTGGTTGACTTAGTTCTTGTGCTTCGATCCTACAAGTGATATCAGAGCCTTGTTTTCTTCTTTGAATTTTAAGTGATCTAGAGTTTTTTGCCATAGCTGCTAAGTTTACAACTAAGCCTCATGTTTTCGATGGAACAGATTTTTCTCATTGGTGTAGTAGGATCAATCTTACATAATGGCTGAGGATTATGATATTTGGAGAAAAGTTTCTCATCCTTATGTGATTCCTGAACAAGTTAATACTGCTACTTTAAAAACTGATTTTGAACAAAATTAAAATTGCAAAGCTCGTAATATTCTTTTGAGTGGGTTTTCTCGTTCGGATTATGATCGTGTTTCTCATCTTCAAACCGCCAATGAGATTAGCATTGCTTTGAGTAATTTTTATCAAGGAACTAATAACATCAAAGAACTTCATCGAGATCTTTTCAAAAAGGAGTACATTAAATTTGAGATAAAACCTGGAGAAGCTTTGGATGACTATCTTTCTAGGTTTAACAAAATTTTGAGTGATCTTAGATCTATTGATTCTTCTTATGATGTTAACTATACACAATCTGAGGTTTCTCGCCACTTTTTGAATGGTCTTGACATGTCTATTTGGGAGATGAAAGTTTCATCTATTCAGGATTCTGTTGATATGTGTACTTTGACTTTGGATTCGCTTTACACAAAACTGAAAACACATGAGATAAATATTCTTTGTCGTAAAATTAATTCTAAGTCAAGTGTTTTGGTTTCTTCCTCAACTTCTTTGAATGTTGATCCTACATTGGGTTGATCCGTAAGAACGGCGGTTGCTTTGATCAGCAACTACATCCTGTAAAAACCATGATTTTTATAAGTGCCACGATAATAATTCCATTGATCAAGGGCCATAAAGGATTTATTAGCCCATCCCCAACCTTACATGTTATCTAGTGTCCATAGTATTTAATATATTGTCATATAAGAAAAAAAAATCTAATGTGGCAAGAGAGTTAATAAGAAGAGAGATAAAAAGATAAAAAAATATTTTTCATGCAATAAACCATCTCTATACAAGAACTAAGAATGAAAATAAGGGGATAGGTGGATAAAAGAAAAGAGAAGAGAGGGGATTGTATGAGAATTTAAGGTGAAAACACCATCTATTATATATATATATATATATATTATATATATATATATATATAGTTTCTATACACTTCACACACTTGCGAACACAATAGCTAGCCGACCAAACCATTCATCGATCTTTTTTGCGATAAGGACCAAACCATTCATTGATCTTTTTTGCGATAAGGAAATAAAGGAAACGACTGTTTTTTTAATGACAAATGGAATCAGAGAAGCCAATGAGCCCATTCGACATGCATCCTTCTTTTGTGTCTGACGGGCATTAGCTCTCTTTGCTTTGCTAGGCTTAAATAATGTTAGAATTAGACCGGCACCTGTAGACATTTGGACCACCATATTGGTGATGAGGTAGTCTCCACTGAAAATAAAGCCATTTTTTCTTTACAAAAATGTTCTTGTAGGCAATGTAGGTTATCTCATAGCCAGTGCCTTAAACAACAAACGAAATGTGCATCAGTGCTAGTACCAGAGATAGTCGTAGTGATGCAGGGCCTATCCTGCATATTCAGAACGCAAAGCAACCAATGGAGACCAACTGTTCATGCAAAATGCAGAGCATCTCTTTCTGTTCATCTCTCTGTTCGTTTGGAGTATGTAGCCAGTTTATAGCTAGCTGCTAAAGGAAGAGCACCACACCGATCGTCACTTGAGTGGAGTGGGAGCTCGCTTGATTGAACGTAAAGATTCAATCTTTTTGGCGACGCAAAGATGAATCTCTGACCAGGGATCTGATCGGCTATCTGAATATTGTTATCTGGCTCTTTAATTTGCACGATCAAACGAGCGACCAGTGAGCAATTGATAAATCAATACGGGCGATGAAGACACGGCGCAGATGAAATCAAAGGTGAGTGGATGCGTGCACTCATGCTGTCTAGCTCGAGCAATGGCGCGACAAAGAAGGATGCAGGCAGCGTAAAAGGTGATCCGCTCCAATGGCTCCATCGGTCAAGGAGGGAGCAGCAAGAAGCAAAGCTTGGTGGAGGCAGCTCATGGATTTGATATGCGTTGCTCTCAATCATGCAAATTATGGTAGTATATACAAGGACATGGTTAAAGTCCATAGCACATTGCCAAAGTCTCTTGGCTAGGTTATGCATGCACATTGAACAAAGTTTTCTGAATATAATCTTGTAAACATCTGAAGTCCATTGAGGAGAAGAAAGAACATGCATAATTGGCCATCCAATTTATCTGCACTTTGATCTTTCGAAAAAAAAAATCTGCACTTTAATGGGAAGACATGAGATGGTGATGAATTCATGAATGCAATGCTGAAACAAACAGCTTTGCTTTGGCCTTTGGTAGATGTACTGCTACTTACCGTTACCGGATTAAGTCCTATCAACCAGCAATCAACAAACTAAAACTCCGGCTCCCATACGATTGCCTATTCAGCCAAAAAAAAAAAGCCAAATTTAAATTTTCAAACTTAATTTTGACATTGATTTTGAGATATTTTCAACGTAGTTTCTTTTTCAGCATTGGCTTTTAAGTCACTGAGGACACATATATAAAAGTTTTACCTACAAATTCATTTTTATTCTCTAATAAGCCATTTTGGCTTATTTAGAAAAAAGACAAACGATGAGGCCCTCCCTCTGTTTTATGTTTAAGTCGCTTTGACTCCAGTCAAACTTAAATATTTAAATTTAACAACATCTATAACATCAAATTAATTCCATTAAATATAACATTGAATATATTTTGATAATATATTTGTTTAGTGATAAAAATATTGCTATATTTTTTATAAATTTTATTAAACTTGAAAAAATTTGAATAAGAAAAAATCAAAGTGACTTATAATATAAAACGGAGGAATATCAGTGATTAATTCATTACAACATGTCTTCTTTTTTCTTCCAAGAACAAAACTTAATACTACCTCCGTTTCAAGATATAAAACGTTTTGGACTTTGGTCAAAGTCAAACTGCATCAAGTTTGACTAAGTTTGTAAAAAATAATAAAAATATTTTTAACCCAAGATAAATTTATTATAAAAATATATTCAATTATTGATTTAATGAAACTAATTTGATATTATAAATATTACTATATTTATCTATAAACTTAGTCAAACTTAAATCAGTTTGACTTTGAACAAGTTAAAACGTTTTATAATCTAAAACGGGGAGTAGCTGTCTACACGTTGAGAGGCTGATGAGGTAAACCATTTTCGTTATCTAACCTCCTTAACGAAAATGTGTCTGCCGTGTCATTCATTTAGCCATTAGCACGCATTGCGAAACTTTAAAATTAATCCAACGCATCATAACTTAAGTACAAACATAGATAATTGGAGAACATATATATCCTATTCACGTAAACCCTCACATGTACACACCGTTCCCACCAACTAACAATATTACCAAAAAATCTAGAAAAAAATATACATGTAATTTCAACAATATTGCATCTACATGTAAAGTCTCATCTTCAAATCTACCATACATAGAGAGTAAAAATAATAATCTTTTGATGGATTTATAGCCTTAAGATTGTCGGGGTTTTTTTACGCCTAAAATATAATGAATTTAAGTTTAAGATTTTACATATAGGTGTAATACTATTGAATATATACACATTTTTTTTCTAGATTTTTTTAGTAATATTTGTTAGTTGGAGTGTATAAAGTGTGCACTCGGAGTTTTTATGCATAGGATATGTTCGGGATAACTGTTTCTTCGAAAAAAGTATAGATATCTGAAAGTAAATGCGCTAGTACTTTTTCCCTTCATTGTCATTTTTTTCAGAAACAGATACCAAAAAGTTAGCACAAGTACTAGTACCTCATTATCTAAAACAAAAGCACTAGTACTACCTGAAATTGAGATCAAGCTAGCACAACTGAGCAAGCAAATGCTAATTTCTCCAGGACTTCTTCTGAAGCTTTTGTCAATTTCCCGTTCCTTTAACGTGGTAAACTGGTAACCTTTCCTGGAAAGATAATAGTTACGTGTTATCTGCTCAGCTGTTCAAGTGTTTATGGTAACTGATCCAGACAAATCGGAGTAAAGTTTCGATTCCTTCTTATGTGCTTTCCAAAGAGGAACTGAAGTAGAAACTCTGCTCGGATCTTGCGCACCTAGTACAATTATTAGCTAGAAAATGCTTCTCAAGCTTATGGATCAGTTCAACAAAGCACTAATATAAGCAGAGGAAGAACTGGCAAGAAAAACTGAGGAAAGAGCATACGACAAAGCTAAGTGCCTTAAGTCTGATATCAAAAAAAGAAAAAAGTGCCTTAAGTCACAACTGACACGGTGACACTGGGATGGCATTCACTTCTTTTTTTTCTTTAGGCATTCAGTAATGCAGCAGAGAAAGTGCAAACTTTGTACAGATGATTGATTGCTCTGATTGTGCTACTTTTGCTTAGCCAAGGATAATATATGTGATTTGCAGACTATGTAAACAAGGTAGTCTGGCACATGGCATTACGAAATTTATATATGTGTTTGTTGAAGGATGATTGCTTCTTGTAGTTCGATTAGAATTGTGCTCCTAAAGAGCAAGTACTATACGGGCTCATGTGTTATCTCTAAAAGTGCCACGTAAAATTAGATAATGAGATGGAAAATAGAAATGGAGAGGGAGGACGAACCACCTTTTATACAAGTAGCAACCTCTACACAATATTTAAGAAAAGTGGAAATAGAAAGTGAATAATGTGAGAGAAAGTCAATTAAAGAAGATTTTAGAGTTCGTGTACGTAACGTATTATACATGTTGTCTTTATAGATTTTTTTTTTAGAGAAGGGGATTTTTAACCCCAAAAAGTGGAAATAGAAAATGAATAGTGTGTGAGAGAGAGTCAATTAAAGAAGATTTTAGAGTTTGTGTGCTACAGGTAACATATTGTACATATTGTCTTTATAGATTTTTTTTTAGAGAAGGGGATTTTTTTACTCGACCTCTACATCCATCCTTTGCTACTATGAAGATTTGAACTCAGGACTGCTACTAAAGTCATTGCAACTATTAGGCCACATGTCTTTTCGTTTATAGATGATATAGTTAAAATTAGAGATGGTAGTCACCTTCAATATAAAACTTGCTCTAAATATTACTGATGATTAAAGTATTTAACTTCGATGTACACGTGGGCAGACACTGTGTGCAACAAAGACACTTATGTCCGTAGATCATATTGGGTTCTTTGCTTGTTGTATGGGATGGTCAAAAGAGCCAACAATTAGATAGCACTTTTGATGGAAAACTATGTTTTGGCAGATTCAAACTTCAGAGAGACGGAGTTGTTCAAAACTGTACAAGAAATGAAGTTCTGACAACAAATGAGCAGTCGTTGTGCACTTGTGCTTCATAGTATTTCTACTCAATGGAAGAGTACAAGAGGATAAATAAATCTGAAGTTATTCAGCTTTTCAGATAGAAGTTTTTTTACTAGTAGGCTATAATAAATTAACCTTATGTTTCCAACCTTTCAGAAGAATTCATCACTTTAGTCTGTTCCTGATAATACATATCTTTTTCTCATCCTATGGGTATATGTGTTTCATGATAATTTTATGTGCTCCTTGTTAAGCAAAGGTCAGAATCCATTCTACTATCTTAAAATAATATGTGTTTCATGACTCTCATACAAGTTAATCGCACATATGTGACACTATTACCCCAAGATTTGTTCTTTTCCCTTTCCCTTCACCTCGAGAAAGTTAGAAAAAAATATTTGTTCTTTCCCCTTTCCCTTCACCTCGAGAAAGTTAGAAAAAAATGAGACCAATCTAGTAAGGACTAAATTAATTTTATATTAAGGTGGTGGTGAGGCTCGAACCCGTACCAGCTAGCTCACAGCTTGCGTTGCTAGCCGGGAAGACCCCGGGCCTTTCTTAAAAGGAAGTCGAGAAAGAAGAAATAATGGGACCAATCTAAAAAGTACTAGATTGATTTTGAATTAAGGAGGGGGTAAGGCTCGAACCAGGACCGACTAGCTCGCAGTTTGCGTTGCTAGCTGGGAAGACCCCGGGAGGGAGAATGCAACTGTGTAGCTCATGCTCTAGCGAATTTGGTTTTACATACTAAGCATTGCACAGTGTGGCTATGGAAGCTCTTTTTTATTCTACAACTTATTGTTGAGTAATTAATAAAGCATTTTCTTCCCTGAAAAAAGGTTGATCGCATATACTTAACACTATTACCCCAAGATTTGTTCTTTCCCCTTTCCCTTTCCTCCGAGATTACCACAGATTGTGGCAGAATATATCCCGGCTCGAATCAAAACCAGCCGTATATATTCAGAGAAAAATGTTTCCAGCACGAGCAAGCAGCCGTGAATCCCAGTTGCTCCTGCGAATGGAGTAATCGAATTCTACGTATACAGCTAATCTGCTCTTAATACGTATGCATCATATGCTTCTTCCCGGCATCTGAGAAACCAAGTAGTGCGCCTAGAGGAATCACTGCGACAATTAATCAGTCAATCAGCACGAAGCACGCACTGCAATTCTGCAAATGGCATAGCAGAAGGGAAGAACAGTAACTGCACGAGAAGGGCACTGTTGAAGAAACAGTCCCTCGAAAGAGATACCACATATTCAAATCCGTCGTGAGGATTTCCGGTCCCTCGTATATATTTTTTTTCTAAATTTAATGCACTGTTAGAGAAGGATGATAACTATTTATATGATGAATAAGGAGATAAATGGTCATTCCTCGAAGGATGAAAAGAATTTTCCACAGATAGCATCGCTGCTAGCTTGGCAAACTGCAAGCTGGCTCATCGCAGGGAGAGGTGGTATCTGACGAGCCCTGATCTCGAAGCTCATCTATGAAAGAAAAAGAACGAACTGCATCGACTGAAGGACTCTGATCTATCCATGTCACCATCTGTTTCCTATTTTTCTTTTAGTCTGTTTCCTATTTTTCTTTTAGAGTCATGCTTCCTATCTTTATAAGACTATGTACGAACAGATTGTGACTTGTGACTACTATTATTGACAGCACTGGTTTGGCTCAACGGCTCAAGAATTTTGAAGATTTTGGCTCTCTGACAGTGCTACATTTATCAAAAGACAAATAAAAGGAAATGCAATCGTAGCCTTGAACTCGAGAGCTTCCGGCCACAAAATTATTACAGAGGTTCAGCGTTCAGCCGTTCAGGCTATAGCATCACACATCGTGATGGTAAACAAACTAACTCATAAAAATGCATCAAAATTTGGATGAAGAAAATTATTAATTACTCACACTGTTTTATATTATAAAACACTTTAACTTTCCTCTTAGTCAAACTTGACCAAATTTATATAAGAATATAATAGCATTTTTAACCCAAAATAAACATATTATCAAATTATATTTAATATTAGATTTAATAAAACTAATTTAATGCTATAGATATTGCTACTTTTACAAACTTAATTGAACTTAAAAATGTTTGAATAGGAAAGAAAATCAAAACGATCTATCTATCTATTATATTATTAAAACAGCTTTGAAAGGAGGCATCACGTTCGCTGTGGGGGCTAGAAATTCCCACATTAATAGGAGAAAAAGAAAAAAAAGAAAAGAAGAGTCCGAGTAGAAATACTATCTAAAAATAGCTGAAATTCGGAATTAAAAATAAGTAATATTGAAAGAAGTTTCCATATGAGAACCCAATACGAGATTAATCAAAATTTAAAATAAAAATAAAATAAAATTTAAAACTAGAAAAAAAAAGAGTTCCAGTATAAATACAATTTAAAAATAACTGAAATTCGGAATTAAAAATAAGCAATATTGAAAGAAATTTCTATACAAGAACCCAATGCGAGATTAATCAAAATTCGAAATAAAAATTAAATAAAATCCATAATTATAAAAGAAAAGGATAGTCCAAGTAGGAATATAATTTTAAAATATTTGAAATTTAGAATTAAAAATAAGGAATATTAAAAGAAGAGTCCATATAAGAACCCAATACAAGCGCAATTAATTAAAATTGAGAATAAAAATAAAAATAAAATCCAAAATTAGAAAAAAAAAATAAAAGAAGAGTTCAAGTAGGAATATAATTTAAAATTAGCTAAAATTCGAAATTAAAAATAAACAATATTGAAAGTAGAATTCATATAAGAACCCAATACGAGATTAATTAAAATTCAGAATAAAAAATAAAATAATATCCAAAATTAGACAAATTAAAAGAGACTTCAAGTAGGAATACAATTTTGAAACAACTGAAATTGAAAATAAATCTATTATATTATTATTATGGTTGAGATCTATCCACATATTAGATGATATCAGAGTTGTAAAGCTAATAAAAGTCTACGATTTAAAATATAGAATATATAGGACGCAATTTATATATAAGAAATCAAAACGTATTAGGAAAGAAAACTAGACATATTAGGACAGAAATTAGGATAAGAAGCCGCTTCATTGAGTTTGGGGGGAAAAAAACTGGTCCGATTCAATAGAACTTTCAGCGATCCAGCCAAAGGATGGACTGCCAGACTGCAAGCTTCTGCCTGCTATAAACTAACAAGCGGAAGCTATGGGCAAGCCAAAATTTTGATGACTTAAGCATCGGCTATAGTTTTTGAAGCATGACAAATAACATACTAGCTTAATATTTATAGTTTGCAATACGTAGATGTCATTTATTATTTCTTATTAATCATGCCATACATATAATCAATAGTAAATTGCACACACGGTACAACAACTTGGCAGGTGGGTGCGATATAGTGCAAGAACTTAATAATTGAACGTCCGAGTGTAACAACTTGACAGGTGGGTGCGCTCTAGTACAAGAACTTAACAATTTAGTATTTTTAGTGTATCAACTTGGCTAAGCATAGGTAAGGTGAGTTTTTTTCATGAAGTCAATATGCCATTACATAGTAATCATACCTATATTTCTTTATAATATTAAATTTAATCTTTAAGAATTATACTGCATATAGTAGTACAATTTACATCCAATTACCTTTAAGATTTTTTTTTGTTTTCTTCAACTTCTCAAATATCAACCGAAATATAATAATTTCTACATCTAGTTTAATTGATTTTTAGTTATTAGTTATTATGGTAAAAATATAAATATACTTATACAAAATCCGCGCTAGTATATTGTCAAAATTAATACTTAAAAATTGAATTTATATAAAAATGCTCCAAATAATTAACTTGTCGCATAAGTTTTAAATTTATTGTATCAAAATTGTACCTACCTTATAAGTTGTTGCATTTATACGATCACTTATAAAGTTCTTATACTAAATTGCACCAAACTGCCAAGTTGTTGCACTAAAACACTCATTTCTTAGGTTATTGCACCTAATTGCACCAACCTGCCAAGTTGATGTACCGTGGATGCAATTTACTCTATAATCAATATTTACATGAAAGCTTAAAATTCAAGTATAAACATATTAAAACTTTTTTTAAAGCAATGACATAGATTAAAATATTATAATGTGAATACATCACATGTTTTTTATTAGATTGAATTTGGACATGAAATTTTGCAACAACGTAAGCCGTATAAGAAAGAGCAAATGCATAATAATACCAATTAGTTACAAATTACCATGATCGGTATTTTTATATACTTCAAAATTATTAAGACAACTTCGAAAGAAGATATCACGTACACTCTGGGATCTAGAAATTGAACCGAAGAAAAAAAATCTATACCGTAAGATCATGAATCGGACACGTGAAAGAGCATGGACTAGAATTTGATGTGTGCTTCGCAATAGCAATTGAAATCAAAATTGGATTAGGAAACTTAATTTATTACACGAGACAATCATGTCCTGTCCGTGTAGCTAAATTAGAAATCGTATATAGGCACAATTGACACGTCCTGTACAAAATCATGTGCAGGGGAGGCAAACCAGCTGGGCATCCAAATTCCTTCAGCCACGTTCAAGTTTTGCACTATCGCATAATCTCTAGAGGCAGCAGTATGCTTTTCTTTTTTAAAAACAATCCTAAGTAACAAGATTCCCTAATAGTTTTAGTATGCTTTTCTTTCTACATATTTACGGTCCATATGTATAGCTCATATACTCCGATGATGGGGCAGAGCTGAGAAGCGGCGGAAATTACCACATTAATCATAAAAAGTGAAATATTTAAAGGATCTAGATTTTAATGGTTTATATTGATCAATATAGTTTTATATAAACAAAATACATCAAAGTAATGTAAAAGAAAGCCTCTACGTTTGCTCTCAAGGTCTATAAGTAGAGTAGTGATGGTTGATAGGGCATCTAAAAATTATAAACAAAACCCCAAATAGAATCCCAATGACGATTAAGAGGAGGAACGACGGACAGGCCGTTAAGAAGCACGGTCACAGCGGTTGGCGGGACTTCTAGAAAATAAAAAATGAATTCCAACAATAGTTATGTTCAATTTTTAGAATCACAATGAAATAAAGAGTAGGAAGCGGACGGGCCATAGAGGAGCATAGTGGCATCGTTCAATGAGACTTCTAAAAATTATAAAAAATAAAACCCAACAAGACAATAAACCCTAAAAACTACAAGGTCCAACTTTTAAAGATTCGGAACTTCTAAAAAGTAAAAAAAAACAATGATAATCATGTTCGATTTTAAAATCTCAATGATAATAAAAAAGGGAGGCAACGGACGAGCCATAGAGAAGTACAATGGAAAAGCCGCTGACTGTTTGGCGGGACTTCTAGAAAGTAAAAAACGAACCCAAACGATAATTATGTTTAATTTTTAAAATCTCAATGACAATAAATAAAAGATACAATGGACGGGCCATAGAGAAGTATAATTATAATGTTTGACGGGACGTCTAGAAATTATAAAAACAAAACGCTAGAAATTATAAAAACAAAACCCAACGTGACAATAAACTCAAAAAACTATAAGATCCAATTTTTAAAGGTTCCAAGAGAATGAATAGAAATAGTGGTAGATTGAGCAAGCAAATAAAGAAGGAGATGACATAAGGGGTAGCAACTGTTGTGACTTTTAAAAAACTATATAATTAGAAACATGGGGGATGATAAGGTTTGATCTTTCAAAGTCTTAAGACAATGATATAGCTATTTAATAAATTTTAAGTAAAATCATACTAAAAAAATATATAATTTTGTTTGGGTGCTAACCGCGCAATTGCGCGGGCCACCCAGCTAGTTTATTATAAAACAGAGTGAGTACGTAGGCCTTGTTTAGCTAATGGGTTAGGAAAATGATTTCGATCTCACCCACTAAAAGACATATTTAAATCCTAATGATTCATTCTCCTTCTTTCATTTAATTCTAACCATTCATTCGTTTCGCAATCTCAATCTCACCCTCTCATTTCCTATTATCCATTCATTCATTCAAGCTTGCGGTGGTAGCGAATGATTTTTTTTTCTCGAGCCAAGGTGTGACCGGGCCGGTCAGTGCAGATGCTACGGACGAGTAGCATCAACCTAGCTACGAGTTTAGTAGAGATGCCCATGCATGATCGCTCAGGCAGTTGTTCAGTCACGGCTTGCTTAGTGCTGCGGTACGTGTAGATTCATGTAATTTTGCCTACTGCCGTCCCACTTGGAGGTCACGAAGAAATCCACGGATTCGGCGAATAAATCGCGTGCCGGCCGGCTGCCCGCCCCTCCTCCCGAATCGGCTATTACAGGTGTGCGGCGGCGGCAGGAGCTAGTATCCGCCCGCTGTGACGGAACGTGTTTCGCGCAACCTAGCGCGTGCAAAGAAGAAAGGACGTCCTCGCTGTGGCTTAGCTTTAGACAGTACTCCGCCCGTAGTATGATTTCTCTTCCTTTCTCCGCGTCGAGCTCGACGGGGAAATCTACAACGATATTTGGTTCGGGTTCTCGATGGCTGATGCTGGGGAAATTCTTTATTTTTTTCAATTACACGGTAGACATATACACGCGCACCAATCACTATACGTGTAGCAACATACTTACACCTCCATAAATATGTTCCCTAATACATACTCTAAGAGACGGAAATCAGCGGTGCATCTCTGATCTCATTAAAATCATGTTGAAAGACCACTTACATATGCGTAATATTCTTGAGTACCAGGATTTGAGCACTGGTAGGTGAAGTTCTACACCCATGATTATAATTTTATTTGAAAACTCTTTGATTTGAACCCGCGAAGAGAAGTCGCCTCGTTTATTCAAACACCATCAAAACAAATAATTAAGAAAAAACTTTTAAATTTTGATAATATTTGTAGAATATATATACTATCTTTGTCGTAAAATATAGCAACATAGAATGTCTAGTATATTGCTCTATAAAATGTTAAAGTCTAAATTCAACTCACATACGGAGAAATAAAAACAAGTTTAGCATATAAACAGTACACCAGTACTATTTGCACATGATTTGTATTATTTTTCATTTCTGACGTGTAGATTGAGTTTAAATTGATTTTTGATACACATGCCATTGTACCTGGCTGATAGGGACATCCCCAAAATTTGTTTCAGACTTTGTTTATTTACTTGGTGATCAGAAATTTAATCCTACTCTAGGATAGTAAGCATGAGCTCGTTGCTTATAGTATTTAAATTTTGTTTTAAAATATATTTCACCAACGCAACAATTCTTTTACCTAATTTCTCGCATTTTTTAAATCTCAACCAATTACAATAAATCCTTTATTTTATTTTAATCACTCGTTAATCTCCTTATTTTATTTTACTTATGTTCTTAATCTCCCTAAAAAAAACTTCGTGCTTATAATCGACACGGAGGGAGTATGCTTTTAAAGACCTTTGCCAATGCCGACAATTTGTTCTGTCAGAGCAAGGATTCCTCGCTACTACATAGCCCGTCATGCCTTTTTGTTCCCTTTTGTCTTCTCACTGTAATCATGTCCCAAAGGCAAATGTTTTCCAGGACAAATTGATTGTATCATTCGTTTGCCCTCCAAGATCTTCGGTGAAGCACCGACGCCTCCCGGAACCTAGGCAAGAGCCGCAAAAGAAGGAACAGCAGCAGAGGTGCCTACTTGCCATTGTACCTCTGATCAGTGGCAGAGCTTGGAGTGAAACTTTCAGAGGGCCAATACGACAATATAGTAGACTACAAAGTTTATTTGCGAGGCTATTTTTGCTAGTAATTTAGTCAAAGTCAAACTGCTTTAAGTTTGACCAAATTTATAGAAAAAAATAGTAATATTTTCAACCTAAAATAAATTCGTTATAGAAATATATTTAATTATTAATTTAATAAAACTAAATTGGTAATGTAAATATTACTATATTTGTCTATAAACTTGGCCAAACTTTAAGCAGTTTGACTTTTACCAAAGTTAAAACATCTATAACCTGAAACGGAGAGAGTAGCTATATATTATAAGCGGTAAAACTAAGTGACTTTGTATTCTTTAGGAAATTGGAGGGGATATGTCGTTGAGATGGCCTCAACCCTCAAGCTCCTCCCCTGCTTCAAGTCCCAATGGTTATGCAAATATTGTTTTACAAGCAGTAGATCCGTTTGTGTCAGCAGAACTTATACATGGGATTGGTAAGGAACTTGTGGATAATGGATTTCTCTAAAACCTAAATAAACCAAACGGTGAGGGTTGGCGCAACGGAGGCACTTCCCTAGCAATACATAAGTAGTGACGGAAACATCAGCAGGTTTTAGGTGGTGTTTGGATCCAGGGACTTAACTTTAGTCCCTATATTTAGACACTAATTTAGAGTATTAAATATAGACTACTTACAAAACTAATTACATACAAATGAAAGCTAATTTGCGAGATAAATTTTTTAAGCCTAATTAATCCATAATTAAAGAATGTTTACTGTAGCATCACATAGGCTAATCATGGATTAATTATGCTCAATAGATTCGTCTCGTGAATTAGTCCAAGATTATGGATGAGTTTTATTAATAGTCTACGTTTAATATTTATAGTTAGTGTCCAAATATTCGATGTGATAGGGACTTAAAAATTTTAGTCTCATCTAAACCGGGTCTTAGTGTTCTTTACTAGTACTAGTAATGTCTCTAAATAATTGGCTTCAATGGCTATGGCGGTAGCAAGATCTGGATAAATAGCTGATTTATAAGCTAATTACTATTCGATATTATATCAGTCACCGATACTGATGAGTGCGAAATTTGATGCAATGATCGGTCGCTAATTTTGGAGATTATATTTCTTGTTTTGAGAAAAACAAGAACTATATATAACTTACAAGCCGATATGCTAAAATAATGGTTATGCATATTTTCATCAACATAGGTGAAAGTTTTAGCAATAGATGTAATAAGCTGGTGCTCAAAATAGTTTTTCTTGAATTTTAAGTTAAACTGTGATTTTGTAATTTATAGATGTAATCTATTATATTATTAAAGGAATAGAAAAAGAACCTCCATATTCGCTCCCATGGCCTAGAAATTCTCACATTAATCGGAGAAAAAGAAAAGGCAGAGTCCATATAGAAATACAATTTAGAAAATAGCTGAAATTCGGAATTAAAAAATAAGGAATATTAGAAGAGGAGGTTAGAGTCCATATAAAAATACAATTAGGAAATAACTGAAATTCGAAATTAAAAAAATAAGGAATATTAGAAGTAGAGTATAGAATCCATATAAAAATACAATTAGGAAATAACTGAAATTCGGAATTAAAAATAAGGAATATTAGAAGTAGAGTATATAATCCATATAGATAAACAATTAGGAAATAACTGAAATTCAGAATTAAAAATAAGGAATATTAGAACTAGAGTATAGAGTCTATATAGAAATATAATTAGGAAATAATAGAAATTCGGAATTAAAATAAAGAATATTAGAAGTAGAGTATAGAGTCCATATAAAAATTTAAAACTAACTAAAATTTAGAATAAACATAATAAAATTAAAAGTAGAATTTAGAGTCGTATAAAAATACAATTTACAAATAACTAAAATTTAAAATTAAGAAAAGCATGCGAAGAAGAGTTTAAAGTCAATTTAGGAATACAATTTAAAAGTAACTCAAATTCGAAATTAAAAATTAAAGAATATTGAAAGATGAGTTTAGAGTCACATAGAAATACAATTAGAAATAATAAAAATTCAGAAATAAAAATACATAATATATTGGAAGAAGAGTATAAAGTCTATGTAGAAATACAATTAACAAAAAATTGGAATTAAAAAAAAATATTGAAAGACGAGTCTAGAGTCCATATAGGAATATATATAATTTACAAATAACTAAAATTTGATATTAAAAATAATTAATAACTAACACGTATATAAAATACAATATGAATATTACACATTAGTAGTTTTGTAAAGTTATTGCAAAATTTAAAATTATGTTGTCATTTTAATATATTTGAATAATATAATGAGAAAACATATATGCTATTATATGAGAGAAAATATAATGATGCTAGCCGCGCAATTTGCGCGGGCCACCATGCTAGTTTTTTTTTGAAACAAAGGAATTTTCATCATCTTAAATAAAAAAAAGATAAACCAAGACAAGGAAACAACAATCTTCTGCACCAACTAAAATATCCAAATCCAAGATGGGAAAAAAAATTATGCAGCGGCCGGATAGCCATCCATCCTGACAAGGTGCGTGTTCTCATGTCGCATCAAATTAGATGCATCTATGATATCTGAAAATGAAAATGGCCCATGAGAGACGGCTCCATATCTACATATCTGCAAGGTTTAGGGGCACATATGCATACTATGCGTCAGCATCGAATCTTATGGGGTTCATCTAAGAGAAACAAACATCATTCCCCACAAGAAAAAGGTTCAGAGCAGCCGAATCAATTCCTCTTTGCAACATCTAAAGGAGATCCTCCTCGGTGAATTTCGTTTTTTTTCCTATGGTGCAGAATTAGTATGAGTGGATCTAATTTTGCAACAGAGCCACTGATTCGGTCGTAGATTAGTTTCAACTTTAATTGGTGCTTCCCGTTTATATGGACGGCACCGGTATCCAACGACACGAGGAATCTGAAATGAGTTTTCGCATTTCCTGGAAACTTAGCAAGTGATCTGAGAATAATAATAACGGTTTTGAGGAATTTTTCTGTAGGATCTGTGAGGCTCAAGGATAAATCCGTGACCCAACATTGTGCATACCTGGCCATGCTGCGAAGACATGCAAGTGCCAGAGAAGCTTTCGGCATCAAGAACCGGGGCAAATTGCGAGATGAATCGTGCAGTCGGGCTCAGCTAAGCATCGATAATGATCTATATATATATCTCTATCGGTGAACACATATGTGTAGTTAGATGATGCCGGTGTCGTGGATGTTTGTCAACCATTAGGAACAGCTCCGGCCACGTACACCAGTGTCGATCGACGAGCTGAATGTGGATTGTGCTTCAGAAGTTCAGATGGAAATGGTACTTTTTAGAACTTGGATGGAAAGTCTCAAAATGGATGGGTTTCTCCTTTTGACATAACGCATTTGCTAAGTGAACATCAGCTGGAGACTGGTAAATAAATTTGGCCATCCATCACTCCGGTCGGTTTGTGACTTGTGCTTCAATTTAATGTATCTTTTATCGCGATGCTGAGATTTTCTCTTCAGCAACCTGTTGTTCATCGTTGTAACCAAATATCTCTTCAATATTAATAAATTTTGGTCGGCTTCTCTTCGCTGGCCTGGCGGAAAAAAAGAAATGGGCCATCCATCCAATTGCGTACGAGTTATAATGGTTCAGATCAAAACATGTGATACTGGAAGATCGATTTTAATCTCTCGTAGGAATGTCTGGTTATATTTTTTTCTCTTAAATGCAATTAAATGAATATAAAAATATTAAAAGCATAATACATACTACATTGACATCTATTACTCCAGCAAAATTCAACTCAAACCAATCTACACATTAAGAAAAGAATAGACAAATCCAACTGTAAATAGTACTCTACATGCACTTTTAATCTGTTGGATTTGTCTTTTTCTATGAACTTGAAATTTATTTTTTTTAACGAACAACGTCAAACGATGTAATGTTTCAAATTGATAGATCGTGAAAATTTACAAGATTCACACCCTGGGAAACATAAATTAGGAAAAGAAAAAAAAAACACCAACGTGTTCCAACAACTCGTCACTCCTAGGAAAAGGAACACGCACCAATCTAGTCGCTGCTATGCGTGTCTGGACGCCGCCAGCCCAATAAATAGGACACAAACATATTGCTTAGCACCAACTCCAAACAACTGATCAACCACGGGCTCTCAGCCATCGCAACATAGAAAGATTTGGCAAGGGAGGGGGCGAGAAGGGAAGAAGATCCACTCCTCCCTCAAACAAACCCGATGGCAACATCTAAGAGCGTCGCCGAAAACCGAACTGCTGCTCGAAGGTGGGACAAGCAAGAAGGGCAGGGTCTCCTAGATAGCGCCTCAAGGGAGGTCACGGCGCTAGAAGCGCCGCTGCTGCCCGTCCAAACTTGGACGTGGTTTTCACCCGGATGGTCCCGCTATAAGTAGAGGAAGGCCTCTAAAAAAGTTTCTCAGGAGGGATTGTAACGCCCAACAAGATTTCGTCGTTGTCGGTCCGGATAGGAAAGCAAGGCAAGGCTTTCACCTGTAGGCTACCTCAACCTTCCGTCATAGCCCTGACGTCCCGCCACCAACTAAACTCCACTAGCACTCCCTCTCTGCCAAACTGCTCTCCTTCACTGGTCAGACCCTAAATGCACCAGGGGAACCACTGCGCCGATGGTGCCATCTTTTGCTCACCGGCCCCTGCTCCTAACTCTAGGCTGACACTGCAGCCACCCTCTCCGCACACACAGAGCAACGAGCACCACCACCACCCGTGTTGCTTGTTCGGCATGTCGCCACCCTGCCACAAGCCCCTGCTCGCCACATACGCCCTTCCCTTGGAGTGGATGCAGCCGCTCTCGGCAACCATGTATCAATGCCTTCCATAGTTGGTCCCGGCGCGAGCCGTCACCACGACCGGTCCATGGCCGCTGCAGCCTAGGAGGCTTCAGATCCAAACGAGAGGACACCATATCTGATGATGTTGGCCCTCTACCCCACCGCCATTCCATCACACGCTACTTTCATGTCCGATGTCCCCCAACCCCGCCACCAGCCACTTCACCAACATGCTGCCTCCACATCCCCCAACCTTGCCACTTGCAACTCCACCACGCGCTACCTCCTCCGCCCCTAGCCCTGCTGCCTCCTTCAACGGTATCCTCACCAAGTACCGGTCAAGGAGAGACCGGATCTAGGTGGTGCTAACTCCCGAGCCGACTTAGTACCCTAGCCTAGTGTCCTTGCGGAGGAAGAGAGCGCCCCATCGCCATCATCATCGCAGATGTCCAGCTTTGCTGATGAGCTGCTCGGGCAGCAGCGACATGAGGGAGAGGAGGAGAGAGGGGAGCAGCGGCAGCTGGCTTTTTGTCGTCAGGGTCGCCCCTGGGGTGGGGGCGATGCGGACTAGATAGTGTAAATTTAAATTTAGTAGGATGTTAGACACATGACATATGAATGTTGTTAAACATTTTGAAAATTTTTACGACTACAAGAATATAGGTATTAGTAAATTAAGACCGCCCGTAAAATATAGCACGTCAAAGTAAATATTTGAAGCGACGAGAGGAGAATCCCAACAAGAGAACAAAACGAGTTTCCCGTGGTACACTGGCCCAAAAGCCTCAAAACCCGCCCACTCCCGTTTTCTTCCGCTCGCGGAACGCAACGGTTCACGCGCGGCTCGGTCGCGAGCCAGCGCGCGCAGCCGCGGGGCGACGGGGCCAACCAATTCAGCATGCAGCCACTGCCGCCACGACACGACACGGGAGCCCAGCCGAGCCTAGCCAAAGCGTCACGTACGGTACGGCGCGGGAGCGCCGGCTACGTGCAACTCCTCCACCCGCTGGGAAAGTGTTCTCCTTGCGCGATCGTGGAGACCACAAAATCGGTTCACCCCCAACAAAAAAAAAAACAAAGGGAAAAATAAAAATAAACAAACGACGAAGGACACTACTGTTTGCGAAAATGAGTTGAGTACAGTAGCAGCTGACGAACGACGATTGCTATCGGTGAACAACTACTACTCCGTAGCATGCAGTTGACAAGAGGCGAGACACGCGGTCGCTGAGGCTGCACCGGTTACTGTCGCGCGGCACGCCATCGGTCGAGCTCGAGCACCTGCATCAGGTTCGAAGGAAAACGTGGTAGACTTTGCATTTGGATCCAGCGGAGAGGATACGGATACCCCCAACGAATTTTTATTATTTTTTTAACTTCTTTAACTTTTTAATTTTAGAAATAAACCATTCTTAAAAACTTATTTCCTAAATCTGAACATTTTAATCACGTCAATCCACCTTACGTGACAAAATAACACGATCACGTCACCCGCAGTTGACATGACAGTTGTCATCTGGCAGACCGGCATGATCAAATAACGTTGTCACGTTATTCAAGCCGGCGTGACAGTATCGTCTGACCAAAAGATTCAGATCTTGAAAATAAATACGTTTTAAGGTATATTTTAGAATTAAAAAGTTCAAAAAAGGAAAAATCACCCCCAGCCCAACCATCCGTGCCATGCAGAAGCCGCCTCCCGCGCCCGCTCGGCTAAAGATGCGCGCCGCGGCGGCGGAGAAAACGGCTATAAATACGCGACCCCTCCGCTTGCCACACTCTCTCCTCAGAAGCAGCAGCGAGCTCGCGAACGCGCCACTGCTTAGCTTACTCCCGCCTCACTATCTGTCTTGGCGCGTCGTGTACACGATCGAGCACCAGACAATGGCGGTGGCGCAGCAGCAGCAGCAGCAGAGGCAGGCCACCGGTGAGTCGCTGATGCAGAAGTGCAAGCCGTACGTGGCGATGGTCTCGCTGCAGTTCGGGTACGCCGGCATGAACGTGATCACCAAGGTGTCCCTCAACCACGGCATGAGCCACTACGTGCTCGTCGTGTACCGACACGCCTTCGCCACCCTCTCCATCGCGCCCTTCGCGCTCGTCCTCGAGCGCAAGGTCCGCCCTCGCATGTCCTTCTGGGTCTTCCTCCAGATCTTCGTCCTCGCCCTCCTCGGGTACGTACGCATACAAAAATTGGAGATATATGCTCTGTTTTTTTAGCACAGTATTTGCTCTGTTCTCACGCACTGACCGGCCAATGTGTATGTATGTCCACGTGTAGGCCGGTGATCGATCAGAATTTCTACTACGCCGGGCTCAAGTTCACCTCGCCGACCTTCTCCTGCGCCATGAGCAACATGCTCCCGGCCATGACCTTCGTCATGGCCGTCATCTTCAGGATGGAGAAGGTGAACCTGAAGAAGGCGAGGTGCGTGGCGAAGGTGGTGGGCACGCTCGTGACGGTGGCCGGCGCCATGCTCATGACGCTCTACAAGGGGCGCGCCGTCGAGATGGTCTGGACCAAGCACATGCACCTCCACGGCCCGCACCAGGACGCCGTCGCCGCCGCCGCCGCCGACAAGGACTGGCTCAGGGGCTCCATCTTCCTCATCATCGCCACCCTCGCCTGGGCCTCCCTCTTCATCCTCCAGGTCAATATACAGATGCCGCCATGAATCCATGCAACGCTTTAGCTCGTGATTAGTTGCTCGCTCCAAGAACGTTGGAGCTCAAGGTGTTCGGTCGAATCTGCTCTGTTCTTGCAGGCCGCGACGCTGAAGAGGTACGACGCGCCACTGTCCCTGACCACGCTCATCTGCTTCGTGGGCACCCTGCAAGCCATCGTCGTCACCTTCGCCATGGAGCACAGCATGTCCGTGTGGAAGATCGGCTTCGACATGAACCTCCTCGCCGCCGCCTACGCCGTCAGTCTCGAAAACCATCTTACCCATCCTCTGCCTCATCGATCGGGGGGGATCAAACATGGCGTGACACTGACCAAGAACCGATCTGTACGTGCAGGGTATCGTGACATCGAGCATTGCCTACTACGTGCAAGGGCTGGTGATGCAGAGCAGGGGGCCCGTGTTCGCCTCGGCGTTCAGCCCGCTCATGATGATCATCGTCGCCATCATGGGGTCGTTCATCCTCGCTGAGAACATCTACCTCGGAGGGTACGTAGCCATCGATCGACCAATCACCATGGCGACTGGCAGAGCTCAAGCTCGATCGGATGTTCACGTTCTTGCTGTTTCGTTCTTGGTTTTGCAGGATCATTGGGTCGGTGCTGATCGTCGCCGGCCTGTACTCGGTGCTCTGGGGGAAGCACAAGGAGAACGCGGAGAAGAAGGAGGCCGAGGCGATGGAGATCCCGGTGGCGATCAAGGGCGTCGACGGCAACGGCAGGGTCATGGACATCGTGGAGCTGGACGAGGTGCAGCTGGAGAAGGCCCAGGTGAACGGCAAGGCGGCGGCGGCGGCGGCGCACGAGCACGCCGCGGTGGTTGCCGTCGCGGTCCCCGCCGAGGAAGCCCGGATGCAGGGCAAGGACGAGGCCTAGGCTAGACAGATAGGTCCACTGATCGGTGAACCATTGCGTCATTTCACCATCTTTTCTTGCCTCTGTTCTTCCCTGAGATGTTGTAGTGGCACATAATGATGTAAGCAATGGTGGTAATTAAGTAGTAGTAAATTAGTAATTAGTAAAGCTAATGTGGTGTGGAAGATGAGGAGGATGCAGTCATGCAATCGACGAGGGAGAGTTTTGTAACCTCTCTCGATCTGGTTATTCACAGATGATTTCAGGTTGGGATTGTTATCTCATCTAAGGCAATGTATCCCTTCACTCAATGATGACATGTGTGAACCACTAGACCTCAGATTCCAAACCTATGTCAAGCAAGTGTTTGGTCATGTCATGTTATCCCTGTTTCTGGTAGCTGTTTTTCCTGTTTCATGCAACAGTAACTGCTAGCTAGTGCACAAAGAAATTAATCATATAGTCTTTAAGCTCCCATGATTGGGTGTAGGCAGGAAGCTCTCCTGAAACTCTGCAAAAGAAAAGAACTTAGTACATCTAAAAGCAAAACTTTTCAGTTTTATGTATGAAATTAAACAGTGATCCCGATTTCAATATGCGTTTTCGCTACGTATCAAGGTGATGCGGTCGGTTAGCGCAGAATATTGGTTCCGTTCCATGTTGAGAAAAAGAAGTAAAACGCATCCACTGCATGTGAATATGCTATTGGTGTGCTAGGCAACACCAACGATGCATACTGATTCCAAGAACCCTGTCTTAATTGGCAAGGATAGCATCCAAGAATCTCAGCATTAAGCAGTGATATGGGAGCTGGAGGAATAATTGCCTAAAAGCTGATCCTACTTAGCATGCACTAGCCAAGATTCAGTGTCAGCTCTAAACCAACATGCATCTCGCTCTTAACTGATATATTTAAAAATTCCAATCTGTGGCCCCCATAAGCCATGGCCAGCAACACCAGTGCAGTGGACAAGTTGGATCCATTAGGGACACTAGTGCCAGGAACAAGAACAATACCTGAATTTGATGCCCATGTGCCTCCCCTTCCAAAAAGAAAATTCTCATTCTCATGTCTTTTCTCATTCTAAATCCTGGGAAGGGATCCCGATCGATACGCGAATTCGATAAGCTCTCTACTAGGTTCCCTCTCTGGCTTTCAGTTGCTTCAGGGAATATCAGATCAAGTTGCAAGATGTATGCAACTGCATGAGGCACACATGACAAGCAGTAGTCACTTGTTCAGGAAGCTAATGGGCTCTGCATCACTCGCTACATGAAAACCGATACACGTTACGGGTTTCAATTATGCAAGGCGATGCGCATCACGCTCACGCCCTTGGTTCTTATCATGACGCAGCACAGCAGCTTATCTGTCAATCACGTTTCAGATCAGGAGTAATTTTATAGTCCTTAAGGAGGTTTCATGAGGTAAAAAAATTTAGTGTAAAAATTGGTACTATGAGTACCAAATTTACAATAGAAAAAGTGGTACATCATAGTATCTACTCAAAAACTGTAAAATTACTCTTCAGATCAATGTTTACCTGAAGAAGAACAGTACAAGACAGGTCTTAATGTAACCATGCAACAAGCCATGAAAGCAGATTTAACAGATGGAACAGAAAAGAAAGGAACGGCAGATGCTGAGCTTTTAATCAAACAGGTGACTAGTTCGTTAGTTATCTTAAGATAAAATCCATGCTGCAACTCTACCTGTCTCGGCAGATAGTCCTTTCTTTCATTGTTTTTAGATAATGAAATTTATTTCGACCTTGGCAGAAGCTATAGCCAATTATTAACTTATTACAGTAGTCCTTTTCTTTCATGTATTACAGTAACTGATTAGCGTGAAGCATGCTTACTTCTGTTGGTTTAGGAGTAGATGGTTTACTGAATCCAGCACTCATCCTCTAATCAGGTAGGGGGGGAAAATAAAGTGATTCCACTGAACATCTATCAACATCTTATGAATAACAGAAAAGCTATCTCTGTGTAGAGAAGCGATGCACACATAAAGCAAACCACACTCACAACATTAGTGTGCCCACACTCAGCCTACATTCTCTTAATTGTTCCATTTACTTCAGAACCCATGCTCAAGGGATTAGCACAAAGTTCGGAAAGAATTCCAGCCACATTAGCACAAAGCAGGAACAGAAATGCTAGTAATAAGTGACTTAAGCTAGGTCTTAATCATGCACAATACATGATACGGCATGGGCATAAGTATGATATGTCACTCATGCAGCCGGCAATATGCATATAGGCCAAGCCATGTTGCTACCTCAAATTGCGCATATATGATTCCTGTAAATCCAAATGGCTTCAATTTACAATATCTCCTATAGTTTTTTAACTTTTTTCTTTGCGATTTTCTTAATTTAAGCACGTTTATAAACAGGACATTGCATCATGATTGCTCTAAACAGTAAATTAAGCTTGTGCACTATAACGTAGTACTAGTATAAGATATTTTAAGTTGCAGCACTGCTTCAGAAGTGCCGAGCTTTTGATTCCATCTGTTGTTGTGTATCAACAAAAGCAGATAAAACAACAGTTTCTGAGACGACCAAGCAAGTATTCAACTAAGGATACAAATAAATTATCGTAATGGGAGCTTTGATACTTTAACTTATGAAAACAAAAGTGTTGAATAATCTCACATTAGTTGTGGAAGGTCAAATGTCCAGATATAAAGTGGGGGAGCCCCTCACCTCAATGGCTAGCTTTTGGTGTGAGAAAGGCCCTTTACGATTCTACAATTAGTATCAGACTCTGGCTATACGGTGAAGGGGTGGTGAAGAGCTGAGGGACACAAATGTGTGAAAGGGTTTTGGAGATGATTGGATTTTATAAAAAGAAACATGCAACCTTTAACTAACTCCTGTCTTTTACCTCGCAAAGGAGCATTCTCAGTTTCTCACCCTCATCATTTAGCTCGGTGAAAATGACTAGGAAAGTTTATGATCACTGCCTTTGGGATTACTTTAACTTGCAAAGTAGTTTCTGGGTAATATTATTCAAACTATTAACATCACTGTTGTCTTTAAAAAAGATGGTACAATAGTTCAGTTGTGTCGTTTTGCAAGTGAAGTATTCTTCAGTCCCAAAGTAGAGTTCCCTAGGTTGGTGCACATACTTTGCAATAACCTACACATAACTTGTGTGAACCAACTAGGATATCACGATTTACAGGCTTACAGCACGGCACAAATGAGAAACCCAGTCTGCATTGTAACTTGAGAACAATAACAAATGCTGAATACTACTGTAATCAAAGGTTGAATACAATAGCACCCATGATCGAACCAAATTCGACTAGATAAGCATTACTTTTGGAACAAATATAATCTTACCTTCTTATGTCACTGAATTATTTAACTAGAGATTCACCGTGACTTTACCTGTTGGATTAGCATCAAGAGAGCAAGGGGACATGAAGCACCAAAATCAACTTTGAGGCCAATGGAATGACAGGAAAGGCACACTAACTTCTAGACGAGAATGAGATCGACTGCATTACACTAGTGGTACTGACTACTGAGCATGGGCAACTACTAATGGAGAAGGTTGTGTATCAGGGAACAGGCACATGACCCACAAATATGATGAGATTGTCCTGTAAATGAAATGGCAAACTTCAAAATCACTTTGTTTCATAAAGTTTGAATAGTCCTCAGATGTAAATAATGAAACAGAATTGTATCAGTTGCTGACTACTGTTATTGTTTACTAGTAATAACTGTTCATAAGTTGAATAATTATTTACAAGGAAATCTCCATTTTGATATATAATTGTTGAGAAACAAGTATAAGAACAAATTAGAATACCATTTTGCAGATAACTGCAGTATCAACCGAAGAAACTATCGGGAGATGAAATTTACTTTAGGTGAGTCAAGTAAACTTTTTTTGGAAAGACAACTTTTTTTGGACTGAAAGACAACATAATTTAAATGGACACTGTTAAGTTAAAATCAGGAATCTTCCAGTACAGAATCATCCTATAGATGGGGTCATTTCACGTCAGAAAGGTTTTCGCATCAAAAGTTCAGATCACATAACGGACCAACTATTTAGCAAGATGCTAATCGAATAGATCAAGCAAAATGAAAAGGCAGAAGCCCGAGTAAAAGACTCCTACTTATAACTGGTGTTGACATTCTCACAGCCTCACAGGTTAGAATTGTCTGAGCAATCCTTGGGAAGGGCCACATAGTTTGCCGGTATAAAGGCTGTCTTGCCAGCCTCTTTCACTTTTCCAGAAGACAAGCCTCCCTTGCGTGCCATCGGGGTACAGACACGGCGGCTGGTAGGAGTTCCACTGATTATGTTGGCGTTCGAGCTCTGCCCAAGAGGCTTCCTAGCCGAAGGTGGACGCGCAGGGCTTGGCTTCGTTCCAAACGTAGCACCTTGTTCTGCTGCATACTGTTCTTGCAGTTTCTTGAGCTCCTGCAAAGAGTAGAAACATCCAAAAACATTAAGTCATGGAATTTGTACCAGGGAAGTTAACCTCTCCTTCCATGATAGTATCACTAAAAGTAGATCATGCATATGAAATAAAGGAGACATTCAGCTGGCAAAACTGCCAATAAGTGATAAAAAAACAAGACGCCTAAAGTATCTAGCGTGCCATGGCAGGACGTCCGCCCACCATGGACACTAGGGGTCACCCCCAACAGTTAGTGTCAGCGGTAGATCCGCCTGCCAAGCAAAAGCATAGTTATGGATATACTAGCAATATATGCTAAAGGAAACTACAAACTGAACACACTAACGAATGCAACCAAGATTGGGCACGACAGATGGCAGAGAAAACAAAAACCAACCCGCGATCGCCGTTTCTCCTCATCTTTCTGCTGTCTTCTTGAGGTGTATTCTTCTAAACTATCCAACAGCCTTATCTGTAAATGAAAGCCCAAATTGTAAATAAGCAAGATGAAATTGACAAAATTAATTAAAACAGTAGCATTGAGAAACGGGACTTGCCTTATCATACATAAATGGGACACCGTTCTCCTTTTCCCAAGCTTTAATTTTAGCAGTTAAATTCTCCAGCAGAGCTAAAGTATAAAATCACATGGAAGTTGAAAATTAGGTATATTCAGTGATAACTTGTTGATAAAAAAAACTTAAAACAAGAAAAAAGTGCCAGAAATAAAGTTCAGATGTTAGAACTAATGGTAGTTGTTAATGCAACTAGAAAGTAGATCCTACACCAAATAGGGACCACTAAGAATATTTCAAGAAGCAATTTAGCATATGGATATAGACATATAGTTAAGGAATAAACGAAAAAGAGAAATGATCAATTGAATACTGATGTACTCATTAGCTACCCTTTATGTAAACCAAAATAGTGATGATAGGCCTTTTGAAGTATCTTTAATGATTGGAGTACATTAAAACATAAGATATCTGGTATCTCCAATTAACCAGTACAGCACAAAAAAAAACAAGTATATAGGCTTACATGGAATTTTGCTAACCAGCATCCTTGCTTTTTCAGCGCGCTTGAGATTTTTGTGAGCTCCTCGACCAGCATTATAGCGATTCTGATCCTGAAATGAAAACTAAGAATTAGACCTGATATATGACAGATGAAGTTAGACTGAAGATATGTTGCAACTGTTTAAACTGAAGAGCATCCTGTCAAAAAGAGAAAATTTAAGGTACCCTTTCATATTCATCAAGCCAACTCTCCTCTTCAGATGCTAATGTCCATTTTTCAACCTTCTCTAGAATTTCCTTTCTGCTTAGAGCGTGCTCTCTTGCCTTTGTAATTCGACCATCCATTCCTGTAAGCAAATCTGAGAGATCTGCTTTACCTGACAAGGTGCAAATATCATCAAATTTGATGATTAGCAGTAAGAAACCATAAGGGGATACACTAAAGAGAAAATTATCAAAAGTGACTAATAAATTCCACAACAATTGGATAAATCCAGATGGAATTGAAGACTGAATCAACATAAAGGCTAAAAGTGAAGCAAACAACCTATATTGTAATTGCTAATCATAAATCTTATTAATAGTACACTAAATATTTGGAATAATGAAAATAATTAACTAATCATTCTTCTTTTTCATGAAGAAGGGAAGCAACTTGTGTATCCAGATGTAAAACGCACATTACAATAGCAGTACAAGGATAATTCAGTCTATCAAGGAAAAATATTATAATAGCATTCTAAGGATAAGTGCAAGTTATATGGGGCACAATTACATCACGTTCTAAACAGTATTTGGTGGGTTTATAATCAAATAACAAATGCACAAAAGTATTAAGAGATGATAACAACATGATAATGTTTGTGGATTAGGGTATGCTATAATAAGAAACCAGTGGTTTCAATTAAACAGGCCTTTCCTAGAAACCAAACAATACGTGTACATTTTGTTCTAGAAGGAACCTATTTCATTCTTATGCCAAGATTTGAGTTTGTCTACAAGTCAAATGAAAACATAGTTCGCTTCACTACCAGAACACAATGGAAAGGCACAATATAAGAAGAGAAATGTATGATGACTTCAGTCATGAATTTCTCAGGTTGAAGGGAACAAGAGAGAAGTATACCAGAATCAATAAGATCATTGAGAATTCTCCTCTCGTAATCACTGTCAATATCCATGTGAACACTTTTGTAGATCTCTTCAAGCTCAATCATTTTCTTTAATACAAGCTCTTTCATTTTGCTGGCTTTCAAACAATTCAGCCTCTTAACCTCAACCTCTACCTAAAATAAGGAGTGAAAGGATTTTACACAATAATTAAGTTAACTCAGAGACATTAGCTTTAATGACAATCCAAATAAAGCAAAAGAACATAAAATGGTCGATCAATTGTAACCTTCTCAATAAGTTCACGTGCAAGGCATCCTTGGGGCATTTTTGTGTTTGGTGAGACTGAAATCAAAGAAGTAACATGGTCAAAGCATTTCTGTTCAGCAGTTGGTGTGTCCATTAGGTTCCATAACTCAATAAGTGTGCTGCCAAGATCTTGCAACTGCAAAACAGAAAGCAAAGTTCAGCAGTGAGTATAGATATATGAGGAAAAAACATGGAGTGAAAATAAACGTCTGTAAATTCATGAAGTAATAACATGCAAATCACCAGCGAAGCACAGACGATGTGAAGAACAAGAGGGACCACATGAGGAATAAAAACTTGATGGAAAATAAAAATGCTGTAGTATAATGGTACGTAAAAATATTACATTAGTGTGACTCTGTTATGAATGGTAAAGTCAGGAAACCATTCTCTTGACAGTACACAATCTGAGTATCCGGAGATGGTGTACATGAAGTAAGAAAAATGAAAATATAAGATGGTAAGCTGTTACATTATGATCTCAAAAATTATGCTCTCAATACAATGAACTTAATTTCCATTATATGGCCCTAGAGAATTTCCTGAAAATTATGCTTTTGTCAAGGTGAATCACATAATAATATCTAGCATACTGAAGGCCAAATTTTCAAACAGTAGTAGAAACAAACGAACAATGTGAAAGTGTTGCAATAAGAATGATGTAGCAACTTCTTTTACTATATGAACAATGTTTTTGAGAGATACAATTAATAAGTGAGGCAACAAATATAAATACCTTCCGAAGCCTCTGTTTCTTTTCTTGATTTAACGAATGAACTTTTCCTGCAAGCCTTTCAAGTGTGCTGTCGCTTATACTCATCGATGTGGTCCTTCCCAACTCAACGAAGCTGGGATGAACATCATAAAGTTCTTTCTTGAGATCAAGAGACATCATGTTGCAGATTTCATGGATACAATTGATCTGTACATCAATCTTTTGCAGCCTGAGATTCTGAAAATTTTAAAACAATCAATATAAACATAAGAGCTCAAGAATCTGGGAGGCAAAGTTTTAAAGATGGTGCACAACCTTTTCAGTTTGGAGCTCCTTAAGCTGGCTCTTAAACTCTGCTAGCCTCCTTAAGGATAGGTTTGTCTCATCCACCAAAGGAGGTACAGGATCCCCATTTTCAATTGTTCCTGAAATTTCTGCATGTAGCCGAACTATCTGCGCCTGTACAACCATAAACTCCTCGACTCGCTCATCCCTCCTCCGTCTCAAATCTTCCAGAACAGGCTCTACTTTCGCAAGTTGTTCCAGTAATGTACCCCCAAGTTTCTCTACCTGCATATGTAAAAACATACAATAAGCGAATGATACATACAAAAAGGCATGGAATGGATAAAGCAATTCACACACCCTAGAAAAAGATTCTCGCTCTCCAAGAGCAGAAAGGATTTTTTCAATATCCAATTCACCAAAAGAAAGTTCTTCAATCAGGTCCTCCTTTTGCTTTCTTGTTTGCTCTACTTTCTTTCTGTAAACATTGAGGCAATCCTCCTCTAGCTGCAATATCATCCTGTCTCTTTCTGCTTCATTCTGGCCAATTTGTCCCCAGAGTACCTGGATCAACAGATAACAGTAGCAGATTCGTATAAAAAGGCATAAATGATATTAAAGAATTTACATCCAATGTGATGAGAACACATGGATACAAAAGAGGGAACCGAGATTATCATCAGGGGACGCCACAAAATCTAATAATGAGCACAATCGAATTCACGAAATAAGGAGCGATAACTTTGCTTCTAACAAGTACTCACGATATACAGAGCAAAGGATCACAAAACACAAAGATCGTCGTCCGATTCCGCCCACATGGCCACATACCAGTACCTTTGCCGCCAAAGAGCAAACAATCTTTCCTCACAAAAGCCAAAATAAAAAATAAATATATGATTCGAATCCCTCACCCACCATCAACCACGACTTCCCTAAAAAAAATCGCACCAAAAAGAACACGCCCTCGACCTGAATCCAAAACCGCGTCCCAGGAGGCCGTATGAACAGAGCAGGCGCGGGGATCGGACCTGAAGTTCCTGGAGAAGGGAGCCGCAGGATACCCGCGGCGGCGCCGTCGCCATTATCGAGGGGGAAGGGCGCGGGGCGATCTCGCGGGATGGATCGGATTTGGGGGACGGAGCGCGCGGTGCCCCCCGAGTACTAGGGTTTATAGAGAGGAGCAGCTAGAGAGAGATTTGAAAGGGGAAGAGCGGGAGAAAGGGGAATCGACGCGAGGGAGATGAGGGACTCGGGAGACGAGGGGTTACTAGGTGCGCCGTTCTCGGCTGCTTTGCTGGACCGTGATTGACAACGGTCGGCCCGTAGCCCGGCCTAGGGTTGGGGCCACAAAAAGAAAGAAATGGAATTTGAAAGAAGAAATGAAGAGAGGATGAAGGAATTGAAAGCTTGTTTTGAATTTTGATACTACTCCCTTCTATAATAAATTTAATGTTGACTTTTTCCATTTATCCCAAAGTAAATTCAATTTAAGTAATAATTGTATCGAAGTTTGTGAAACCAGAAAATAGTAATTATGTTGAGATTAAATAAAGTGAGAAACAATTGCATTGGGATATGATAAAATATGGGTATTGTAGTTTTTTTTTTGTTTTGTATTGGTATGTACTGCCTCCATCCAAAAAAAACTCATTTATGGGTTTGGTGATGTACAGAATCAAATTTAGAAGTAGTTTTTTTTTTTTACAAAAGAAGTATGGCATAGGTGAAAAATATTCTTATTTTAGGATGGAGAGACTAGTATTTTGAAATTTGAACCTTGATAAAAAAATGGCGAAGTATGGGTGTTTAGGTTGTGGCCAAATTCTAGGAACGTTACTTGTCATTAAATTTTGGGCATGAACAATGTTGTGTTATATAAAAGAGAAGGATGTCATTTGTTTATATATAGGCGATATGTTTATAGAATTTGCAATGATTTGTGGAGGAAGGAAATAAAAGAGAAGGATGGCATTTGTTGACTGACTATAAAATGTTATAGACAATTGTCCATACCACTTTGTCAAGTGTACAGAATTAAATTACAAATTTTGTAAAATCCATTGAAAACTAGTAAATAGACAACATTCAGCAGTTGTATAATCGTTATCTAAATTATGACATGAAAAGTTTTTTTTTTAAAAAAAAACTGTTGTTTAAACCGTTCTTCGTATCATCAGGCAATCAGACGATTAGCATCGTCTTCTTACCTGAAAAAAAATAAGGCAAATCTTGAGTAAAGAGTAGCCAGGTCGCATGAAAAAGTGCTGCTGGCAGAATCAGGACGACAAAGCATTTTTCAGCGACAATAGACCAGGAGAAGAATCGATGAAATGCAAACACATGCAGCGGGTATACCATACAACGGTAGCTATACATGCATGGGAACGAAAGGTATGGAATATACATGGGAGTGTTCACTTTGCAGTTTGCAGCAACAAATATACACTCCAGATGTCAAACTCATGTCTGCTCAACGGCATATTACGATCTAGACATCATTCCATAACAGTGGGGAAAACTTCACAAAAGGATAACAGCTACTTTACTTCACAAATTACTGACAGCTAGCTCTCAGAAGCTCAAGTCTTCCATATCCTCTCCATGGAGCTAGATTCACACCGAGTATGTCTGAAAGTAAATATGAGTTAAACTGTAAGTCAAGATTTGTTCACAATGAACCAAAAGAAGCAAATGCAGTATGAAAAATGTTCCTACTTTTACACAAAATGCTCATCATTCTCATAATCAAAACTACATATTTAGATCATATGCTTATTCAGAAATTATATGGTCTGACTGCATGCATCCTGGGAGTCTCTCTTTGAACAGGACGTAGTACGGTATACCACATATGCCGAAGGACCAAACCAAATATACAAAACAGAGCTACACAATGCAAGTGCTTTAAAATGAAGTTCTTTCTCAAGATTTTTAAGGATTAGCCTGCATCAGAATAAATTTTTAAGGATTAGCCTGAATCAGGATTCAGGACATCATGCAAAGCCATTATTTCTTACTATCTATAAATCAAGCCAAAGATTAACCCATTAACATGCGCTAGAAGTTGACAAGCAGGCTTACCAATCAGCAAACTGATAGAAATTGCATTAATAATGAGTTCCATAAAAGCATGAGATGGATGAAGGACAATACCTGAGAAAAGGTTGACAGGTCAACAGAGACTTTATTGTTCTGAGTGTTGTGCAGGTCGTTCCTTGATGCCACAGTGGGATCAGCAGTATCTGGAAAAACAACTGGTACGAGTTATCTTTCTCCCCAGTAGATTGAACCGGATGATATGAAATTCATATATCAGAAAACACACGATATGAAGGTTTGCCAAACAATACCAAGTTTCTAGCTTTTCAGAATTTTGTTTTTAGGGAAGCTTTTCAGGAGTTATTATCAGGCCAACATGACAAGTCATATCATTTAAATATTTTTTTCCTGCACTCGCTTTAATTCCTAGAAAATTATACATTAGATACGTAATTAATGGGGAAGTTGCTCAAAACTTAAAAGAATATACAACTGTCATCCTGTCCGCATAAGAAGTTCTTCAGTAATGTAGAGAACACTCAGCATTATTACCGAAACTATTCCAGAAACGTAATGAGATGAAACATACCTTGCCCAGCGTTACCATCAGCAGCAGTGGCCGACTGTGACTGGGAGTCCCCAACGTGACGGAACTCGACGACTGCCTTAAAATCTAGCCACGGCTTCACCCATACCTTTGCACTATACAGGCTTTTCTTTCCAGAATCAACTACCTCCAACATCAGGTCATGCAAGGTACCAGTCACAACTTGACGCTTGGCTTTCACTATCCGTGCAAATTCCAATTCAGCACCCTGAGAAACAAGATTAAAATTAGAAGAAATCAAGAACAAATACTTGATGAAGAATTCATCCTGCGTACAAGAGGAAATGTCACAATATTCCAGAAGATCTGCAGAGAGCATCTTAAAATTTGGACAATTGCATCCATGCCCCCACTTTCAACCTCAACTACTGACCGTTTTACACTTTTACTCCCATTGTTTAGGGTTTGCAATTTTACCCTCACTTTTTTGAAAGCGAACCAGCCGTTTGCCCCCAGTTTTGACGTCAGTTAGGTGGGTCCCACGTTTTTGGGTTAAAGAAATACAAATGGCAATGAAAAATTTATTTACAAAATATTAATTTACCATTCTACCCCTGAGTGAATGGATAGGGATCTTTCACCTCTCCTCCCCACCGAGTCAACCATTGGTCGTGGTGAACCGTGAACAACCCGAGACCTAGAGACGTCGGCGTGCGTGCGGCGACGAGCGTGGCGGCCAGACGCGGCAAGTCTCCGGCGGGTCGGCAGTCGCGGGGCTTCCCGTGGTGTCCGCTCCCAGGCCCGGCGAGTGGCGGTCGAGTGAAGCAGCCGCCGCCGCCGCTTCCGTCATCGATCGAAACCGCCGTTTTCTCATGATGCCGTCATCTCTGTTGCTTTGCTCGATCTGGCCGTCAACACGAAGCAATTACTGTTGGATCTTTGTCATCCTTCGATTTTTGCTTAGCACATGCAGATCGGAGAAATAATGGATGGTTTTTTTTTTTTTTGCAACTGTATTGGATTTGGGGATTTTCTTAATTTCCTTGTATTCTCCTTCCTTCTCTTCTTGTTGCAAATCCGTTGATTTGGGGATCTCTTTCCTCGTGTTCTCCTTTCTTTTTCTTTTCTTGATTCACGAATGACTTTTTCATGGGAGGCTAGACAGTACAATTATTTTGGTTGGAGAGAAGATGCAGTTATGCTCAGATTTGTTTCTTGCCATGAACAAGTTCATTCTCAGGCTACCTGACCGGGCAAGCACTCATGTCTCTCAGGCACACAAATTTATCAAGCATGTTGCTGAAGGCACCAACCAAACAGGCCCGAAATCCTATCAATAGATTTTCAAGGAAGAAGTTAACAGGAAGATATAAGGAAAAAATACAACCACCACCAAGGATATAAATGTCCTTTCGCCCTAGAACTAACACCGTCAAACCAGGCGTCAAAACTGAGGGCAACCAGCTTCCTCGTTTTCAAAAAGTGAGAGTAAAATTGCGAACCCTAAAAAGTGAGGGTAAAACAACAGTTGAGGTTAAAAGTGGGGGCATGGATACAATTGTCCCCTTAAAATTCAGTTTCCATGGAGGCAAGCCAAGGATCTAATAGCCTCATTGGATGATACAGCTCACTTAGGCTTGTTAATTATTGGTTATGCTCCTTTTTTGGTCTAGCCTCCCAGTTTAGTGCTTTCTAGATTTTTTTTACTACTAGCATGTTTCAGTTTTCTAGCAGGTTGGGGTTTGTCCAACCGCTTACTATGGTTTCGGCTCGATGCACCAAATGCAGAGGCTGTAAATGTTAGTATTACTCATCTTCCATATCTTAAAAAAGAAAAGGAACATTTGACCCAAAAAAAAACCCAACTTATCTTAAAAAAGAAAAGTAACTCAGAACAACAGGGCAAGATACTATAGTCGCAAATAAGGCACACGCATAATTGTGTGATCATCATTGATCAGTGCTAGCTGTTTACAGCTTGAAGCAAAAACATCAAATTGCCAAGGTTCTATACGATTCCAACAATTTCATTGCACAAATCGTATGTTCCTACTTAAGTCAACGGAACCAGGACTAGCTAGTGATTCTAACATTATCAGCAGTAGATTAATGTCTTAAATCTGCACCGCGCTGACCAGACCTAGGTGATAAAGTGAAGTGCTCTCGCGAGATAATGCAATCTACTCCGGTTCATGGACCTAATTTAACCTGTTTGTAAGGAGACTAGTAGACCTATATCTGCGTAAGCTGATGCGGTTCTCCGATTTATAAGAACTAAATAAAAGAAAATCCAACGGAATTGAACTCGAGGGGAAGGCGCAGAAAGCGGACCTGGTTCTTGTTGTACTCCGCGACGGCGAAGCGCGCCGCGTCCTCCGCCTCGGCCTGCTCGCGGCGGATCGCGGCGAGCATGCCCCGCACGAGGACGCTCTCGTCGCCCCCGAGGTGGAACCCGGCGGCGCGGGGGGCGGCCGCCGCCACGGCCAGTAGGAGCAAGGCGGCGGCGGCGGCGGCGGGTGCGCCGGAGCAGCAGCAGAAGCCGCGGCGGCGAAGCATCGTCGTCGTTGAGTCGTCCTAGTACTACTACTGCTCCGATCCCGAGCTTTCCTTTCCTCTCCGGTTGGTTGGTTCGCGTCGGCGTGTGGTGCTAGGCTACTTCGGGTTGGGGAAAGCGAGCCGCGGGTGGGGACAGGGTTGGCGTGGAGGGGACAAAGACGTGTCGCCTAATCTGGCCCGTCCGATCGTTGGATCGGGCGGTAGGTCAGTGAGGAGTTCGACCGGGACGCGGAGCGATTTGGCTGTGTCCGGCGCAGACACGCAGTAAAAAAAAGCGAGCAAGCCGAACAGCATGCCAAATTGCCAATATGGCACGATTCTTCGCCGTTTGTTCCGTTCCATGTAGTTGTATACTCAAGAACATCAGTGATTGTTCTCAAAGAAAAAAAGAACATCAGTGGTATAGATCATACGGAAAAGTCTGAAAAAAATTCACAATTCAGCCAAAAAAAAAGGACAAAAACGTCTAAAAAAATCAGAATTCGGGGAAAATAATATGAGATTTAGAACCCTTTGAATCTTTGAATCGTAGGAATGTGAAAATGGATCAACATGAAAATTAAGAAATCTAACATAAATGTAAATGTAAAATAAAGGATTACAAAACACACAGAAATAGTTGTTTGATTGAATTGTGGGAAAAATATAGGAATCAGATAAGAGAAATAGACTCAAAGAAAATTTTCTAACATGTAGGAGCTCTTGCTATAGGATTTTGAAAGATTTAATCCTTTGTATCAAAAGGCTAAATAGGAAAAAAATAATATTTGAATCCTATGAAATTTTTATACAAATCTTTTGATTCAAAAAGGACCCTCGATGGCATAGAGCATGGCGAATGAACTACCATGAATCATTGAGCTATGAATCCTTTCACATCACTACCGGTAGAACAGTGAACTTGCACTATTCGATTTAATAAAACGTGATTTTGGAAGATGGAAGGTAGATTATTCTGATTTCAACACACAAAAATGAGATCACGATTGAGAAAACAAATAACGATCACATGCAGCTGGGTCATCTGATTTAACCCAAGGATTGTGGCAGGCCCCAAGGATATGTAGTAATATCACGTATTGTAACAAAACAGAGCATTAAAATATATCACAACAAATGTATCCAAATGATAATAAGGGTCCAGCTTCAGCTGATCCTTGACCTCACAACCAAGTTGATGCTGATACATGGAAGTTCTAATGGAAAGTTACATAAGTTCGGATAAACCGCCAAGCTAAACCATTTGGTTGCTCGACTCAGTGTTCAAAATAATGAAGCCGCAATACGTCTGTTCAAAGTGTAAAGTCAACCTGACAAGAGAAACATTTTGAAGCTAATTGGAGAATAAGGTAGTAGCTAGTTGATCTAAACATGATTAATCGTCTTACTCAACCTTCAAGACCTGCAACTTTGAGTCCCACTCACCATCATCCTCTTCCTCCTTGCCATCATCATCAAGGTCCCTCTCAGGGTCATTCTATATTAGTAACCCAAGCACATCCACCAAGTTCTTACCACTCTTCATAATATCCTTCACCTTATCAATCTCTTCATCAGAGATGTAATTCCTGTTGATATTTAGTTGCACAAAACATGACTTGTTAGCGATTGCATGGGCAAAACACCGAGCTCCCATCCTCTGCAACATATTCTTTGCTAACATCAAGCTCCTTCAGATCCCGGTGCCCATCTTCCAATGCTTTTGCAATTACCACAGCACCATCATCCTTCAGTCCATTTTCAGCCAAGGTCAACTTTTTGAGTGATTGAAGTGTTGTTATGCATTCTGCCAAAGCTTGGGCTGCTTTGGTGTTAATCTTATTTCTAGCCATTTCAAGAACCTCAATCTGAGGTGTCAATTGTTTGCGGGTATTGACAATTGCTAATGTGCCCTTATTCTCAAGATTGAGGTCACCGAGATACAATTCAGTAAGATCTAAAACTTAGAAAGGGTTTTTCTAAGAGCCACCCATGCCTCGGCCAAAGCAACTCCATCATCAGGTCCTACATATGTCGCCGAGCACCTAAAACACTCTAGATTAGGAGAACATTTACCATCTCCGCAACAAACATAGCACCTTCATCCCCCATCATGTTATTGTGGAAGTGGAGAACCTTAAGCTTCTCGGTAGAAGGAATAAGTTCATAAAAAGTTTTTGCAGCTTCCTCTGATATACCATTGTTCATCATATATAGTTCTTCTTCTTCCAGGGTGTCCTGTGATTTCAGGAGCTCTTCAAATGCTCTGACGCCCTTCTCACCTTAGGCATTGTCAGAGATGTTCAAGTATCTCAATACATCACCTTCTAATACTTTTGAGGAGATGCGCATCACATCAAAGGCCATCCTGAGTCCTTCTAGCAACAAAATCAGATATATCTACCTTTGTGAGCTGCTTTTGATTGATTCAAGGATAGGCCTAGCAACATTGGTAGCACCAATACCAAGCTCATGTTGCTGAAGCAAATCCATTTATTTGTACTAGTTTGGTAAGTGGGCTCAAAAGTTCCTTCGCTTCATCTGTCTCAATAAAAGCACACTTGCTACCAGATATATCGATTACAATATCAATAGGTTCAAAAAGGTGTATCAACAACAGGTTCTCCAAAAATGACAGCGTTTCTAATGTTGTAACCTTCTTGGAGGCCTCGTTTTAGAGGTTCTTTGTCGTGGCTATGTTTCCTCATGGTGTGGTGGTTGTGGTGGTGGTGTGGGCACATGACATGGTGTGCTTTTCCTTTTTTTTTCTTGAGTATAGCCTCCCAAGGCTATAACCTTGTAACACTTTGCTTCTTTCAAAACCTTGTAACACCTTGTAACAATTCTTTTGCCTATTCCCCCCAAAAAAAAATACAACATCGGAAATTTTCTATATGAAGAAGTTGTCCGTAGACGCCTCTAGATGAATATCCTACATTAACCTTTGAGTTGGTTAAGGGCAAACAAATATCTTTCCCTTCTTGAAGGTGTTGTAATGGTTGTAGTCATTGTGTTGTAGTTTGGATTGTAAAAGGGTAAGTTGTTCCAAGACAACATGGTATCATTATGTTTTATTTTTCTCTCTTTTTCATATATTGAAGATACAGAGATTGGATGTAATTTCATTTATTAATGAGATATCAATTATCTAAAAAAAATCTTTTCTCGAATCTAGAACAATTTTATGACTCTTACACAATTCTTGAAATGTTTCTAGGAGGTAGATAATGTATGTGCATCCTCTGTATTTATGATGGATGGTACTCTATGTCAAAGTGAAATTGAGTCTTGTGATACAATATTCTCATCCTGATGCAAACAACCAAGGGCTAGTTCGAATATGATGCTGCATGTGGCTTCTATCTTGTCTTTTGTTAGCACGTTTCACAAATTGCTAAACGCTGTGTTTTGTGAAAATAATTATATAAAAGTTTCTCTCAAAATCAAATAAATCCATTTTTTAATTTTGTAATAGTTAATACTTAATTAATCATGTGCTAATGACATGTCCCATTTTACTTGCCGGTGATAATATTTAGCTTGCAACAAATTCAAATGGAGCCTAAATGACATTGTAGCGATTTACTATAGCATTTGATCTAGAACATCCGTCCTTGATCATATAGACAAAAGTTGATCATAACTAATGTGTTCTCCTATAACTTAGTAGCTAGATGCTATTGCAAAGAAACCCGATTAGTCCATACACGCAGTAAAAGAAGTAAGTTGAGATCTTCTCTAGTTGACGGTTAACTTTGTGACACCACAATTTGTCAAAAATATGGGATAGCATACAAAGTGTACCCGATAATTTATTGGTCACATGAGGTGGTAAACTTTTGCTAAAGTAAGAGCATGAGAGGTGGGCCGGCATACTAACTAAGGGCATCTACATCCAAAGCCACCCCTATAGAGTGCCCTCACTAATTGAGGGCACTCTAGAGAACTCATCTCCCAATGGAGAATACTCTAGATGAGCTCTTCAAAATCTGAAGCAACTTAGTGGAGATACTCTAGCCCACAACGGGTGTCCTGGCCCAAATAGGCCCGGTTAAAAAATTCTGCCCTTACCCCTCGTTCTCACCGACGCCTCCCTCTTTCTCACCCCCTCTGCCCGCGTCTCTTCCTCTCCCTCTCCCTCTCTCACCACCTCCCTCCTATCCCTCCCCACCGCCGCCGCTGCTTTCTCCTGCCACCGACGCCCTCCCCTCTCGTCGCCGCTCTCTCCCTGTCTCTCTCTTGCGTAGGCGGCGCCGCCACCTCCCTCCCCAGTCAGCCGCCGCTCGTCGCCATCCACCTCGTCGGTGCCGGATCCACTCTCCCATGCCCCCCCTCTCTCTCCCCCCTCCGCACGGCCTCTCTCTCCCGTCACCGTTTTCTCCCTCTCTCCCCCACCGCTCGTCGCCGGGTGCGGTGGCGGACGGCGAGCGGTGTGCGGGGTGGCCGATGGCGTGCAGGACGCGGGGCATGGTCGGCCTCTTCACCGTTGCTGTCGCCGACGAAGCCGCCGTCGTCTCTCTCCCAGATCTGGCTTGCCAGCAGCTGGATTTGGTGAGGGTCGTCGCTCGTCGCCATTCACCACACCGACGAGGCTGCGCCGCCTACTCCGGCTCCACCACACTGTGCTCGCCGTCGGCTCCGCCTCACCATGCTGATGTGAGAGGGGCAAGAAGGAAAACTAGAAAAGTATAGGGGGGAAGGTGGGGGACAGAGCACCGGGGTTGCCCAACGTATAGCCTCAAGCGGTGGCTCAAGAAAAAGGGAGTTGAGGAGCCAGAGGCGCTCCCCCCCCCCCCCTTCTAGGGGTTGTGCCTCCCTCCAAGGGCACGGCTCACGGACGGAAGACGGACGGCGTCGATGAAGGTACGAGCCAGGGATACCCATTGCTCATGCTCTAAGATGTAGCTTGCCTTGTTGAAGTACTCAACCAAACAATTGCATAACAAAGTATGACATGTTTCACATTTTAGGGTGTTAATGTGTTGCAATGAACGAAAAAACCCCTAGCCCTCAAGGCCATGCATCCTTTTTTCTGATTTTTTTTTTGAAAAATGATAATATAAACTATTGTGTCACATGCCCTTCTATAAAAATTACAAATTCAAAATAGGTATACACGCATATAAACAAAATAAAAGAAAAACAGACTAAACAAATTGCAGTTGAAGTAGTGGTGACTTTTGAGATATTCAGCAAATAAGGACACATGCCTTAAAAATTACACTTACAAAACATTTCTTGTTCATCTAGTAATTGTTTCATTCTGGTATAGGAGATACATGCCCGCATGATAATCACTTCTATATTGATATTGTGGAGAGGGAAAAAAGTGTCTTTCCTTCCATGAATTGAACTTCTAAGATCCAACGCGAGAAGCAGCATATAAACAACACTAAAGAGCCCTAGTAGATCACTCGATCAAAATTCACTCACATATTTTACCACCGTTACAGAAATGAAAATCCTGCAGAAAAAGGCAGCAATCTTGCATGTCAGCAAACGATCGAAGGAATAAGATTCACCCCAAAAAAGAGAAGAAGATGTCTTCACGATGCTTACCTGAGGCAAGAACACCCAAGCAAAGCGCGACGATGGCACGCGGCGCCGCGGAGGCGGCGTTTGGCCGTGCCGCGTCGGCGGAGGAGTCGCAGTTGGAGGTGGAGTTCCAGTCCCCGCAGAGGCAGAGGTCGCCGTGGCTGTCCCCGTCGTGGCCGCACACCCCGCCCGTGGCGCGGCACGCGCCGCAAAACCCGCGGTTCGCCTCCGGCAGCGCCCACGACACCCGGATGCCGTACGCCCACCCGGCCGGCCCGGCCGCCCGCACCGGCGCCAGGCTGTACGCGCTGCTGTACCCTTCGCACTCGAGGCGGCTCACGTTCACCGCCCGGATGGCGTCCCACGACACCGCGCAGCACTCGGGCGGCGCGGCGGCGCCGTACGCGGCGCCCGACGGCCGCCGCCCGCCGTAGTCGTCCCACGCGGGGCAGCCGTAGTACTCGCCGCAGCCCATCCCGGAGACGTTCCGGCACGGCAGGTGGCGGTCGGGGAAGCCCTGGAACAGCGGCGAGCTGGCGCGGCAGCCGAGGAGGAGGAACACGTTGTCCGGGTCCGGCGCCAGGTACGGCGCGCGCCACGGCTCGACGACGAACCCGTTGCCCCTGCCGCCCCGGGAGCGGTCGAGCGCTCGGCAGTCGGACATGGCCGGGTCGTGCAGGGTGAGGCCGCGGTAGGCGTAGTCGATGTCGAGGACGCGGTAGGAGCCCGACGGGAGGTGCAGCATCAGCGCGCCGTTGATGCAGTAGAGCAGTTCGCGGAACCCGGCGTGGCCGCACCCCGCCCGGAGCGCGAACGGGTAGTCCACCGTGATGTTGCCGCAGAAGGACCGGCACGTCGTGATCGGCACGTTGGCGGCGCCGACGCCGGCCGGCGGCCGCTCCACCGCGGCGAATGCGCACAGCGCGAGCAACGCAGCTAGGGAAGGACGTGCTAGCGGCGCCATTGCTATGGTGGTCACTCGAGACGGGATCGAGATGAGTGTGTGTAAGAGCATTACATGCTAGGTAAGGTCGTCGGCATATAGCATGAGCTCAAGTTACACGGAGATTGATACCTTGCTTCAGTTCGAGTGAGAGCTGGGAGGCATCATTTGCTTTTTCTTTTTTGGGCTTTAGCTTTAGCTTTGCTTTGATTTAATCTTCTTATTGTTAGCGTTCATGTTCAGGACTTGCTTTTCGGTGTCTTTACCATCCTGTAGTCAAATCAAGCGAACCATACCACATTCTTCTTACTAGTTGCCAACACTAAGGCTGTGTTCTTTCCTGGGTGATCTAGGTGATTGTGAGTGAGTTTTGCTTCGTTTTCTGCGCGCACGTTTCCCGAACTACTAAACGGTGCGTTTTTTTGCAAAAAAATTCTATAGGAAAGATGCTTTAAAAAAATCATATTAATCCATTTTTGAAGTTTAAAATACTTAATAGTCAATTAATCATGTGCTAATGGCTCATCTCGTTTTGCATATCTTTCCAATCTCCTCTATCTCCTCTCCTCAAACACAGCCTAAATTAGTGCACATCAGTTACAATCTAGTAATTATTAATTTTGGTTTCATAATTAAATGACTAAAATACAAAATTGAGAGCCTATGTTAAGTACAACTTCATATTTATCTATTCCGAATTTTGGATTATTGAATTTTTAAAACTTAAACTAAAGAGTTCACAATATTTTCAATTGCATGTTTTTTTTAAAGTACAAACTCTAAATACGATCTATGGTCTCGACAATATAAACCACCTAACTGGCTACATTTTTTAAACATGGGAACTCCCTCGGTATCCAGCTAATATTCGTATATATAGGGCTATCAAAATAGCTTGAGACTCACGAATAGCTCGAGCTCAACTCGCCCTAGGCTTTATTTGAGCTTGGCTCAAGCTACAAATGAGTGTGAGACTAAGCCAAAGCTCAAGTTCCAAATCAGCCTAGTTGCTTGTCTGAAAAACTAGTAGAGAGACTACACATTAAGTATCCACACAAATAGGTAGTATGTCTTGGCATCGTGTATTTGTCTTATTATTTTTCTCCCCTTCTATTAATATGATTATCAATATATTATCCTTAAAATATATGTTATTCTACTCATTAGCCAAGCTCGAGCTTGATTGAGCTCAAGCCAAACTTGCTTGGAAGCTCAAAGGGAAAACATGTTGGGCTTGAGCCTAGGCATCCAAGTTCACTCAAGCTCAGCTCATTGCCAGATATAGATAGATAGGGCTCGTTGATTAAGCTAGAAATCCCAACTCAACATGTATCAATTATCATATAAATGGATAACGGCCGAACACAATCCAACTAAATAGCGCTATGGACATCATGTACTTCTAGTAAATATTTACTATAGATTTGTAATCATGGCACATAGGTAACTCCACATGGTCATGGGCCATACAAGATTTTGGGCGGGGCTTGAGAAACCATAAGTTTCTTGGAGCCAAGCCTAAGCCTAGCCTAAGCTAAAACTTTAAATCCCAATGTACTAACCAGCTGCAGAGAGGAGGATAGAAGGCCAAGCATTGAGTGCACATAAGCCATGATATGGGTCCTCAAGCTCCAAAGGGTGGGAACGAGCCATGGGGCTTTGGATTTTAGCTAACAAGGGAGGAGGCTGTGATTTGTCAACGACAAAATAGTGGAAAGCCAAGTAGGTTTAGTAGCAACACCTGGGAGGAAGGTCACTTGTGCTCACGGAGGTGATGAACAATGGGAGAAACGTTGGGAGGTGGGAGGGCTTCGTGGCAACTCCAAGTAGAAGTGGGTGTATTATTCTAATTTGTATGGTGTAGACATTTTTTTTATGGCCAAGCTTTATGGGTTGCTATTTATAAAGCCGGGGACTAGTACAAAAATTGCTTGGGCGACTTGTCGTCGCCACTTTGTACTCCCTATGTGTCGCTGACTCACCATCGACCTTGTCATTGGCATTGCTACCTGTATCAATATGCTTGTCAATTCCTCAGGTTCCACCTCCCTCTATCTTCTTATCGCCTTCAATTTTTTGCCTTCTCTATCTATGGCAGGAAGTCCCCCATACCACCCTCTTCCCATATTGGTCGGCATCACCTTATCCAATCACCTACATTGTGCTCACACATGCAACAATGTCACCTTCTTCTTCTTCTTCTTCTTCTTCTTCTTCTTCTTCCTTTCTCTCTCTCTCTCTCTCTCTCTCTCTCTCTCTCTCCGCATTTGCTCACTCTTGAAGCGGCGCTACAATCATCATGTTTCCGTCAAACTCTTTGGTGCCTACCAACCATCAACCTAATTGAACTTATTACTGTGAAATGATTAGACTGTGCAGCTGGAGACTAAAGACAAATATAAAATGCAAAAGCTAGAACCTTAAATCATCTGTACATTTTCTATACTTGAGTACTAGGCTCTATCGAACATACATGGAATGGAGGTAGCATTTTGCTTAGGGATTGTTATTTTTCACATGATTTTTTCATCCACTTAAGTTGTTATTTTTGGTCCATCGGATCAAGATCCGATGATCCACATCTAAACTCCTTTCCAATATACATATTAACCCTAACTCCTTCCCACTTCCCACCTAGCCGCCGCCACATCTCACTCGCACGATGCACTTCCGCACTCACGCACCTCCTCCCCCAACGCCGGTGAGCACTACAGTTGTTGTCGATATGCCAAAAATAGTTTTGACTCCACCGCACCCTCCTCCGTCTCCATGGGAATCTTCTTTCTGGCTCCTTTCCCAACTAAGGCAAGATAGCCGCTATTCTTCCCCACCTCCGGTGGCTTCCATTGTCTTCACCGGCCACCGCCACCTAACCACTCACTCAAGAAGGCCCCGCCACCATTATCGTCCATTGCCATCCTCTGTCCCCGTGGCTCCTGTGATGCCACCATTGCCTTGTCACCTACCGCCAAGTCAAAGCTACCCACGCATCCCCCATCTACCTAGGGCTAGGGAACCACCATCTCTCCCTCCTTCCACCCCTATCTCAACCCCCAACACTAACTTGTTGAAACTCGCTCAAGCTGGAGAAGGAAGTCGTGGAGCACGGACCGTGAAGCAGATACAAAGGTCACAAATCTGTAAGATTTCGTTCTGATTTTATCGAATGATATTTAGCATACCTGTTTTGCTTATGTTAAGTCATGGATGTTTAGTGAGCTCCTTCTTCTATGTAATGGTGTTCTATACGACATAAGACTCAAATTGTTGGATATTATGGAGGTATAGTAAGAATAGCACCATGTTGAATTTCTTTGCCATTTGCCTCTTGTTTTTTCACTTTAGCCGATATGAGTTTACCCTACCTTGGAATATCTAAAGGGTTGCTTACATTGTAGTCAAAATAAACCTTACTAAATTTTAGCAATTTAACAATATTACCATGTTTTGGAATGATTATTTATGTATTTATCAAAGTTTGGTAAAAAAAATTAAATAGATATATATCTTTAATAACTTTATCGAAAATTGGCTTTGTTGAACTTTGGGTATCTCAATGGATTCGGGGTGCGGGTGCGAGAGCCGGTCTCCTGCACAACCAGACCATACATCCTAGTCCACGGTTTGGCCCAACCAGGCCTACCTAAGTTTACGGTCTGGCGCTGGGCCTGGACCAGAAGCTTCCATTCCGCCCACTCCCAACCAAAAATTCTTTCCCATTTCCACCCACGCGGACGGGACGCAGGAGGCTCTTCCCACACACACACCACACGCGAGCAGGCTGAGCCGGACCGAACCAGACGAACGAGACGAGACGCGCCCCACCCGATCGGTTGGTTGATCCCCCCCTCTCATCCCTCGTCTCCCTCGCCTCGCTCGCCCCGCTCGCCCTCGTCTCCCCCCCTCTTTCTACAGCCATCCGCGCCCCGGCCCCCCGCGTCAACCAAACCCTAACTCGCCCAAATCCGCCTCTCGATCTCGCCTCCGCCGTCCGCCGCCGCCGCCGCCGGCCGCCAAAACCCTACCGCCTCTCGTCGCCTCCGTCCGCCGCAGACGCGCCCGGTAAGCGTCCTCTTACCCCCTCCTCCTCCTCCTCCTCCTCCTCTCCTTGATCCCTCTCTATCTCGGGGTTCCGATTCGGGCGACGCGCCTGGGGCCCCGGGAGTTGATCCGCGCGGGCGGAGGAATGGGGCTGCGGCGTGGGAACCGCCGCTGCCGCGGAATTTCGGGCCGCGCGCGCGGTGTTTTGGCGCCAGGGGGATCGCGCGATTCGGCGGTCTGGGGGGGCCCTGTGGCGTCGGAGTTGGAGGGTGTCCCGCGGGTGGCTTCGGCTCGGGGGACGCCGCATGCCTAGAAATTTTGTGAAATTTCATTTGGGTGGGTGGAGTGGCGTGCTTTGGATTCCAGGGGAACCTTTCCATTTCGCTATGTTTTTGGTGAAACTGTGGAGGCTATTGTTCTAGGGTGTTACATGGCAGGATAAAGTTTCTCTGTTTTGTTTGCTTTCTGATAATTGGTTTCAGATTGTAGGTGGTGAAGGAAACACAAAATCCATTTTAAATGCTATATTAAGTGCAATTGTGTGATCGAACTTATTGTTTTGGTACTTAAGATTCTGGTTCAGATTTGAGAATCCTGAAGAAGGCAATGGAGGAAAATATGTTCCGAGCTAATCGTAAGAACAGGCGGTTGGATTATGTAATTGTGTTCTAGTAAATAAACAGATTTGTCGATACACATGGACCAAACAAGCAGTATTTAATGTAGCTAGTATACGGTACTAGAGATATAGATGGACAGAGATTGATACTCAGATTGACATATTGCCAAAATGTAGTTGATTTAGTTTCAGTAAAACAAAGGAGGTTGCACTAATCACATCGTTTGGTGAGCAACTTAGCATGCTTTTGCTATCAGCTCATCGTGCATCTTAATTACTGTTACATTGGCTGCCATATGGATTGTGGTGAATTGATGTATTTTATGTAAACATGGTCTTGAGTTAGCACGCCATCTGTTTTTCTGGACTGTTAAATATATAAATTTCTGTATGCTACATTCTTTGTTTAATCCTCGTTTTTTATTTATTTCTAATTGATGTCTTCAATGGTGTTTAGACGTACCCAACCATTGTTTGTAAACTATGAGGTTTTCATACTTGTAGCCACTGGGAATGAAATGGAATGTTGTGTTAGATATGCCCCCAAAAAAAAAGTCAACACCAAGGAATTAACATGGCTCTAAATCTTTGTCTGTTCTTTATGGGCTATTGTTCTCCTTTTGCCTATTCTAAATTCAGCTATGCAAGAACAAAATTGAGGGATCTGATATATTTGATTATGAAATTCAGGCTAGTTGTTATTGTGCAAGAACAAAATTGAGGGATCTGATATATTTGATTATGAAATTCAGGCTAGTTGTTATTGTTTATGTCGGAGAGGTTTTTGCTGAACTGCAATTGCATTCATGAATACCGTTATACACTTTAACCAATAGGAAAATGTATTTTTAGTTAACCAATAGGAAAATGTATTTTTAGTTAACCGCTGCCATGTAGGGTACTTTTGCACTAACTTGAATGTTTCTTCTGTGCTTGAGCCTTGAGAGAACAATTATATCACTACAAATAGCTTGGTTTTGCCAACTGCTCTAAGAAACTCTCGGTTTCTAGTTGAGCTACATTTATCTAAGCACAAGCTGCAGTTTGTGCTGACTAGCATGCCATAGTGAGAATGGCTTATAAAAACCAGTAGTTATTAGGATTCTAATCTAGACTAGGTGTTCTTACCACCATCAAATATTCTATGGTACTCCCTCCGTTTCACAATGTAAGTCATTCTAGCATTTCCCACATTCATATTGATGTTAATGAATCTAGACATATATGTCTAGATTCATTAACATTAATATGAATGTGGGAAATGCTAGAATGACTTACATTGTGAAACGGAGGAAGTAAGTGTTAATTTATTGCACTTTTGCTGCCAGTAGGTATCTGGTGAGCATTGAAATGTCATGTTTTTAATCAAACTAGTGTTAACATCATAGTGATCCTGAAGTTCCATCCAACCTATGCTATTCTATTTAAAAATAGAGGAGTCCTTAGATGGGCATATGCTATGATTTTCTTTGCAATAAGTCCTATGTTTTTTTTGTAGTTATAAACTATTTTGAAAATTGGACTGCAGGTATACAACAGGGTGATCGTCGGTTGAAAATGCCATCTGCATCCAAATCCAAGTCCAAAGACAGGTCAGCTGCCAAGGCACCAAAAGAGCAACCTAAGGTTGCAGCAAAGCCTATGGGGAATGGCACAGTTGCAAGTGCCTATAACAACTTCTCTGGAAAATTCCATCTGTTGGAGCCATCATCTTCTTTGCTGGTTAGCCAGGGCAATGACAAATTAAGGAATACAGACGAGATAGATGAACATTCTCGTAGCTCCCATGGTACAGGAGACTTTGATTGTGCCTCTAACAATGGTAGCTGTTCTGGTGAGTCAGAAGATCCAAAGGAAAAATCAACGAGTACTGCACCTCGAGTGGACTCTGTTCCAGGATGTGATGTCGATAAACGTGAGAAGATCAGACAGAAGAATGAGAAGAAGCATCAAAGGCAGAAGGAGAGGCGTGCCCAGGAGTTACATGAGCGCTGCAAGGGATACCTAATGTCGAGAAAGCTAGAGGCACTTGCGCAGAAGCTTGTTGCTATGGGTTTCTCATCAGATCAAGCAACAATGGCCCTTATACAGAATGAGGGCTGCCTTGAAGAGTCTGTTGCCTGGCTATGCAGCTTTGATGGAAGTGAGGAAGCCAAACAGCAAACAGCAGCAGATCAACAACCTGGGGTTAATTTGAAGATTGATATAACTGATGAACTTGCAAAGATTGCGACCCTGGAGGTTAAATTCAAGTGTACAAAGCAAGAGATTGAAAGGGCTGTTGTTTCTTCCGAGGGTGATCTAGAAAAGGCTGAAGAGGTTTTGAAGACACAGAAGCAAGAATCAACAGCAACTGCATCTAAGCCTGAAGGATCTGGCGATTCAAGTGGCTTGGCTAACAAAGCGCAGCTAATGCTTGCACAGAACCCAACTAGGCCTCAAACAAATGGATTTTCTTCAGTTGGGGCTCAGCAAATGAGGAGAGATGAGAAGGACTTAAACTACAAGCTTTTGTTAAATGGTAGTGGTCCAAAGGAACATGCAGTTAAAGGGTTTCAACCATTGGCACCATCTGTTAAGCCAGAGATGGGCCGACCACAATTTGTTCAACCTGAGAAAAGGCGGCTTAATGCTAATTCGGTTCCATCGGTTTCTTACATCACATCATCCCCTTTACCTGTTGCAGCACCTCAAATAAAGTCTGAAACGCGACATGTGGCAGGGGGCAATGAGGTGAAAAATGCAATGCATAATGGAAACTTGAGAGAGTCGGTAGTTGTAATGCAGCGTCCCCAATCTGCAGCTGCCAAACAAAGCCTGCCATCTACAAGCCATAGTATGTTTGCGTCAGAACCTCCAAGGGAATGGTACTTAAATGGTGCATCAGGTGTGGATATGATGTTGAATGGTGGTTTAGGTCATGGCCTAAGAAATATGAGCTTGGATGGTGTTAATCCTTCCAAGCAGTTTGTGCATGCAAACCATCAACAAAGTTTTGTTTCCAATCCTATAGATCTGGCTGCTAATGGTTGGGGTGGTACCTGGGGCTCTGGAGGTACATCATCTTCCCTTGGTGCGGCTTCATCACTTGGGTTGTTTCGAGGATGGAGCTCGTCCGAGTCGTCTTCATCTCTATCTCGTCCTGATTGGAGAACTAATGGGCCTTCACCATGTGACTACACCTCAATAGACTGGAGCCTTGACACAACGTTGTTAAACCCTGCAGCGAAGAGTGAATGGCTGTCCGACACATGGTCAACCATGTTCATGGGTGGCAGATCCACAAGACCATCTGGGAACCTTGGTGGTCCAGGCATTGCTGGGTTACATGAAAGCAATTTTCCAATGGATCCTTCTCCATCACCCCGACCCTATGATTGGCCTTCTTTCTGCAGGGGAGGATCTTCCTAGTTTCCCCTACCCTGTAGGTAAGAAGCCATCGAATAAAACAAAGTAAAAGATGTTATTTGTTTCTGTTCTTGTTTTGGTCTCAGATCCAGTTGGTTGACAAGTTTTACATGTGTATTGAACCGTGTTTGTGTATCCTCGACTGTTGGCCGAGATTAGTCATCTTTCTGTGTATGCTGTGCATGAAAAATGAAGGAAGAAATTGAAGATATCTTGGCTTAAAAACGGACGCCCCTATCTCTCTGAACAAATAGCTCACCAATTGTTCTTTGGTGATCTGTTGCTTTACTTGTTCTGTCTTGCGAATGCTGTTTTTTTTTGGGGGGGTGGGGCTGAGGGAGGGGGTTCATTCCAATGAAGTACTCCTATGTGTTTGTTTTTGGGGCTAACGGATCTTTTGCTTCTACCACTAGGTAATTCAAATAGTTTAGATGGCTTCATGACTCTCTCTTTGTTTTACATCATTTGTTATTTTACCCACTTGAAGAGATTGTCCTCTTTCTCAATTTTGCTTACCTGGGCGGAGTGCACGGTAGAAATTATATCGTCCTGTTAATGTTTTTGAACTTATGGCATTCTCATTTGGACTTTACATCCCGTCGATATTATCTTTATTCTACGCTTACACTAGGTTTTTAATAAGTTAGTCTTATGTTTAAGATGTTGCTATTGTACTTCCTCCATAAAAAAAAATCTAGTATTAGGATATGATATATTCTAAAGTATGTACAGATGCGTTGTAATAGAATATGTCACATTATATTTATGAATCTTATTAAAAGTAGCCAAAATACCTTATGTTTACGAACGAAGTGGGCATTCTGGAACGGGGAAGTACTATTATGTTGCTACCCCTTATATTACAACTTTTTTGACACACGTATGACTATTTCATCTTATCCATTACTACGTACGCTCTTTAGGTTGGCCAAACTACTAGCTGGAAGCTCGAAATGCTGAATGATGGAGTACTACAGTACACTACTCAATCAACATCGCCCGAGAATAAATTGGCCTGCCAAACATCCCTCCCGCTCCATCGTACTACTCGTACAAGGCCCAGCCAATGTCAAAGCCGCAGCGCATCTCTCCCCCTCTTGTCAACTTGACAACATTCTGTACCTGCGCATCTAGCCAGCTATATAGCCTGCTACTTGTACCACTCCTGCTGCTAGCCAGCTCGCTCGTCGCCTGCGCCGATCAGTCGTGCTCTCTCTCTTCCAGCCGCATTTGACGCCTCAGGGCTGGCGGCGTGGCATGGCAGATTGGCGATTGGCTAAGGCACTCTGCACACGTCTTTTCACGTCCCGTTTCGGCGTGGTGTACATCGGATCGCATCGATTCGTACGCGGTTGGGGGTGATGGGAGAGCGCGCAGTAGTAGCAGGTAAGGGCATCCATAATGTATTTCAAAACCAGTCCATAGCCAATAAAATAATACATTCAGCTATCTAACCACATTGTGGATGTAGTCCATAGGAGAGAAATAACAAAAGTAATCCATAAACATATGGGCTACCCATATAGAATAAAATATGTCATTTGTCTCTATTTCCTCTCTCCTCCTCATACTATTTACTAACCATATACATTGTGAATGTTGCAATAGTTAAAATCCACAAATGTGGGTCCCATCTATATGGACTACTTTAGCTATATACATTGGTGTTGCCCTAAGCTAGCGCTAAACATATTCCCTCGTTGACGGCCGGGCAGGCGCAGCTGAAGCCCCGTGCGGTATCATGTGGCCCTGTCTCGCCATCTTTATTATTCCACCGTGATCTACGCTTCATATACTCCCACTCATCTTTCTTCCCTCCCTGGCGCCATCAGCCTATTCTCTCCCAAAGATTTCCATAGATTTTTTTTCTCACTAAAAGCACTAATGTGTTTGTATTCTGCGTAGGAAGAATATTGCCGTAGAAAAACAAGTTATGTGTATGATGTACTCGATAGAGTTTGTGTTGAATAAGTGTACAAAGTCAGTTACATTTTAGCACTTAGAGTTGTACTGGGTGTTAGGACTAGAGTAACAGTTTAGACTCTACTATAGAATCTCTCTTAAATAGAGAGGTGTACTTGTTGTAATCGTATATGGCGACTTAGCATAGCGAGAGAGAGTTGCTGCTAGCAGCGTCCCACCATGAATCATTGTAACTGTGTTACGCGCTATGCGGACTTGATGTCATCCCCACCTTCCTCGTGACTCATGAGTGCGGCACGCACCTTTTTCTTTGTTTCGGAGCGGGGCGCGTACTATTACCACTACATACTACAATTTCTCCTTAGTTACTACAAGGGTTAAAAAGGTAGGCGACAAGAATGCGGTCACCGTAATCAATGTTACGGGATGTAGATTTTGACTGAACCTCGTTAATAAATATCGTGCTTTAATATCGTTATCGTGTTTGGATCTTCTATGGTATTTCTTCTGTGTTTGGTTTCTGATGATGCTATTGGTACTGATTTTATAACGTACTGACCGTGTGCAGTGCACACCACAAAATGTGGCGAGCAGTCAGTAGTTTGCTGCAACAAACAAATGACCGTTCTTTTTGGCTGTCTGTCACACGAGGTGCACGACACTGACCGGATATATGCCGTCCTGGCTCAACGATGCAACTTCACCTCGAGAGATCTAGTAGTGGACTATGTACATGATTGAGTAGAGTCGGAGTACTATTAGGGTAGCCTTTGGAGGTTCTAGGTGAACTGAAACTTAGCTAGTAGCCACGACTAGGATAAACAACCGTTCGTAGTATTGCACAAAGGTAGTAGTATTACAAAAAGCGAGGAACATCCTGAATTCCTGATTCGGTGCCTTGCACAAAGGTAGGAATTGCTGGAAGAGCCCGGGAGCGTGTTCGCCCCATCCCCAAGCACAGATGCTCAGCTCCACTGGAATATCATCGGTCTAGTGGGAGAGATCCTAATCTGGAAACTGTTTTAACAGCTTGAGTGGACGTCCATCCGTTTATTGCATATCATTTAAATGGTTATGAAAAAAATTAAAAAAATATGAACTAGATAGATCAATATGTAATATATCGATCCACAAACATGCAAGTTAAAATTTAACTTCTACAAGTTGTAACAAAAATAACAAATAAAATTCAAATTACTATATGTATATTTACAATTAAATTTATTATTTTTGTTACAATTTGTAGAAGTTGAATTTGAACTTGCATGTTTGTGGAGTGATATATTACATATTGATCTATCTTGTTATTTTTTTTTGAAAATTTTTCGTAACCATCTAATTGATATGTAATAAACGGGTGGACGTCCACTCGAGCTATTAGAATCCATCTCCATCCTAATCTGAGATATCAGCGCATGCAAGTACAAACGCCGAAACGCGTGAGGCCCCCTTATTGCCCCCTTTCGAGCCAGGGATATACATATTTGTTTATTTTCTTCGTCCGAGTAGAAATAAAACCGTGTGAAATTACGGTGTTTCAATGGAGGCTTTTCCAAATTTCGTGTGGATTTTGCAGTTGTTTATTACAGTAGCTCCAATAGGAGTACTGTAGCGCACTGAGCACTCATCGACACGCCAGTAGGAGTTGTTTGCCGGTGGATTATTGAACCAACCGCCCAACACGCCCGTGACACGCGCCGCGCGGTGCCGACGCGCACTCCCGTGTCGCGCGATCGAGCGAGCGACCGGCCGCCCCCACTCCCGCAGTGTGGCAGGCCAACCGGCCGACCGAACGTGTCGAGCGTGCGTGACGGCCTCCTACCATCCATCGGCCGGCGCCCCACACACCGCACGTAGTGGCACGGCACGACCGACGACAACGAACGCGCGGAGCGCGCGCGGGCGCATCGCGTCGTGACACATCGCACACGGGCCCGGGCCGTCCTGCCTTGTGCCTGCCCTGCCGGCCGCGACGACCGTGACGCGAGCACCGTCTCGATCGCCGGCCGCCCGGCCAACGCGAGCGCGCGACGCGGCACGATTGCCCGAGTTCGCCGCGCGCGCTGCTACCCCGTACGTGCGCCGTTCGACGTACGCGGCTTCGAGTCAACGGGCATGCGCGGCCGGTCGCGGCGCCGTCGCGCGGGCACCCTCTGCCTTGTTTCGTTGGGAATACGGTACCATTATGGCATCCATGCAATGTACAGAGAAACGTAGTAGTACGTATATATACGTACTCCACGCTACACGATCGTTGGATCTGACACGTACGTAGGGGAGACGCTTGCTAATGAGTTGCTTTCGTGCAATGGCGTGTCGGTCCAGATGAGATATGTGGCGGCCATGCGCGCCCATGCCTGGTCTCTATCACTTTGGCTGTATTTAATTCCCTTCAAACTTTCAAAAATCCGTCACATTAAATATTTAGACATATGCATGGAGTATTAATTGTGGACGAAAAAAAACAATTATACAACTTGCATGTAAATTGCGAGACGAATCTTTTAAGCATAATTGCGCTATTATTTGACAATATGTTGCTATAGTAAACATTTGCTAATGACGGATTAATTAGGCTTAATAGATCTATCTCGCAGTTTACAGACGGAATCTGTAATTAAATTGTGGTTCATATACGTAAATAATTTTTGTGACAAGGAACTCAACACGGCCTTTATTAACTAGGGTCCCTGTCCATGATCACCGAGTATGAGAGGCACCGGAACCAGATCCTTTGACTTTTGAGGGGTCAAACAGTGATCTGCGTGACTGCATTCGGTATAGGTAAATATCGTACTCCATCCGTCGCGATTTTTATCTATCTTAAACTAAATGTGTCATATTTAATCAAAATCTGTTATATTTTAGTACTCCCTCTGTTTCAAAATATTTAACACCATTAATTTTTTAGCATATATTTAACCGTTCGTCTTAATAAAAAGTTGATGAAATATGTAAAACTATATGTGTATATGAAAGTATATTTAACAATGAATCAAATGATATGAAAAGAATAAATAATTACTTAAATTTTTTTAATAAGACGAATAGTCAAACACGTACTAAAAAATCAACGGTGTCAAACATTTTAAAACGGAGGGAGTATAAGCGTAGAGAGAGAGAAGCATATAGTAGTATATATAACTACATATCGTAGCAATAGAATCGTTTCTAATCCATTTAAGACTAACCGGTGACTATATAATCCTATACACCTCTGAATGTTCACCTCAAAAATCTTCACGTGCAGTTGGGCAGCTTGCACGTGAAGATGGTGATCTTTACATACCATCTCGGGGAGACGGATCGGTCTTCCGCACGTGAAAATGCTTTTTGGGTAGCATGAAAAAACGAGTTTTGTCAAGATGATATACGGACGAAGGCCAATGGATAACCGATTTGTTTACAGTGGGTTAAAATAGTACTCCTTCTATCCCAGTTTAATTATCACGTAAGGTTTTTAAGGTCTTCCTAAAATGAACATCCTCTAATAAGTGCATTTTTGTTTATTTATGTCAAAAGTAAATGTGTAATATTGAATATATTAAATGCAACCAACCAAAGAGTAATTTCTATTGGTCCAACTACATATAATATTTAAAACTTGATGCAATCCACGGAACACGAAGCAACGTAGCACCTTAACCAATGAGAATTAATTATAACATGATGGATGTTTTATTGTCCTTGGTCTCTACGCTCTTTGCTTAGGTGATGATCAAAATTGGATTGAGGGAGTATAATGCTTAAACCTAGCAATTATTAGTCCCTCCTTCCCAAACACCACCTAACCAATGCCGATGTAGAAAGTTTTTAAGAAATTGTATGTGACACGAATAATCCTGAACGATAATCGTATTAATGATAGTGGATGATAAGATTTCACTGTGTTCCAGAACAATTACACAATAGTAATTGCCTACTACGTTATAAGTTGATAACCCTAAACATAGCTATATTTAAAATATAATCATATATTTAAATATAGTATATTTTCATCCAATCATATTACAGATGATATTTCTCCTAGCATCCCCACTAACGAAAAATAAAATGAAAAACCCTGTCCCGCTTTTCCTCCTTCCCATAACTGATATTTCTATGATTTATCTTATCCCCCTATTATCCTCTCGTGATACTTTGTCGAGCTGGTCCAATGGGGTGCCAGGAAGTAGGACACTCAGCAGTCTCAGCTCTCACTCTCCGTCCTGCTCCGGCGCTGCAGTGAGCGAGCTTACATATGCACGTCCGCGAATGAATTGCAGCCACACAGCCCCCGGCCCGTTGTCCTTTCTCCACCTCGGTGGTCATCAGCTAGACAGCTATCGCGCGCCGTCCCACCACCATCTTGCTCCACTACGCGGACCACCGCGCGCGAGCAGAGCATCTCCTCACTCTCTAGCTTGCTCCAGTTTCGCGTAGCTGCGTGACAGTTCAATTGAACTCTCTGGATTCGTTGGTTACTTCGTCTGAGCTGCTGCAGCGTTGAGGAGGAGGAGGAGCAATGGCGCTCACGACGTTCTCCATTTCGAGAGGAGGCTTCGTCGGCGCGCTGCCGCAGGAGGGGCATTTCGCTCCGGCGGCGGCGGAGCTCAGTCTCCACAAGCTCCAGAGCAGGCCACACAAGGTCTGTGTGGTCGATTGCTGCTACGGTACTGGGCTATTGGCTCTGTTCTTACGCTATGGTTTGTTGTTCTTGCTGCTGCATTCGCCATTGCAGGCTAGGCGGAGGTCGTCGTCGAGCATCTCGGCGTCGCTGTCCACGGAGAGGGAGGCGGCGGAGTACCACTCGCAGCGGCCACCGACGCCGCTGCTGGACACGGTCAACTACCCCATCCACATGAAGAACCTGTCCTTCAAGGAGCTCCAGCAGCTCGCCGACGAGCTCCGCTCCGACGTCATCTTCCACGTCTCCAAGACCGGGGGACATCTCGGGTCCAGCCTCGGCGTCGTTGAGCTCACCGTCGCGCTCCACTACGTGTTCAACACGCCTCAGGACAAGATCCTCTGGGACGTCGGCCACCAGGTAACCCTTCGCTCTTAGCTCCGGTCGGACAACGTGCCTCGCCATGTGAGGGTGCTTCGAAGCTCGGAGACAAGGCCTGACCAACCCACCCACTTTCTTTATTCACCAACGCAGTCGTACCCTCACAAGATTCTGACCGGGCGGCGCGACAAGATGCCGACGATGCGTCAGACCAACGGCTTGTCGGGATTCACCAAGCGGTCGGAGAGCGAGTACGACTCCTTCGGCACCGGCCACAGCTCCACCACCATCTCCGCCGCCCTCGGTAACCTCCTCTTCTTCCTCCAGTCTCTCTGCATCGAGCTGTAAATTCTCTGTGAAACTGACCTACAGGCCGGCGTACGTGAGATTGGCAGGGATGGCGGTGGGGAGGGATCTCAAGGGAGGGAAGAACAACGTGGTGGCGGTGATCGGCGACGGCGCCATGACGGCCGGGCAGGCGTACGAGGCGATGAATAACGCGGGGTATCTCGACTCCGACATGATCGTGATTCTCAACGACAACAAGCAGGTGTCGCTGCCGACGGCGACGCTCGACGGGCCGGCGCCGCCGGTGGGCGCGCTCAGCAGCGCCCTCAGCAAGCTGCAGTCCAGCCGCCCACTCAGGGAGCTCAGGGAGGTGGCAAAGGTAAGGCCTCACAAGCGTTCAACGCTCACGCTCGATTGCCCACTGCCCAGCAAGGCACGTGAATGAAAAAGAAAAGGGAAGACAAAAAAACAAAAAATAGTGTCGCCGGATAAGCGTAGAACTACTACGAAATGCGCCAAATTTTTAACGGGTTTTAGAATGAAACCGTCTAGTTTTTACCTAAATTTTAAGGACACGTTCGCTTGTCCAGAGAGCAGAGGGGCCTTACGAAATTTGAAGGCGACCGTGGAAATTAGTGAGGAAATAGTGACAATTTAACTTGCGTCCAGCAGCAGCAATCAACAGTGTTAAGAGTACGCCGTTAGCAAATGTGTCAGTGTCTCGCTCGCTTTTTCAATTTCAATTGCATGTTGTTTGATGCTTGCGTCGCATACATTCCAAAATAAGCTGTGTCAGACATGGGCTAGTTATACGTGTCTCGCATGGATCCACTCACCACAAAAGAAAATGGCGATGAAATCTATATGCTTCAGTCAATAAACTAGTAGGAGTACTATTATAGAGTACAGTAGTACTGCACACAAACCATAACACATTTGTCCTTTACAAAGCAGCTTAAGCCAGTATCTCAACAAGTTTGAGACGTCTCTTAACAACCAAAATATTAGACCATACTGCGTGTTCTCTATGCACGCTTGAAACATAGGCATCAGATTAATCCTGAAGTACAAACACACGCATACCCACTGAAGCATATACATGTTTTCTATGTCGTCCAATCTTTTCCTTTTTACGGATTCAATTATCAAGGACATGCTTTCAAAGCTTCTAAACGGTCCAATTTTTTAAAAAAGTTCAACATATAAATGTAATAGTTAATACATTCATCTGTTCCTTTAAATATTATCACAAAATCAGATAATCCATCCTTTCAAACTGGGCTGATGTTTGGGCTTTAAAGAAGGGGTTGCTATACAACGGAATCTCATTGGGACAGGATGATATCGGTTAGATATCAGGTCCTAATACCTCTGAGGTAACATGTCCTGATACATAACTGGTAGGTGATACCTATAAGGTATCAGGCGATTTCTACAACGTATCAGGTGATACTTGCGAAATATCAGGTGAAACCTGTCAGGTATCAGGCGATTCCTACCACGTATCATGTGATACTTGCAAACTATCAGGTGAAACCTGTCAGGTATCAGGCGATTCCTACCACGTATTAGGTGATAGTTGCGAAATATCAAGTGAAATGTATCAGGCGATTCCTACCACATATTAGGTAATGCTTGCGAAGTGTCAGCTGAAACTTGTCAAGTATCAGGCGATTCCTACCACGTATTGGGTGATACTTGCAAGATATCAAGAGCCGGGCACCAAAGCGTCGTCGCCGGTGGTACCACCATCCACGTCTCACGCCGGAGCTTGTCGCCGGCGGCAGCATCCTCCACAGCCTACGCTACGTTAGAGCTCATTGCCGGCGGCGGCGTCCTCTGTCATCCACGCTTCACGCCAGAGCTAGTCGCCGACGGCCACATCCTCCACCGTCTACGCCACGTCAAAGCTCGTTGCCGGCGGCTGCGTCCTCCGTCATCCACGCCTCACGCCGAAGCTAGTCGCCGACGGCCGCATCCTCTGTCGTCTACGCCACGTCAGAGCTCGTTTCCGGCGGCCGCGTCCTCCGTCATCCACACCCCACACCCGAGCTCGTCGCGGCAGCCGTGTCCTCCATCATCCACGCCCCACGGCCCACGCAGAGCTCATCGTCGATGGCCGCATCCTCCTCTGTCCACGCCACGTCGGAACTCGTTGACGCCGGCCGTGTCCTCCTTGCTCCGCGACTATCCACTCCAGTGACAGCACTGTCCTCGGCCGTCGCAACAACCCACGTCCATCAATTCCGACACCGAGCTCGTGTTGCTCCTCAATGCGTCACCACTCTTCGATTTAGCGACGGCGGCCAAGCCCCGCGCGACGCCGCCGTCCTCAGCTGGCGTGAGTAGCTGTGCAGCGCGACGATAACGTGCACGACGACCTACAATGGCTCACACCGCGCCGCAACCTCACGCGAAATATCCTGTCTCAGCTGCAACGCCGCCGTGAAACCTGGTTGTGGCCATTCTTATCCATAAGCGCGTGAGGCTGGGAGAGGATGACGATCCTGTCCTGAACGTTAGCAACGGTATCCCGGTATTTAGCATTCCCGTAAAAGAAACGTTGGCTGGGCCAGTCAAATTTGCTCTTTTGGGCTGGAAAAGAATCCCCAGACGAACCAGCCCAGATCCTATGTGGGCTAAAAGACACACCTAAATGAAAGGTCGGCCCAGTTAATACAATTTTGACACCCTACTCTTCTTCTGTGCGCGCGCGTGTGAATCCAGGGCGTGACGAAGCAAATCGGAGGGTCGGTGCACGAGCTGGCGGCGAAGGTGGACGAGTACGCCCGCGGCATGATCAGCGGCTCCGGCTCGACGCTCTTCGAGGAGCTCGGCCTCTACTACATCGGTCCCGTCGACGGCCACAACATCGACGACCTCATCACCATCCTCCGCGAGGTCAAGAGCACCAAGACCACAGGCCCGGTGCTCATCCACGTCGTCACCGAGAAAGGCCGCGGCTACCCCTACGCCGAGCGCGCCGCCGACAAGTACCACGGTGAGAATCCCAAATCGTCGTGACCTCCTGCGTTTCTTGTTGAAATGTTTGAATCATCATGCGTGAGACCAACCGCGGTCGATTGATCGAGTTTGGTGTGTTCTTGGTGATCGATGTTGCAGGCGTGGCGAAGTTCGATCCGGCGACGGGGAAGCAGTTCAAGTCGCCGGCGAAGACGCTGTCGTACACGAACTACTTCGCGGAGGCGCTCATCGCCGAGGCGGAGCAGGACAACAGGGTCGTGGCCATCCACGCGGCCATGGGGGGAGGCACGGGGCTCAACTACTTCCTCCGCCGCTTCCCGAACCGGTGCTTCGACGTCGGGATCGCCGAGCAGCACGCCGTCACGTTCGCCGCCGGCCTCGCCTGCGAGGGCCTCAAGCCGTTCTGCGCCATCTACTCCTCCTTCCTGCAGAGAGGCTACGACCAGGTTCGCCATTCTTCACACCATCTCGATCGATCTCTGCTTTCCCGTACCGCCGTACGCCATTGCTGACGACGCCGTCGTTGCTGGCTGAACAGGTGGTGCACGACGTGGACCTCCAGAAGCTGCCGGTGAGGTTCGCCATGGACAGGGCCGGGCTCGTGGGCGCCGACGGGCCGACGCACTGCGGCGCGTTCGACGTCACCTACATGGCGTGCCTGCCGAACATGGTCGTCATGGCCCCGTCCGACGAGGCGGAGCTCTGCCACATGGTCGCCACCGCCGCGGCCATCGACGACCGCCCCTCCTGCTTCCGCTACCCAAGAGGCAACGGCATCGGCGTCCCGCTACCACCCAACTACAAAGGCGTTCCCCTCGAGGTACGACGCACATACGTACACTCCATGGCCGGCTTCTCTCGGAGACCAATGCATGCAAATATCTCACAGCTGGCCGGCGCCGGTCGCCGGAGTTTTGGCAGGTCGGCAAAGGGAGGGTACTGCTGGAGGGCGAGAGGGTGGCGCTGCTTGGGTACGGTTCGGCTGTGCAGTACTGCCTCGCCGCAGCGTCGCTAGTGGAGCGGCACGGCCTCAAGGTGACCGTCGCCGACGCGAGGTTCTGCAAGCCGCTGGACCAAGCGCTCATCAGGAGGCTGGCCAGCTCCCACGAGGTGCTCCTCACCGTCGAGGAAGGCTCCATCGGCGGGTTCGGCTCCCACGTCGCGCAGTTCATGGCCCTCGACGGCCTCCTCGACGGCAAACTCAAGGTAATTTTCGTCTCGCCATTGACCAACATCCCGTCTTAGAATACTACCAGTAGAGAATACCGTGACGTAAACGTATCGGTGTGTGTAAGGACAGGTCCTGATGTTTGTGTTTGATTGGTGCAGTGGCGGCCGCTGGTGCTACCCGACAGGTACATCGACCACGGGTCACCGGCGGATCAGCTGGCGGAGGCAGGGCTGACGCCGTCGCACATCGCGGCGACGGTGTTCAACGTGCTGGGCCAGGCGCGGGAGGCGCTCGCCATCATGACGGTGCCCAACGCGTAGCAGATGCGTGGCGCCTCTGGTAGAGACAATGCTTTGTACATGTAGAGATCAGTGAATTGTATATTAGTCGGCGTCGGGATAAATATTGATTAGTGATGCTGAGGGGAACAGTTACAGTTTTTTTGCTCTTCAGTTGTTCGTGGACGGAGACCCGGCTGCTCGATGTTCGATCGCTTGTATATCTAAGAAATGTTGTAAATGGATAGATTTATTGATCATGATAAGGATTAGTCGGGTATTAATTGAAAGCATCAAAATGCGACTCAACGGAAAGCAAATACTCCCTCCGTTTCAAAATGTTTGACACCGTTGACTTTTTAGCACATGTTTAACCGTTTGTCTTATTCAAAAACTTTTGTGAAATATGTAAAATTATATACCTACATAAAAATATATTTAACAATGAATCAAATGATAGGAAAAGAATTAATAACTACTTAAATTTTTAAATAAAACGAATGGTTAAATATGTACTAAAAAGTGAAGGGCGTGTAGCTATCTAGCTAGCATGAGTCGCTGCTGTCTGGCATGCGTGCATCGTGATGTTTTCGATCAAGTATGCAGTAGTACTGAACATTATGGGTCAGCGTGGCAGGGGGCGTCGCAAGTTGGTGCATGCACCGCTTTTTTTCTGGTTCATTCTGTCCAACTGTTCATCTGGGATAGCGTCATTAGCATCAGGACAGATATACTGTTAGACAGCCCATATGTGACATCAATAATTGGGTTGGATGAGGATCAGAGAGTGCACACTGCAGATATATATAGGATTATTACAAGTAAGCTGTGCATTATGTGGTAAATGTGATCGCGCATCATCAACAAGGCTCAAATGGACTAATGTAAACAAACACCATTAAGGACGACTATAATAAGCATAAGCATCTGGGGATCCCTTTCATCCGGGGATCGTTGATTTCATCTGCTCACTATAATTGTTGGAGGCGGTATGTGCAAAATTCGTGGAACTATACGTGCCTCTCGATATATTTTCTCACCAAATAACACGAATCTTTCTAACGGTTGGATCTAAATCGAATCTTCCAGATTCTCCTACGTTTTCATTTAATTTGTCAGTGAGACCCAATGCCGCACACCCGAAGCAGCATCGTGCAGCCATCTTCACCACCCGGCACACCGCCACTCTCCACCTCACCAGTAAAACCCTCCTGATCGTGCGTCCTCCTCCTCATAACCCTACTTTACCATGCTTCTTCATCTTAATCCCCAGCTTTGGTGTCTCCACCATGCTACCCTCTTCCGTCTCTAGTGACTCGATCCTACTGTTGGATCCGTCACCACCTCCTAAGCTAGAGGTGGTTGTAGACCATGATTTAATCCCAGAAATCTACCGAGTGATGTATAGCATTGCCAAAACTAAGTTACCTCTCACAAAGCATAGCTCTGTAAAATCGCAAATCACAAGTGATGACTAACGACAACATAGTGTTTCCTAAAAAAATGCACACAAGTACGCAACAATTCAGTGCTATTACATTGGTACTTGAAGTTAAAAGTTTCGCAAGGCCAAACACTTAAGTAGATATGGCAGCGTCTCGCATATCTGCAGTACCAAAAAAAAAAGAACAAACTGACAAGGTGCCAATTTCATTGAACAAAACATGGGAAAATTTCATATATAGCTATGGGTGAAAACCAATACTATATGGTGGGCTAGGAATTAACACCCATGGCAGCAACGTTGAAAACCTCCTGACTCCTGCAAGGACCCATGTCCACCCCCCCTCCCCGCTTTGATTTTTGTGCCAAGGCCTAATCACCAAAGGTTCCTTGTGTTAGAAGATCATCTGAATCCTTTTCTTCCATATCTCCCACGAGACGAGCAGGTTAGTTACATGCGTAACCCTTGCATTGGCACTCCTCTCGTGTTTGCGATCGCTCCCACCACTCATGCACTAGGCTGGTAGGCTTGCACTCTGCATGATCTAATTGTCCACGTGAGGTCCAAGAGACAAGGATTGCAAAATTCTCATTGTGTTCAGCATTCTGCTAGGAGGTGAAAAGTTGTCTCTTGCACTCGGTGGCATACAGAGCATCTGGAATTATTTGGCCATCCCCAGGTCACTAATATATTTGAAGTCTAGATTCTGGTTTGGACGACGAGCCACGTGAAAGAGTTGTATTTTTTTTGTGCCCAAGGCTTCCAAATGAATTAGATTGTACCTAGGAATCGGGCATTGAATGCAGATGCAAGCAAGTACTCCTGGTGGCTTTGCGTGAGTTTTCATGAAATCTGGTATTCGATCTTTGCTATCAATGAAGTGTACTTCTCTTACGGAAAATTATTTTAAACTCTCGAGGGGACATCTTCTCGTTGTTTGCATGTCATCCAAATAGTTTAATTTGTTTTTTCGTTGCAACATATATAAGCTGAATTTTAACTTACGTGTTTGTGGAGTAATTTATTATATATTAATATATATTCTTAAAATTTTTTTCATAACCATTTAAATGACATGTAAATAATAAGGATGCGAGTTTAGAATCCACTCTCCTCCTCTTACTAGTACAACATTCCAAACGATGCCAAACTGGACGATGAGCTCCACCGTCGTGCCATCGATGATTGGCAGGTCTAGGACTCTAGGTCGTGTAGCAACTAGTCGGATTGATCGAGCAGTTCCGCAGGCTGCAGCCGATCCATCTTGGGATCCACTTGGTGAAGATCTTCGGCACCGAAATCCCAATCACAGAGACTCACTGCCCGTAGTAGTACACACTACACACTACTCCCTCCGTCAAAAAAAAAAAAAAAAGACAAACCCTTATTTCCATGCCCAATGTTTGACCGTCCGTCTTATTTAAAAAAAATATGAAAAAAAATTAAAAAGACAAGTTACGTATAAAATATTAATAATGTTTTATCATCTAACAACAATGAAAATACGAATTATAAAAAAATTTCATATAAGACGAACAGTCAAAGTTGGACACAGAAACCTATAATTTATCTTTTTTTAGGACGGAGGGAGTACTAGTCCAGCTTCACACAAGTTCCGAGGCCCACTCGATCGATTGCCTCCAAAACCGCAGCATATATACGGACTCCCTCCAAAAAGAAATTTCCCACCACTTCACTCGATCACCACTACCCCCACTCGCTCCCTCCTCCAAAGGCGAGCTCAGCTCGATCTCCTCCGCGATCCCGATGGAAGCCAGCCACGCCCACCGCTCCTCCTCCGAAACCCTAATGGCCGCGCTCCTCTCGTCGTCGGTGCCTGCCTCGCGGCTGCTCCCCTCGCTCGCCGCCGACGCGCGCCGGCTGCGCTGCCGCCTCGCGTTCCTGCTGCTCTCCCCGCCGCACTTCTCCCGCGCGCTCGCGCGGCTCCGCGCCATGTCGCTGCCTTCCAAGGCCGAGCTGCTCGGCCGCGTCCTCATCCGCTCCCTCCTCCTTCTCCTCCCCGCGCTGTCGCCTGACGGATCGCACCACCTGCTCCGCATCCCGGCTACCGACCTCGACGCCGCGATCCTGCTCCTCGCCATGTGCGACTCCTACTCTCCCCCGGCCGCGGCGTCGTCTTCCTCCCCTTCTTGTTCTTCCCCCGTCGACTGGCACGCGCTGCTCGTCGACGACGCGGTGGGCTCCGCGCTCTCCATCTCCGGCCTCGGCGCCACGCCGTGGGCGTCGCTCGCCCCCTACGTCGACGCGGCCGCCAAGTGCCGCCGCTTCGCTGACGTCGTGTCGCAGGAACGCGTGGCGGTCGGCGGCGGGAAGGACGGCGAGTGGCGCGGCGGGGCGTCGTACGCCGCCGTACTGGCGATGCCCCCCGCGGCCGGGGACGGCGCGCCGTGCGCGATCTGCAGGGAGGAGATGGTGCGTCGCGGCGGCGGGGGCGTGTGCGCGCTGCGCCCGTGCGGTCACCGGTTCCACTGGCACTGCGCGCTCCGGTGGCTGGCGCGGCGGAACACCTGCCCTTGCTGCCGCGCGGAGCTGCCAGCGGAGGAGGCGCGCGCCGAGACCCGGCGGCTGTGGCGGGCGGTGGAGAGGATGGCAGCCGGAGACGACAGCGTCGGCTGTGCGTGACAACGTCGGTTGGCGCAGAGCATGGCACAAGGGAGAAACCCGTTTGGATGCATTTGAGTGTCTCGGACTTCAGGCGCAAGTACTGGTGTCAGATTCGCGGATGGCGAAATTAGCGGTGGACCCGTGGTGTATACACGCAATATGATGTGGAATTTTTGCTGATAAATCATGAAATGAAATAAACCAGATATATTGTATATACATTACTAAATACATAGCCAGTGGAATGTTGGTTAAGTTTTTGTTTATGATAGTATATGATTAGTCTGCAAATGATGGGTGTTTTTTTTTTGAGAACCCAAATGATGGGTGTTTGATTTTGTGTTAGTAGCTTCTTTGGGTTCGGGAGAGAAGGTATACGTAGGTATCTTCCTTTTGCAGCTTAATGTCTGCCTTTTATGCTTTTTGATAACGGTGTGCACGCATAGCCTTAGAAAAATAGGGTAATACTATTTCGCCGAAGTAGTGATTAATGTTATTGGCATGGACTGGTGGATCCCATATGTCACATTCGACTGTTTATCCTAGTAGAAATTAAGACATGTAGATATTAATTAGTGATCTACTATGATCAAAGAACAAATACGGTATCCATCAGTTTTCACATTATCCTGAGATCGATCACATAACTCGGATGTGAGATGACCACACAATTTATAATCTATTATGGAACAGAAAGTACTTTGCACCCACCAGTCCATTTCACCATGTAACAGGTCCGGCCGGGTGACCAAAGTCAGCAAGCAAGGCAAAACGGACGGACGCGCACGGACGGATCCGGTCTCGTCAGTCGGGGACACCAGCATTCGTCCACGCATTGGCAGCGAGACGACGTGCTGCATGAGGTGGATGTACGCAACGTCGACGTCGATCGCGTGGTGGGGTGCGGGGAGGAAGCTACGACGGCGGAAGGAAGGATGAGATCGATCATGAGATGTGTCCCGTAGGGATTGGGTCGTCGTTTTCCGCTCCGCTTTATTCCTCCTACCCATGCGATCCCTGTTCCCCCGTGCACGCGCACCCGCCCTTCTCTGCTCCATCGCCGCATGTGCCCGGCCCATGCCCGGCCATCTCGCCCAACTACGGAATCACTGGTGGATGAAACCGTACCTTACATGGCCGTCGCGTGTTTATTAATTTGCAATCTCACGCATCAATCATACTACCATGCTATCTTCTCCAAAGAAACGTGATGTACATTGTATGATCGTAGGGGAATAATTATACAGCTGGCGGAATGAATATAGTGTACTGCAGTTCAGCTAGCACCGGAGGTTCACTTCCTGAGGGACACAGCAAAATGTATATATTGCCTGCTTATTGTACCTTCATCTTTGATATTTTTTAAGGAGTAAATTACATTGACAGAACACAAACTTATCAGATGAGTGTAGTTTAGTACATAAATTTGTAAAATGCTTGTTTTGGTGTATAAACTTGTCCGATATGTGCGAATCAAGCCAAACGAATATGTCATGGCTAATTTTACAAGTTAAACACTGATTAGGACACGACGTGCATATGTGAGGTTCACATGAGACATGCTATATTTGTAAACTTGATTTTTGCTTTATTATTTTTTCTACCCCTTGCATTATTTCTCCTTTTATATATATATATTTCTCCGTGAAATCGTTAGGCCTTATTATTCTTTTTACTAAACAGTTATATGCGTACGTAGCATTATTCTTACGTACATGTTTACGTAGCATTCTAACCAATACAAATTAGCAAGATTAGCATTGTTGGGTTCTTTTGGCCTTGATCTGCACGCATTTGACGAGTTCGTATACTAAAATAAGTATTTTACAAATTTATGTACTAGAATGCACCTAGATGACAAGTTCATATACCGCCAATGTAATTTGCTCTTCTTCAAGCAATTGAAAAACTTTTAAAAGAAGACTAGTTGGCTATGGTGACCTTTCATCTTTGTGCGAATTTGTTGTCATGTCATCTTCCTTAATAGTAGGTCCTCTCCGTTGCCGGCATTGGCGATTTATAGCGGTGCACGGAATTAGCAGGGTTCAGGGTAGAAGAGGGTTATGAGAGGAAGATGGGGTGGATAAAGAGGGATGGAAAGAATGACGGCAGTTAGCTAATGTGCGGTGGTTGTAGCGGAGCGGCGAGGTGTCGATTGCATCACATTGGTCGTGGGAGAGTTGGGGAGTGACGGGGGAAACTCTTCAGAGTGACTAGGAGACAGGAGCAACAACGGTGGATCCAACAACATAAGCCATCGAAGATAATGAAAATTTAGCGCCGAACTTAAGGAAGAAATGACGGTGGTGACAAGAATCTAGTAGAGATGAGGGATAAGGTTAGGAGGCGACGGGAGCTCCTAACAAGTCTCACCGGCACCGTGACCCCAATGGGGCATAGGGCGGTGGCTCGCAAGCATTGGGGTGGGGATATAGTGGCCCTTTGGGTGAACTGATGAATAGCTAGTCCCTTAATGTACGGTGAATTGGTGACAAGTTCTTTTTGCCTACAGAGGCTCGGACTGTGATCGCTATCAAGTTGTACCAAAAAATAACAGGCAAAATTTGCTACAGGACAATCAAAAATTGTGTAATTTGCTGGTAGACATCATAAAAATATGTCATGTCTGAAAGACACTTTAAAAAAACTCACAATTCGTTGAATGACACTTTTGGCTCAATTGGAGAGACAAATTCTTATAAAAAAGACAAGAATGCCCATAGGGTCAACAACTTTTGAGCTGACTGGAGCGAAGATGGAATATAATGTATACTAGTGATGTACTTAGGGGTGATGGAAAATTTAAAGTTGCATAATTCTAAATTTTTACTCTAACATCATTTTTGAAGCATTTGGTCTTAGGGGCATTCTCGTATTTCTTAAGAATTTATCAATCCAATTGAGCCAAAAGTGTGCTATAGCAAATTACCAGTTTTTTAGGATATCTTTTGGCTGTGACATGTTTTTTCGATGTGTATCAGCAAATTACACAAAATTTGGGTGTCCTATAGCAAAATTTGCCAAAATAAAAAACTAAATAAGCTTGTTGGATGTTGTTAATTGACGAGGAAAAAGTACACCGAAGGTCCCTCAACTTGTCATCGTGTTACAAAATCATCCCCGAACCACAAAAACAGATATCGTGCGTCCCCTAACTAATCAAAACGGGTCAAAATAGGTTCTTGGGTGGTTTTGACCCCGGTTTTGTCCTACTTGGTGGCTGAGTCAGTGTGGGACGACCCACCTGGGCCCCATGTGTCAGTCTCTTCTTCCATCTCTCTACCCCTCTCTCTCTCTCTCCCCTCCCATCTCCACGGGCAGCGACCGGTGGGCTAGGCGCGGCAGGCCTGTGCGGCGGGCGCGGCTGGCGGGGGAGGAGCTGGGCGTGGCAGGCTGGCAGGGCGAGGCGGTAGAGGGGGAGGTCTGGCGGCGGTCGCCCTCATTGGCGGCGGTGGCGGCTGTAGAATAGACTTATTGGTGCCATCACAGAGCACGACGCAAAGCCCGTTGGCGCTGCGGTGGACGGGAGCCCACCGAGGAGCGCCAGGACTTGGTCTCGGTGAAGACCATGGGGAAGCTGCCGTCGGCGAGCGCGCGATGAGGGAGGAGATAAGGAGGCCGGTGGCGAGCGCGCACTAAGAGGGAGGAGGCAGGGTCGGCGAGGGGGGCAAGGAGGCCGACAAGCTCTCCACTTTGCTTGGCGTGCGTGAAGAGGGAGGATGCGGGGATGCTGGCGGCAAGCGTGCACGGAGATGGATCGAGGAGGCGGGTGTTGATGCGAAAAACACACACTGGCCTAGGAGATCTGCTTAGCTCCAGTACAGATCCAAAGGTTGATGAGATGCGGGAATGCCAGTCAGTTTGATCTAGCAACTGACAAGATAGATAAACAGCCGATCGGCTGACAAGCCAATGGAGTAGTTCCAGCCGATAGCCGATACCAGCCGATAGCGATATGGTTTTGAACAATCGGCTATATATCCAATGTAGATAATAATATAAAGACAATCGGCTGATAATAATCAATATAATTAAACAATATAATCTAGTAGAAACCAGACGGTTAGCAATGATATGATAGAATGAACATTGATCCGAAGGTTAAAGCATACATCGGCTGGAGGTCCGATGTCATAAAATCCACAAGATTAGATAAACAATGAAACATTTGTTGCGATCGGCTAAATCCAATGCAATCCTTGTAAGCCGATGCAACGTCTAGATAACTCATCGGCTGAAACCCCGATGAAACCCTTATTGGCAGTCAAAAAGCAGGCTAGGGATTATTGTTCTAAACACGACTTAGTAGATCAAACTTAACTGATGCAGCACTAAGTATGAAAAGAAACATAATATCTTGACAATCAGGCCCTTGACTAATTTTTAGGATGGTAAATGCCTTAGCTAATCTAATCTAGTAAAACAATTTAGCCGATACCGGCAGGAACCCTAAAGTGAGAAACAACTGATAGAGCTAAATTGAGATACTAAGACTAGATTAACTAATACATATGATAAATAGGCAGACAAATATATCATCCAAACCGGAGCAATCCAAGAGGTCGAATGTATTGATGCAGCTTTGAACGACGCTGACGTAGACAAGACAATTGCCTGGGCCGATGGAACGTAGGATTTCCCCTTCGTCGGAGATTGAAAGTCGATGCAGCCCTGCGTCAGGTGCCATGTTCGCCGGATGATAAGTAAAACCTTCGGTAAAGAGGGTGGCGATGCGCCAAGAGTAGTTATGTTGGTCGAGAGATATTTTACAATGACCCCGGATGTACATATTTATACCCATTGGGAGATACTAGTCCTTATAGGACACTAACACACTTTCCAAAAGATAAAAAGGAACTAACAAACTATTCCTAATTAATAGATAACTTGCCATACCGCATCCTCTTCTGAATGAGCTTCCTTTAATAGATTAATTTCCTTAACTGAATATAGCAGGAATCCGACTATTGGCGATGTGATAATTCTCTTAGGGGCTTACCAAATTTCGGTGTTAACAGCGGGACTTGGCGAGGGGGACGGGGAGACCGACGAGCTCGCCTGCTCCGCTCGTCGTGCGTGAAGAGGTAGGAGGCTGGCGCACGGAGAGGGAGGAGGCTGGGCTGACGGGGGGGGGGGGGGGCGGGGAGGCCGACGAGCTTGATCGCTTCACTCGGCACGCGTGACGAGGAAGGATGCGGGAATGCTGGCGGCGAACAAGCATAGAGGGGGAGGAGGCTGGGCCGACAAGGTGGCGGGGAGGCCAGCGAGCTCGCCCGCTTCGCCCGGTGACAAGATTGAAGTGAAGCGGTGACAAGGTGGTTGAGCTCGCCGCCCTCTGCCACGAGAACCTCGCGTCGCTCCGCGCCTACTTCTACTTCGTCGGCACCGGAGCTCTCTCCTCCCTCCTCCACAGCGGCAGCGGCGCCGTGCGCCGCGCGTGTCTCGGCTTCACGTCGGGGCACACATCGTGTTGGCGGCCCCGCGCTGCGTGGTGTTCATCCACGGCGACGGCGTGGTGCTCCTCGAGATACTCACAGGGAAGCTGCCGGCGAACGTGGTGCGGGGGTTCGATGGCGTCGACCTGCCGTAGTGGGTGCGCCGTGGTGCAGGCGGAGTGGACGGGCCGAGGTGTTAGACGCCAGCATCGTTGACGAGGCGCGCGCTGATGTGGAACCGACAAAGAGAAGAGGGGGGAGATGACATGTCAACCTGACATGTGGGGCCCACGCTGACTCAGCCGCCATGTAGAACAAAACCGGGGTCAAAACTACCTAAGGACCTATTTTGACCAGTTTTAAATAGTCAAGGGACGCCGGATATCTGGTTTTGCAATTGGGGGATGATTTTGTAACTCGATAACAAGTTGAGGGACCTTTGGTGTACTTTTTCCAATTGACGAAGCCATATGTTCAGAAGCCCAAAATTGAGCCCACCTCTGTCCAACTCTCATAAATGGACCGGTCATACTTCGAAACAGAAGTAAAGCTTTTGTGTTAGGTGATGCTTCAAAAGAAAAGGATGATGATACATGTCCATCTCATGCGCGTCGGGCTGAAATACGTTGAATTAAAATTCGAAGCATGTTCCTAAAAAAAAAAGAAGTTGATGCACAATTAAGAGTAGAAATTTTTCCCTCGATGCAAACGTGATGGCACTACGATTCGTTAACTATTTGCGGTGTGGCCCAAAGCCGTCGGTGGCGAGAGAAGCCATCTTGAGCCCGATCCGGCGGGTCCCTGTACAAGCGGATCGTGGCAGGCACCGCGGAAACGCGGCGTCGGACCTCGTGATACGCGCGGGTGCGAGCATATGTCCGGCAGAAAAACGAGCGAAGCCGCGAGAGCAGAGCCCTTGCTCCCCACGCGGTCCACCAGACCACCACCATCCCCCGCCGTGTGGTGCTCCGCGACGCCACGCCTCCGGCTCGGTTAAAAAAATGGATACTGCGCGCCGACCACCGCGTGCACCACGAGCCCCAGCCATGCGTCCACCGTGTGGTGCTCCTCGCCATAGCTGCTAGTATACGGAGGAGTATTGGCTGGCTGGTGACCTGTTCAGTGACTCTGTTTGTACTTTACGAGTAGTACTATACTCCAGTTTCCACGGTGAAGCCGCATATTTCCCGGTGAACATAAACGTGGTGAGTACACGTACCAGCGGAGAGTTTGAACTTTAAAGGGCAATAGATCTACGACTACGACTACGATACGCTCCAGTTTCTTGCACTGAAAACTCCAAGTTTCCAGACAGTTCGGAGAGAAAAAGGACGTGTTGGTAGGCCTAATTGTTGACGTGACTGTACACCTGCCTATTTCTCCGTCTCCATCCGGATAAGAAGAAACTTTTGAGCGAGCGCAATCGTCGTACTACTACCATGTGACTATGGGGCCTCCGAATGATTCGGAATGTTGCTAGTCGCCATTCCTGATCGTAGTCGAGATACAGTTCTTTTCGTCCCTGCTAGACCATGGAGCTGAGAGTGGGCTTAATTAGGCTTCTGGAGAGTGATTCATTAACAGCTTTCGTCCCTTCTCCAATAGAAGAATGGCGTTGACAGAATAGCTTAGGTGATTGACCTTCATTAACAGCTTTCTCCCAGAGAATTCAACTGGATGGTGAATTGGGCCCAAAGCCTATTCACTTTGATGCTAAAAAAAACCTTACTAAATTTTAGCATTTGCCAAAATTTCGGCAAGTTGCCAAATTTTTTATAGGATTTCTTATATAGTTATTAAAATTTGGTAACAAACTAAATATAGCCACTTTTTTAACAACTTTACTAAAATTTAGTAAGGTTGAAAATGATATTAAATTGAACAAGCCTTGAATCTTCGCTTGTTGTCAACATCTGCCCAATTAAGTCACACATGAACGAGATCGATCACGATCATTTCCTGACCCATACTATCAAAATCACCAACCCGCGCGTAACGTCATCCACTGATCCCATCACATCCGGTTCACCCGTTACGGATCCATTTCATGATTCATTCACGCAACCAAGCCATTAGCCATACCACCAATTAACACCATAGTAGCGAGCAAGGCGCCAAGCATGCACCAACATCCTACATCCACCAAACCACTGCACTTTTTGGGCCTAGCGGTTGAGATTTCCCGGTCGCACGAAGGCCCCCGTGCCAAGTATGCAACGCGCAACACCCCTGACCAGCCTGCCAGTGATAGCTTCCGGCACGGCCGGTCCCCGGCAGCAGTAGGGTAGGATTGGGCCCCGGCCAAACCCCGGCCAACGTGCCGCGCTCGTCGCGTAGCACTAGCATGACACATTGACACATCGGATGGATGTCGCAGTTACTGTCATCAGCCAATGGATATAGGCTGTGTTTAGGTTTAAAATTTTTTCTTCAAACTGTCAACTTTTTCATCACATCAAATATTTGACACATGCATAGAGCTTTAAATGTGAAAAAACAATTACACAGTTTACATGTAAATCGCGAGACAAATCTTTTGAGCCTAATGACACCATGATTTGACAATGTGATGATACTGTAAACACTTACTAATGATGGATTAATTATGTTTAATAGATTCATCTCACAGTTTACATGCGGAATCTGTTATTTGTTTTGTTATTAGTCTATGTTTTATGTTTAATACTTCAAATATGTGTCCGTATATTTAAAAAAATTTTGGCACACCAACTAAACACAGCCATAATATTTGTGTCACCAAGGGAAAACCGTAGTTAGCTGCTGCAGTCTCAGGGATATGGTGGTTCATGTCGGGGGGTTCCCCATGACGCCCATGGCAAGCCCACCGCGTGAGGCTGGCAATCGAGCTGGGAGTACTGTACTCCGCGGTCGATCGCACTGTGGAGATGGGCATGCAGAAGATGGCATCGTCGCATAGCGGCAGGTGATATATGCCGTTGCTGTGTTTCCTAGCGGCAGTCAACACATCGCAGCTGTACTTCGTTGCTTAAAAAAATTATCCCATGATACTATTGGACATAAACGAGGTCAAAGCAGACTATGCCTAGAAGTGCCTTGATGATAGTAATTCCTTGAATGGATACGTTATACCCATATTTTACTTAGTGCTATCAAATATTCCCCTTTCCATATATAAATATAAAAGGAAAATATTGTAAAACGACCTCAAGTGTCACCTTGGGTTTGATATTTGTCCCTATAACGATTTGTTTCAAATATCCTCCTCATAATTTATTTTGATTTGAGATTTTCCCCAATCACCTTTAATTGTCCATTCTCGTAGCTGCAAACCCTACGGAATGGCAAGATTGTTGAGATGTGGTCGTCACTCATGTTGACCCGGCATGATAACATGATTGTGGAATCCCCACTCATGGTGTCTAGCATGTCGTTGGACAATCATAGCCATGAGTCTTTGCTCTTGGACATAGGGATTGTTGGAAAACGAGCTGTTGTTACATTAGGGTTTAGCGGTGAATTGTTTCTTTGCCAGATACAAGATGATAAAATGAGCTCGGTATGATATTGTGTTATTTATAAAGAAAATGTTTATGTCCATTAAGAGATGGGCTAAGTCATATGGCACGTGCAGAAACAGGTAAGAAAAAACTGAATTTTTTATATTTTGGTCCTTTTTGAAAACTTATTTTACAAATAGATCCCTGGAAAAACTTAAACCGTGAGTGGTCCTTTTTGGGGCGCCAGAGTGGCTGGCGCCGTCCCCCAACATGGCGGCGCCAGCAACAATGGCGCCGCGCCCATGCCACCGTGGCACTAGGGCTGTCGTGGCGATGCTGACTGGGCAGAAGGGGGGTGCCAGCCACCCTGGCGCCGCCCCGCATATATATGACGGCGCCAGCATGGCAAGCGCGCCTCTCCTCTGTGGGCCACGCCCTTAAACCCCATGGGCCCCACCACCTTTCTCCTCCCCACTCCCATTTTCGCACAAGCCCCAGCCCGAGTAGCAGCGCAGGAGTTATTCCTCTCTCTCTCCCCCTCACCTCTCCACCTCAAATCCACTCAATTTGAAGCTGTTTTTCGCGGGGTTTTTTGTGGAAATCGAAGAGAAAGGTAGACTCCTCCATTCCCCCCTCTTTTTTTTTCGTTTTTATTGGTTGAATTTGTAGATCGGATGGTAACCCTAGAACCCCTTTTTTGCCCAAATTTGTGATTTTTAGCCTTTGTTCTTGGGATTAGCTTGTTGTAGTGCTATATGTTTGCAATGTACTCATTGGTGTCACGATTTTTTGAACCATATATGTGGTAATGTTAATTTTTGGATGGTCTGGTTGGATGGATGGATGAAAAATTAGGGTTGAGGCATGAAAGTAATTTTAATTTGATGGACTTGATGCTATAGCCTATAGGTTAAACTTTTAACCATTAATTATATGAAGGGGAGAAAATTTTGGTTGCATTATAGAAATTGATTGTAGTTAATTAGAACTAGGTTGGGTTGTATGACAGAGTATTTGTAATATTTCGATGTGTAATGCACTAGTAAACTTGTTGATATTTGTAGGTGGATTAAATATTTTTTGTGGAGTAGTAGCTTTGGGACAATTTAAGTTATGCATTGGTTATAATATGTCGGTTTGGACTACGTTTAGGAAGGAAGATTTAATTTTTGTTGCAAAGTTACATTTGATTTTTTGGTGTAGTTGGATAAACTTGTTGATGTTTACTACGGTGGTAGAGTGGTGGAACCTTATGTTGGTGCACATGTTGAGTTTGAGGATATGTCATTGAAGACCATTTTGTTTCCCACCCACCCAACTCTAGATGAACTAAGGTCACGAGTTATGCCTAACAAACTTCTTTTTTTTTGAAATGCAGAAAGTTCGTCAAAGATGCCGGAAACTTGCAGCAAGATTAGGTTGCAAGTCGGTTGGATTGGACGACGTGTACCAACCACGGAGACTACCACCACCACTACCTCAATTCGCGCGTCCAAGTACCGCTCGACACTCCATCAGGATAGAAGAGCGTGAAGAAGTTGGTGGCTCGTCGTCGTCACGCATTCCGCAAAGGAGGGGAAAGGGGAAGGCGCCAGCTCCACCTAGCGACGACGACGACGACGATGACGAGGAGGAGGATGAGGACTACATCACACCAGATGCTGAGGAGATAGACATGTCGCAGCTTCCTGATGCTCCTCAGGGGACGCAACCCACCCAATACAACTTGCGATCCACTCGAGCAGTGAAAAAGAGGTACCTCTAAGACATTCTCATATGTTATTTGATTTCCCTCACCTCGCTTCGTTTTGTAAATGTTGTAAACATTGGTTTTTCAAATTTAGGTACACTCCGGGCTCGCAGGCTCTTCGGCGTCAACGCAAGAAGTGATTTATAGAAAGTTTCACTTTTTCTGATGTGTTAACTGGTGTATTGCACATGTGGACTTGTGAACTTATGAACTATGTGATGGACTTGTGAACTTATGGACTATGTCATGGACTTGTGAACTTATGGACTATGTGATGGAGTTGTGAACTTGTGGATTATGAGATGAACTTGTGAACTGTATGATTATGTGATGGAGTTGTGGATTATATAATTATGTGATGGACTAGTTTTGTTTTGTATGTTTCTTGTGAAATTGGACTATGTGATGGACTTGTTGCCTATGTGAATTGGTTCAGATGTTTGCGACCTGTTAACTGTGAATTTGCAATGTATTATCGTGGACTTGTGAATTTGGAATCTATGTTTTCCTGGAGGTTGGGAGGGGGGCGCCAGCCATGCTGGCACCGTGCTAGGGGGGCGGCGCCAGCAGACGCGCGGAGGCAGAAGGATGTGGGGGGCCGAGGGGGGCGGGGGGTGGCGTGCTAAGGGGGCGGCGCCAGTGTGGCTGGCGCCCTCTTTTGCCACGTCACCTTACACGTCGGCCCTATTGCCACGGTGGCACGAGCACGGTGCCATGGTGGCTGGCGCCGCCATGTTGGGGGACGGCGCCAGCCACTTTGGCGCCCTAAAAGGGACCATTCCTGGTTTAAGTTTTTTCAGAGGTCCATTTGTAAAATAAGTTTTTAAAAAGGACTAAAATGTAAAAATTTTAGAAGAAAAAACACGTGAATAACAATAATTGCTAATCGGAGGGAACTATCAAATCAAAGTAAATTAGGGGGGTATTTGCAACAAATCGTTTTATAGGGAGAAATCTCAAATTAAAGGTGACATTTGCAGTTGTTTGTGCAATTTTCCTAATATTAAACTAGCATTGAAATTTAAATTTCTTCACAAATATAATGGCTTTGGAACTCTAATTAATTATAATTTATTGTGAAGTCATGATTCACTACATTTGCTGCGAACTTATGATTACATCTAATGCACATTGAACAATTTGACACCATTTATTGTAATTTATGGTACACTATTTATTACGAACTTATAGTTTATACGGGTCCTAGCTAGTGCACATAACAGCTTCATCATCGTTTGCTTTTGGGCTTATCAACCAAAGCCAAAATTTCAATTTCAAATATTAGTTTTAGTGTTAATTTTGAATTTTTTTATTGTAGTTTATTTTCTAGCATTGCCTTTTAAGGTGTGTAGTTTTTCCCATAATTATTTTTACTGCTAATAAATGTCCTAGCTAGCTATTGGTAAACACCTCGAATGTCGAATGCGTCAATCCAAACAGCTGTTTACGCAATTAAGCAGTATCCCCTCTACACTAAAAGCCTGTAATACAAGTTTGCAACATCCCCATTTGACTTCACATCGTTTTCAATTGCATACGAAAATGACAAATTGAAGTAGCCTGAGTAGCAACCGGCAATTTGTGCATAGCATAAACAACGTTTAACGTATGCCACTTTGTTTAGGACTCCCCATTAATTAACGGGTTCACATCATCTGCCTTTGAGTCCAAAGGCAAAGTTTGCCGTTACAGCCATCCACACCCTTCATTCTGCGATCAACCATTACATGGATTAGACCCCTTCCATGACTAACTAGTACCTGCTATTTAGTGATAGAATTTACTCTCCAAAAAAAATATCAAGAAAAAAAAGATAAAAACTATATTTTGAAACCATTTGGTATCCGTTCATTCAAGGAAACAATTTCATTGTACAAGACTATATTTTGTTGATTTGTAAAAATAAAAGTAATAGACAGCTAATCCTTAGAAAAGGCTACAGGGGAAAAAAGTTTGCATCTTCTATAAATGTTGATTTGACATGGTTTGAGTAAATGTAGATTTCTTTTTAGCAATATTAATCAATTAATTATCTTTTAAAGTGGTCCAGCATAATTGATTTTATCAATTAATTGGCTGTTAATCATCCTTAAATTGAGGGAAAAAAACATGCAACCGTTGAATAGGAAATGGATGGGCTGGATGGCAGCAACGGCAAACTTTGCCTTTGGCCTCAAAGGCAGGGGATGTGAACCCTTAATTAACAAATAGAGCTAAGTGGCTAAGCGCACGAGTAGATAGTGTCGTTGCGACAATCTCGGTTGATCCCCAACAATCATAGGCAGGCACCCTGATCATCATCAGACTACTTTGGGAAATTAAGTAACAGGACCTTTTTTTAATAAAAAGGAAGATGGCTGCACGTCTGCACCTACAATATACATCTGGCTTCTCTTTTTTGGTTTTTGAGGTGTGCAAAATCTTAGCACCACGAATCCACAATATCTCCGAGCAAATTAAATAAAGAAGTTAAGGAATTGAGCAACAGGATTCTATACATGCACATGAGCAGGGAGGAGATTTTTCTCATGAGTATGGTCGTCGTTGGAGGTTGGGGCTTAATTTGCTCCATCTCAAATTGTCAATTAAGCTGCTGCGCCTTTCGCTACTGTGGGTTGGGTGGTGAACCAATCCTGACCTGGTTCCCCTGGTTTGACATTGACTTCTTTCTGCCTCGCTTTCAATGCTAGGATATTCAAGCTAGCAGTATCAATCATGTGTGGAAATTGTCAATAGAGTATCGAGCCTGTCTGCCAAGAAAGACCGGAAATATCTCAAGGCCAACACTGAAAGAACCACTCGAGCAGCAAATTAAAAGGCAGCCAGTCAATACAGGTGCACTAACACAGATGTTATCAATGGCCAATGCCGTCTCGGCGAGCAAAACGGGCCAACCGGACAAGAAAGCAACTGTTTTTTCCTTAGAAAAAAAAAAAACTTGGATTAACCAGCGGAGACACGTGCTGTGCGCCTGGGCGCGTCGAGGAAAACGAGAGGAATCAGGAGCGAGAGGAAAGTGAGAGTTTGGCATGGCCAATGCAAATCAACGTGGTCTCGGTCAAAACAAGAGCAAACTAGTACTATGAAGTTCGTGTTAATTTCCTGAGGAAACCCGTCCTGACTTGTTCACTAACGCTCGCGAGGGTTTACGATTCCGAGAGGCCCTTCCGTTTCGGGCACCGGCGAAATTCAGAATTTCGTGAAATCCAGTGAAAAACCAGTAAATTTCAAATAAATTTTATAAACTAAAATTTGAATACAAATTCCCTGAGTTTGCCGACAAGTTTCGAAAACCGGTCGGTTTTGGCGAAATTCCGATCGAAATCATCGAAATTTCGATCAGTAATTTATAATAGAGGTAATTTGCTGAAATTCTTTTCTTTCCTGATGTAAGTTTCAGTAAATACACACAATACATTATTTTTTTTGGAAATTTATGTCCTAATAGGTTATATGAATATCATAATATTTATAAAATTTTTTCTTTTTTTATCAATTCAAATTTGAATTTGGATGAAACTTCTCGAGATCTCAAACGGTTTCTACTTTCGAGCCCCGTCGAAACGTCGAAATTTCGTGAAATCCGATCGGATTTCGTCGGAATCGTAAACCCTGCTCGCGACAGGTTATAAAGGATTTATCGAACTGTAGGCTTGTGTTCTACGCCTTCCATGTCGCAACAGCAACTCAGCAAGCACGTCAACTATCTGTCCCAAAAAGAATTACTAGTTTTAAGAATAAATCTGAACAAATACATGTAAATTTATGAATAGAGATTAAATTTTCGGGAGATGGACTGAACTATGAGGACTGCGTGATCGTTTATATTAGCCGCCCTGCAACGCGATGGTGGCCTGGATTCATGCGTGAATTGACGGTTCGCGCGCCGGACACTTTCTCAATTAAGTTCGGATTATAATTGATCGACGCTCAGATGTTTGAACTGTGGTGTGTGAGTATATGGACTGTTTGGGCGGCTAGTGTTTGCGAAGGCCCCAGCTGATTATTTTTGTACACAGGTTATTAATTACGATCGAGCAGGAAGTGATATGCCGGGAGCCTTCTCGCACGGTGGCACCCGCGCATGGCGTCTTGGCAAATACCCCCTTCCCAGCAACAATGGTGAGAGAGACCGGATACAGAGATCTGTGTTGTCACTGTCCGCTGACATCGACCAAAGCTTGGAAAATTTTACCTTCTCTTCACAGAGAAGATTAATTTTACCATCAACCACTTATACTACTATGATTAACACCCGGGTGGCATGATTAAATACTTAGCACTCTCTTTCTTAAGATGGCATCGTTGATTTTTATATAACGTTTAACTATCCGTTATTTTCAAGAAAATACTCCCTCCGTCTAAATTTATAGTACTAAAATTAATGTGTCGTATTCCTTCAAAATCCCTTATATCTTAAGATGGATGAAGTATTATATAAGTGTCATTTTATATTTGAAAACTTGTTTAACCATCATAAAAATCTTTAAGAATGACAGAAACAATCAAACGTTATATAAAAAATCAACAAAGAAATCTATTAAAAATATTAAAAAATAGAGATAGTACAACATTACAATAAGTTTAGATTGTTGTCATCTACCACATTGTTAGCCCCAGTGGTGCCTCGTTGACATTTGGATTGAAGCCAATTTTTGTCTACACTATAATAAAGTTAGATAATCTACTATATCAAATATTGTAGTGCCAACCCTTTCTTAGATTTTAATAGCAGCAAAATTTTCAGAGCTTCAAATCTAAGTGCCCTAATGTTTAACAGGGCTGATATGATAGACCGCAAATTTTGTGTTTCCAGGTCAATGAGGATATATATGAACATAAAGTCTCAGAAAAGATTTAGCTTAAAGATTGTACTTTTAAAACTTTTAAAATTTAAAATAGATTGGTCATGAATCCACTACTGGGAACCTAATAGGGCCCGGGAGCCCATTGACAAAAGCAGATGGTCCAATTTGGATGTTTCTAGAAGCTACACCAATCTAGAGTTTAAAAAACTACGAACAAGAGAAATACCAGTAATACGTGGACCAAATTTCCGTAGGAAATTAATGATGTGACGGAGCGTGTTTGTTTGGCTTAATTTGACATCTGAATGTGCGGCCACGCAGCTAATAAGTCCACGAGAGATTTTATACTGTGTTTTTCGTGTAGTAATAATGGTTTTTCGTCTAGAAGGCACACAAGAGGAACAAAGACACGTACGCCTAGTCGCCTACGCGCGTGTGGCTGCACGGTAGAAGCGTCTGCTGTATGAAAGGGAAATTGCTTTTTCTCTCCTCAAGAAACTGTGCTGCACCACGCCACGTTAACATCGTTAAGGGGTCTAGCTACCCCGAAACAGATGGACGGATGATGGTAGAATAATGATTTGGAGCCGCTGCTTATTTGCTGACAAGAAACTTCTGGAATTAATTAGGTATGGTTTAATTCCTAATTTTTTCTTTAAACTTTCAACTTTTTCATCATATTAAAACTTTTCTACACACATAAACTTTCAACTTTTCCATCATACCGTTCCAATTTCAATTAAACTTTCAATTTTAACGTGAACTAAACACACCGTTAATCTAGTAACTTGAAGATAGTTGTTGTTCCATAGAATGCGTACGGACGTGCTTACATGTGCCCCTGAAGTCTTTGGTGTTCCTGACATTCTCGAGGCGGCGTGATTTAGCCGTGGACGGGATCATATTAGACGCCTCAGGTATATGTACGCAGTTGTGTGCGTGGCTACGTGCAGCATGCATATACTGAATACCATTTGAACTACACGTATTATCTGGTAAAAGAATACACACAAAGGAAAAAAAAATCCCCAGGTCCCATTGGCCAGTGCCCAGTCCTGTAACGAGCCAATGACCCAATCACGGAACTCGGAAGTACTAGTCCGACCTGGCCGGCTGGCCCCCAGCCAATCCGCTGCGCCAGCCTGCCCCCCTGCCAAGCGTACGCCACTCCCACGCCCGCGCCGCCGCAAAACCGACGCGCCAACCGGCAAGGCCGCAACCACTCACGCAATCACGCCCATACCCTCCCAGCACGGCACGGTCTCCCCTCCCCTGCAAAATTTTCACCCCCCCCCCCTCCCCCCCCCCCCCCCCAACACCGCACGCCGCGCCGCGTCCGATTCACCACCCAACCCAACCCAACTCCGACTCCATCCAAAATCCACCACGCAAAAACGGCCGCGCTCACCGCGCTCACCCGCGTCCCCCGCGAGGCCGCGACGGCGCCCCGCGAGAGTTTTATAAATATAGCAGCGAGCCCGGATAATTGTAGGGGTTCGCGGCGCTGTTGCTGGCTGACCCCACCAAACTTAGCGAGGGGGAAGGGAGAACGGGGGTGAACAGCGCGACGGACGACGGTTAGCGAGCGAGCGACGACGCAACGGAAGAGGAAAAGGAGGAGGGCACGGCGGCGCACGGGAGGGAGGAAAGAAGAGGAGGACGACGACGCGCGCGCGCGCGCGCCAATCCGGAGGCGCCACCACCGGTTCGTCGTCCCTCCCCCCTCCTTCCTCCTGTTCCTCTTCTTGTGAGGCCGCCAGGAAGAGGGATAGGAGAGGAGGCGGAGGCGGCGCGACCTGACCCGTCGCGCGCCAGCAGCGGTTGCGACGGCGTCGGCGGCGTGGTTGTGTAGATAGATTGGTTTGGTTTGGTTGCCCGGGAAGAGAGAGAGAGAAGAGAGAGGGGATGGCGAGGTTCATCCTGAGCCTGCTGGAGCTCGGCGTCAGCGCGACGGTGCACCTGCTCTTCGGGCTCTACGTCTTCAGCACGGCCGTCGCGGCGGACATCTCGCAGGCGGCGGCGGCCTCGGGGTGCCTGCTGCTGCGCCGCCCGGCGGCGCCGGGGCTCGTCAACGTCGCCGCGGCCGGGGAGGAGGAGGAGCGGAGGGGCGCCGCGCCCGTCGTGCTCGACGGCTCGCCTCCGCCCATCGTCCTCGTCCACGGCATCTTCGGCTTCGGGAAAGGGGTACGTATGCCCGCCGTGGCTTTCTCGTGGGTTGGGTGCTCGGTGAAATGCCGCAGAGCCGTTCGTCGTTCTTACTATGCCTTGTTTCCCCGTGTGCAGAGGCTCGGCGGGCTCTCCTACTTCGCCGGCGCCGAGAAGAAGGACGACCGCGTGCTCGTGCCGGATTTGGGGTCCCTCACCAGCATCCATGACAGGTGGGTGGGTTGGAAAAGTGGCAAAATTCTTCGAACACAATACAGGCATAGAATACTTCCATTTGGTGGATGCCCATTTCTTTAATTTTCCTCCTCCAGCTACCTTGAAATTTCTGCTTATGATTTGGTATCTCTCGGTAGTCGTGAAAAAAATATTATCCTTTTGGATTAGTATTATTGGGTTGGCGTTTGATTGTTGGGGAATCTGATGGTTCTTGGCGTTGCAGGGCGCGCGAGCTGTTCTACTACCTCAAAGGAGGGCAGGTGGATTATGGCGAGGAGCACAGCAAGGTTTTCGGGCACACGCGGTTCGGGAGGACGTATGACACAGGTAGTAGAGGATTTCGACGAACTGTATCATCGCTATGATATTGTGGAAATTCTGATATGTGTTGTTAGAGCAAGTTTAATAGTATAGCCTACTATTAGCTCCAATTTATCTATAGTCAATCTAATAGCCAATTTATACAATAGTTGCTTACTATACTACTAATATATGGTCCCACCTATCATATACACATTGCGTCTTGGAGTCCGTACTGCAGCTGGCTAGATCTGTAGCCTGCTGCTCTTCTCTCTCATCTTTTATCTCATTAAAATATGTTTACAGCTGGCTAATAGCCTGCTATTGTACCTGCTCTTAGCTAACTGTGATTGCAATTGGGCTCCCCAGGACATTACCCGGTCTGGGACGAGCAAAACCCGGTGCATTTTGTCGGGCACTCGGCCGGCGTGCAGGTTGTGAGGGTGCTGCATCAGATGCTTGCCGACAAGGTAAACAAGAATTCAGAGCCTTTTTGTTTCTTGGTGGTATAATGCTCACGCTTATCATGTGCTTTGAAAGGAACGGTTCTTGTGATGAGTGCATGCCTAATGTACCCAAATTAGGATCACTGCTTTTGCATGAAGTTTTAGTTAATTAGAACATCTGTTAAAATCGATTGTATAAAATGGCCCGAAAATCTGTTTTTAATATGGACAACATTCTTTTCTGAATTTCCTTTTTTTTCATTTACTTAATGTGGTTTGCCACAGCACTTCTGCAACTAAATTGAACACCTGGAGTATGTTCGAATGCATACCGCTTTATTTGGCTTTATTCATGTGGCATGCTGACCTTGCTTGCTGCATGCTGTGCCGGCAGATTGTTGGCATGCTATTGCGTTACAGGAAATGAGAGCTTTAACATGTGTTGATACTTATTTCAGGCTTTCCCTGGACATGATACTTCTGAAGACTGGGTTCTTAGCCTTACTTCCTTGTCGGGTGCACTTAATGGAACCACTAGAACTTACTATGATGGCATGCTGTAAGTGTTGTCTGAAGTTTACAATGATTTAAAAGGTTACATCTTTTTGTGTCTCCTCACATTTTCATCATGTTTCATTTCCCTACTACTTTCAGGGCTGAAGACGGAAGATCCATGAAATCAATCTGTCTTCTTCAGCTCTGCCGGATTGGAGTTATCGTCTATGATTGGCTAGACATTCCTTGGCTGAAGAATTACTACAATTTTGGTTTTGACCACTTTGAGATGTCATGGAGGAAAGTGGGCCTCTCAGGTCTAATTGATCTGTTGCTGGGGCACACTGGCCCATTTGCCTCAGGAGATTGGATTCTGCCTGATCTTACGATTCAAGGATCTCTAAAACTTAACTCTACATTGAGGACCTTCCCAAATACATTCTACTTCAGTTATGCTACGAAGAGAACAAGAAAGCTTTTTGGAATTACAGTGCCTTCAAGCGTCCTTGGAATTCACCCCATGCTCTTCCTCCGAGTCCTCCAAATGTGTATGTGGAGGCACCCTCAAAATGCACCTCTACCTTACAAAGGATACAGGTGAATCCTCTGCTCCAAGCCAAATTAACTGACAACACTGCTTACAGTTCTTATTTCCTTGAGTACAACCTTTCAGCTCATTATTTGGTTCATGTTCTTATTACTTGTTGGTATGTTTTGTTGATGGTTCTTAGGGATGAAGATTGGGAAGATAATGATGGGGCTTTGAACACAATCTCCATGACGCACCCTCGCATTCCTACAGAGCATCCAAACCGTTTGGTAGTGGATGATTCTGATTGCCATCCTTTGCAGCCTGGGATATGGTTAGTGCTGCGTTCAGAATCTTATTTTAATTTGCTTTTGGAAACAACTGTTTTAACTTAGCATTAAAATAAAACATGTTGTTTCATGCACTCATTTTCTCAAAATACTAAGCAAAATTGGTACTACATTCAAGTTGAAGATTGACTAAGGCACCAAACAGAGAGTCACAGATGTTTTCTTTGCTTCTTAACATAAAAACAAATGTTTTCTTACATGATTGCTCCATTGTTTTTTACAGGTATTACAAGATAATTGAGGCTGATCACATTCTTTTCATTGTAAATCGTGAAAGAGCCGGAGTGCAGTTTGATTTGCTGTATGATGGCATTTTCCAACGGTGCAGAAAGCACGCATTTAGGAGGAGCCCCCCTACTGTACCAAATGAATCGAGTCAAAGTCAATAGCAGACTACACCAAAAATGAAATCTATCTAGAAAGTAGAATGGAAGGAAAAAAAGGAATCACGACGGTTTTTCTGCTTCTCTTTCGCCCCCGGCAACCATGTAGATGTAAACAACATTGTAAACTGTAAATTACATTATTCATGTGACTATGTGAGGAGCATTGCATACATACCTCTCTGATTCCTGGGAGTGAGTGAAGTTCAAGCTAACAGTTTGGCCCTGAAAAAAGTTCAAGCTAACAGTTTGGCCCTGAAAATTTTCACCCGTTAGGAAATACGGCTGCTACGTAGGGTTTCACAAACCATCGGGACCGGGGTTACCGCGGCAAACCGTACGAAACCGTATAAAATTTATTAAAATTTCAAATTATTTTTTAAATTTATTTGAGTTACTGTGTTTTTTTTTTACCATACCCCGCGGTAACCGTGCGGTTTGGTGAACATGCTGCTACGTGCCTACTTTTACTATTTCTGTCCTTACAGAACGAAGGAAAATTGGCATAAATTTTGCCTGCCAGCGTTGATACTCCTTATAATTAGGGAGATTGTAGGTCAACATCAGCACTTGTCTGTGACTGAAGTGTTATTCAGATTAACTCTGAGTTATGGTTTGTACATAAAGATGGTTGAGTCAATGGAACGATTTGTGTTTTTTAATTTCTTTTTGGTGAAAAGAAGCGATTTATGGTTGTATCTCCTTTTGCGGGAACCTATAATTGCATTTTGGTATACAGAATCTCCTAGACAGCCAGCTGTACCTAATACTGGAGTACTATAGATGACTGCTGTGTTGTCGCGTATGATTACACCAACTGCTTCCTTTTGTTGCAAGTCTCTTGTGATCATGTGTACGGTAAAGTTCTCCATAATTAGGTTTGTCGTCCGCCGGCAACGTTAATATGCACTTCAAAGTTGTTGTGATTTCCTAGCGCGAACAGTGTGCATCATCTTACATCGGTTTCTCCTACGGTTGCACCCCTAGGAGTTTCAAGTGCATATTTTCATGGTGTGTCAAGGGCGTGGCCAATGGGCGATCACCCCTATACGCTTCTCCTCTCCCCCTTCCTCCTCCCCTTCTTCTCTTTCTACTACACCATAAATTTTTTTCTTTTAAAAAAACAAAGTTGAAAAAAAATTATGTATAAAAATACTATATATAAAAATATTTGAATTCAAATTCAAATTTAAAATGGGTAGGTAAACTTTTGACTTATAAATTTTGGGTCTATAAACTAATATTTGAATTCAAATTTAAATTTGAAATGGGTATGTAAACTTTTGACATATAAACTTTGGGTCTATAAACTTTAGGTGTATAGAAATACTATATATAAAAAAATTTTGAATTCAAATTCAAATTTGAATTGGATATATAAACTTTTGATTTATAGGGCCTGTTCACTTTGATAAAAAAAAAAAACCTTACCAAATTTTAGCAGCTTGCCAAAATTTTGGCAGGATTTCTTATATAGTTACCAAAATTTGACAGCAAACTAAATGTAGCCACTTTTTTTAAGTAACTTTACCAAAATTTGGTAAGGTTGAAAATGGCATCAAAGTGAACAGGCCATAAACTTTGTGTCTCTAAACTTTAGATGTGTAAACTTGAGATGTATAAACTTTAGGTGCATAAATTTACTAAATAAAAAAGTAATGCGGTAAAAAAAAAAGAAAACCATATGAAGCAAGGGGGTGGGGGAGGGGGGGGGGGCGGCGATCGATCGTGTTGGTGAATATCTATGATCCCGATTACGCCAATATCCCTTTGTAATTTTTTGCATTTCAAAATAATGCTACCATTGTGACAACATGAAATTTGGATAACTATTTGTAAAACAAACTATAATGATAACAGATTTTCCCTCATAACATATTTACGTTTCTACTTTAACTTCAAAAATAGGACAATCCATCAACCACAAACTAACCCTATCCTGATCGAAATATGCACGCTATAGGACAATACATCAACCACACACTAACCCTTATCCTAATCGTCTCGTCTGGGTTAGCTGCAACCAGGCTTAATTTATTTGCATCATTATTCCTAAAAAAAATGCTCCTAATTTGACAAGGGAGTTATGGCCACTACTCAAATTTGACAAGGGAGCTTTCCCACTACTCACTGAAGATCTGAAGCCGCTCATGACTGTTTGATGTTTGTCAGCTACTGAAGAAGAGGCATTAGCGCGAGAGACTACAAGCTAGACTGCTTCACTGCTTTAGAAGGAAATAGTACAGCACAACAACATACTATCCGATATGCCTTAATTAGCTTGACTGCTGCAGAATGTGAAAGCCTTTTAAGGCTCTCAATGTTTGTCAGGCACTTTAGACAATGGATTTGACTAGATAATCGGGTCCAGCTATCAGTTATCTAATTGTAAGAGACAATGGATAGTTGTATGTAGATCATGAAAAATTCCAATCACTGTCTTTGAACCATTACATCTATTACATTTGGTGTGTACCTGGAAGTTCAGGTCTTCAGGCAACTATATGCTCATACTTTTTGCCAAAAAAAGCTGCAAAAATTTGCATTTATGCCTGTGGGTCCTCTTACAAATATTTGAACATCGGATGCACAAGCTAAGCCTCAAATTAGAAAGGTACATGCATATGATACAGGGGAAAAGCAACAGGAAGGTTAATCTAATCTAGCTTCAACTATGATGAGTAGTTCCTAGACAAGTACCTCTTTACTGGCGCGGCAAGCACCCCTACTCTGTGTGGGTGGAAAAGGACAACACAAGCTGCAAAACATACCACAGCACCAATTACCACAGTGGTGGCAAGACGCATTCTCATGGCACCACCTGGAAAAGCGCCAATGGAGGCAGCGTTAAGCCATCTAGCACTAGTCTCAGGGTGACAGCATTGCCTGTGTGGGAGAGCTTTAGTCACTAGAGGCATATTTTCCTCCTCTCCAGAAGCTGCATTGGTTGAGTGCAAATCATGTTCTCCACTGGTTCCAGTACTCTACAGAAAGGTTCCAAACACTTCAGTAGTCTGCCAGACATAAGGAGACAAAAGTATGCGATACAAAAAGAAAACAAATAAAGTGTAAATGCAACACTAATGTTGTTATGTCGTTTTAACACTTCATAAAGCCAGGGTCCCTCCCATACAACTCCCAGGATTCAATCAACAGTGAAAAAAAGCTAATCCGAACTCAAAAGTAATCAGGATTAAGATCTTGAATCAAACGAGAGATGCTAACGATCGGATGAATTGTGGATACATACTAATAAATTATGGCGAAAAGTAGTGCTATACATACTAATAAATTCTTACTAACAAAGTTCTCGACATTTCAATTTAATTAGTTGGAAGTTATAAAATCAAGATTCAATAATAGCGTGCCACATCAGGGTTTGTAAAAAAAATGTAACGAATTATTTATTTGTAGTATAGCTTTTTCCTTTACCAGATTTTTTTTGCAAGGTCCATTACCAAATATGAACCAGTAGAAAAAGAAACTTCACAATAAAAAGGGCATATAATAACTAATAACTCTAGCAAACAAAAACTCAGAGACATACATATTTTGTACACGGACTTGCATGTGTGGAATGCCAGTTTCAAGCCAAATATCATCCTGACAACTTTTTTACTAGAGCATGAAGCTAGGTTTTCTAGTTCTATTAATTTATATATGTCAATTAGAAAAGGCTGAGAGCAATATGAAGAATAGTGTCACTTTCATTGTCATTGATAATTAGCGTGTAACACGATCACTTACTTCAGCAAGTGGCACAGAAATGCCCAACTTTGGCTGGTTTGGAGCATAATCACCTGCCCATCTTGTATCAACCTGTCTCTGCTTGTCATATTTAGGTCTATTATCAACAATGTTTCGAGCTTCGCTTACATACCCAAGAAATTCTGTTACATGATTTTCCAGTCTACCCTTTTCCAAGTTAGAAAGAAGCTCTGACCCTATGATGTTGTCCAACGAGTTCACTATTATTTCCAGAACATTGATAAAATCGTTCTGTATCAGGAATTTCATCATGCATATCCATCTCTGGATATTTGCTAAACTCAGTAGGTTTTGAAATTCATCTATGGATGGCTTCCTTATTAGCCATCCAATGTCGATGAGGAATCCCAACATTGCAGTCTGTCGAAGTCCTCGAAGCTCACAAGGATCAGAACTTATGTCCGAAGAACCACACAGAGCATCATGTATCTGCTCTAGTTCAGAACATAAATGCTTGCTACCAACAAGGATAGGAACAAAATTTGATAGCCCAAACATGTTTTCCACCTGCAAAATAAAATCATAGAACTGCGGTCATCATATAGAACTACAGAAATGTCAAAGGGTGACAACTTGATTTCAAAAATAAGTGTGGTCTGTCAACTATTTGGTCATATTTTGAAAATATTTTTTGTCCTTTTTGCACGAACACCTTTTTTGGCTAATTGCATACAAATCATATGTTTGCAGAACATTTGGCAAGTTCACATTCTACATTACAGTGCACAGAGCAAATGATTGCTTATGTGCATTGATTGTTCATTCTAGATTCTACTAAAATAACACACTATTTCAGATGGTTCACACCTAAGCTGCCTAAAAAGATCTCAATCAATTTTGTGAAGTGGCCAAGAACCAATACTGTACAGAGCATTACACAAACTTAAGCACACTAATCACTACGTGCCCTAGACAATAGAAAGCATTGAAGCCAATTGTGTGCAGGCTAAATTGGTGTCAATAGAGAAAAAAAAGGTGTAAATTAACATGCAGACCCTGAAAGAGAATTTTACCGGTTTAGTCAAAGGTAACAGATACTTACTTCCACAAATGCGGGTCCATGAGTATCCAGCTTTGATGTGGTAATATTTATCCGGAATATTTCATGTTGAGAATCATGTATATGTTCCCCACTTCCAATACAATCAAAGGTCTCATGTGACAGTATACGGCGACAATCATGCTTCAAGTACAGTCCATCAAATGACACAAGTGACCTGCCATGATTACAAATATTCAGAGGTACTCAAAACACCTGTAAGGCATTCAAAACACCTAGCAAGAGCATAGACAGCTGCCGGCTAAGAAAGAACTTGTCTACAAGAACAAGGTTATAGACTATGGGGATGTTGGGAAGAGATTGTCGCAACTGCAGCATAATCTGTGCTGCTTGTACTGTAGCTGCAGCCACAGCCATTGTTGCAACTGCAGCATAATCCACACAAGCGAGAGATCTCTGTGTGGATTCAATTTCTGGATACTTACACAAATACCCATGAACCATGGCTGTCATGGCGCAATTAAGTTATAAATGGGAAAAATACAAGAGTAAAGTCTATCACCGGTCCCTAAACTTGTAACGTTGTGTCATCACGGTCCCTAAACTCACAAATCGACTGTTCAGGTCCTCAAACTTGTTCGACTGTGTCATCCCGGTCCCTAAACTTACAGATCACTCGTATAGGTCCTCAAACTTGTTCACTTGTGTCACTCCGGTCCCTAAACAGGACGGTCTAAAAAACTTTACATCAAAAAATAATTCATAACTTTTTCATGTGAACTCTAATGAAGACAAACTTTATATGAAAATTGTAGCCCTCGACGCGACCTACAACTTTGTAGTTGAAAATTTTTTGAATTAAAACTGTTTAGTGTCCCAAAATATTGTTGCATGTTTATAGATTTTGAAATTTTAATTTTAAAATTACATTTTGGGACAAAAAGTGACTTAAAATAAAAAAAATCAACTACAAAGTTGTAGATCACGAAATCAACTACAAAGTTGTAGATCGCGTCGAGGGCTACAAGTTTGATATAAAGTTTGTCTTCATTAGAGTTCACATGAAAAAGTTATGAATTATTTTTAAATATAAAGTCTTTAGACCATCCTATTTGACCAAGATGATATTCAAATCCAAGTTTAGGGACCGGGATGACACAACTGAACAAGTTGGAGAGGACCTAAACAAGTGATCTGCAAGTTTAGGGACCGATATGACACAGTCGAACAAGTTTGAGGACCTGAACGATCGATTTGCGAGTTTAGGGACCGGAATGACACAACGGTACAAGTTTAGGGACCAGTGATGGACTTTACTCAAAATACAATCCATAAAATAGAAGTTAACACACAAAGTATGACCATACTAAAATCTTCCTGATCCACTAATGCGGTTTCATGTTATCATTGGTTAGCCACTACTTCTATTTCATGCAGTAACCACTGATGCCTAGCAAGTTTATGCATGGAACATGATCAAAAAATGAAATAAATTGCGTACTGGATATCACATTGCACTCATATTCATTTAGTTATTTCTCCAAGCTGAGGGAATAGGCAAAAATACGATTGTAGCCATCACTGAGAGAGTTACAACGCAACCAAGGGCATCTAAAGAATGGTTTTAATCATCCTTTCCCCCTCCCCACTTGCTTGTATTGTTAAAAACATCAAAATCAAGCATGCACAGATAGACAAATAAAGAACACCTCCTGAATCAACACCTTTCCAAAAATTCACTACTCCCCCCTCTATAGTAAGAAACTATTGTCACCATGGGCAACCTTTTTTATTCATATTAGCTTCTATAAAATATTTGCAATAAAATTTAATGGTTGAACTCCATTTCATAGACAATGGAAAGGTGGCATCAAGGTTCTGTTCGAATTTCAATGAACTCTCATTGAGAAGAGGATGGCACTCAGAGTGGGGCAATTTTCTGGTTTTCTTCATTCACAAACTCAAAAGCCATATCCTCCCAAAGAGGATTGGATACATATTTATAGCTGCTTGTAGCAGCCATGCTAGGGCAAGTGGGTGCTGTCCTAGAGCATCCCAACAAACTGTCCTAGAGCATCTCAACAAACTGCTGTCCTAGCTGTCCTAGAGCATCCAAACTGAAAGTAGAGATGCTGTCCTAGAGCTAAAAAGCAAGAAAAAGCACCACAAGACCAAGACCAAGACTTATTCCTACAGGATCTGCGTTGAGATATAGTATCTCTCAGGTAATGATATGAATATATCACCATAGCTAAACTGAACATAATGTATCCTGACAGAAGAATAACCAGCAGAAACAGGTAGAAGGTACAAGGAACTTGTCATACCTGAATTTAGGCTGATCAAGAGAACTTCCACAAAGAATAAGATCGATGGGCTTTCCTGCTTCAAACCATGATGGATGAACATAGTGAATCCTCGGGGACTGTACCTCTAATCTGGTACTGGTCAATGTTGCACCATCTGAAGTACAGCAGTTAATATTCTCAATCAGGTAAGGTAATTATCTCATAAAAACAAAAGATATAATAAGCTAGCAATTAAATGATACAAGTTCAAAATTATGCATCGAATTTAGCGTATGCAACTAATATTGATTTTGCAAGTGATACTGAAACTGCAGATAGTAATTGTAGTAGTGAGGCTATGATTGGTATCAATCTACTGTATAGTGTCTCTTATGCAGGAACAATGCAGCTTAAGTACAAATATATGATGTATAAACAAGAAGGTTATGTTGTTATCACGTCATGGAAAAACAGGTCATGTGGTACACACCTTTCAATACTTGAAGTATCATATTATTGACATGGATAAAGAAGGCCCCTTTACCCAACAGGAGACTATTTGGAGCATTTACCAAGCTTTTGACAAGATTTCCTGTGTCTTCGGATAACTGTAAAGAAATGCAGATATAAATGCTATCTTGTAAAAGAAAAAAATAGTATTATTGACTTCCATACAACAAGTCCATTCAGTTCACTTTGTGGGAAATTCTAATTACACTTTACATGCCACAAGTGGGCACTCATTACACTCCACAACTATGTAATTGTTCATAAGTGGTAAAAATACATTTGCATACCATAGAGATATATATTTTGAACTGGATGTGGTATAAAAATTAGCAGCTCAAAATTGTTTGAACTGTAAAACATGGACATGGAATTGAAAGACCAATATTTGGTAGGTCTTCATTTGGATGCATCCAAAAAAATGTCCTCCTTTGGACTAAGTAATGATTTGGCATTTTAGTACAAGCATCCATACCTTGTCCCACATATGTTGTGGCATTGCAACAAATACAGTTAAAATTGTACAACCAGGACGAATATAGCCCTCCAGTTCAACAGGCATGCTAGAAAGCCACTCAAATATCTGCATATTTTACGTATGGCATTGAGTTCAGAACAATCTTTTGGGCATGAAAACAGCGTGCTATTGAGAAACTTAGAGCCTGGTTATATACTTGGTGGCGTAAGCGTCGAGGAAATTCAGCAGGATTCCAATCGTACAACTTGAATGATACACGTCCTGTGGGACACTACAATGGATGATACAACATTACTAATAACCTTTAGAGAGAGCAAGAACAGAAAATAATTATATATTACAGAATAATATGTACACAAGGAGAAGCGCTTACCGAGGATGAGTAAGTACTCTTTGTGTCATGCACAGGAGAATTGGTAAGTTTGGTGTTTTCCTGTTTAGTGCCAAGGCAGGCTTCAACAGAAGCAGCGAAAGTCACTAAGCTTTTACTTTGGTCGATTTGCAAACTGGGTTGTGCACATGTTGGAGAACTAAGCACATCATCGGAACCCACAGGTGTTTCCCTGTCCAAAACCTTATTGCTCAGAACAGTCTCAAGCGTCTCACTGGTAGTGACATCTATGTTCTCTGTTAAAGAAATGATTGGTTAACAAATATGTTCCAGACTAGACAGCAGAGAACTTCCAGCATGTCTGGAGAAAATGCATAGACAACAGAAGTAAACAGGCTCATCTTGTTAAGAGTCAATTATGTATCTGGATCAGATCAAGGGTTTGCTCGGTTGAGTAGGTATCACAAACAGAGAACTCATGATCCCAAATATTCCATGAAACCTTGCCAATGAAGTTATATCAAAACAATGAATGCCATATTTGCTAGGCAAAAAAAATATCCAGAGCACCTCTTTCGTAAAATGCTCTGGAAACAGCCAAGTCAAATTTACCACTCATAGTTGGTCTAAATACATCACTAAAACCTTTTGTGTTCAACTTCAAATAGAAAAACTTATAACAGAGCAAACATATTAAAAAATAAAGGCGGTTTTCTTTGAAATATCTACCTTCTCTTAGTTCACCATCACCACTACCATCTGCTGAAAAATCCAACTGGTCATCTATATCTTTCTCCAATATGCCTTTGGAATCAGGTTTTCTTCGTCTTCTTTTGTTGTGCCGCTCCAATTTCCTTCTACAACTCCTTTTATCTTCATCGAAATCTAGTAATATATGAAACCTGCAGCAGAAATATATTAAGAGAGAGAGAATAGTGTTAGCACACAAAAATTAAACTGCTAGTAGAAAAACAATATATACAGCCAGGAGCCCAGGACAGCTGTTAGATCGCCACAACCATAGTCAACAACAAAGAGGTTTAGGTTAGTACCTCGAGCTAGGCAAAGAATTTTGAACAATTGCAAAGTAATGTTTCAAAAATATATCAAGTGGCCAACAGGTTGTGGACAGATGCACAAGGACAGAGGTACTTCCATGCTTGCAGTTTGTTTGATCAGTGACCTTACGTCATGTCAAAAACATACAAGAAAATTTATGCATTAAAGCAGGATGTTCCTTAGTTTATGAGATTAATCAAACTTTAAATATGAATTTGATTTGGAAATAAAAGACTTAGCTTTATTGCAAATGAGCTTGGCATGCAATTTTTAGAAAGTTTAGCGACCATCCATCAGTAACAAACTGATTCTGCATGGAAATGGAACTAGTGTAAATTTATATGTTAGCTCCAACCAATCATAAGGCTCCACCTGAATATTTTGACCCCCCACCCCCCAGAAAAAAACCAGTTAAGCAACCCGTAATTGGTACCTCAAGAAAAAGTACAAAATAGAAAACCCATCTTCTCAATTGAACAAAACTATATTAATACAGTCATACAGCAAATTATGTACACCACATAATATAGCCTAGCAGAGGAAACGAAAAATTCTAAGAAAATGTAAAGTTGGTAGATTTCAATATAGTTAAAACTACAAAGCAATGTTATCTGATCGTCTGATCGACCCTGATCGCCAAGGCACCGATCAGGTCAATCAGGCCAATTAATCGAGGCTAATCGATAATGTATATATAGTGCATAGTATAAGCAATCATAAAGGAAATATTTGATGGTTAGATGGTTGCTTACTTGTTAGTTTTTATTTGTGACAGCTTCTAGGGGACTAAACCGGTAAACCCTATGGGAATGGGCCGGCACAATACTGCTGAGGCCCAACTTCGCATGCAGCCCAAAACTCCTACTGAAATTAATTGTTACCTAGCATAATCGGATGATGAATCGCTGATTTATCATCAGATTCTGATTGAGCTGATTGAGTTAATGTCCCTGATCAGAAGTCAGAGGACCGGTCAGGATGATTGATCGCGGTTAATTGGACGATCAGATACCATTGCTACAAAGACATGTTGAGAACAGTCCAATCCTAAAGAACCATTCTCAGAATAAATTAATTAAATGAATCGTCATGCATAATTTGAGCAAACACTCCACTTAGACTCTCGAGTGTGTAAATGTTTTTTTTCTATGAAATGACCAAATATCATATCCAACAGCCACTATATTCTAGAAAAGGTATAATGCATTAAACACCAAATCATATAGCAACAATGATTGTATAAGTGTTAAAGCACTTAATTATCCCTCCTACTGCTACTGATCCCAATGGATCTTCCACAAGTTCATAAAGCAGCCTGGAATGAGGAAATGGAGCCTTACTTGCCACACTGCTGGCAATAGCGCTTCTGGACACCATCAAGCATGACAGCGGCGGCGTGCGCGCAGCGCAAACACACCCTGTGCCGGCGGTGGTATCCCTTCAGCTCACGTATGTCCGCCTCACAACCAGGCACCTGGCACTTCATCTCGGCCGGTGTCCCACGGCTAGCCCCTCCACCACTTCCGCCGACTGCCGCACCACTACCACGGCCGGCACCCTTCGGCTTCTTCCGCGCCCCTGCCAGCAACTCTGTGGCCACGTCCTCGACCTCCAAGGCGGCCGCCATCTCGTCAATCTCGGGGCACGCGCACGGCACCCTCCCGGCGAGGTAGTTCGGGCAAACCAGCCGCGGGTCGCGCTTCCTCACGCGCCGCTTGCTTCCCTCCGCCTGCATAGACGACGGCAGCGACGCCGGCCCCGCGGCCTCCGCCTCCGCCTCCGCCGGCTGCGGCGACGGAGCAGGGGGGAGCAGCGCCGCCTCGGCGGGATCGGCCTCGATCCCAATCGAATCGTCCCCCCACGGGAGGACCAGCGAGTCGTCGTCATGGACGGCGAAGTCGAGGAGGTTCCCCCAGTCCCAGACGGGCTCGCCGGCATCCACCCCACCTCCGCCGCCGCCGCCGCCGGGGGCGTCCATCCCCGGTGGGCCACCCCCAAAACCCTAACCCTAACCCCCCCACCCGCCCGCGGCGCCGCCGATCGGCTCTCCGGCGATGCGGGATTCCCTCACGAATTCTCGGAGCGCCTAGGCGTGTACGCGAGCGAATGAATCAGTCTTCTCGTCTCGTGTCGTGTGGTGGTGGGCGAGGGAGGAGAGAGAGGCTGGCTCGGGTAGTCGGGTAGGTGGGCGGCGTCCGATGACTAGGACAACGAAGAGGTGGTGGTGTAGTGGTCGCGGTGGTTATCCCTCTACCCACCGTCACTGACGGGTGGGCCCGCGGTTGGTGGCCGTGGCGGGTCAAGTGAAAGCGTGCAACCCCAAGGTTGGCGAGCCGTGGGGGGGAATCTTGAGGCCAAAGCGACGTCCGGCATGTCAGTGAGCCGCGGGCGTCGCGCGTGGGGCCCGCGAGGGTGGATCTGGCGGCGAATCGGGGCCGTCGGTTCGGCGATCCAGCGGCGGGGGATGGGTTGGGACGCGGTCGGACGGGAGGAGGGGGGATGGCGTGGGGCCCCCACGCGCCGGCGCGTGGCTCATCATGTCGACACCCTTGGTGGCGCACGGTGGACGACTCCGAGGCTGCGCGCGGTGGGTGGTCGACGTCCATTGTTGCTTGGTGAGCGTCACGGCCTCACACCCTCACCCTCGTGGGCGGATACCATTCTTCCGATATTTTTTTCTTCGTCACTCCTATTCATATCCAGGAGTTGACCCTGACAGAGAGTGGAGTGGGTTAGGTGACGCCATGCCGCAGGTGCAACAGATGGATAGCGGCCGCACTGCGGCACTTGGCCACCTACGAGGGCAGGTTCATTCCTCCTTCGGTGAATTGTCGTCGCTGAATCTGTTATTGAACGGAAAAGTCTGGCCTAACGGAGTGTTTGTCAAGAGGACAAAAATGAAAAGATTAAGAAGATACTACTCCGTGTGTTATTAAGAAAGTAGATATAAATAAATGGTGTAAGGTTGTGATTGGTTGAGTAGTGGAGGTAAGTGGGAAAAGTGAATGTAGGAGAGTTGTGATTGGTTGGGAAGATAACGTTGATAGGGAAGTTGTTATATTTTAGGACAAATCTTGAGGACTAAAGGTTGTTATATTTTGGAATGGAGGGAGTAAGTCATTAGTATATAATTAATTAAGTATTAATTATTTTAAACTTAAAAACTAAATTAATATAATGTTTAGTATTAATTATTTTAAACTTAAAACTAAATTAATATAATTTTAAAACATTTTTTCTATAGTACTTTTTTAAAAAAATACATCATTCGATAAGGGCAAGTACTATAAGCCCCTACATGTTGCCCCTAAATTTGCCACATAGGATTAGGTGATGACTTGGAGGAGAGAAGTTAGGAGAGAGAGAATGAGGCACCCCTTATGCAATGGGCAACCTCCACACAATCTCTAAGAAAAATATAAGATGATGTGAGAGTAAACTAATATTGGGGTTTGTATACTAGAGGTGACATGTTGTACTTGTTACCTCTTAATTAATGAAAAGATGACATGGTTTAAATTAGATGTAGCACTCACCTCTATTATAAAACTTGCCCTAAGAGCAAGTATAATAGGCTGTTTTAGCCGATGATAAAACGGCCATGTTAGATTTGTTGATGAGCTGGGCAGGAGAGAGAGCGTGAGCCGGCGACTAAATTATCGCCGACTACACACGCGCTCCAACGCAGTGCAGCAACACCAGGTTAGCTATGATTGGGCCACGCAGTTGTGGATCCACGCGAGTTGAGGCGAAGCGAAAATGGCAAGATGAAGCAACGGCAACCGGCCGAGAATGCAGAGGCAGCGCAACGGCGACCACCGTGGTGAGCTTGAGCGCGAAATGCTCGACGACGACGGAGCGGAAAGCTCGCCGATGAGGCAACAAGAACTATAGCAGAGAGCTCGTTGATGGCGAGATGGAAGCTGAGCTCGAGGACGACGATGGCTGTGTTGGTGGTGACGAAAGCTGCGAGGTGACACGACGGTGCCGTTGGCGGCGACGGAAGCAGCTAGCTCGAGGGTTGTGGCGACGGAGAGAGAAGTTGCGAGCTCGAACGATGACTGGAATGACGGCGGTTCAGCATTTCCCGTGCAGCTCCCTGTCATCCTACTTCACCCTTGCTCCACTCATCCGCTGGCTTCTCCGGCTCCGCCGGCATCAATCCGCTAGCAACTGGTATCTATCTGTGTCATGCTCGTAGCTTGTGAAAACACATCCTCGCTAGGTTGCCTGGCAGCAACCCATTCAAGCAGGAGGTAGGAAAATAGGTACAGTAACGCAACAAGCAAGAAGATGAATTGGATGGAGTAAGCTTAAGATTTAAAAAATAGACAGCAATCGATGTAAACCTGCTTCTTGTATACATTAACTTTTGGCACTAGCTGTAAGAAGCTGATGTGGTCATTTTTACCGTCATTAGCCGGCTGCACTATTAACCTTGCTCTAAGTATGCGCACAGAGAACGAGAGAACTCTTCTTTTTTCTTATTTTATATGAAAGTTTGTTTTTAAAGTTTGTAATAATTAATATTCAATTAATCATCTGTTGATGGGTTATCTCGTTTCACGTGTCATTGAAAAGCTAATCCAAACCTCTGATTTGAACTAAGCCTAGATCTTGTGCTAAGAATATTTAAAGTTACGGACCGAGTGAAAGTCTTTGCTAAATCTCTGTGCTAAGAATTTAAAAATATGGCCGTGTTCAATGAAACTCGCATGCTATTGATTCAGGTTCAGTTTGTTGGGCAAAGCGATGGCCGTATCGAGTTTGCAATAAGATTTGGTTTTTTAAAAAAAGAACTTATTGAGAGAACAATGAATAATGTTCGATGGATTAAAGAATCAAATCTTGGCGTCGACAGCATTTGCATTGGTGCCCAGAAATCCATTTATTTGATAATTCAATGGCGTGGAAAATTGGGAGTGCTGCATCTATGGTCAATTGGTCATGGAGTAGATTTTTTTTTCTTTTTTGCGTTTTGGATGTGACGTGATCTTTCTTGTAAATAATTGGTGGGATCTTTTTTTTTCTTACTTTTTTTGGTGGTTGTAATCCTGTTACATGGCACATCAACTGACTTTTAATTGATTACGGTGGGAAGACTTCTCTATTTTTTTTGTGAATCGTGACCTAAAACTTCCCAGCGTTTTCGAAGTTAGATCAACTAGCAGTTTTTATAAGAGGACTTCTTTTTTTTTTTGCTGGGTGCGAGGGTTTTTTTATTACACGGTCTTGGATGTAGTTGACACGAACAATTAAGTAAGCAACTAAGTTATCCCAATTTATTTCATCTTTGTCCTTATTAGATACCATCGCCATATTTTAGTATAGAACGTTTAACTAAGCTGGTTTCCTAATTAACTTGTCTTAAATATCATATATTAAAACAAGGAGGTAGAGCAAGCTTTGAAATTTTGTTCACCAACTTACATATTTATTTACTTTGAAGAGTTCTTATATAGTTTTATCTAATTAACTCATACTAATACTTGATGGTGTGGGTTTGGACAGGGAATCGCGGGCGAAAGCCTTGCCGAGCCATTTGGCCGGCTGACAACGGCGACGCCGTTTAGCGTCGTTTCCCTTCTTGGAAGCGTTATTTTAGCATACCCCTTTCCTTTCCCTACCATATTCTCCGGGTGAAAACCTTGCTTCGGTTCCGAACGAGCGGTGGTGGCGATCTACGTCGCATCCTTCTTGGGGGCACCGCTTTGGAGAAACCTCTTCGTGCAAGGATATTGTCATTGCTCTATGCATTGGCTTCGAACTTCAGTCCTAAGCCTAGACGAGGCCTTCTAGCTTTACATTTTGTTTTGCTTTTCTCAGTTTGGGTCCTCTCTTCTCTTGTTTGGTGTGTTCAACTTGTCTTGAACTACCATCTCTTCTGGAGTGGATCTTTATAATAATTGGCTGTAGTTCTTTTTTAGCAAAGGCCGGGATATTATATTCCATTATCTAAAAAAACTAATACTTGCCAATAATATAATAATATCAACTGCATCGGATGGACAGCTAGTGTTTAGCTGCAAATAAAATATGTCAGCGTAATGCTTTTATTAAGATGCAACCGATTAGAGATAACATTGTTTCTTAGATATGTCTTGGATCAAGGGGGCGGTTGTGATATACTAATCCAGCTACATAATAATAATAATTAAAGATGGCATGTAAATTGTACTTGCACTATTATCTAAAAATATTTTTTAATTTATTTTATTGGATATGGTTGAAGAGGGGGTGTGAGACATTTGTTTAACAACCTATCCTTGGTTTGTTAAGGTACGAGCTTTGAAAAATTATTTCCCAAATAAATATAAGTTTTTATTTATATCAAGAAGTTCTTATATAACTCCACTTGATCCATACCAACAGCTACCAATATATAGCAACTAGGACATGTCAACTTTGTATTTAGTTTTTTTTTTTTAGCTCACGTTAAATCTTAGACATGCTATAAATTTTGTGAGAGGTTTGTTTGAGTTCCGAGCTAAACCAAAGTTGAGCTATTGTTCTTAACCAAATGGTAGGCACACTTTCGGTTGTTATATCTTAGACATGTTACGGCTTTGCGACGTATACTTATGGCCATCAATTTGGTAGGAACCACTTGTGGTAATTTGACTTGTGGAAAATTTAGCCATAAAACAAAGGGTTAGTTGGATTCATGCCAATGCAAATATATCATTTTAGATAAATGTCGCTACTGTTCGTTTATTTGTATTCACGTCATTCAAAACCGTCAAAATTTGATCCATACCACTACTGCCACTTTTTCCATCACATCCTTTTTCTTTCCTCCTCCTTCCTCCTTTTCTTTTCTTCTTCTCTTCGAGTTCGCGCAAGGGGAAGTCGTGCCCCCTCCGCCGATGCTGCTTGTAGCGGTGGACAGAAAAAGACTAGACCGGAAAACCAAACCAAAGGACTGGGACCGAGATGAAAAAACCGAGACCAAAAAATTAGGTCACTAGTTCAGTCTCTAAGTGTTCAAAGGCAAAACTGTGTTCGATCAATTCGGTTAGTATCTTCGGTTAATCGAATAGACCGAACAAACTGAAGTTTGCCCCAATACGCCTATTAAGGTCTAGCAACCCAATTAAACCCAATTTTTGCCTCCATCATGCTTCGATCTACGGCCCATGATAATGGAGTCTTGATTTATGATTTGGGTGTGTGATTTTTATGTGTATAATTTCTTTATATGGAACTTATTAAGGACTTGGCCAGATTAATTTGGATCTTTTGAAAATTTCGGTCATGACCGAGACCGAGACCGAGACTGATTTTCTCGGTCTTTATTATTTTTAAGACCAATCGATTTCCAACTTTAGATGACCAAAAATTCTAAAAGACCAAAGACCGAGACCGAATTTTTCGGTTTGACCGTACGCCCACCCCTAGATGCTTGGGGCCACGGAGGAGGAGGCGCACGGCACCACGGCGAACCGCCTCGTGCCACATGGTGGCGGGATGCCCCGATATAGCAAGCTATTCAGTCGCCGAAGTTGATGAGAAGAGAACATGGTGGAGTCTGCGGTGGAGGCAAGAGATCCGGCACCGATAACGCCTCTGTAGTTTGTGGCGCTGGTCATCGTCGGCCAGCACGCAACGGTCATGTAGGCAGCGATGTTCCTCATGTGCCTCCACCCGCGTTCTTCTGGCAGGAGAAGGATCTGTGCCGGTGGTGTGGCGAGTGGGCGGTGGTCACTGGCGCCACGAACAACATCGATCACGCGGTGGCGTTGGGGCTCATAGGGTAGAACCCCAGGAAGCTGTTCGGGGTCTCCAAGGAGGTCTGCGCTGGCGCGCCAAAGTGCAACGGTGAGGACCGTGGTGTTCGACCTCGCCGCCCCAAGGTGACGACGATAGTGGTGGCGAGGAGATGTCCAACGGCGTGGCAGGGGTGGTGTTGGCCGTGGAGAGGCTCGACGTTGGGTTGCTTGTCAACAACGTCGGCGCGACGTACCAGTGTGTGGCATACTTTTCATGAGGTGCCCAATACAGTCTAAGAGGTGGTGCTGCGGGTGAACGTGGTGGCGGCGACAAGGACCTCGCACATCATCGTGACGCCGTGTCTTGATCTTGTACACTGGTAGCAGCGTCGGCGTCACAGGAGGAGTTTGAGGAGGAGCCGTGGACGTGAGAGATGGTCACATCGCTGCTATCGTTATCGCTGCCACTGACATACTCACCGGCACGCTCTTCTCACCAGCTGCCACATTTGAAACGCGGTGGAGAGAGATGGGGAAGAAAGAAGAAGAGAGGATTGAGAAAGAGGATGGAACTGATATGTTGGCCCCACGCCTAGGGTTATTTTGGCCTATATGATAACCAAAATCATGATGGCGATGACAAGGTTCCAATTTTGGGTGAATTCGAATGGTATGGATAGGAATAGACAAATTATAATGGCATTTATCTTAATCGGCATATTTGTAATGGCATGATCCAATTAACCCTAAAACGGAGCATCTGATAACGGCACCAAAAACTATGTTAGAATAGCATATACGAGAAAATTTAGGGAGTAGCTAGATTTGTGGCGCCATACTATTTATAAAAAAAGTAAAATCATTTTTCTGTATAATACCTACGTTTACGTACATTGTAATTACACTATAATTAAGTTTTAATATTTGTATTGTATTAAAAATATTTTAGTATGTACATAAAAGAGGAGATAGGAAAGATATAAACATATGTACATATATTACTTACATATAGGAGAGGCATTGAGAAAAAAGTGATTGAAATTAAAGGAAAGATGGGGTAGGCTAATTTTAACACGTTTATTGGTTAAAAATTACAGCGATTAGACGAAATATGGTTTTGACATGTCTCGAGAAAAGAAAATGGCGAAAGTAAATTTTATAAAACTGTAACTTTAGTGACAAAACTATCAGTTTTTTTTAGAAACACAGTACAAACGCAAGCGCTCACAACGTGCGCACACTCACCCAGTTTGCTGCAACATTAGCGACATGTTTTAATTTGCTGCAACAACATCGTGGGAAATTATCATAGAACTGCAACTTTCACCGCAGCATATAACATAAAACTTATATTTTTGTGATAATTTCACATATTATTGTTACAACAAACTGAAACATATCGCTAATATTGCAGCAAACTGATAGTTTTATCATTAAACTTGCAGTTTTCTGAAATTTACTCAAACGGTTATGGTACAAGTAGAGCACTAGAGCATTATGTCATTTACGAAGATGGCATGTAAACGATGATATATATATATATATATATATATATATATATATATATATATATATATATATATATATATATATATATATATATATATATATATATATATAGGACACTCATGTGGGGCACCATGGTGCCCGGGCACCATGGTATCAAATGCACAAAATCACTCAAATTTTTCAAAATTTTCAAATTGTGAGTATGTACCTAGTTATAATAATTTGATTCATACCTATACCTATCAACAAAACAACTCAAATTTAACTTTATTTTACAATCCATGATTACATACCTAACTAATTATATGTATGGATGCTATATACCTAGAATCAAAATCTAACAAAAACAAGTTCAAATTCAGTTCAAACTTGCTTTGAACTAGTTAGTAGTTAATGTTAATACCTAAGTAATTAAAAAAGTTTCATACTCATTTGAATTGGGTATATACTCAATTTCAACAATGGTGCCCGGGCACCATGGAGCACCAAACAAATTTAATATATATATATATATATATATATATATATATATATATATATATATATATATATATATATATAGTAGTTACCTTTAGATGGTTATGTCCCACCTTCAATTCCGTGAGTTTATCTTGGATTAATAGGTACCTGAAATTGTTTGCATGTATTATATACAATTTTCCTGGAAACCTTTTAGTTTGGATAAAAAATGAGCAAAAATACTTCAGCTTAAAAAACACATCTTTTTTTTTTGCTGGAAAACAAGTGAACTTCATTCTTGATTCAAATTTCGTGTACATTTTTCTTATCGGTTTGATCGAGCATTATTAGCACTCAACGAATTTCGTGAATTCGATGGGGGTTCGCACCCACCTCCAGAAACGGATTTGTAAGCCCTGCTCAACGGTGCTTTCACTAGTCACTACTTGGTTCATTTTGCACAGCTCATAATTTTCACATTGTTTGGGACATTTTAAGCTTCACCGGGCCAAGAGAAATGCCAGGAGAAAGGGTTAGGCTTCCTTCCACACCAACCTTTCCCAACTTATGCTCCTATTTTCCGCGCACACGCTTGTCTAACTGCTAAACGGATCGTTTTTTCAAATATTTTTCAATAGAAAAGTTGCTTTGCAAAAACCATGCTAATCTATTTTTATTATCTAAAAAAACGCTAATCTATTTTTATTTTTTTAGTTCTTTTATTTATAGAAATACTTAGGCACTGTTTGATTTAGCTTAAGATTATTATAATCTGAATTATTAGGAGTAAGTTGAAACAAACAGATAGCTTATTATGATATATTACTACAATCTATAAGCCAGATTACTATAATATGATAATCCACTCTAAAGATGCTTTTTTAGATTATTGGGTGGCTAACAACTAACAAACAGCTAATAATCTAGAGAAAGAGACAGCTAACACCTTATCCTATGCGGGCTTATTATAATCTTAAGCTGAAACAAGCATGGCCTTAATCATGCTGTAATAAGGGCATCAGCAATGCGTACCCTTGAGCCGTGTCTTCACTCACGCCGTCCCGAGAACGTCTCCGAGCCGTCCTCCTAGAGGGAGGCGTGACCCCTAGGAGGGGAACGCGCGGCTCTAGCACTCTCTGTGCTTTTCACTGAGGTCCCCACGTTTTCTTTCCTTTCCCTCTCCACAATTCTCCCTTCTTGCCCCTCACCTGGGACGACGATGGGCGAGCGGCGGCGACGAACCTGGATGGCGCCGGCGAGGACTCCTCCCTCCGCCGGAGCAGAGCAAGATGAACCCGCGCACAACAACCGCCACTGCCGCCACCACCGCCGCGACGGCATCGTCGTCGAAGCATAGAGAGAGGGAGGGGATGGGTAGAGGTTGGCGATGGCACGATGTGGTGGAGCGGCCGCTGACGAGGACCCCGGCGATGACACGGCCGACCAGATCTGGCCTCCCGACCAGGCGCTCGCCGTCGACCACCGCGCCCAACGTTGCCGCGTTTCGCCCCAGCCGTCGGCGAAGGGAGTGGCGGGAGCTCAAGTTGTGGTTGGATCTGGTGTGGGAGTGTGGACGGCAAACGGCGGCGGCGGGACAGAGGAGAGAGGCGAGCGGCGGTTTCTCCTCGCGCCGACGAGCTCGAGCAGGGCGTGGGATGTCACGCCCAGAAATTCACTAATAATTTCCGAACTAATTTGTGCATAAAATCCTCGTCCAGAAATCAGCCGAGGTACACAAACTAACAATTTAATATACAAATCCATCATAATAATAACGTTACATACTTACAAAAGAAAAGAAAAACAACAGCAGCGGAATAACGGTCTAGTGATGGCTTCAGCTCCACTCCCACAGGCAACTCAACTGGGGTATAAACCAAACGTCTTCTCCTTCTGGATCCTTTTTCTTCAACTGAGGTTGATTGATTATTGCAAGAATGAGCATATGACATACTCAACAAGCCACACAGCAAATATGCAAGTGCACAAGGATACCAAATGATGGCATAATATAGGCTCATTTGCAAAAACAACATTTAGCAAACATTTAGAAGTAAAACAGTAGAGTAATTAATCATCAATTTTAATCAACACTGAACAGCACACCCATGCTGCTCAGGCCCAACCATCCTGAACAACCATACCCGGCTGTACAGATCTAACTCCATACCAGGAGCTAAGAAAATTATTACCAGTTATAACATCCATAATTATTGTGAGAGGTGTGAGACTAATCATGAAAAACATTGCTCAACCCGCCCATGACCGCGGGCACGGCTATTCGAATAGTTTTACTCTGGCCAGAGGTGTACCACTGTACCCACAAGACACAGCCTCAACATCATGTCTACCATGCGTCGCGATACTGGAAAGTACCCGAATAGAGGCTGTGACAATACCCCCTGCACAACACAACTCACCACAGTGCACCATTCCTGGATCATAATCACCCCCTCTATAAATATAACCAGAGGCATGGACTCCCCAGCGACCCCCACGGACTTCTCGCCGCTTCTCAGTCTGGTGCCCCGCAATGAATCATGCTATACAGAAGGTAAAGCCGTTGCCCATGCTGGCTTGTGGTTGGTACGGTTAATGTTTCACAACAGTAGCTCGCGAACCGGTCCTTAATTGTCATGAGCACGACCTTCAAAACCATGTGCTCACAACCCACCATTGTCAAGTTTTAGTTATCAATTAATTATCATAACACGAGTAACCATCGTGAGCTACCATTAAATATAATCATAAGTGATAGTGTAACATTAGTTATCCCAATTATGTGATAATGTTTCTAAGCATGTCTAAGCAATTATATATATATAGCATTTAGCTGAACCAAACCAATATATAAGGTTCAAGCTAATCAATTTGTTACCCAAGGTATCAAGGAATAAAATAATCAATGCAAATTGGCCATAACAAAGGAATAGGTTCACACCACCCGGTGACATTCGAAAATAAATGCACAGTTGAAATAAATAGAGAATTTAAATATATGATCAACATGCTCAAAGGATTGTGTTTAGGATCTGTGTGACTTGCCTTGCAATAATCGGTCTTCAATTAATCTTCTTGAACACTTCCGACGCACACGCGAACCTTCGAAACGACGGAATCGACAAGCTAACACACAAAATAAGGAAAAAGACTAATAAAAATCAAATAAATAGTATATAAAAAGTAAACAAACATGTAGATCATGATTTTAGATGAATTTAGAGACTTGAACGGCCTCATTCCGACTTCATATGAATTAGTTATGAATTTTACAAGATTAAACTGATTTTAACATTTATTTTTAGAAGGGAAAAGGGCTTGATGACATCACGATGATGTCATCGCAGCCATGGCACTGGACCACAACTCCGCCGGTGGACCACAACTCCGCCGGCGATGGAGAGCTCGGCCGGGCTATCCGAGAGCACCAATGCGGAGAGGAAAACGACGCGAACTCACCGGTGCAAAGAACAACGACGAACGACGGCCGACGACGAGCTCCGAACGGCGGCGAAGTCGGGACGACGACGGCGGTGGCTTTCCGGCGACAAGCAGTGGCAACGGAGGGGTGGACGGGCTTCTTCTCCTCCGTGCGCACCCGACGGCGGCGACGGATGGCAACGGCGACGGCGCTAACGGCGGCGCGATGCGACCGGAGGATCGCCGGCGACGGCGGCTCTACGGGCGACGGCTCGGCTTGGGACTTGGGGCAAACGGAAGAGGACGACTAGGGGATGCTTTATATAGGCTTGGGCTAGAGAGATCGGATTCCAAACGAGAGGATTTGAGCCGGAAAAACCGAGGGTCAGTTGGAGAGATAAACTCGAAAACGAATTCGATTCCGCGTTGATTTCTTCAGGATAAAGTCCGATTCTTGGAGGAAACGAAAGAGGAAGATAAAGGAAATATTTCCCCTCAACTAATTTTGCAAACGGAGCACGGGATGCGGCGGATTTGGTGGAGGAAGCGGCGGCTGCACAGGTACAGGACGGCTGGCTCGGGCTCTGTCCAAGCTTGAAGACGACACTGTAGCAGGGAGGCGAATTAGACCTTTCGTCTTGGGCTGGCTGAAAACAAAGCAAAGAAAGAAAGAGAAGGAGGAGCTCGGCTGGGCCGACTTGGGCTGCATAGCACGCGCGCGAGTGAGAGAGATGTTGGGCTGAAATCAGCCCAATGGCTTAGGAGAGGATTTAAAAACTTTTTCCAATTAAAATAATCACTGAAATGATCTTTGAATTGTTAAAAATACTTTCAATGCTCAAATAATTTCAAGAAAAGTCCTGAAAATACTTGGACACTTAAAGTACTTAAAAAAATTATAATCAGACCATTTAATCATTAATTTAATATGTGGATAATTACTGAAATGTTCTTTGTATGATTAAAATTAGGAATTGAGCTCCGAAAAATCCGAGAAAATTCCAGAGAGTATAATAACCATGGAGAATTTAATAAAAGATAAATCCATCCATGCTTTATATTTAGGAATTTTATTTCCCACATTTAACTTCTCTTGTAAATTAATGAACATTTAATATAAATTCTAATAATAATTTATTAAATAATTTATAAATCCTAAAACGAAAATCAGGATGTGACATGGGAGTGGGACAGCGAGCGGCAGCGGCAGGACAGAGGAGAGAGGCGAGTGATGGCGGCTTCTCCTCGCGATGACGAGCTCGAGTGGGGTGAGCCCCTCTGTGATGGGTGGTGGTTGGGGAGGAGCGGCGGGGAGAGGGGATGGAGGTGGGGGAAGAGGTGCGGCGTCAACCCGAGGCATGCGACGGTGGGGAAAGAGAGAGAGGGGAAAGATAGGGGTAGAATAGGAAAGAGAGAAAGAGGAGACAAAGAGGTTTTTTTTGGGTTGGGACACTCATTGGGTTACCTAGATGTAGCCTGCATTGTAGGGTAGTGTTTGGCAAATGGGAAAGGGAAATGATTTCCCGGCAAAATTTGCCCTGGACACCCAAAAATTATGTAATTGACTGTGTGACACTGTAAAATCGTGTCGTTGCTGATGGACACCACAAAATTCATGTAATTTGCTGTAGGACACCCGAGACAATATTTTATCATTTCTGATAAAAAGGATGGGAGAGAAATTTTAAAAAGACAAAATTGCCCTCAGCCCTATCTACGAATGAATGATCTCGAAGCAGATCTTGGGATGAGTTCGTTCAATTTATGTGTTTCTTACGGGCGCAGGGAACCAGTGGTTGATGTCCCACGCGAGAGGCGAGGCAGTGTCGGCATGGAGGTAGAGCACGTTGCCGTAGGCGTCGACGCGGAACAGCGCCGGGTCGAACCTGGTGTTGCCGAGGTGGTCAAGCTGCTTGCACAGCAGGTTCACGAACCCCCGCGGGTTCGCCGGCGGCGCCGCCTCCGCTTTGGCCCCCGGGAACATCTCGTTCAGATCCTTCGCCCGCATCGCCTGCACCCCACAACCACCCAATCAGTCTCCACCGCACCAACAGTCGCGCCGCCACCGCCGGGAGCGGCGGGGAGGAGGAAGGCGTGGCGATGGAGAACGAGATGAGCCGGTCCGGGAGCGACGACCTCGTCGTCATCTCTTGTAGCGACATGGGCGGCGGCGTGGGCGATGATGATGACGAGGACGCCGAGCATGGTGAACAGCGACGGCTTGATTCCTTCAATGGATTGCCATGCATGTATGCCCAGCGTGTTAGAGAGATCCTAGGGAGGCTATAGGTGCAAGGAATCGATGCGGGGCTCACCGAGGAAGCGGAAATCGGCAATGGTGCTAGGCGGCCGGCGTTGGGGAAGACGAAGGGGAAGAAGAGAAGGGGCAAAACTGTCATTTTACATGGTTTCTCTCTCATCAATTCAGTGGATATTATATTTTAAGGCGCCCAGTGTCCTACAGCAAATTACCACACTTTTAGAGTGTCCTCGTGCAAATTCACGTCTTTCGGGTGTCCCACAGCTAATTACACAATTTTTGAGTGCCCTGTAGCAAATTTTGCCATGATTTCCCACCCATCTTTAAATCCTAACAATTCATTTTCCCTATTCCATTTAATCCTAATCCTTTATTCATTTTCCAAACCAAATCACACTCTAAAGGTGAGTAACTTAAAGTACTCTCAATTAATGAGGGCACTCTATGAGTGGCTCACATTGATCGTGCCCTAAGCCATTCCTTTCCAAACTGCTCATCCCATCCGAGCACTCCTTTGTGGCTTTGTTGGCCTGACCAGCCAGCCACTGAGCCCATATCATTTTGAAGGCCCATTCATTTTTGGGCTGACTTGACTAGGCCCAGCCACGTCGAAGTTCGCTTCCTCGGAAACTGGCGAAGAGCCCATGCAAAGCGCCTCGCGGAGCTTGGCCCCGTGCTCTCCTCCCTCCTCCCATCGATCCCCTCCCGTAAAACCCCCCGCGCCGCCGCCACCGCCGCCGCCGCCGTCGCCGCCGATCCCCCTCCTCCTCGATCGGCCTCCTCCCCATGTCCCGCCGCCACGCTCGCCCGCTCCTCCCCCTGCTCCGCCGCCACCTCCACCGCTCCGCCACCGTGCACCGCTCGCCCGCGCCCGCGCCTCCCGACGGGATCCCCTCCTCGTCGTCGGCGCCGCCGGATCCCGCCGCGGCGCGGTGGCCGTCGTCCTGGTCGCCCGCCGCGCCGCCGCTCCATTCGTTCGCGGCGTCCCACCTCCGCGAGGCCGTGTCCCCCATCGCGGCCGCGATCCTCGCGCTCCCCGGCGTGGACCCGGACCCGTTGCCCGCCCTCGTCGAGCACAACTTCCCGACCCTCCTCGCCGTCTCGCCGCTCGCCTCCCTCGAGCTGCTCTCCCTCCTGCGGCCCAATCCCCAGCTCGGCCTCGCGGTCTTCTCGTCCCGCCGGACGCTCTCCCCGCCCGCGACCCTCCCGGAGTTCGTCCTCGCCATCTCGCTCGCCGGCCGCGCCCGCGACCCCGCCGCCGCGGCCCGCCTCTTCGCCGAAGCCTCCACCGCATACTGCCCCGACCAGGCGCTCTACAATGCCCTCATGTCCTCGTACATGCACAGCGGTCTCGCCGACCGCTGCATCGAGGCCTTCCACACGCTGGAGCGAGACCCACGCTGTGGACCGCCCAATGCGGACTCCTACAACATCCTCATCGCCCTCTTTGGTCGCTCCCTCCTCGTTGACCACATGGAAGCCACGCTCCTGTCGCTGGATGCATCCGGCCACCCTCGGACAATCGGGACGTACAATGCAATCATCGCCGGCTACCTCACTGCCTGGATGTGGGAAAAAATGGAATCGGTATTTGATGAAATGGTCTCAGGTCATGTTGCTCCTGACAAAACCACTTATTTGCTGATGCTAAGAGGATATGCGCATGCTGGGATGATATACAAGATGGAGCTGGCTTATGAGCGAGCACGCCAGCATGTTGGTCAGGTTGACATGGTCCATATACGTGCAATGATATGCGCATACTGCAAGTTCAAACACGTAGATAGGATTCAAAAGATCGAGGAGTTATTGCAGAAGTTGGGTCCTGATGACTATAGACCATGGTTAGCTGTACTGCTGATCCGGGCATACGCACAGGAAGGATTGGTTGAGAGGATGGAGCAGTGGATTGCTGAGGCACTGGAGCGCAATACCATTGTCACCACCGTGCAGGTGATGCGGTCCATCATAACAAGCTATTTTCAGTGTGATGCAGTAGATAAACTTGCACATTTTATCCGGCAAGCTGAGGAGGCAGGGTGGAAGCTTTGTCGGAGCTTATACCACTGCAAGATGGTGATGTATGGGAAGCAACACCGGTTGCCAGAGATGCATGGGGTTTTGGATGAGATGGAGCTTTTTCGGTTTGACCGAACAAAGAAAACCTTTTGGATCATGTATAAGGCATATGTGAGTTCTGGGCGGATGGCCGAGGCCAACACAATACTTTGCATGATGGGGAAGCATGGTTTTGGATTCCCCCGTGGCGGGTATATTCAATGACATGTGAGTAGATGCCCTGTTCCTATATCCTAATTGATTTTCTCATTGATCGATCTACCTGGTTTACATAGCAAATTCAAGTACGGCTTTATCTTGGCCACTATTAGTTGTGAACTACTCTTTAGATTTTTATGACATCTGATTTAGTTTGCAATATAGACCATTTATCAAAGCCGAACTGAAGACTGGACACCACAATAGATCTGGTAGTGCCGCCTTAAATTGGTCACTTCTCACTTGTCAACTATTTAAGACTTAGTGTTATGCTTGGCGTGTTTTATTTGTCAAAACTTGATTAAAAGATGGACAATGGTGGTCGGGAAGTTTTTTTTTTCCAGATAATAGATAATCTCACATAGACCAGTTTTGGGTGCTGCTGAAGAGCCCCAATTGGTAGAGAGAGTGAGAATGTTATACATAGAGTCATTGTCTGACTAACGTGAATTGTGCTGTGATGAGCCACTTAAGCAACAATGACAAATATAAACTCATTAATTTTTTTACTTGTTATATGGTGCTTTGGAGTTCAGTAGGCATTTAGGCAAACATAAAACTCTGCCTGCTTGATGAGATTGTTTCTCCCTTTGCATTGTAGATTTAGGATTCACACCTGGTGCAACCATTAATCATTAATCCCTAGAAAAGTTACAAAAGGAAAACCAAGTTTTGTTCTATATAATGTATAGTTTGTTATTCTGTGTTTATCATGCTTAGTCCTTTTTTCTTTAATAAATATTAGTACACCATCTTTGTAACCAATAATTTTCATGTTGCTGATAATTTTGAAGAGCATAAACAAAACTGATAGCTTGATGTGCTTCAGAAACTGGAGGGGTAAGTTTGGCAGCATAATACTTATGCACCTTTTTACTTTACTGACAGTCTTATGGGCAAATCGCATGGTGTTTTTAATTGAAAAAGAATGTTCCTTCAATATACTCCCTCCTTTTTTTATATATGACATTGGTTCGTTCAAAATTGAAGGGAGTACCATCTTTTTAGCTTCTAAGCAGTGTACTAAAAGTTGGTACTAGGCGCCTCTTGGGTGCTAGGCACCGGGTAGCCACCGCGATTAGGCATTAGATGGTGCATTAGGTGGCTAAGCTGCCTTGAGTGCTCTTGTGTTGCTATTTTAGTGTTCTATTCTCTAACTTTTATTAAGAGCATCTTCAATAGCCTAGCCAAATGGACATATGGCTAGCTAGCCAAAATGTTCCCTCTCCATATTTCCTTTGCGCCCCAAAAGATTAGCTAAATGACACTAGCCGTATCCCAATGGCTAGCTCCATCTCCATATATCAGCACAATTTTAATTATATCAACAAATGGATTCAGATATTTCAGCACAATTTACAATGGATGTTCATTTGTAAAGCCATCAGATTCATGGACGCCATTTGTCATTCCATTGCCATAAGAATTCTGCATCTGCTAAGGAAATTTGCTTCTCTGAACAAACAAGGACAGTCCATGCAGTAATCTGAAATTGTGAATCATCTACCTCATGCGTCATTGATTGAACTCTAAACCACCCCCATACAATTGCACTCTGAATGGCCCCCAACACCGCCGTCCTAGGGTGGCCCCACATTGGTGACCTCGGCATCTTTTGGGCGAAATGCGGGCCTGTCGGATGACATAGGACTGGAGCCGATGTGGAAGAAGCCAGTGATGGCATAGGGGGAGGAGATGTATCGGGGGTTAGGGACTCACCGGTGCTCGGTGTGGATTCATCGGAGGTGGCAGCACCTTATCTTCGTCAATGCGGGAGGAGCCAGCGCCAAAGAAGGTGGCGCTTGGTGGAGGGAGAGGTGATGGGGATGGCCCTGACCTGGGCGGCTGGGAAGACAGCCTTGACAGCGCCAAATCAGATTGGTAGCCGTGGCGCCTGCATGGATGGTGGTGCTCAATGCGATACGAGAAGAAAATGCCCTGCGAAAAAGAGAAGACGTTTGGGGGGAGAGGACCACACGGAAATCTAGCCTCAAGTAGTTGGACACTTGGACTGGTCAGCTGGGCCTTTTGGCCTGCTAGATAGCTAGCATGTTGGACTCCTAATTTTTGTGATGTTGGCTAAAATTTGGTTTGGGTAGTGGTATGGCTAACCTCTAGGAGATGCAATAGGCTTCCTAATTTCTCAGATTTTACTAGCTGGGTTGTCTGATTCAATCAAACCAATCAGAAGCAAAAATATTACAACATAATTGCTGGAGAGCTTTTTTTTTTTTGAGGGGGGGGGGGGGGGGGGTTCATCATATGCCGCTCCAAAATTGATTGTTTTTCATCCATGAATCTACTATGACTCCCAGGGCCCGTCTTTCACGAACCTGCATTTGCAAGTGATTGGTAACACTAATCTTGGTAGGAAAGGATATCCCAAGGTTGATTTACTGCTTATAGTCATACATGTTAGTATGTGACTGTTACTGCATTGCGCTTTATGTTATTACCTACTACCTCCGTTTCATATTACAAATTGTTTTTATTTTTTCCTAAGTCAAACTTCTTTAGCTTTGACTAAGTTTACAGAAAAATATAGCAATATTTTCAACATGAAACAAAAAAAAATATCAATATATATTCAATGTTGGATTTAACAAAACTAATTTAGTGCTATAAATGTTGCTATATTTTTATATAAACTTGGTCAAACTTTTAAGAAGGTTGACTTTAAAAAAAGTGAAAGCAACTTATAATAAGGTTGACTTTAAAAAAGTGAAAGCAATTTATAATATGAAACGGAGTAACTGACCAGTCCAGAATTACTTGAGCACTTTGAGGGTTTAGTCTAAGTTTCGACTCTTGCCTGAAAGTCATTCACTGAGTGGAGCTTTTATTTGTGATGGTACCTTTTAAGTTATATTGCAGTATACTTAATTGTATTATTTTTTGTGATGACATTAAGTTTATGGGTTATGCTAAAACCTTGTGTAAAGTGGATAACATAGTGGCCATAATACATTTGCAGGATTTATGTGGATGCAACATGACGCCGCTAACATCATATGGGGCTTTTCATGCCTTTGATGCTTAAGACAGCAAAAAGATATACATGGATCCCTAGAGCTCTGAAGTGCCCTAAAGCATGACTGAGGTTTGATCTCTACATGATTTAGAACTTTAAAGACTGCTGAAGTTGATCTAAGCAAATGCGCTTTGGATTCTTGAGAAACTGCTGCTTTCATCCCATCCTTTTTTGGCATAAAGTGATAAAATGCAATCTGAGGTGCCTGCATCTTTTGCGTTGCACTTACAGCTTAGCAAAGATTCTTCTGGGAAATCATGGCCAATGCTTATATGTTTGTTTTTGCATATCAACCTCAGAATCTAGGAGCCAGAGTATGAATTGACTTGAAGGATTCAGAATCTACTAGGCAACTTGTTCACAGTAAAACTTTGATGACAAGCAAATCTTGGGACTGTGCTTTGAAATCTCTATAGCAGTGCCACATGAACCCTCTATCCTGGAGCACGGATACATGGGCCTCGCCGTTTAAAAGGGAACCATAGAAACGATGGAACCCACTATTTTTTAGTATCGTTAGAATTTTTTATTTCTATGCGAAATAACTGTATCCTGCAAGGCACTAATGAACAAGAATGCACTTGGATGGCTTAACAGCAGCTCAAGTGGTTGTACAAAAGACTGCAAAATATCTATCGTCTGAATAGAATGAACAGAACAAATTGGGGATACCACTACAGATTTGCATATTTTGTTGAAAACATTGTTGCGGTAGCATGGCACTTTAATGTTATTTCATTTTCAGGCCAGGAGGCACTCATATGTTCCATTTCCCCACCAATTAACTTCGCACCAGTTTTGAACATGTGTGCGGCGATTTTTTGGTAATCATACAACTTGTAACCAGCAGAAAATGTAGTTGTCAAGCTGCAATATTATTGTCATGTATTTTGTCGCTTTGTTCCATGCATCACAGTCTCCTTTTGCAGCAGCAAATAATTGCAGGCTATTATGCGAAGCATTGCTTTCAGATTGGAATTCCAAGTGTTCTAATTTGTTTGGTCTTAGTAATTCTTTGCTATCCTGTTGTGACCTGGAAATGCGTTAAGAGAGATATGACAGTGCTCTTTTTATTTTTTGAGCATTATTCTTTCCCTGTAGGGCGGCTCTCATATTTCTTTCGATGACTCTCACATGCTTTTCAAATTGCAATAACAAATGGCCTATCAATGAAATAATGGTGCCATCATTGCTACTTAGCGAGTCAAGGCTACAGGGAAGTATTATCATGTGACAAATCAGATCAAGTTTAATACAGTACGTTAATCATTACGAATCTCATCGGGTGCATATGGATCAATCGAAAATACTCTCTCCGTCCCAAAATAACTGCAGCCATGGTTTTCCGCGCCCAACTTTAATCATTCGTCTTATTTGAAAATTTTTTAAAAAAAATTAAAAAAATTAGTCACGAGTAAAAGTATTTTTCATGTTTTATCATCTTATAACAACAAAAATGTTATTATAAAAAAATTTTAAATAAGACGGACAATCAAAGTTGGACGCGGAAACTTCATGGCTGCACTTAATTTGGGACGGAGGTAGTATTAGGTAGACTGAAACGTTCACAACCAATAAAACCACTAGTTTAGGCTAGTAGTGGCAGCTCACCTTAATAGATTATTCCCAGTTGTTACTTGGTCATTTACGCCATCGATAGTATAACAGAGGAGGCTTCAGAGTTCAGGGATCACGCAGAGAAACGGATAAGAACGCATATATACATGGTACTCCAGATTCTCTCCAGCCTGACTTGGAGAATCACAAGTGTGCCTCCCAGGTTGGACTGATCACAAACTACACCTATATAAGTACATACTCCAGCAGTGTGCTATCCACGTCTCCGATGTCTCAGCCAGGCCCCGTAGGAATCTGCTCCAATGATCAAAAACAACTTGTCAATATCTTTCTAGTACTTACTATATTAGACCACTAGGCGTAGATTTGCATCGACCACTTCCGTACTAATTTTGTGAGAATTTCTGATGTTAATATAGGAGTAGCAGAAATTAGGAAGTCGTAATTGAATGAGATTTGCATCGACCACTTCCATATTATTTTTGTGAGATTTTCAGATGTTAATATAGGAGTAGCAGAAATTAGGAAGTCGTAATTGAGTGACATCCCGACAAAAGAAACTAATACACCATCTATTCTAAAATATACAGTAAATCTGAACAGGAAAATGTATCTTATAACCTCTACTAATTATTATATTTTAAGATGTGGAGAGCAGGGTTGGAAATTCCGGAATGAAATTTCCGAAATTTTGGTCACTACGGACCCCTCCGATATGATATTATTTCGGCTGAATTTTTTAAAAAAATTTCATGAATTTTGGTAATATTTGTGCAAATTCAACTTAAATTTGCTCGAAATTTCGAAAATTTTTGTATTTCGGTGAGGTCCGATCAAATCAGCTAAAACGAAAAATTTAACCCTGGTGGAGAGTATATTTTTTAATAAAAGATAGTATACTTCTTTTGTTATGAAATATAAGGCTTGTTTGATTTAGTAACCTACCAATATGTTGGTAGTGCCAAACTCTAGACAAGTTTTGGCACTACCAATATTTTGATAGGGTAGAATTGTAAATGAGTGTATTTGGATTTATGCCAATTAAGAGCCAAATTTTAAATTGTGGTGAAGAATATTCTAGAATTGTGCCAAATTGAGTATAGGCATTACCAAACATTTGGCTTTAAACCAAATCATCACATTTACTATTTAAAGTACAAAAAATTGATATGACAACATTTTAGTAGCAAACCAAAACGCCCCGTACTTCAACCTAACATATTAAACACAATCCAGTATTAGGATCCTAGATACTACTACGCCGATCGACAAGCGAGTGCAGGGCACGACGCGTACGCAAGTACGTACGGGCACCAGCCAACCCAACCTTGAAGTGGGCACCGTCCCCAACCTTAAACCGGGGGCCAGCGGTACACGTATCCCGCACAGCACTGGGTCGTCTCTGCGTCGTCGGTCCCTGCTCGGCTTTGTCGCGAGGCCGCGCGGCTGGTTTTGGCACGGCCCGGGGCGGCGTGTCTCGTCGCCTTGCTCGCGCTATCAATAACTCGCCTCGCCCTCTCCTCTCCTCTCCTCTGGTGGTCCGGTCGATCGGGACGGCCATCCGGCCCGGTCCTCCCCCTCCCCGCCGTACGGCCGGACTCCCTTTTGCTCGTATGCAATGCATGCCGATTTGCCACCGCTCTCTCAGCTCGCACCACATGCTCCAATTCATAGTTACAGGCTTAAAGTTTTAGCGTGTCATATCGGATATACGGGCACACATCTGAACTAGTATAAAAACAAAATAAATTACATAATCCGTCGGTAAACCACGAGACGAATTTATTAAGCCTAATTAATCCATCATTAGCAAATGTTTACTGCAGCACCACATTGTCAAATCATGATGTAACTAGGCTTTAAAGATTTGTCTCGCAATTTACACGCAATCTATGTAATTAGTTGTTTTTTATTTATATTTAATACTCTATGCACGTATCCAAATATTCGATGTGATATGGTGTAAAATTTTACCTAGGGATCTAAACAGGCCCACTACTACTATTACTCTTTTTACGCATACGTACCCTGCATGATTAGCTTAGCTGGGCTGCAACGCGACAACCACCAGGCGTACGTGCTGAATTCTCTCTTCTTATCTATCTATCCCTAGCAAGTAAGTACTGGGGCGTAAAATTCCCGAGAAATTTCTGCCGTGCCGGCCTCACTCGCGTCGCCAACAGCTGTGAATCACACGAAGCCAGCCAATCATGCGTCCATGCGTCATATCGTGGCGAATTGTGATCCTTTTCTTCTAATCTCTCTCCCGCGACACGGATCACAACAGGTCGTCCGCTACTGCCGATAGCGACGCCCGTTGGTCCAAAGGGCGATTAAAACCCGCACAGCCCAGACGCTGTCACGTAGCGATTAACGCTTAGCTGAGTTGCAACTACTAGTAGTAGTACTACCCTTCTCTTCTCTTCTCATTTTCCTACTCACTCTATTTTAAAATATAACAACCCAATAAATACTATGAACTAAACGTACAGACCTACTAAATTGTGTTGAATTATACTATAAAATTGGTACTCCCTCCGTACTCGTAAAGGAATTCGTTTTAAATAGCGACACAGTTTCTAAAACACAACTTTGACTTCTTATTTCTATAAAAATATTTATTGAAAAGTGATATATGTATACTATTATGAAAGTATTTTTCAAGACAAATCTATTCATATAATTTTTATATTTTTAAACTCAACAACTTGATAGTTATTAATGATTTATATTTCCAAGATTTGACTTAAACATTTTCCTAAACAACTTCTTTTACGAGTACGAAGGGAGTATATTTTAAAATGAAGCATTGTGTTAAATGGATGAAGTAATACTGCTCCCTCCGGACTGATAATACTTGTCGTTTTGAACAAGGGTGAAGTCAAACTTTAGAATCTTTGATTATGAATCATTTTTAAAATATTTATCTTTCAAATATGGTGACTACATGTATAGATTAGTCTTAAAAAGTACTTTAATAAGATCATATATTTGCTAACAAATTTATACATATTATAATGAAAAATAGTGGTCAAAGTTGTTTTTTGGATACCGTGCCCTTGTCCAAAACGACAAGTACTATCAGCCCGGAGGAAGTAGTAGTTACTTCATCCGTCAAAAAATATAAAAACTTAGAATCATATGTAATATATGTTCAGAAGTGTAGTATTATAATGTATCTTATTCAATTCTACGTCCTTGTATTTTACCATCTCTGTTAAAAAAGACTAATCCTACGTACGAATCCGGACTCACATATGTTCAGGTTTGTAATTAGGAATTCGTTTTTTTTACGGCGTAGTATATTATAAGATGAAGGTATTAGCTTTTTATTGGAGAGAGAAAAACAATGGATAAATCGATCTTTAATGATCAGATCAAATCGCCGTACACGGCGTCGCGAGCTGCCACTGTTGGGGAGCTGGACCTGAGCATCTTGTCGCGGAACGCCGGTTTGTCGCCACCCGGTGGCCGGGCCGTACCACGCGGCCTAATGTCGCCATCGCCAACAGCTAATCGGGGGCACACGTCGTAGCAAGTGGCCCGGCCGGCTAAACGCCAAGGGCAAAGTCACCGCATCGCGATTAGCGACGACTAATCATGCCCCCCACCCCGGCTTAGTCTAGTTTATTTAATCTGCTAATTTGATGCTGTATGTGTGGCTGCTGGCCGGCCGACCGATCGATCGATTATCGAGCATTCGATCGAGTGTACAGAAGAAAGGAGAACTTAATTTACGTCATTACGTATTTACGTGTGACACTACAACTAAATACTTGGGTGTTAATTTTTTTTATGACACTACATAACTTTTTGGTGTGTTTACCATGAAATGATGAATATATGAATAATTTGTGATTATTTGAGAGTAGAGAAACGAACAAAGGTAAGTGGATTTTGGTGTGATTTATCTTTCAGTACTACTTCCTCTATTTCATAATGTAAGTCATTCTAACATTTTTCACATTCATATTAATGTTAATGAATCTAGACATATATATTTATCTAGATTCACTAACATTAATATGAATGTGGGAATTAGCTAGATTCACTAACATTAATATGAATGTGGGAAATCCTAGAATGATTTATATTGTGAAATGGATGAAGAAATTAACTAGCGGATTTCCGTGTGATATTTACGTGTAACTAGATTTTAAGAACAATAATATACAACTCTTACTTTTATTTCCGTAAATATAATTATATTTTGTAACTATATTTTTAAATCAAAAAGTTACTTTCTAATATACAACTCTAGCTTACAACTTACTCGTGTTTTCGGTGTTAGAAAACGATAGGCGAACAAACGATAAAGAACAATAGATCAATCACAAAAGACACGAGATTTAACGTGGAAAACCCTCCCAAAATAGGAGAGAAAAAACCACGGGCGCTAGCCAGCAAAATATCTTCACTATATCTGAGGTGAGGTTACATCACCGCACGGCGGCTTACAAGAGGTATATATATAGTGGAACCCTAAAAGGGATGATGATTCGTATTAAGTGCAAATGAATTTGGATCACAACTCAACAAACTCCACCTTGAAACAAATTCCTTCTTGTAACATGAATCAATCCTTCACCCTGAACACAACAAAGACAAAAACTACTTTCGGCGCCAAATAGCCTCTCGGGCTAAATCACTATACCAACTAAGCTTGAGCAAAGCTCAAACTTAGCAACAGGAACAGGCTTTGTCATCATATCAGCAGGATTATCATGAGTACTTATCTTGCATACCTTTAGCTTACCTTGCGCGACTACATCACGAACATAATGGTACTTGATATCAATGTGCTTTGTCCTCTCATGAAACATCTGATCTTTGGTGAGGCATATAGCACTTTGACTGTTACAAAACAAGTTAATGCAAGAATCAACTCCACAAAGCTCAGCAAACAATCCTTTCAGCCAAACTGATTCTTTACATGCTTCAGCAATAGCCATGTATTCTGCTTCAGTGTAGACTGGGCAACAACAGGCTGCAACGTTGCCTTCCAACTCACAGCACAACTACCAATGGTAAACACATAACCTGTGAGTGACCTTCTCTTATCCAAATTTGCAGCAAAATCAGAATCCACATATCCAACAAGCCCCTTATCAGTCCTGCCAAACTTCAAGCAAGCATCAGCTGTGCCTTTGAGGTACCTGAAAATCCACTGAACAGCTTTCCAGTGTTCTTTACCAGGATTAGCCATGTATCTACTAACCAAACTCATAGCATGAGATAAATCTGGCCGGGAGCAAACCATGACATACATCAAAGAACCAACAGCACTAGAATATGGAACTCTAGACATGTATTCTACATCCTCATCAGTACTAGCACATTGTAAAGCTGATAATTTAAAATGAGGTGCAATAGGAGTGCTAACAGGCTTTGCATCATGCATGTTAAAACGCTGAAGAACCTTCTTAATGTAGCTTTGCTAACTAAGAAATAACAAACCAGAATTTCTGTCTCTAGTGATTTCCATACCTAGAATTTTCTTAGCAGCACCAAGATCCTTCATATCAAACTCACTACTTAACTGTTTCTTCAATGTAGTGATTTGTTCCTTGCTCTTGGCAGCAATCAGCATATCATCAACATATAACAGCAAGTATATAGGTGATCCATTAACAAATTTAATATACACACAGCTATCAAATTCAGACCTCTTAAAGCCATGTGACAACATAAATGAATCAAACCTTTTATACCATTGACGAGGAGACTGTTTCAAACCATACAAAGATCTTTTTAACTTGCAAACATAATCCTCCTTACCAGGTACTATGAACCCTTCTGGCTGGTCCATGTATATCTCCTCCTCAAGCTCTCCATGTAAAAATGCTGGCTTCACATCTAACTGCTCAAGCTCAAGATCATGCATAGCAACAATACTGAAGAATGTGCGAATTGAATTATGCTTTACAACCGGAGAGAACACATCATTATAATCAACACCAGCAATTTGACTGAAACCTTTTGCTACTAACCTTGCCTTAAACCTCGGAGGCTCGCTAGGAGATAAACCCTCCTTTCTCTTGAAGATCCATTTACAACGAACAGGCTTCTTCTGTTTTGGCAAGTGCACAAGCTCCCATGTGCCATTCTTCTCGAGAGACTGCATCTCCTCCTGCATAGCTGAGATCCACTTCTCACGGTCTCCAGAAACAACAGCTTCAGTGTATGTGGCTGGCTCAAAAGTATTCTCCACCTGTTCAGCACAACTAAAAGCATAATAAACCATATCACATTCCTCAATAAGACGGACTGGAGCTCCACAACTCCTCTTTGTTCTGCGATGGGCAATAGGTTCATCTTGAGGCTGCAAAACAGGAGGTCAGTGCTGAATAGTATCATTAACATCATTACCAACAATTTCAGTTTCCTGATCATCCACGTGCTCCACCTGCACGCTAACATATTGCTGCTCCTCATCTGAACCACCTGGTATGACATCTGTGGGCAAGCTGTCATTAAACATAACAGATTCATTGAAAACAACACTCCTGCTCATGAAGGTCTTGTTAGTTTCAGGATTCCATAACTTATATCCTTTTACTCCTGAACCATAACCTAGAAATAGACACTTAATAGCTCTAGGCTCTAATTTTCCATTATCAACATGAGCATAAGCAGTGCATCCAAAAACTCTCAACTGTGAATAATCAGCAGGCATACCAGACCATATCTCAATGGGAGTTTTCTTATTAAGTGGGATAGAAGGCGACCTGTTGATCAAGTAGCAGGCGGTGTTAGCAGCCTCTGCCCAAAAACGCTTGTTCATGCGAGCGTTGGACAGCATGCAACGAGCCTTGGAGATGATGGTTCGGTTCATGCGCTCAGCTACACCATTCTGCTGTGGAGTGTACGGGATGGTGTGATGCCTAACGATGCCTTCCTTCCTGCAGTAATCATCAAAAGCATCCGAACAAAATTCACCACCATTGTCAGTGCGAAGTACTTTTACCTCCTTTTCAGTTTGCCTTTCTATCATAACTTTCCACTCCTTAAAAGCAGCAAATGTATCATCTTTATGTTTCAGGAAATAGGGCCACACTTTTCTAGAGTAATCATCAATAATGGTAAGCATATAACGAGCACCACCAAGAGAGGGCTTACGAGAAGGCCCCCACAAATCAGCATGTACATAATCAAGTATACCTTTGGTGCGATAAATTGAGGTATTGAATTTTACCCTCTTGTGCTTACCAAAAACACAGTGCTCACAGAACTTCATGTTACCCTGAGTGCAGCCATCCAGCAGGTTCCTCTTCATCAATTCTGCCATACCAAGTTCACTCATATGTCCAAGACGCATGTGCCACAGGTTAGTCTTACTAGGTTCATCTTTAGTAACAGCAGCAGCGGTAACAGAACCATATAATATACTTCCTCTAAGGACATATAAGTTTGCAGAATTCATATCACCAATCATGTAAACAAGAGAACCTTTCGATACCTTTATAACTCCACCTGAACCGGAGTATTTGTATCCTTCTGCATCAAGTGTGCTGAGAGAGATGAGATTTCTCGCCATCCCTGGTATGTGTCTCACATCTTTCAGCGTGCGTGTCATGCCATCATGAGTCTTGATCTGAACGGAGCCAATGCCCACGATCTCACGTGGGTTATCATCTCCCATGCGCACAACATCTCCATTCTGCACAGACTTGTAAGAACTAAACCAATCTCTGTTAATGCAGATATGAAACGAACATGCAGTATCAAGTATCCATTCATCATGACTAGCAACACAACCAGCAAAAACAACAAGACAATCTCCTGAATCAGAGTTTTCAGTACTAGTAACAACAGAGACCTTACCATCAGATTTCCTTTTCTCCTTATTCTGCAGCTTCCAACATTCTTCAATGAAGTGATTTTTCTTTTTGCAATACTTACAGAACTTTTTACCTCTGGATTTAGAACGGCCTCTACTCTGACTCTTGTCACGATCATTGCTGTCGTTGTAGGTTCTCTGCTCAGATCTGCCTCTGACCTGCAATGCTTCGCCCTTAGAGGACGACGCATCAGACTGAACCATACCTTTCATCTTCTCCCTATTTTGGAGCGCCTCATAAACTTCCGCTAGGGTTAGTTCATTACGGCTTAAAAGTATGGTGTCACGAAAATTTGCATATGAACTAGGCAGTGAGCATAACAGTAAAAGACCTAAATCTTCATCATCAAACTGTACCTCCATCGACATTAGGTCGGCAACGATCTCCTTGAAAACCGATATGTGGTTCAACACAGAACCACTCTCCTGCAACTTGTGCGAGAACAACTTCATCTTGATATGCATCTTACTGGTTAGATCTTTAGACATGCAGATCGATTCCAGTTTGAGCCAAAGTTCTGCAGCAGTCTTTTCCTGCAACACTTCTTGCAAAATATCATTAGATAGATGAAGTTGGATTAGCGACAGAGCCTTACGATCTTTCCGCTTCTCCTCAGCGGTCCACTCAGTCGTTTTCTTCTTCCCGAAGCTTTCCAGCCCTCATCAAGATCCGAAGTTTGCGCCAGAACAGCTCGCATCTTGACTTGCCACAGCGAGAATCTCGTCTTGTAGTCTAGCAGCGGTAGATCATACTTCATCGACGCCATCGCGAAACCCTAATCTGGGAACCGCTCTGATACCACTTGTTAGGAAACGATAGGCGAACAAACAATAAAGAACAATAGATCAATCACAAAAGACACGAGATTTAACGTGGAAAACCCTCCCAAAATAGGAGAGAAAAAAACCACGGGCGCCAGCCAGCAAAATATCTTCACTATATCTGAGGTGAGGTTACATCACCGTACGGCGGCTTACAAGAGGTATATATATAGTGGAACCCTAAAAGGGATGATGATCCGTACCGTGCCGTGGTTTCGCTCCGCTACGGCAGAAGCTGGCCTTTATTAAGTGCAAATGAATTTGGATCACAACTCAACATTCGGTGCTATATCAAACTTACACCGTTATAATCGGGCCGGATCTCATGATCAGATCCATGAAGAACATATTTATCTTTCTCTCTCTTTTTTTAATGCTCTCTCTCTTTCACAATGTAAGTCATTCTAGAATTTCTCACATTCATATTGATGTTAATGAATCTAGACATATAAATCTATTTACATTTCATTAACATTAATATAAATATAGAAAATACTAAAATGACTTACATTGTTAAACGAAGGGAGTAACTACGGTAATTTTTAAGACATTTAGAACCAAACATGGTGCCTTTTTCGCTATCACTGAAAGTGTTTTTGAGCCACTGCATACATTTGTCATAGCTTGATGTGAACGGAGGCGGATGGAGAGAATAAACCTGAACGGAGGCGGAGGGAGAGAATAAACCCGGAATTGCGTTGGGCCCTGTTTACATTTTTAATTTTTTTCTTCAAACTTCTAACTTTTCCGTCACATCGATTTTTCTACACGCATAAACTTTTAAACTTTTCATCACATCGTTTCAATTTTTTTAAAACTTTAATTTTAGCGTGGAACTAATCACGGCCCAAGATCATTTGCTGTGCATCGATCCCCAAGAAAGCTATTATCACGCTGCTTACACACAAACAAATTTGTCGTGACCCTGGTGTCATCTTGTCACCGCCTTGGAATATCCCTTTGCCCGCGTGATTAATCTGTTAGATGGTCCTAATCAGTTAGCTTAGAGACATGCTTAAGATACCAGCGTTTTATCGACGCAATCCCGTGGGCGACCAACGTGCCAATGCCAACTTAATTATATTATCAAATTAATTTTGTCTCCTGAAGTCTCAAGTAGTAAAATCAGATCACCTCCCCCAGCAGCCACGGCCTAGGCAGAATAAAATGATACAGTAGATTGATTATGAGGCATAAGTCTCTTATTTATTTATTTTACCCTTCCAGTAGTACCAATAATAAAGGTGTTACTATAAATAGATATAATCTATACATTGGATCAGAAAATATTAATGGTCTGTATTGATTTTACTATAAAAGTAAAGACCATTATAAAACAGTACCTTTTTTTTTTTTCATTTCAGAGTGTTGTAAGATTTTTTTAGTCTGTTCCATATTTGATACGGAGTAGCACAGAGATGAATATATAGAAACATGTTGGATATTGGTAAAAGAATAATTAGTTAACCACCAGGCGAGAAGGATAGAGTAAAAATTCTAATTCATGTGCTATAAATATGTATCTTTGAATATGAAAAGGGCAAATTTGTCTAGAAGCTAAACTTAGTTTTCTGGCATTTACTATATGTAGGAGCATTTTGAAAAGTCTTATGTTTGGTGATAGGTAGAGTCCATCTCATTGTGATATGGATGTTAAAGAGAAGATATGGCTCTTTTGCCTTAGGACAACAGAGAGAGATCCATTAGATATTCCGTACCATCACCCTTTTCCTGAAATGGGTAGACAGAAAATGTTTAGGAAATATCCATATTACCCTTTGAGATGTACGGTGAGTAGTGCTAGCTAGCACTAGCAGCACATGCGAGGATAACTTCGACATCAAGCAGTCACATTTTACATAGAGGTCACTACGTCAATAAAGAGGTTTTGCCCGGGAGTACTCAAGGTTATCAGCATGAATGGATGAGACCTTACAAGCAGGTGAAGATGTTGATGACATGATGTTCATTTTTTTTAAAAAAAATACTACTAGAAAAGAAGAGTTAGCGATCATGTACTAAAAGTCATCGGATAGTACAAGCATGTCGAATGTCTAATTTAATACTAACGTGGTATTGATTTTTCAATCCCTTTCCCAAGTCCTTACCATGAGTCCATGACAGAAAATAAAAATGGAGCTAGGCATGTTTGTCTCAGGCAGGAAGAGACTGGTTCAAAGGACAAAGCTAGGAGACAAAGCGCCACCTTATTTGATGCATCCTTCGCCATTAGAGCAACTACTGCAAACATATTTTAAGAAGATAAATTAAGAGAGAGAATGACAGCGGGCTACAGATTTGTAGCCGACTGTAGCACGGACTCCAAGACGCAGTGTGTGTATGACATGTGGAACCAGATATTAATAATATAGTATGTAACTATTGTATGAATGGACTATTAGATTGGTTATAGATTAATTGGAGCTAGTAGTTGGCTATACTATTAAACTTGCTCTTATCACCAAGAACAACTACACATGCCCAGATGCATTGGCTCCTTTTTCTGTAAACGTCCAACACAAATGATGCCAAGCACCCAACCGACGGTGCATAAACTACTAAGGCAGGGGGAGGCGCATACGCACGCCACCCGGCCATTGGTACCACTTTTGTGATCACATGCCAATAGCCGCTCGAAATGGAGTGCATCTGTAGGCAGCTACTAGCTGAAATATCTTTGACTTTATGGTGTGCATTCTATAGTCCAAATTAATGGCTCAATGATAGTACTACCATGTAGTACTATTCTTAAAACCCTTCTGCTACTACGCAATTTGATCCTCAACTGTGTATATCCAAACTAGCCGTACGTGTCCATATGCAATCCATTTGCTAGCAGTAGCATGTTTAGGGTGTGTGAAATGGGCAAATGGCCTTTCCTCGTTTTGGCTCCATTTCAACCAGACAAAACGCCCGCTTGGAAAGACATCTCTATCGTTCTTTCATCCATCATCCTTCTTTTTCTTTTCTCTCATTAACATCATGAAATGATAGCCCAGTTTATGAGCAGAGTGTCACACTCATCCTGGTACTGCTCAGTTTAACCGCGGCCCGTGACGTGAAAAAAAGAAGACCGACCACTACTACGACGACTACGGCTAGGCTACGAAGTAGTACGAACTACAGCTGCAACCTGTGCCTGCGGTTCTGTGAAGGAAGGAAAGAGAGAAAGAATGGCCATGACCCATGATGAGTCCAGCTCTCTGCCTCTCTCTCTCTCTTCACTTTTTCTCAGCGTGTGTGTAGCGTAGGAGTAAACAATATCCAGTAGGACGTGGGCGTGCAGGCTCCGATTGGTGGATAGGAGAGAGCCAGAGCAGCAGCACAGCCGGGGCGGAGGCAAGTCAAAGCAGGAGGAAAGAACGAGGTGTGTGTGTGTGGGGGGTGGCGCCCATTAATTGGCATGTAAAGGCAGTGCCGACTTTGTTTGTCCCGCGTCCGTCCATCCACAAGGGAAGGGATGATAAAAACGGACGCCATACGCGATGCGCGAGAGCCAACCGAAAGAGAAAGGAAAAGAAAAAACACACGAGGCGAGAGAGAGGGGCGAGCAAGCAAAAACTTACTCCCTCTGTTAAAAAAACAAACCCTGGTTTTCATATCTAACGTTTGATCATCTGTTTTATTTAAAAAAATTATAAAAAAATTAAAAAGATAAGTCACACATAAAGTATTAATCATGTTTTATCATCTAAATAATAAAAATACTAATTATAAAAAAGTTCATATAAAATAGACAGTTAAATATTGGCATAGATATTTAGGATTTGTTTTTTTGGACGGAGGGAGTAGAAGCAGCAGCGACCAGGCGCAACGCGCCAAAAGGAGAGGGGGCCCGGGCCCTGGCCGTGGGAAGCAGCAAGCAACAAGCTCAGCTGGCCTGGAGTGGATTCCCCCACCACCACTAGCGAACAAAACCAAAAACAAAACGCGAGCCACGCCACGACACGCCAATTCAACACCCTGTATAGTTATATTATATACTTCCTCTATCCCATAATATAACAATCTAGAACCAATAAAACATTTCATAGTATAACATGCAAAATCAAAGATGTTTTTTATTATTATTCTGTGATAAACAATTGGGCATTGAAGATTATTGGTTATGTATTTGGAATTTATTGACGAAGTGGTTTTGGAGATGATTGGATTCACAGGTGATCGCAGGATTCATTATTTCATGTGACCGGTCAGACCGGGCTCCGGTAGCCAGTCGGACCGGCGGTATGCGCGCGGTCAGACCGGCCAGCCCGCGGTCTGACCGGCCGATACTGTGTCGGTTTCGGTTTTAGGTTGTTTGTTTGGATATCCGTGATTATTTCATGATTATGACTTCTAGATGGATACTATACGTATGTAATACTGTTGTTTGCTACTAATGAGTCAAGTTGGAGATAGCTTGGTCTCGGAATATGGTTTCTTTGTTTATTTCATGTGTAGGTGACTCGATGCCTCGGGAGAGTATTTGCGGTGATGGACCGGGAGTCGGCTTGGGGATAAGACGACGTCTGTGGTGGTCAGAGATCATGCGGGATACTTAGGCTAGAGTTGATGCACGTGGTTGATGGAGATTCCATATGGCATACGATGGAGGTATTGTGTGCGTATGGGATGCGGAGTCGAATTTGGAAGGAGTCCAAATTTGGTACGATTGGTTACGTAAAGTTTCTTTCTTGTACTAGAGAGTTTCCTAAGGTATTTAGGACTCCTAGTATGAGTTTGGTTCGTGGCTTTAGGCTGCCTACCTCATGTATAAATAGAGGGGGGAGCGTGAGGCTTCCCGGTATCGCTTTTGAGAGCAATTGAGTTGAGTTTTGAGTTAGGGTTTCGAGTTTAGTCGAGATTTTTGTAAGAAGTGCTGTTGTTGCACTTTGTAAACATAGAGAGAATCAATAAAGTCGTCATCTACTCTAAGAGTTTTTTGATTTGTGTTTCACCGGGTTTCGACGGTCAGACCGGCGGCAAGCGGCGGTCAAACAGGCGAGAACACGGTGGTCAGACCGGCGGCGGCGACAGGCGCGGCGAGCTTCGGCGGTCAGACCGGTTGGTCTATACCGGTCAGACCGACGGCATCTGAGCGGTCAGACCGGCAGGGCAACTTCGGTCAGACTGCTCTCCGTCGATTTCGAGGGTAACTTTTATTTCCGCTAAAAGTTTTCAGTTTTTGGGTATACCAACCATTCACCCCCCCTCTAGTTGGCTTAGTTCTTATGATTCAATCCTACAAGTGGTATCAGAGCCTTATTTTCCTCTTTGGATTTTTATTGATCTAGAGTTTTTGCCATGGCTACTCCCGCTAGGTTCTCAACTAAGCCTCATGTTTTCGATGGAACGGATTTTTCTCATTGGTGTAGTAGGATGCAATCTTATATTATGGCTGAAGATTATGATATTTGGAGAAAAGTTTCTCATCCTTATGTGATTCCTGAAGCTATTAATACTGCGGCTGAAAAAACTGCTTTTGAACAAAATTGCAAAGCTCGCAATATTCTTTTGAGTGGTATTTCTCGTTTGGATTATGATCGTGTTGCTCATCTTCAAACTGCTATTGAGATTTGGACTGCTTTGAGTAATTTTCATCAAGGAACAAATAATATTAAAGAATTTCGTCGTGATCTTTTCAAAAAGGAGTATATTAAATTTGAGATGAAACCTGGAGAAGCTTTGGATGAATATCTTTCTCGGTTTAATAAAATTTTGAGTGATCTTTGAACTGTTGATTCTTCTTATGATGCTAATTATCCACAATCTGAGATTTCTCGCCACTTTTTGAATGGTCTTGACATGTCTATTTGGGAGATGAAAGTTACATCTATTCAGGAGTTTGTTAACATGTCTACTTTGACTTTGGATTCACTTTATACAAAATTGAAAACATATGAGATGAATGTTCTTTCTCGAAAAGTTGATTCTAAGTCGAGTGCTTTGGTTTCCTCTTTGGATGTTGATGCTTCTTCAACTAAGTCTTCTTTTCTTGCTGTTTTTAATGCCACATCCGATGATCAACTCGAACAAATCGAGGAGGAGGATTTGGCTTTGGTTGCTAACAGAATTGCTCGAGCTATAAATAATGCCAGGAACAGGAAAAGAGGTGGTCCAAATCGTTGCTTTGAATGTGGTTCAATTGATCATCTTCGTTCGCATTGTCCTAAGCTTGGGAGAGGCAAAAGAGAAGACAAAGATGGTGAGAAGATCAACAACAACAAGCCCAACAACAACAAGCCGAAGGGTTCATACCAAGGGAGGAAGATGGAGAATCTTAGGAAGGCTTTTCAACAAGTTTGCGCCGCCTTTGAGCCACTAAGTGATGTAGATGGTGAAAGTGGAGATGATGATAAGGGAAAGAACATCTCCGATGTTTGCTTCATGGCGCGTGGTGAATCTGACATAGAGTATGAAGATAATGAGGTGAGTGCTTTTGAGGAAGCTATTAATATTTTGAGTGCAAAAAATAAGAAGTGTGAGAAGATGTATACAAAACAGGAATTTATCATTGAATCTCTTCAATCTGAAATTGATAGATTAAAATCTATTATTCCTAATGATGATGATTGTTCAAATTGTGAGGTTTTAACGAATGAGATTTCAAAAATTAGAGATGTTAATGCTGCACATGATTTGAAAAAATAGATCTTCTCTTGCTTGTAGTTTTGCTTTGCACACACGCACTTTGGATGAGTTGTTTTTAACTAAAAAGTTGTTGCAAAAATATCAAATTGCTTTTCATGCTAGTTTGATGTTTAACATGATTTCTGCTAAAAAGTTAAAACAACCACATGATGTTTTGGATTGCTCAACATGTAATTTGAATAAGTTGAAATTGAAAGATGCTTTAGGTCGTGTTGAGTACATGGAAGATGTTGTGAAAAACAATGAAGTGCTTTCTTGCCCTAAATATCATAAAAGAAAAGGTGTCATGGTAGATTGTGAAAATTGTGCTAATTTGGAAAAAGAGATTTCTTATTTGAAAAATTCTTTGCTAAGATTTTCTGATGGTAAAAAGAATCTCAACATGATTTTGGATCAATCAAAGGTTAGCACACATAACCGTGGTTTAGGTTTTAATCCTTATGCTCATAATTTTAGACATCCTCCTGTTATGTTAGGTGTTGGTGCTAGAAGTGGTGAGATTTTGGTTAAACCTGATACGAATAAAACTGTGTTTAAATCTGCTGGCATCATGTCTACTATGAATGCATTTTCTTCAAAATCCAATGTTGTGCATGCAAAATCTCATGTTGTTGTTTGTATTGCTAAATCTTCTAATGCTACCAATGTGTCTAATCATCGTGAAAAATATACTTGTTCTTTTTGTGGAAAAGATGGACATATTGTTGGTTTTTGTTTCAGATTAGCTCAAAAACAGAAAAAGGAGAGAGAGATTGCTTTTGCAAAATCAAAGTTGCAAAAATCGGGTTTTCCCTCGAGGAAATCGGTCAGACTGTAGTGGGTCCCGCGGTCGGACCGGCGACTGGTCAGACCGACCACCGGTCAGACCGGCGGTGAAGCCTCGGTCAGACCGGCCCCCGGTCAGGCCGGCCACTGTAACTCGGTCAGACCGGCCTCGGAGGAATTTTTCTGAAAATTCCAAAATTGATTTTCCTATTGGATCTTCTGGTCGTGTGTCTCAGTACTGGATTCCTATGTTTTTATTATCATCTAACCCCAGTACTGAGGCTTCGACTTCTGCTTATGTGTAGGCTTTGGTGGCAAGGAAGGAGAATGTGTGGATCGTGGATTCCGGTTGTTCGCGGCACATGACCGGTGATAAAAATTAGTTCTCCTCACTCAAGAAGGCATCCAAGACTGAATCGATTATCTTTGGTGATGCTGCTACAAGTGCCGTTCTCGCTACAGGTTTGAGTAAGGTAAATGAAAAATTTGAATTGAAGAATGTAGCTTTGGTTGAGGACTTAAAGTATAATTTGCTTTCAGTTTCACAAATTGTTGATGAAAATTTTGAGGTTCACTTTAAGAAAACTGGAAGTAAAGTTTTTGATTCTTGTGGTGATTCTATGTTGAATATTTCTCGCTATGGAAGAGTGTTTAAAGCTGATTTTGAAAATCCTGTTTTACCCGTGATAATATGTTTGGTTGCTAAGTTTGATAAAGATGTGATGTTTTGGCATCGTAGACTTGGACATGTTGGTTTGATCATCTCACTAGGTTAAGTGGTATGGATCTTGTTCGTGGTTTGCCTAAACTTAAGAAAGATCTTGATTTGGTTTGTACACCGTGTCGTCATGCTAAGATGGTTTCTACATCACATGCTCCTATTGTTTCTGTGATGACGGATGCACCGGGACAGCTATTACATATGGACACTGTTGGTCCAGCTACAGTGCAATCTGTTGGAGGAAAGTGGTATGTGTTGGTTATTGTTGACGATTTTTCTCGATATTCTTGGGTTTTCTTTATGGCAACTAAGGACGAAGATTTTCAACACATTCGTGGTTTGTTTCTTCGATTGCATCTTGAATTTTCTGGTTCTTTGAAAAGAATTCGAAGTGATAATGGTGGTGAGTTTAAAAATGCTTCATTTGAACAATTTTGCAACGAAAGAGGTCTTGAACATGAATTTTCTTCTCCTCGTGTGTCACGCCCAGAAATTCCCGAATAGAATTCCAAGCAGAATGTGCATTAAAATCCTCGTCCAGGACCGGCCGGGGTACACAAACGACAATGTTGACATTCAGATCCACGTCTTACAAACATCATAAAAGTCTTACATAGATGCAGCGGAAAAACGAAAAACAACAGGAGCTAAGCCTTGACTAGAACTACAGCGGGAACACCACTCCACAGGCATCCTCGACGGCACGGACGAAGCCTACTCCTCGGAGAAACCTCCATCTGACACATACTCGTACTCTGGGGTTGGGAAAAATAGAGCAAGACTGAGTACTACCCACTGTACTTAGCAAGTCATACCGGAATAGGGGTATGATGCAAGGAATTATCAAAGGAGAGCTAGAGTGGTTCATTTGCATAAAGCGAGCATTTATAAACAGAAGTTGGAAGATTTAAACAGTTACAATAATTAAGTAATATTGATCATTCGCTCTCCAACGCTATCCCACATTGCAACAGGCCCAACCATCCACCTATACTATCCAATTTCAAAAGACTAAACTAGGGTGAGACTAATCACGGTGAATCTGGTTGACCGCCCATAACCGCGGGCACGGCTATTCGAATAGTTTTACTCTGATCAGAGGTGTACAACTGTACCCACAAGACACAGCCCCACGACACGTTTCCGTGTGTCGACATGCCACCACGACATACCGGAAAGAGGCCGTGACAGGACCCTTCGCATAACCCCCTCTAGCCAAGCACACCACTCCTCAGGTTTCACCCCCGTCCCCAGCGGGCAACGGGCAGTCCCCTCTCGTGCCTAGGTGAATCCGGAAGCGACAGAGGCCGTCGCAGGGCCCGCCCCGCTCCATCACGCCCACCCTTGCCTGGATGCGTCGACTACAGGAAAGCTACACTACAAGCCTAGCCGTTGCCCACGCTGGCTTGTGGTAAGTACGATAAGTTCTTCCAGGGCATCCCGCGAACCGGTCCTTAACTGCCACGGGTGCGACTAGCAAAACCATGCACCCACAGCCCACCATGTGATTCATTTTAATTAACCAACACCAAAACGGTGGTACTAAACCAACCTTACCAATTGAACCTAAAGTCTATATTTTAGTGAGCTTTCCCCATTGTGTGCTAGTGGAACTAAGCATGGCTAAGCAATTCCTAGTCCAAAATCTATTCATGTTATAACCCAAGCTAACAAAGGAGCATGGTATCAAAAATGGCATGGCTGTAACAATAGGTAAACACCCCATAGTAACATTATAAAACAATGCAATATTTGAAGAAAAACAATAGAGCATTTGCAATATAGGATCAACATGTTCAAGTGACAAGCATGACTTGCCTTGCTCTGCTGCTGGAGAAATCTCGGCGACTATCTCGAAGTACACCGGAGCGTCGGAAGAACCGGAATCTAGCGACATACAAGGCAAACATTGCAAACAGGCTATAAGAGTACTGAAACAGAGAACAAAACCATTTTTAATGGATTCTACACATTTTTCTTGATTTACAGAGACTTGAATGGGCTTAAACGGAGCACGGATGAATTAGTTATGAATTTTAGAAGATTCACTGTGTTTGTTACTATAACAAAAAGTCCTTAAATCATTTATTGCGCAATAATTCCCAGGGCTGACGTCATCAGGGGGGGGGGCGGCGCCGACATGCGGGGCCCACCGGTCAGCGGCTCGAGAGAGAGGGAAAAGGGGCGCCGGCACGCGGGCCCCACTCGGCAGCGGCTCAAAGGGGGGGCGGTCCACCGTGGACCGGGACCACGTGGGTGGTCCACCGCCGGTCCACGGGACCGACGGCCATCTCGAGCGCTGGCGTGGGCGGGAGAGAGAGGGGAGTGGGAGCGGGAGGTGCGCCGCATGCGCGGCGTGGTCGACGTGGCCCGGAGGAGGTGGAGGCGTGGGCGTGGCGGCGATTGCGGCGGGGTGGTGACCGGCGCGGGCGGCGGGAGGTTGGGGGAGGACCCGATAGGTGGGCCCCACCTGTCGGCGACCCCAGGAGAGGAGGGAGGCGGGGCGGCCTGCCTAGCTAGGCCTTAGCCTTCGGCCGGCCCAGCGGAAGAGAGAGAAAGAAGGAGAATGGGCCGGCGGCCCATCCGAAAAGAAAAAGGGGGAAAAAGAAAAAGAAAAAGGAAGAAAAGGATTTTCCCTGGAATTAAAATATTGCTTCTGCTCAATTTAAATTGATTAAAATTATTTCTAGGGCTCTGAAAATTCCACTAAAAATCCTGTTAGTGAATTTCGACATGTAGAACTCAAGAAAAATTCCACATGTCAAATTCGATTATTATTTGTATTACTTTCTTAGGGTTTTCTCTTGATTTACACAAGTATTTTCTTGAGACCATTTATAACTTTCAATTTAGGCTTGGGAAAGAACTTTGGGGTGTGACATCGTGTTCCTCAACAAAACGGTGTTGTTGAAAGGAAAAATCATGTTTTGGTTGAGATGGCTAGAACGATGTTGGATGAGTATAAAACTCCTAGAAAATTTTGGGCTGAGCCTATTAACACTGCTTGTTATATTTCAAATCGGGTTTTCTTGAGATCTAAACTTGGAAAAACTTCTTATGAACTTCGATTTGGACATCAACCCAAAGTTTCACATTTGCGTGTTTTTGATTGCAAGTGCTTTGTCTTGAAATCTGGAAATTTGGATAAGTTTGAGGCACGTTCTACCGATGGATTGTTTCTTGGTTACCCCATACATACTCGTGGCTATCGTGTACTTGTTTTAGAGACTAACAAAATTGTTGAGACTTGCAAAGTTTCTTTTGATGAGGCTAGTCCAGGTACTAGACCTGATATTGCAGGTACACTGTCACAGGTTTAGGGGGAGGATGGTCGTATTTTTGAAGACGAGAGCGACGACAACGACGACGACGAGGTCGGCTCGGCCGGTCAGACCAGGCGCCAGGCCGGTCAGACCGCCAGCACACCTCCGGTCTGACCGACCCATGAGGAGCGGTCAGACCGGCCAGGGTCGTCGGGTTCGGGTACTGTTGATGCTGTTCGACATGGTCGTCCGGAGATTACAACTTCGACCAGTACTGATACAGAACGTGGATCAATTTCAGAAGTCGCTGCTCCTTTGCACATTCAGCGACGACATCCGCCGGAACAAATCATTAGTAATATAGGTGAGCGGACTACAAGGTCTAAGGTAACGGCTCATGATGTTTGTGCAAATTCTGCTTTTGTTGCTTCTTTTGAACCCAAAGATGTGTCGCATGCATTAACTGATGAATCGTGGATTAATGCCATGTATAAAGAACTTGAAAATTTTGAGAGAAACAAAGTTTGGACTTTAGTTGAACCACCTTCTGGACATAATATTATTTGAACCAAGTGGGTTTTCAAAAATAAACAAAACGAGGATGGTTTGATTGTGAGAAATAAAACTAGACTTGTTGCTCAAGGTTTTACTCAAGTTGAGGGTTTGGATTTTGATGAAACTTTTGCTCCTGTTACTAGAATTGAGGCAATTAGACTTTTGTTGGCTTTTGCTGCTTCAAAAGGTTTTTAAATTGTATCAAATGGATGTGAAAAGTGCTTTTCTAAATGGTTTTATACAGGAAGAAGTTTATGTCAAACAACCACCAGGTTTTGAAAATCCAGATTTTCCCAACCATGTTTTTAAATTGTCTACAGCTTTGTATGGCTTGAAACAAGCTCCTAGAGCATGGTATGATAGGCTTAAGAACTTTTTGCTTGCGAAAGGTTTTACAATGGGAAAGGTTGACAAAACGTTTTTTGTTCTTAAGCATGGTGATAATCAACTTTTTGTTCAGATTTATGTGGATGATATCATCTTTGGTTGTTCGACTCACGCTTTGGTTGTAGATTTTGCTGAGATTATGCGCAGGGAATTTGAGATGAGCATGATGGGTGAGTTATCGTACTTTTTGGGATTGCAAATTAAGCAAACACCTCAAGGTACTTTTGTGCATCAAATGAAATGTACGAAGGATCTTTTAAGACGGTTCAAGATGGAGAATTGCAAGCCAATTTCAACAGCAATTGGTTTTACAGCTGTATTGGATCCTGGTGAAGATAGTGAAGCTGTTGATCAAAAGGAATATAGAAGTATGATTGGATCTTTGTTGTATCTAACTGCTTCTATGCCAGACATACAATTTGCTGTGTGTTTGTGTGCACGCTTTCAAGCTTCTCCTCGTGCTTCACATCGTCAAGCGGTCAAGCGAATAATGAGGTATTTGAATCATACACTTCAGTTTGGAATTTGGTATTCTATTTCATCTTCTATATGCTTAAGTGGATATTCTGATGCTGATTTTGGAGGTTGTAGAATTGATAGGAAAAGTAGTAGTGGAACATGTCATTTTCTTGGTACATCATTGATTGCATGGTCTTCTAGGAAAACAATCTAGTGTTGCTCAGTCAACTGCTGAATCTGAATATGTTGCTGCTGCTAGTTGTTGTTCACAGATTCTTTGGCTTTTATCTACTTTGAAAGATTATGGTCTTACTTTTGAGAAAGTACCTCTCTTTTGTGATAATACTGGTGCTATCAATATTGCTAAGAATCCTGTTCAACACTCACGCACAAAGCACATTGATATTCGTTTTCACTTTTTGAGGGATCATGTTGAGAAGGGAGATGTTGAATTACAGTTTTTGGACACAAAATTGCAAATTGCTGATATTTTCACTAAACCTTTGGATTCTAATCGCTTTGCTTTTCTTCGTGGTGAATTGGGTATAATTCATCCTTTTGGCATGGTTTGAGGGGGAGTTTGTACCTCATGGTTTTATCGAGCAATAATATGACAATGAGAAAAATTGAGAAAAGAGAGCTTTGTTTATACATATGGTATTTTCTTGTACATGCTAGCAATACTTTGAAGGTTTATTTGTCTCTAGCATAGCTGTATGTATTCTAGTCTTTTCATGAGATTTAGATTTTGCTTTTAAGGGAGATGATGCATGACACTTAAATTCTATACTTGAATTAAGCAAATATGCAATGTTGATGCTAGCATATGGTTTGATCTATAAATGCTCTATATATATGCTTTATTGACTTGTTATCCCTCAAATAGCTTTAATTGCTCATTGTGAAAAGAGAATAAAAAATATGAAAAAATGAATACCGAATCCTTGGAAACAGTCTTGATGACAAGGACGTATTCGATGTGAGCAAAATAATGGGTGTCGAATTCCTTGAAACAGTCTTGACGACAGGGACGTACCCGGAATAAAATAGAAAAATATGAGCAAAAAGGCTCAAGAAAAAGAAAAGGTTCAAAAAATTCTCTTAGTTGTTTTGTGCTAAAGGTTATTTGAGAAAGAGTGATAAATGCAGTAGGTATATGTGTTTAGTGTTTATTTTTCAACCTATGTGCTTGTTAAGATGTTGCATTATAAATCGTATGAAATCATGAATTTTGATTGTTGATTCAAGCTTAATTGTAAAATCTGTGGTTCATGGTTATACTTTAATGCATGCTTGTTATATTATAGATGGGTTTATCTTCTTTTTATTGCAACACATGACTTGATATGCTATATGTATGCTAAGCTCTTGAACAGTAATAAACATAATTCCTATACTTGATAAAATCATTGTCAAAAGGGGGAGAAGTAATGTGAAAATTTTTGGATTTTTGGAGAAGTAAGGTGAATTTTTGGAGAGTTGTTGAGAACAGCATGTTTTTGGTTCAATATGGTTTCTTTGTTTATTTCATGTGTAGGTGACTCGATGCCTCGGGAGAGTATTTGCGGTGATGGACCGGGAGTCGGCTTGGGGATAAGACGACGTCTGTGGTGGTCAGAGATCATGCGGGATACTTAGGCTAGAGTTGATGCACGTGGTTGATGGAGATTCCATATGGCATACGATGGAGGTATTGTGTGCGTATGGGATGCAGAGTCGAATTTGGAAGGAGTCCAAATTTGGTACGATTGGTTATGTAAAGTTTCTTTCTTGTACTAGAGAGTTTCCTAAGGTATTTAGGACTCCTAGTATGAGTTTGGTTCGTGGCTTTAGGCTGCCTACCTCATGTATAAATAGAGGGGGGAGCGTGAGGCTTCCCGGTATCGCTTTTGAGAGCAATTGAGTTGAGTTTTGAGTTAGGGTTTCGAGTTTAGTCGAGATTTTTGTAAGAAGTGCTGTTGTTGCACTTTGTAAACACAGAGAGAATCAATAAAGTTGTCATCTACTTTAAGAGTTTTTTGATTTGTGTTTCACCGGGTTTCAGCGGTCAGACTGGCGGCAAGCGGCGGTCAGATCGGCAAGAACACGGTGGTCAGACCGGCTGCGGCGATAGGCGCGGCGAGCTTCGGCGGTCAGACCGATTGATCTATACCAGTCAGACCGACGGCATTTGAGCTGTCAGACCGGCAGGGCAACTTCGGTCAGACCGATCTCTGTCGATTTCGAGGGTAACTTTTATTTCCGCTAAAAGTTTTCGGTTTTTGGGTATACCAACCATTCACCCCCCTCTGGTTGGCTTATTTCTTGTGATTCGATCCTACATAACAAATCTGTATGAGTGGATATATAAATTCGTTATACAATGAAATATCTCATCCAGTCTTAGTTTAATACTCTACCCGTCCCATAATATAGCAACCTAGTACCGGATGGGACACTTTATAATACATTGAATTTGGACATACTTTCTATTCAGATTCGTTGTACTCTTAAGTGTCCTATCTGATCATAGTTTGCTATATTATAGGACAGAGAGAGTATATTACGGGACGGAAAAGTAAGAAATTATATACTACCAATCTAGGCAGATCTCAACTATTACCGATATCTTAAAATAGACTTTCTCAGAGGCATAACATAAGAAATTTTGGTGTTTAAATTTGTTTTAAAATAAAAGATTTTCTGCGATATCTCGAGACATTTCTTTATTCCTCGTATACCAACTTTTATAGGGGCCTTATTTAGATCCTACCCTAAAATTTTTCAGCCAGTCACATCGAACATTTGAATACCTGTATGAAGTATTAAATATTGGCTAAAAAATAATTAATTACATAGATTGCGACTAATTTACGAGACGAATCTTTTAAGCCTAATTGCTCCATGATTTGACAATGTGATGCTACAGTAAATATTTGCTAATGATATATTAATTAGGCTTAATAAATTCGTCTTGCAGTTTACAGGCGGATTATGTAATTTGTTTTGTTATTAGACCATATTTAATACTTCAAATGTGTGTTCGTATATCCAATGTGATATGGTAAAAATATTTACCCCTGGATTTGAACACAGCCATAGATTATTTTTTTACCTACTCACTTTTATACGGGTTTAATCCCTATATATCCATTTTTTTACTAGTTTATTACGTCTCCTATCACCTTTTACATCATTTTCTTTATATCTGCAACTCTCTCCGTCCAGAACATAAAGGATTTTGGAGCTTAGAGAGATGTGACGTATCTACAAATATAAGTAGATTGTTTTTCAAATTTATAATATTACGACGTGTCAAATCGCTCTAAAACACAACACAGCACTTTGTATTATAGGAAGGAGAGAATACTTTGCTAGTTTAAGAAAAAAAATCTTTTATATCAAGTGGACGAAGAGAATAGCTATCTGGCGTAGGATGAGACAACAATACTACTAGTACACACCGAGACAAGCCGAGCCATACGTACGAGTAGTACGTGTACGTGTCTGGAGCGGCAGGTGGCCACCCAGCACAAAACCATACCAAACCCCCGCGCCGGCCGGGAGCCAAGCCAACGTGCCAGCCGCGGTTTCCACCATTCCACCACGCGCGAGGCATCGCCGTGGCGTCCGCGCGAGCCGTGTAACCGGCGGCCGCTTCACGTGGGGCACGCGCGCGTTTCACCTGCGCGCGCGACGCTGCGCTAGCTGCTGCCTCTGTCCCGTGCCACGCCCCCATGTGTCGTCGCGCGCGTCGCGTCATCGTCGGCCACGCGGATGATTGGGCGCACTAGCCCGGAATCATTCCGGCCGGCGGTGAGGTTTGTTTTTGCCCACACGCGGCGCCGTGATTACGGCTCGATTTTGGGTGCGGGTGTGGGTCGTTTGGTGCGGACGATCGATCGAGTTGCCGTGACGACACGAAGCACACACACCACGCGCCCGGCCGTCGTGTCAACCTACTCCCGCGGCAACGTCGTTAAGACGTTGGATTTACTAGTACACACGCGCTGGGGTAATCATCATTTAGCTTACATTTTTGCACATGCTCCAGCCAACAATGTCAAAAAACAAAAAGGACGTGTACTATATATAGTGTATAATGCCTTGATATAGGTACAGTGAGAATCGATAACGATTGTATACACTGCCAAGTCCTCGTGTCGCTCTCACGCGGATGGCTCTAGGGCGGACCCTAGCTAGCTGCCCGCACCGCCACCCTCCCCAGCCCTAGCCATCTTGCCACCGCTGGAGCTCGCTGCCGGAAACCGCACGCCCGACTAGGAAAGAGGTAACAAGAAAAACACGTAGGCGGCAGAGCTTTCTTCTCGGTGCAGGAGGAGAAGCACCACGCGCATGGCGGGTGGCGGCGACTGGAGTGGCCGATGGGTCGGATCCGGTCACGCCAGAGGTGGATCTGCCCCCCCCCCCCCCCCCCCCCCCCCCCCCCGCGGCGGCCAGATTGGGGCCAGATCGGGAAAGGGCGAGCTCGCGGCAGGAGAGCCCATCGCGGTGGCGGTGGTGTGGCCTAGGGGGTGTAAGCCCGGACGAGACTCGCGGAGGCACGATGGCTATGGCCGGTGGTCGCCGCGATGTGACTCTACGGCGACATGGAGCTCGCAGCGATGGCGGTGACAATAGGTTGCCAGTGGAAGGAACGGCAGCAGTTGGCCAGCTGGCCGACAACAGTAGAGGCTGGCCTGGCGCGCGCGCGGAGGCGCGGCCGGCAATGGCGGTGACCGGCGAGGTGACCGTGGCGCGAGGACGTCCGAGGAGGTGCAGCCAGCGGCGGCGGGGTTGGTTGCGGCGCGAGGAGGCTCGGCCAGCGGTAGCAGAGGTCGATGCAGCGAGAGACGAGGCCGGAGAGGCATGTGCCATTACGGTGTGGTCGGCGGAGGCACTGGCAAGCACAGCGAGAGGCGAGAGCGGCAGATGCCAGTGAGGCGCGGCTAGTGGCGGCGTGCAAAGGCTGGCCGGTGGGGGGCGCCGGTGCAATGGTGCCCATGTGCCGGCGGAGGCTTAGATGGCGGTGGAGCATTGGTGCGTCAACGGTGGATAGGCAGGCAGTGAACGTCGTGTGAAAACCCTGCCTGACCTTGGTCGAGCTAGCAACGGTGGCGCTCGAGCGTCACTACCCCTCCTAAGGGCGTTATCATACCGTCTCACCCCTCTAGTAGGGCTGCCAAGTGAAAGCCCAATCAAGATTCTTGAGACCACGACGGATGGCGACAGCGGTGCTTTCGTCGTTTCTTTCCGTGGGGACGCCATCTACACAACGCCCTTGCCGAAACCACCCAAACAACTGGTGCAAACACGCTCTACAGTCACATTCTCTTGTATCGATGCCCTAGTTTATACAAGTTGACCACGTTGGACGGCCTACAGGGGAGAGTTGTTCCATTCTTCTCTTGCACCCTCTCTCCCTAAATCCCTAAGATGTGGATAAAGCGGGGTTTCGTGTCGGTTGTAAGGGTTGGGTTTTAGACGATCCCGGTTGGACTAGCGATGGCCGATATGATGCTAGCCTTTTTTCTAGGTCTGTGTTTCATGCTGTTGGTGTGTGGATTGTGGTATATTTTTTTTTCGTTTTCCTAGTTACGGCATCCCTGGGTTGTAATCTTATATTTTTTTTCTAATATATCAATATGAACTTCGCACTGTCTTGTGCTAGTCGTTAAAAAAAGTATAGGTATAGTACATAATGACATTAAGAATATTACTTTCTCAGCAACTATAGACTATCCCTTGTCCTAGAAATGACCATATACAAGAGTTTTTTTTAAAAAAAAATTATACAGTACAACACAAACACTCACAACGCACGTACACTTACCATACAGGAGTAATTTTCATGCATGAATACATAGCCTATATCTACAATCTATCTATTATATTCTAAAAGTCCATTAAACTTACTACAAACACTCTCAAACCGTCATGTATAACTCCTACAAATACTCCTAAGTCGCCACATGGCGTTTTAATAAATTTAAGGAATATCTAATAATTCTTAAAAAGGAAAACCATAAAGTGGGCCCACTTTAAATCCGTATTGTGTATCACAGTGCACGTTGTGCACGTACGTACGCCACATATAATATATTATACGTTTCTCTACTGCTCTTCATGCTATATTAGGTAGAAAATACATAATACATCATTAGATTATTAGATTATTTACCACAAAATTTATAGTTCAAGACCTAAACTAACTATATTTAGTAAAAGAAATAAAACACATTTATACGGAAACTCATATAGATATTTTAACAATCTATTTAACAACATATATTTTAATAGAACAATATGCAATAATAAACAGTTTTAATTGCAAAATAGATATTTAATAAGTACATAACTTTGGGTATAGATAACTCAAGTTGGTGAAACCATTAAATCTATCTTAAAGGAAGCAAAACTCCTCTCCTCCTAATGTCAGACGTACAGGTGCACGTCTCCTGGAAGCAAGATCACGATATATACATATATCTAATCTATCTTTGTTGATCCGTATATAAATATATGTATAACAAATTATGTTAATATGAACCAATTAAAAAAGGGCTACCTTAATGGTCCATTATTAACAATAATATTTTTTAAGATTTGTTAAAAAAAAGTCCCAAAACATTCAATTTAAAAAAAAGCACCTTATTTTTAATTTGAACTTTTAGACATGTTTTCTAAATAAACTAAGTCTACCTCCTTTTTAAATGATGAAGAATAAAATAGTAATTACTTATAGAGATGAATTAAATATTACGTAGTATGAAGATAACAAATACCTAATAAAAATTATTTAAGCAAAGCTAGCAAATAAATTTATGAAGAAAACGTACTTCTGAAGCTTGGCAAGTGTTATATGGTTGATTTTTAATCCTTAAGTTTTTCAAATACAGGCTTATGATATACATGCCCGCGTGAATACGTGGGCTACCATCCTTCTTATATATAAAAATTAATTATTTTGAGGCAAAGTGACTATCCCTATACTAGGAGACTGTTTTTGGCTTGGTGTTCATCTGCACCGTCTGTTTAGTACTCGCTAGCCTCAAAAAAATACTGGGATCGCTACATGGGCCATCTTAATTGAGCTCCCTGTCCGGTGTGTACATTACGAAAATAAATGAGCCGGCCGGGCAAGAGTGTTAGGTTTGGGAACGGGACATCGTTTTACACATGCCCAACCAAAAAGCATGAGCGCACTGCACACCAACCACCCGGAAATTGAACATTTTGCCTGAATTTTTCTCCCGCAAAGATTTCGATTCGGTACCTTCAATTCCCATGCATAATTGTACCGCGCCGAATGGTACACTTGCAAATACTGTTTAGGTACTGTTTGGGTCTGAAACCTCTAGTACGATTACCCTCTGAAAATCTCATTTTTCCATCAACGCCCCATACTGCCATAGCAGCTAGCTGCACTTCCTTTACACTAGTAGTACATCCCACAAAGGCCGTGTTTAGTTTTCCACTATTCCCAACTTTCCATCACATTATATCACATCAAAAACTTTCTATACGTATAAACTTTTAACTTTTTTTCAAACTCCTAACTTTCTTCCAACTTACAACTTTTTTCAGGAATTAAACACACCAAAAAGATGAGATGGAAGAGGATAAACTGCGTTCAGAGTTCAGACTTGCCTCCACGCTGAAACACGGATTAACCCTAAAAAAACAAACTTATTAAAGAGCAACGAAAGCTACTAATAAGTCTTGTCGGAGAAGAAATAATAGGAAGGACTCGTTTAAAATGTTGGAATTTCGCTGGGAAATGAACTACAGCACTACTGTACTGTATACCTGTATGAAGCTCAACGTACAATTCTTTTGTTCTAATTTCCAAATATGAAAAGGACAAAACCTACCGTCTCCATCCTAAAAATATAAACATAGTAGATCGGATGGGAGGGAGTATGAAGCTTGGTTCCTTGTTGACAGCTTGCCACACCTTGCCCTAATTCAGCAGGTACATAAAATAGCATAAAATATCAGTAACGAGGTGTACAAATTATATCATTAAATAAACCAGTACATAAACTGATAAACTTATCATGCATGGTATGGGGGATTGGGGGCGATATTTTCTCTGGCATGTACGGCAGGCAGGGGGGGGGGGGGGGGGGGGGGCATGCCGTCGCCTGCGTGGCAAGATTGCTTTCCTTATAGCGAAACACCAAGTTTTGCGAGGTTTCGCGGGGTCCAACTTTAATCTCCGGCGCGCTGTCCCTACAAGAAACGGAAAATTACTCGTCGAGTGACACCGACCGGCAGCGAAGGGAGCGCAACAAAATATGCCATAAAGGATGTGTTTAGTTTTTTTAAAAAATTTAAAATATACGGACACACATTCAAAGTATTATATGTAGAATAATAATAAAACGAATTACAGATTCCGCCTATAAACTGCGAGACAAATTTATTAAATATAATTAATCCGTCATTAGTAAATGTTTACTGTAGCATCACATTGTCAAATCATGGCGTAATTAGGCTCAAAAGATTCGTCTCACAATTTACATGCAAACTGTGCAATTTTTTTTCCGTCCATATTTAATGCTCCATACATGTGTCTAAATATTTGATGTGACTTTTTTGTCAAAAGTTTTTGGAATCTAAACAAGGCTAAAAATGTAGAGAGAGAAAACAAGAGTTCCAGTTTCCTCGTATTTTTGTCCGGAAATATAAAAACTTCGACAAAATTGTTAAGTTAAAATTATTGTAAGCTTAAATAGAAAATTACTGTAATTAGCTAAGATAAATAGACGAAGAAGTTAAATAAAAATGATTGTGATTTTTAGATAAGGGAACATATAGAAAAGTTGTTATATTCTAAATTAAATTTTAAAAGCCTAAAATCTGAATTGTATAGAAGAGTTTTTAGCGGCTGAAGATTTTAAAAGAAACTGTCAATGTAGTTGACAGACGCTCCAAATAGGCTCGGCTAGTCGGCGAGAGGAGGAGAAACACCAAGAAACAAACGCCATAGAAATAGAAATGTTACTACTAGGGTTTACACGCATAATTAAATGGAGTGGCATATGGCATCTGTCTGGTCCGCGTGATGCCACCACGCTAGCTCAGCTCAGCCTCAGCTCGAGCGCAGCCGGGACAGTGCACGTAATAATAGTCGAAAGCGAGGGTAGCTGCAGGCAGGCGTCGTTTGTCTTTTATCGGGAGACTTCTGCCACCTTTCCAAAGCGTCAATATTTTCAACGGCCGCTAGCTGCACTACTCCGTGACTTTAAGTGCACGAGAAAGTCTCGGCCTTTTGATGATACCTGCCATGCTAGTAGCTTTCTTCCCCGCTTTACAACCGTGCGACGATCAACATAGGCGGTGTTCTTTCCTTCTTAAGACAAAGATGAAACTTTTTTACGTAAAACGAGATTGTATTAACATATAATTAATTAAGCTTTAATCATTACAAACTTAAAAAATAGATTAATATGATATTTTAGAAAGTTTTCACGTAAAACGTACCATTTAGAAGTTTAAAAAACGTGCCACGAAAATCTTGATCTTCCATCTAACTCTTATTAGAAGAACAGGACCATATTCATACGTACTCTTCTTGGATGGCTTCAAGTAAATATTGGTTGGTCTCTACTCTCTAGTAGTAAGTACCTGCTTTGAGCACAATCTAAATGAAAATGGAGATGGGAGAGAAACTAAAAACAGTAAGCTCCGGTTTGATGTAACGTACATGAATTCACGATCCGAGCTGTTTTTGGACACAAAGTAGGAGTATCTCACCGTTGAGCCCCTACACAATCCGAGTTGTTCTTTTTTGGACGTTCACATGAACTAACCTACTACCCCGGCTGTGGAGAGAGGTGCGCTCGACCGTTGTGATGGCTAAGCTAAGCGCGCGGGGAGCGGAGGAGCCACCCATCAAGGCATCAATCAAACAACGGGCTAGTGGTGGAACTACGACGGTGACCATGTAGCTAGCCGCTCGTGCCACGCTGTGATTCAACGGATCTCGCCGGCGCTAGCTCTGGTGCGACGTCTTGTTGCGAGACCAAAAAAAACAACTTATAACTTGAATCATAAGGATGATGGAGTACATGCTAGTGGTACGACTAGCCAAAGCGTGGCCCGGCGCAACGGTGACATGCATGCACGGAGCGGAATAATGTCACATCCATACCAGCCCGCGACCGCGAGGCAGCCAGCGTCCGATGCGCTCAGGACAACCAGGATCGAAGAGAAGAGGCAAAACCCCCACAAACTCCATTGCATTCCCTTCCTAAACATGGTGCTACGTGCACTACTAGCACACGTTTTACCGGACAATAAGTACGTTAAATGATGTGAAGCTTATCATGGTTGCAGCTAATAACACGACTGTGACACGACTAACGTTTGGCACGGTTATCAGAGGCTGGCAGCCAACACATGGCCGTACCAGGGACGAAAATAACACAGACGAGACGACGTCACTTCCACGGGGTAGTGGTGTGGGCTTGCTGTCACCCCTTCCTTTGCGTAGCGCTTTTTCCTAGCGCCTTTTTTTTACCACCGACAGACACCGCCGTAATACTGGCAGGATCCAAGTACGCCCGTCACAGAATTGGCTGTCCATCCAATTTTCGCATACAGAAAGAATGACACATGGCATTGGGGAGAGAAAGGACAAACAGTTATCACCTCAAAGCGCTACTACAAATCTCACATATGCATGAGCCCCATCCTCTCCTCTCCTCTTCTTGTTTACACTCACCGACACCCATGTGGAGTGAAGCAGAGGGCATTCATAGTTCACGCATTACAACCACAATATACTCCCTCCCTCCCTTTCGAAATATTTAACATCGTTAATTTTTTAAGCACATATTTGATCATTCGTCTTATTCAAAAACTTTTATAAAATATGTAAAATTATGTCTACATAAAAATATATTTAACAATAAATCAAATGATAGAAAAAGAATTAATAATTACTTAAATTTTTTGAATAAGACAAACAGTCAAACATATGCTAAAAAGTCAACGGCGTTAAACTTTTCAAAACGGAGATACAGTAAAAAGATCAGAAGGGAGACGACGACGACGACCCAGCGTGCAAATGCTTTATACCCTGAAAGGACTAGTACGAGTGAGCAAGAGAGTCAGCAAGCATGGATTGAGAGTGAGCAAGAGAGCACCATCCAATCCTGTTAACAAGAACGAAGATAAAACTAGAACATCAACAGCAACAAAAGGGGCATGCCTCCTCAAATCTCCTTGTTGATCGATCACTGTACACATAACGTTAGATAGCAACTTTCCTCTCTTTGGAGTACATGGAGAAGATGGATGGAATGCGAGATTAAAAGAAAAAAAAACATGCTTCTTCTCTCCATCAACCAAAGTCACAACAGTAGTAGTACTAATGGAGGCATGCATGACAGACATGGAACTACCCTCAACTTGTCTTGACTACACTGACCCCAGGCAAAACATGGAAAACATGGATCAAAGAACGATCCAAACCACAAAAAAAGAAAAGGATGAACGATGATTAGTGGAACAAGGACGACGACGACGGACGACTTTCTTCTTCTTCCTCGACGCAACCGAGTCACCATTTGATTAGAGCTGATCAGACAGCATGGAGCTAGCTTCTCCTTCGCCACACACGAGCAGACGACGGCATTGCGATCCCAAGCAGCAGCAGTAGTATAGGAGGTAGTAGTAGTAGTAGTAGTAGTAGGTACTATAACAAAGTCAAGCTGAATTACCATCTTCCCTATAAGGAGTATTTGTGTTGGAGACGACGATCAGCGAGGGGGGAGAGGGAGAGGGAGAGGGAGAGGGAGAGGGGCTGTATATGTACTAGTAGTAGAGGTTAGCGTTGAGGAAGTCGGAGATCTCCTCCATGACCTCGTGGTAGTGGACGGTGTTGGGCAACAGGTAGAACCCCACCGTGGCGTTCTCGCATTGGACAACCTTGACGTGGTGGCCGTCCTCCCGGAGGGCGTCGGCGTAGGCGAGCTGCCGGTCGCAGGTGAGGTCCAGGCCCGACACGATGATGAGGCTCTTGGCGAAGGGGAGGCCCCCGAGCCGCCGGCCGTTCGGGCCGAACGGGTTGCACGCCGGATGGTCCCGGTCGGCGTCCTCCGGCAGGTACGCCTTCCAGTACCAGTCCCTGTCCTGGAGCGTCACGAAGTACTTGCCGTCGAGCCGCCGCTCCGACTCCGTGCGCTCGGTGCCGCCGAACATGGCGTTGAGCAGGATGTTGCCGCAGACCTTGACGCCCTCGTCGGCGGCGCGGACGGCGACGTGGTGGGCGATGTTGCCGCCGGAGCTGTCGCCGGAGAGGAACACGCGGGCCTGCGCGTCGCCGCCGCTGCGCATGAACGGCTGCGACATGACCCACTTGAGCGCGGTCCACCCGTCGTCGTACGCGCACGGGTAGCGGTGCTCCGGCGCGCGCCGGTAGTTGACGGACACCACGACGCCCTTGCTCAGCTTCACGAACCGGCGGCACAGGCTGTCGTAGATGGTCGAGCTGGCCGACGAGTGCACGAAGCTGCCGCCGTGGAAGAATATGATCACCGGGAACGGCTCCGCCGCTGGCGCGTCCGTCAGGAACTCCAGGATGGGCCGCGTCACCGCCGCCGCCCCCTCCTCCGCGTCACCCTCCGCCGCCGCCCGGTAGATGCGCACCTCCAGCCCCACCGACTGGTCGATGATGTGGTCGAACGACGACACCCCCTCCAGCGGCCGCGCGTTCGCCGGCACCCTCCTGTCCAGGTACTCCCCGAGGTCCCGCTCGAACGTCCCGTCCGCCCGCCGCAGAATGTTGTACGACAGCTTGAAGTTGGAGATGAGCACCCATGTGTGGAGCGGCACCACCGTCTGCACCACAACCAACCACAACCACAGTGAGCGACCCTCTACTACTACTACTATCTCGCAATCGCGGAAGCGAAACCAGAGCAATCAATCAATCGGTGTGCATATGCGTATGTTTTTCTTTGCTGTTTCCTGCTCGGACAAAAAAGAAACAACCCCCCCCCCCCCCCCCCCCAAAAAAAAAAAAAAACCCAATGCGAGAGGCGCTTGCCACAAAGATGCAAGCTTTGGCGCGCGCGAACGCTCCCAACCAACACGGGCGGCCGCGGTGATTGTGAATGGGGGTTTCTTCCGGCTTTGTTGGGTAGCTGCCGCTGCGGCCGGCAGCAGGCAGGCAGTATTACCACCACCACAGTTCACCACCCGCCCTAAAACGGCCTAGGCAAGCACGAGGGGGGATAAAATTGGGGCTGAGCCCAAAGGGGAAAGAAAAGGCAGCGATTGACCGCCAAATCGCAGGCCAGGCCGGCCCCAATCGATCCTTCCCCCCGCAAACCATAAAGCGAGCGGGGCGCGCGCGGCGGCGCAAATCAAGAACCCCAACCGCGACCGCCTCGGCCGCGGCCTAATCCGGAGGCGACAGACACGGACACACACGCCACCGCGGGAGAGAGAGCGGAAGGGGTTCAAGAAGGAAGAGCACACGCACCTTGCACTCGTTGCGGTTGACCTCGTCGCTGCCGGCCATGGCGGAGCGACGCGGGCGGTCGCTCGAGAAGGGAGGAGATTCCCCGGCCGCTCGGGGGTACCCACCCAACAGCCTCAGCTAGCAACACCACACACCCGCCCCGCAAGATCTCCCGGAGGGCACCCTCTCCTCACGCCATGGGGGGGTCCCCCGACCCAAGAACCGCCCTCCCCCGAGGATCCCCCTACCTCCTCCGGCGGCAACCCGCCGCCCGATCTCTCACCACCACCTCCTCCTCAGCAACCACCCCACCCCACCCCACCTCCTCCTCCCCCAAATCCACCCCACCAATCTCGAGTGTGCGAGGCAGGAGGCGGCGAGAGAGAGAGAGGGACAGAGAGCAGAGCTCGCGAGAGAGCCGAGCCCGCCCCCGCGCGCGCGCGCTGTGGTGTTCGGCACGGAGAAGGCAACGAACAGGGAGAGGGGGGGGGGGGGGGGAAGAAGGGGGAAGAGGTGGGGGGTAATAGCGAGGAGGAAGAGGAGGAGAGGACGGAGGAGACGACAAAACCGGGCGGCTGAAAAAGTAAAACTTGTGGAGGTGGGCCCCCACCCCTCCCTTCTCCCCCACTTCCCCTCCAATATTTTTCTCCCTCTCTCTCTCTCTCCCCTCTACTACTACTCCTCCTTTCTCTCTCTCTCCTGTGTTTTTTTGTTTGTTTTTATACGTACTCTCGCTTGGATGGATCTGCACCGCGCGCCCCCTGCCCCATTTGTGAGAGTTCCTTTCTCTCTTTTCCTCGCCTTTTCTTTTGTTTTCTTCTCGCGAGTCCTTTCTTCTCCTCCTCCTTCTCCTCCTACTCTTATTAGGTACACCAAATGATAAGAGTATAGATGTACGTGGACGACGCTGGGGCACGGCATTGGACGAGCGCAGCAGCTGACTGATGATGATTAACTGTTTGCTGCTAATGGATGTGTGTGTACTCCATGTGTCTGCTGATCTGCATCATGCTCACTAATTAAACAGGTGAGGTAAGGGGAACAGATAAGTGTTGTCAAGTTGATTGGCGCCTCTGTCAGGAGGTGGGCATATGGTACGGGTGATGATGAGCATGGATCGGGAGGGGTAATCTCTATCCGTTTTGGGTTCATCATTTGGCTGCCGAGAATGTGATGAGCTACGCATAGACCGTGAAATAAATATCCAGGGAACAATTCTCGAATCAATAGTTCAGCGCAAAGTTTAAATTTTAATTGAAATTAGAGATGATGTGACTGAAAAGTTATGTGTGTATGACAGGTTGATGTGATGGAAAAGAACTAAAGTTTGGATCCAAACTTTAGATCTAAATACAGCCCATATGTATCAATTTAAGTGGCGATTACAATATAACGTTCAAAGAAATTTATTACTAAAACTTTTTATATGTGGCTTAAATCAATTTAGTGGCTGGTTCAGTGGCATGTTGCGCCAGATAAAAACCCCTGTTTGGCCGGGCATCCCTCTCAACACGCTCTGCTTTCTGTTGTGGTAAGAAGCCATTATCTGAATGAAATTCCTACATGGTGGTTTAATTACCTTATTACCGTGACTTGGGGAGACACATACCCACTTTCAGCTTCAGTTAGTCGCCTAATGACGATTAGGACATACTCAAGTACTCCTACTCAACCTACTACTAGAAATTTCAAAATACTCTTTACTAAGATTAAATGATTAACCAAATGCTGAGGATGCAGTCCTAAACAAAACTTTGCCAACTCTGAAAGAGACTAAAAACTAGTAGTACGAGTTAGTAGTTGAATTGACCGTAGGTTTGCAGCTATAGCAAACCAAGATTTTCCTAGTCCCAGTGGTGGTATTCTAAACATGGGCCAGCACCGAGAAAACATCTCATCTTAACTGGCACACATTAGGCTTGTCCTGAATCTATGAACCTGACTTGTCCTTGATGCAACCAGTTAGGCTTTTCAGTGACTCATCTCTCCATTTGCTCCTCCTGTCCAAAGTGAACATAAAACGTGTGGAAATTACGCTAGCTCGCGCTCAGCTCATCAAAAAGTCTCGCTTTGACATTTCCCCAAAGTACAAATTAAGGATCTAATCACCAGCATTTGCTCAGAGAAAAAGCCTATATATAATAGTATGGGGGATAAATGTAATCACATGACCTGGGCCACTGTGTGTTTTTCTTTTCCATCTAAGCATCTATCGAAGCACATCATCATCATCATCATCATCATCATATCGCACTAAATTTCAGCTCATCCCTAAGCAACAGAGCTTAGAATTTTCGCTTAAACTAACTAATCTACTACTAATTAATCCGGCTCTGCTCACTTCACATGGCTGCAGCCGGCCTAATCCAATATTCTCGCTCTGATTGCCGGCCGGCAGCGGCAACCTCCTGTCCGGCCGGCGCCCTCACAACGGCCTAACCGGTTCTAACCTCTGCTGCTTCTGATCTGATTTCATAACTTCTTATCTGAGAAATGATTGGCTAGTTAGCTTGGTAGAATAGCATCAAGATGATGAGAAAAGAAGTATCTTGTCTACTTGTCTTGGATACAACTCCTGGAAGGTATACAAATTTGTACGCACTGGTATTTTTCTATTTGAAATCACACTGATGGATTGGTGAGTACTCGAAATGAAACAAAACTACTGCAATTATTGTGCTACAGGCACATGCATGCCCGGATGAGTCTTGAAGCTGAATCAACTCGCACTATTTTATTTTATTTTTTTGCTACAACTGTATGTATAGTTGTATACGTTGTTTGGATTGGGAACACAACAGCTGTTTTTTAGATGGAAAATATGCTGCTGGAATTTTCTATCATGAGTCTTTTTTGACTTCATTGGGAGTATCACTGTGTGCAGTTCTTTGGTAGTTACTGTTCATAGGTAAATAAAATAGTGGTAATGTACCTCGTCATAAATATTTTATGTTTTAGATAATATTCGGACAAACTTTTAAAACTTTGAATATTAATTTTATATTAATAAGTTTACAGGATCTAATAAGTTTATGATATTAAGGAGCTATTCACTTTGATGCCTAAATCAATCTTATTAAATTTTGGTTGTGTCAAATTTTGGCATCACCAATGTTTGGTTAGTTGAGAAGTGTAAGTTGTGTTTAGTTTGTTACCTTTGCTAAACATTCTAGATTAACAAACTTTGGTAGTGGAGATAAATTTTGACCATGTTTAGATTACTAATTACCTTGCCAAAACTTGGTAGGATTAATTTTGATAACAAAGTAAACTCCTCCAAGATTGTATACCTTTCAAGACAAAAATGCATATGCATTTTTTTAACTAAGCATTTGAGAAATTATTAATGATCAAAATTTCAAAAGTTTGACATAATCTTATCCTAAGCACTGTAAATACTTATGATTGGAAAAGTAACCTGTGTGGTAAAACCAAACAAAATTTGATATATCAAAACATTGAATATTGAGCAGTTTTTTTTTTTACGTAATGTTGCACAGATAAACTTTTCGTGTTTTAAGTTTATAACTTCTTATGTACTAGTACATGACAATAACATCGTGGTCAAAATTTTGTTTTGTTTGACCTTTTAGAAGTCAAAAAAACATCACTCTTTGGTGCCCAAATTAAGGAAGCAACAATAAAAGGCTAATTATTTTTTTTAGCTTAATAGGTTTGAAGTCCAAGCCCATCCCAAGTTAATATAAGGTGGGCTAAAGTTTGAAGCCCACACGCTGGCCCTAACCCGGGCCTACAGGAGACTATTGATAGAAGAAGTTTATGAACTAGTGGGTATTAAGCATCCGATGATAGTCAAAATATCTCATGAAGTGATAATTTTGAGCCACATATTGCTGGCAGTGCCACCTATAAATGGACCAGGAAAAAAAGTGCTACTCGCAATGCTATGATCAAGTACAATTAATTCCAGATTGTAACATGCCAGTAACAAAAGAAAAAAAAAATCAACTTTTGAGGAGAAAAACATCATGCTGTCATGCATATTGTTGTTCGATCAGTAAGTTGTTTCTTAATGAATAAAATATAGGAAAAATGTTCAGTTTGATAAAATTAGCAAGAGTTTCCTTTAGCCTTCAAGTAATTAGCAAGTTGGGGTTCATATCAATTTTGTGTGGGTCTCGGATGCATGCATCTACGCACTAAGGTGTCAAATCGATCGAGCCCGTTTTCTTACCTGCCGTTAACGCGTGGGGGCCGGCCGGTTTGGACTAGATTACCACTAAAGACAACCATCAATTTGGTTAGTGACACTCTCAATAGAATTAGACATGTAATCCACTTTAGAGGCCACTTTGGAGTGCGAGGGAGTGACCGCGGAATCTCCAACTGCCGCAATTGGTCGGAACAAAGCCTAAATGGCAATCGCCATTGGTGTCGGAAATGGAAAAATCTTGATTCCATCTGGGGTCTATGGTTCTACGCTAACAGTTTAATTAAATTGTTAGTGGTGTAAAAGCATCTGGCTAGAGATCTATGCATGTAGATGCAGACTGATCATTTTAACTGGGTGACATGATTGAGTATGGATCTACTCTTGGCCTCCGTATCATATTTACTACTTCTATATCACTTCCGTTTTTCAATATTAGATGATACAATTGATTTTTTACATATAAGTTTGACCGTATGACTTATCAAAAATTTTGTGTAATCATTATTTATTTTGTTATGTGTTATTTTATTACATAAAAAATACTTTAAGTATAATTTATATTTTATATATTTACATATTTTTTAAATAAAACAATGATTAAATATGTGTATAAAAGTAAATGGTATCATCTATTAAAAGAGTATTAAAAGAGTATGTGTAAGAAAGATGGTCTCGTGGGTTCGTGGTTTGTATACGTGAGTATATAATCGAAAAGAATAATAATGATGAGACAGACGGTATCAAGTTTAGAATTTCCTAGTGCGGTAAATTTGTAAATTGTTCTCTTATGGGTGGTCTATCGTTTGTAAGGATTGATTGGATGTGTTATTAAAAAAAAGGGGATCTTTTGTTGATCAATGAGTGCTGAGAGCAATTAAGCAAGAATCCCATTGGGATGCTAGCGTCATCGATCGCGAATTTTTGTTAGGCCAGAGCTTAGGTGCTCGTCGTACCTGCGCCAGGACCCGTTTGGGAGACGAATTTTACATACTCTTTTGATATGCGTTCCGTAGAAGGATTCTCGTGACAACATGTAGTGCATCACTTTCTCATGTCGACCAGAGGCTATACTTAGTCTACGCGCAAATATGGTTATATCATCACGCCTAGCAAAAATAATACTCTCTCTGTTCCATATTACAAGTCTTTTGCATATTACAAGTCTTTTGATTCTTTTCTTAGTTAAAATTCTGTAGGTTTAATCAGGCTTATAGAAAAAACTAGCAACATTTACAACGCTAAATTAATTTCATTAAATTAAACATTGAATATAGTTTGATAATATGTTTGTTTTGTATTGAAAATATTACTATATTTTCCTATAAACTTGATCAAACATAAAGTAGTTTAAATAAAAAAAGTCAAACGATTTATAGAAACGGAGAGGATATGTACTACTAGTACACTAGTACAAGATTAAGTGAATAACAATACATTAGTCCACTCGAACAAGAAAAAAAAATGTGCCGCAAATATCATGATTGCTTGACATTTCGTGAATTCTCAACAAAAAGATAATCATTCCGAATGTATCATGTGGCACTACATAAATAACAGTGGTAGCACCTAGAGTAGTAGTGGAATGATCTTGGTGCTACCGCAATGCGTAGCCACATAAAAAAAAATGTTCGGAGACATGGAAGCCATTAGGACAAAATCGGTTCGGATAGTTTTTATATTCAAACATATTTTCAGCAACAAATAGTTTTGGACAAATAATTTTTTACTTATCAAATATGGAAATGAATACATATGGTTTTCTTTTTTTGGAAACGGAAATGAGTACGGTAATACCAATATCTGATAAAAATTGAACATGATCGGAATTTTTTTCCGGATATACGTAGGTAGCAATCAATTTTTAGAAAAACACTTATACATATACATAACGTTATCATGTAAAGCCAGATAATGACAAATTTTTATATTAAAAGTGTAGATGACATCTCACGAGACCGTTTCTATTCATTATTATTCTTTCTGATTACATACTCACGTATACAATCCAACGATTGAAAAGACCTTAGGTGGAAACATGCTCGTTGTAGAGTTTGATAGGATCTATGTTGTAGTTTACGACCTTTTTATTTAAAATTATGTGAAGTGCAAAACAAACATTATAAGTCTCATATATGTGAAATAAAATGAATAGTATTACTCCGTTTCACAATGTAAGACTTTCTAGCATTGCCCACATTTATATAGATATTAATGAATCTATACACATATATGGCTAGATTCATTAATATCTATATGAATATAAATAATACTAGAAAGTCTTACATTATGAAACCGAGGAAGTATCTTCAATCTAGATTACAAGAGCTTGATAAGTGAGTTATGCTTGAAGGGAAGGTCATGGGTTCAATCAAGGGACTAAAGTGAAATATCATTTTCACATGTGAATCTCTTAAGAAACAACACGAAGAATCAAATTTTATAAATAGTTGTGGTACGGATAAAAATAACGGTATAGAATTAAGAAATATTGAAATATTATTTTTAGGAAATAACAAATGATATTTCTTCGTTAATTCAGAAAGGTTAATTTGATGAGGTTTTATATTCCACAAATATTCTTTAACTTATTCGTTCCGTTTCATATATGTATTCGATAGTATACGATTCCATCTTCATATCCAGGTTTTTCGACTCTTATTTTAATTCCAAAAAAAAGGAGTATAGTTTGGTGGGCTAAAATTCCCTCCACATTGAACCTTTGCTTTTAGCCCATTACAGCCTAGAAGTCCGACAAATGTGAGCCATTGATTTTTAATTGTGAAGATTGCCTCGTCTTTTTTGGTGGGAAGAAAAACCATAGGCTTCATTGAGAGAGAGAGAGAGAAGCAGTCATTGAAGAGGAGAAGAAACCAACGAAACAAATGAGAGGGAGAGGAGAGTGGAGAAGAGTTGCAGCTTATTCAGCTTGGTGGCTCTTACTTGATTTTTATCAAGTCATTGGTTGGAGTTTCAAATGTGGTAGGATTAGCACTAAGCTTGGTGAGTTTTTTCCTCACTTAGAGCATTTTAATCTGATCAAATTGTGTGAAGATTGGTTGAGTAGAGCACTCGATTTTAGTAGGAGTTTGTCAGCTCGAGTGACTGCAGTTTCAGCTTGTGCAACATTTGGTAGAATGTCAATTTAAGGGGTGAAACGGTGTCTGACTGGACTGTTTTTGGACTACTTGGAGGAACTCATAGATCATCATTTATGCCAAGTTTTGTGCAATTTGCTTTTGTAGTTTAGGAGATATTTGCTGAAAACTGAATAGGACAAAATTTGCTACTTCTACTACTTGTTGTTGTTATACTTTTGGTTAGTTGTTACGGTTGATGTTGATGATACCAAGAATGTAACTTGATGATATAGCTACTGTTGTGATGGTCTCTAGATGTTTTAGAGAAGACTCTGTTTTTAACCATTGTTGATGCGCGGATCGCAATACGTTTTCGTAGACTTACATGTTTTATCTATCTATTATATTATTAAAACAGCCTTGAAAGAAGGCACCACGTTTACCGTGAGGGCTAGAAATTCCCACATTAGTCGGAGAAAAAGAAAAAAAGAGTCCAAGTAGGAATATAATCTAAAAATAACTGAAATTCGAAATTAAAAATAAAATACTACGCAGTATACATGTACTTCTCAGAGTCATGTTTGCAGTCGGACTCCCAGCCGAGCAAAGCCGCACAACAGTCGGACTCCCAGCCGAGCAAAGCCGCACAACAACGGGACACCTTTTTTTAGAATCCTAGCTGAGAAGGTAGGTTAGGGGGGGATAAAAAGAAAACCTCCTCCCATTCAAAGTTGTCTTCAAGTACCTTTTTGATTCTTTACCGAGTACATCAGTATTAAATCAACTATAGGTTCGAGTTTAGCCAAGATACGTACACGGCTAAGTGTATTAAAATCCAAGAAAGAATCAGGGCTATCTAAAAGCTAGGAAGGAGAAGACCGGGTGATTAAATATGACTTGCTAACAGATCCTACTCTTCCTTAAGCGCTAGTTCTATTCACAACAGGACAGGACAAGTCCTCCGTGACACCAGCCAGATTCAATTGAAAAGTGAAAACTTTTAGCAGTAATCCTATTCTATAATATAATTACAATAAGTTTTTATTGACTAGCACATGCTAATTTTCAAATACACATATGTAGATGGGTTCTCTTTTCTCTCAAGTTAATTTCTAATCATAAATGCTACAGAGCCTATATATGTCAATTTTTGTTTTTTTTGATAATCCTATTTTTTATATGATATTGGTTAGTTAAAAAAAATAGAGGATACTAAGAAATACCATGTCCTAAACTAAATCAATAATCCATGAACCATACATTTTGAAAACATGCAGTTCAGAGCTCTAGAAGACTAGAAATTATCAATTTGGAATAATAAATTAGGACATTGAAAGAAGAGGCCATTCAATACATAACACATGATTAATTAAAATTTGGAATGAAAAATAAAATAAATTCTGAAAATAAAAAAATAAAAATGAGATTACAAGTAGGATTACAATTTAGAAATAACTCAAATTCGGAATTCACAAAAGGAATATTGAAAGTGGAATCCATCACACAACAAGATTAATTAAAATTTAAAATAAAAAATATAGAAATTAGAAAAATAAAAATGAGTGTTCAAGTAGGAATACAATTAGAAATAACAGAAGTCAGGAATAAAATATAAGAAATATTGGAAGAAGATTGCACATAGAACCCACCACAAGATTACTAAAATTCATAATTAAAACAAACAAATTCTAAAACTAGATTTTTAATACTAAGTCCAAATAAACTTAAAAGTATCATTAAAATTAGTATAATGAAATAAAAATTACCACACACGAAGAATAGTCCATAGCAAAATGCAATATATAAATGTTCATAAGTAAGAGTAACTAAAATTCTGAATAAAAATAAAATTAATTCTAGAATTTGTTTTCAATACTAATTCTAATAAACTTTAAACAATATGAAATTTAGAACAAGTAATAATATAATGTAGAAATAACTAAAATTTGGATTAAAAATTAAATAGATATATGGGAAAACCAAAGCACGAGTGTTCACTTTGAATATCTAGCATTACCATATTAACTGAAAAAAAGAGAGAAAAGGATACGCCAATACGAGATAAATTAACATTTGGAATAAAAAATAAATCAAAATATGAAATTAGCAAGAAAAAAGGTAGAGTTCGAGTAGAAATAAAATTTAAAAATAACTAAAATTCGGAACTAAAATTAAGCAATATTGAAAGAAGAGTCCATATAATAATCCAATACGAGATTATTAAAATTCGTAATAAAAAAGTAAAAAGATTAGAAATTAGAAAAAAATAAAATAAAAGACGAGTTCAAGTAGGAATACAATTTATAATTAACTGAAATTCGGAATTAAATATAAGCAATATTGAAATAAGAGTACATATAAAAACCCAATAGTAGACTAATTAAAATTTGGAATAAAAAATTAAAACAAAAATCTGAAATTAGACAAATTAAAAAGAGAGTTCAAGTAGAAATACAATTTTGAAACAAATAAAATTAAAAATAAAAAATAAAAATATTAAAAGAAAACAATACGATATTAGTTAAAATTTGAAACAAAAAATAAAATAAATTCTAAAATTAGAAAAAGAAAAATAAGATTTCAACTAGGAATGCAATTTCTAAATAACTAAATTTGGCGATAAAAAATAAAGACTATTGAAATAAAAGACCATCTAAAACACATGAGAAGATTAATTAAGTAACATATCTATAAAGGAGTAGAGTAGTAGTGGTTGATGGGACATCTAAGAACTATTGATAAAACACCAAATAGAATCCTAATGACGATTAAAAGGAAGGACACGGTAAAGATGGTTGGCGGGACTTCTAGAAAGTAAAAAGAAAAACCCCAATGATAATCATAATTGATTTTTAGAATCTCAGTGGCAATAAAAATGAGAGGCAGCGGCGGGCCGTACATGAATATAATGGCAGAGCCGCCGATGATTAGTGAGACTTCTAGAAAGTAAAAAAATGAATTCCAACGTTAGTTATGTTCGATTTTACAATCCCAATAACAATAAAGAGTAGGCGACAGACGGGTCGTAGAGGAGTATAGTGGCAGCGTTTGACGGGATTTCTAAAAATTATAAAAAATGAAACCTAATAAGACAATAAACTCTAAAAACCATAAGGTCCAATTTTTAAAGATTCGGGCTTCTAAAAAGTAAAAAAAACAGTGACAAAGTCGCCGATGTTTTGGCGAAACTTCTAGAAAGTAAAAAAAAGAACCTAAACGATAATTATGTTCGATTTTTAAAATACCAATGACAATAAAGAGAAGAGGCAGTGGACGGCTGTAGAGGAGTATAATGGCAGCGTTTGATGGGATTTCTAGAAATTATAAAAAAGAAATGTAACGGGACAATAAACTCTAAAAACTATATGACCCAATTTTTAAAAGTTCAAAGGAGAATGAATAGAAACAACGGTAGATTGAGCAAGCAAATAAAGAAGGATATGACAAAATTAAGGGGTAACAACTGGTGCGACTTTTAAAAACTATAAAATTAAAAACACGATGATGATAAGGTTTGGTCTTTCAAAATTTGAAGACAACGAGATAACTATTTAATAAATTTTAAGTAAATTTATATTAAAAATTATATAATTTTGTATGGGTGCTAGCCGCGCAATTGCACGGACCACGCAGCTAGGTTTTAATATTAGACTGAACTTTTGAGAAAACCAAAAGAAAATTGGCCGTAGTCCATATTAGCCCCGTTTGGTTGTAACGAAGGTGAAGTTTAAGTAATGGAAAATAAGAAATATATTAGTACGTGATTAATTAAATTTTAATTATTTTAAATTTGAGAATATATTTATTTGATATTTAAAGTAGCTTATACATGCAAAATTCTTATACACAAATGCTAACGAGCTAAAAACTCTCAGAAAAAGAACGTGGCCTATGTTCTCGCGTGGCAGGTGGATTAAAACGTGGCGGCTTTGGACGGAGAGGGACGCGCGCGCCACCGGGAGCTCGAAACGTGTCCAGCCTATTCCCCCACCTAAACAAAGTACTCGTCCACCCACGCGACACGGCGCCTTTTCCTTCCAGCACCTCTCTCTCTCTCTCTCTTCCCACCTACGCATACACAAGGCACACAGCAGAAATGAATCTTGTACGACCGAGCCGTACGTTTTGTGTCCGACCGAGTCGTGCAACCAATCACTGAACTTGTGTACTATTATGTGGGTCCAAACAAACAATATATATGGTTATACATACACTAGACGGATGGATGGATCGGACGTATAGACCGAGTCATGCAACCAATCACTGGACTTGTTTACTACCATGTGGGTCCAGACAAACAGCATATATACTTATACGTCCGACCTATCCATCCGACTAATGTATGTATAAGCATATATCCTGTTTGTCTGGACCCACATGGTAGTAAACAAGTTTAGTGATTGGTTGTATGACTCGATTAGACACAAATCGTGGCTAGGTCGTACGTATATCAAGATACCAGCAGAAATACTATAGTACTCCTTCCCTAGCCTCTACTAGTCCTCTGAATCCTGCATTGCTGCGGCCATAGTGTCAATCCTCTGATGAATTCTGAAGGGAGTTGTCAATTCTGGGCTCGTGCCGCTCTCATGATCTCATCCGATCCGGTCGTATACCCACCCCCCATCTGCTGGCTTTTGGTGGTCGCCACTCAGAACATGACACGCAGTAGTACAAACGCTGAAGCTCTGGCACGAGAAGGAAAATACGGGGTGGATTGGCTGTGTTCGACGGCCATTCTTTCCCACCCACATCTCTCGTTTTTTTTCCTAAACGATACGATTTTATTTTAAAATAATTATAGAAACATTGCTTTAAAATAATATTAACCATTCACTAATGACTTGTTCTGTCTGGTATTAGGTGTACGAGGGATTAACTCCCAACCTCAATAGCACAACATGACCGCACACGTAAATGGAGGGATATATTAATATTAGTAAACAACTTAAATAATAAATTAATATGGGTTTTAAATCAACTTTTCCGTAGAAGGTTTTTTTAAGTAAAACATATCGTTTATATAATTTGATATAATTTGAAAAGTGTGTGTATGTAAAATGAGTGACGAGAGGTTGGAAACATTCACATAAGAAAAGCAGGTGGGGATGCATCCTGGATATCCAGGCAGAATTAGAGATATTTTTCTAAGTGCTCTTCTAAAAAATCCCTGTACAGCATGTGTTTTTTACATGACATTGTGATTTATTAAGATTGGAGATATCTTCCATTTAAAAAAATGTTTGTAAACTAAAAAAATCTTTTAGAAACCACTTATTATATGAAATGTACAACCGAGATTTGTTTAGCTATATAAAAACATTGGTTTGTAGAATACAGTTTCATTCTCTCCATCGCAAAATGTTATTATTTTGTTGTCCAGGTTCATAGTTAGTAATAATTACATTTCCAAACGGGGGATTATAAGATTTTTGAGGATATTGTTTAAGATAATAAAGTCAAATGATGGAACCCACAATTTATGTTCTTTCATCTATATCACATATACATTATAGTCTCTTCTCTCGACCAGTCGACCTTAATCTGGGGCACACGGAGAAAAAAAAAACTCTACTCACTTGGGTTCAGATAACACATGCATGTTGCAAAAGCATAAATATATTCTTTTATTTCCTATGCTCTAGCTATAGGGCTTATTCTGTTTGGAGGAATTTTAATACATAGAAATAGGAAACGTAAAGAAATATAAATGAATGCACACATCAATCTATTGGAATTTTTCCGAGAGGTTTGAGTGGACAAAAACTTTCATATGTTTTCTCTCTACAATTTATAGAAAAGAAAAAAAAATCCCTTTGATTTTCTTGTACGACATTCCTACATACTCCTTTATTTTTTCTTCAAACCGAATAGGCGTTAAGATTGCCCATAGCAATATTCCTTCTTGACACCTCTCCCGATACCTAAAGGTAGAAAAAAATACTTTATTTCTTAAAGTCAGTTTTCATGCACATTATGTTTCCTAAAAGCAAGTTTAATAGTATAGCTCACTGCTTATTATTAGTCAATATTAAAGCTAATATGTATACTAGATTAGCTATAAGATCATCTTTATTTTCTTCATCCTCTCTCTTTCTCTCACTATGAATTTAATGCATATTTCTTGGAGCTTGTGTGTAGTTAGCTCTTGCATGAGAGCCAATACACCCCACTTTTGTTTATCTCTCTCTTCCACATAAGCATATAACTTGCTTATAGCCCACTATTATCCTTGCTCTAAGCTTTGAATAGCCTTCAGTTTTGTGTGGGTCAGATTATTTCGGTTTAATCTACACAAATGCGCAACTAGATTTTTTTCCTAGCTTTGCTAAACATTATACATTTTGAAAATTCAAATGCATTTTTATACGTCAGTTGTCTTCAATTTTGAAAGTTAGCAACTTCATTATTTTTTAACAAAGTATAGTAATGCAAACATGCATATATTGGGTCTAATGAGAAACAAATTGTTTTTTCATTTAAAATAATTTTTTACAAATTATACTATTTGTTGTTTCTAGAAAAAAAATATTTCAGTCTTTAATGCTTTAGAAGATGCGTGATTTTTCATATGCCATTTGCTATTCTTTTATATGAACTACACGCCATCTTGGGCTTTTAATAGACGAAGATGTTAACTTTTCGAAAGATGTTTGAGCATTCATTTTATTTAAAAATTTTGTGTAAATGTGTGAAAATGTAAAGTAACTTTAATAATAAACCAAGTTATAGAAAATAATAATGATACAATGTTTTAAATAAGATAAATGATCAAACATGTGATAAAAAGTTATATAATTTATTAAAACCCAGAGATATATTTACATTGCATCCCGTAGGGTAGATTGTACATTGTAACATGAATGCTATTTTTCTAATCATTAGAAGTGAATTGCTTGTAATTATCCATTTATAAATAGCTTTATTTTGAAACAAAGGATGGACTTTCCTACTTCATCCATCCCAAAATATAAGGTGTGCACATGTATCAAGAAAGTATGTGAAAATGATTGAGAGATATTATGATGTTAAGGAAAAAAATTAAGTGAAGAAATTAAATGAATAATAATTATGATTAGTTGAGGAAAGGGGTAAATAAAAAAATAAATTTGTTTCAAGACAAAGGTACTAAAAATAGCTTTAGACCCTGTTTAGATGGGACTAAAACTTTTAATTCTCTATCACATTGGATGTTTGGACACTAATTATAAATATTAAACGTAGACTATTAATAAAACACATCCATAATCTTGGACTAATTCACGAGACAAATCTATTAAGCCTAATTAATCCATGATTAGCATATGTGATGCTACAGTAAATATTCTCTAACTATGGATTAATTAGGCTTAAAAATTTGTCTCGTAAATTAGCTTTAATTTATGTAATTAGTTTTGTAAGTAGTCTATATTTAATACTCTAAATTAGTGTCTAAATATAGAGGCTAAAGTTAAGTCCCTGAATCCAAACACCACCTTATTTTTTATTTTTTAGGACGGAGGTAATACAAGATTGCTAGTTTGACTACTCTCTGGTTAAAAAGCCCAATCTAGAATAAGGTGTAACATTATAATCTCATTCTAGGTTGTTTTTTTTACATTAGGTTGTTTTTTGTTTTTAAGGAAGAAGAAACACATCTGACGGTGTGAGGCAGCAGCCGATGTTCTCACAGAAAAAAAAAAGGAAGAGAAGAACCGGCGGAGGCCCAATCGGTAGCCTTATAAGTCTCGCAGCACAAAATGGGCCGCTACTTACTATAAGAATGTACGGGCCGAAAAAGCCCAGTTCGTCCCTCGTGCCGCCGCTCTCCGGGCCGAAAAAGCCCAGCTCGTCCCTCGTGGGCCCACTCCGCCGCTCTCCTCTCCGTCAAGACGGTTGGCGTTTGTTCGGCAGCCGGCGGTTGTCACGGTGGGACCCACTTGCAAGTCGAATGGGAAATGGGAAAAAAAAATCTCTCACATCCGACTGACTCCGAGAAGTCCGGTGACGAGAGAGATCGAGAGGAGAACACTCGCCTTAGCTCTTCTTCTTCTCCCTTCTCTAAGGGGAGTTGCGGCTCCGGCGGGCGCGCGACGAGAGGATCGCCGAAGAGGTTGGTCGCGCCCCCCCCCCGGCGCAAAATCGCTCCGATCGATTCCATTTCACCCCGATTTCTGCTTCGGATTCCGGTCTGTTGGTTCCCCCGCTTGAACTCGCAGGAATGGTGGGATTGGGGGTTTCGAGGGGGCGCGGGGGTTAGTAGTCCCAGGGTTTAGTGGAGATGCGGTGCTGAGGGTCGGAGGATGCTGTGGCGGGGGCGGTTGAATCGCGTTGCGGCGGAATCAACAGCTTGGTGCGGCGTGGTAGCATTGTTCTGTGTTGGCTGGGGATAGGTGCAGGGTGGTTTTCAGTGGAATCACGTATTCAAGGCTTTTTTTATATATAAAAAAACGTGGTCATGGAATCAATATTATCAGCACTTTGTAGAGTCTATGCCGAATCTTTTGTTGCTTTTGGAAGAATATATGATGTCAGTTGTTAGTGATTTTGCACTGAGGTGACTGGTTGAATTAGGAAAGGTCTAAGCTGCCTGCTATGAGGTAGGCAAGAAGGCTGCATGAATGATGAATCAGTCAATATCAGATCACTCTTGCTGGCTATTTGGTCCCAACTTTTACTAGTTAGATAATGTCTTAACGAATGCTTCCATGTGTAATCTATTTGCCATAGTAACAGGGCACTAACCAATCACTTTAGCTGCAACTTTAGGGTTTATTATGTTTCCATGGCTTGATGGTAACATTGTCAAACTGATCCTTCGTGTTGTGCAATATAAGCTGAACTGTTGCTACACCTCTCGGTTTATACTATATTAAAACCTTCAGTCCTTCGCAATTAACTGCTCTGTTATACATTGGGGAAAGTGGAGAAGAACTTTGATTAGGAATTTATTGCTTTCAGTTACTCGTGGTGCCTTTCAGAATCATGGCAAACAATATTCTGCATTTGACAGGCATAAATGCCCATCATATGTTGTTCTATGCTCACATATTGCTAATATGTTTATTTTGCTTTTGGAATCTTTTCAGTGCCCAGAACTGAGATTTTGAGTTTCTAATATCGATTTTCATTCCAAGGGAGAATTAATATACATATGAAACTCTGAGAAGGATGGGTTATGGCATGAGTAGGATGGAGGAGGAATACAGCGAGCATGAAGATCAGAATAATGGTGGATCTAATTCACAAGTGAATAATGAGTTCTTAAACACACATAATGATATTTTCCATATGACTCAAATAAGATCAGGACCTAGTGAAAGTCTTCGCAAGTCTATTGGTACAAGCAAAGATGTGATATCGACAACCAGGTTATTGTCTGGAAGGGAAATTAATTCTTCAGGAAATGGGAAGTTCTCTTCAGTTGATCGTGTGTTTCTTCTTGGTCGTTATCTTCCAGTTGATGGCCCTGAAATAGTGGACAGGATGGATTCCCGAGCTTATGTTTCACAGTTTTCTGCTGATGGATCTCTTTTTGTTGCTGGTTTTCAGGTATGCTGTCCTTCAACCAACAAAAGTGAAGGCTTTATTAGGCTCAAGTAAGTAGAGTGTTAATTAGTTTTACTTGCTTCTAATATTTTTTCTTTTATTTCCATTATCAGGGAAGCCACATAAGAATATATGATGTTGATAAAGGTTGGAAAGTACATAGGGACATTCATGCTAGAAGTTTGAGATGGACCATTAGTGACGCATCACTTTCCCCTGATCAACAGTTTCTTGTAAGTTTCTGGCACTTAAACAATGAGCTCTTCATTTCTCTTTAGTCTCTCTATAGATTGTCCTAACTTAGTTCAGTCTTCAAACATGTGTTACACTGTAATGCAGTTCTTTTTCAGCTGATGTCAATCTCTTCCACTGTTTTTCCTGATTGATATATGGATTTAGATGTGTTTACCCATTTACAACAGCACTAGTGGGGTTGATCATTAACTTCTGGGTATTGGGAATGGAAACATGATGCTACTGGGAGATGATGTAAAGGAAAATTTGACATTTCCGTGCGGTATTCCAAAGTTTTGGTTGGTCTGGAAGGCGTTATAAAACTGTAGCTATCTGCCAGAGCTCGTTCTGACATAAACAGTATAATCATAGCAAGTACTGCGTCAGTCCCAAAATATAGCAAGTGTGTCCAGATGCATAGCTAAAACTTGCTATATTTTGGGACGGAGGGAATAGCAAAGAAGGAGTGCACCGTGTTTATTTTCTCTTGGTACAATATTGTTGAGAGAAAAATTCCATATGCCTCCTCTGTCCTTCCCCTTGTAGCATGCCCAAAAGTTCCCGTTTTCTGGGTATAATATGTTCAAAATTCCATTTCTGACGTTTTGAGAATATTCTATATTTTTTCAGATTTTAAAAACGTTTTTCAATTTCCTTAACGTTAGAAGTAGTGACCAATAATATTTAATCAACACTCTAAAATATTCTGTTTAAATTCAAGGTATTGTTTGGAAAATTTATTTTTCTCCATTTTTTTAGTTAAATTCGTATCTTTAACTATTAAAAACAGATGGGATTTTTTGGATTTTTGGGCATACGTGGGATCTGAGATATTCTCTGTGAAACATAAGATAGTGTTCTTTTGATGGGCCGGGTGTGTTGTGACAACTGGCCACCCTTTTGGTGTGTATCCAAACAAATGGTCAATAGCAACACTGTCTTGTAGCCAATTTTGACATCAAATGATTAGTAAAATCCATTTGATAAGGAAAAATTGGGTACATGTTAAAATATTTTTTGTGGCATTTGGTATGACTATAACTCTGTAAGGTGCTGCAAAGAAGTGCTGGTGTTTGTGGTATTTGCAGCTACTTGCTGTATCCTCACACCCATTAGAAGAACCCTTTTTACAGAGATAGAGAAGACATTTTTAGCTTTTAGAGTCTCGAGCAATGCCCTGTCGCAATATTTTCCTCATATGAATGTGCACTTTATATGAAGTTCAGTTTAGTTTACTGGGTAGCTGAGCTGCTGCCTCAAATGTTGTTATTACGGTATTTCTTTATGTCTTTGCTTGCTACACCTTGTCTTTTCCTCGATTATAATCCAGTGGGGACTGTGAACAACTAACCAGCGAGATATGTTATAGTTTTCATTCAATCCTTGGTCCTTTCAGGACATTAGATCACATAATTCTGTATGATGGTTTCTGCATCTCTTACAGATCTATAGAAAATACATGCTAGTCAATTCTTTCTGCTGTATTTATTTATCTAGCCTTCCGCTTATCATTCTCTGTTTACATTGATGTGTAAGGTTGTTATTTTTGACCTATCATTCTTTTAAACTGCAGGTCTACTCCAGTCTAGCACCGATTATCCATATCGTCAATGTTGGGACTGCTGCAAAACAATCATATGCTAATATCACTGTGAGTGATCATCAGGATTTGCACTTCATTACCAGCAGATGCATTCATTCGAACATGCATAGATGCATAGTGGCCTTCAAAAGAAAAAAAGGAGATGCAGAGCTGTCTGTTTTGTACTTTCCTATGCCTAATTTTATGACATATGACCATCCTGTGTAATGAGCAATCACTAATACCACTAAGGCCATCTTATACTCACACTCCAATTTAAAGATCCACAGTTGATTTATACTTCATACATCTTCCTTTGGGACATTCTTGATCGATTAGATTTGTTGCAGTATAAACATGTCCACTATACATTTGTATTATTTTCTTATAAATTCTTTGTTCTTTCATTTTCTGCAGGACATCCACGATGGACTAGATTTTTCACAGCATGAAGATGTCCGATATACATTTGGAATATTTTCTGTTAAATTCTCTTCTGATGGCCGAGAGCTTGTTGCTGGCAGTAACGATGATTCAATATATGTTTATGACCTTGTGGCAAACAAACTAACGTTGCGTTTGCCTGCTCATCATGTATGATAATTTGGTTGTTTTCATGGCTTGTATCTTTATTTAATCTTCTTAATCTATTTCTTAAGTTGGTTATGGGCTCTTTCCATATTTGATCTCTAATGTATTCCCCCCTACTTTTCCAGTCTGATGTCAACACAGTAGCATTTGCTGACGAAACTGGCCATCTCATATATTCTGGAAGTGATGATAATTTATGCAAGGTATCTTGATGTTGTAAATTATTTATTCTTTCTACAATAACATATTCATTGAACTGTTCTCATATTTTCACAGCAAATCTGAGCATGTGCCTTTTTTATGTTATCTTTAGCTGCAACTTGCAACCTCCATATATCTGAAAGACTGAAATTTCTGGTTCTAGATGATTTTTGTTTCATCCAGAGTAGCAAAGTATATGCCATAGTGCTGGTTGGTTTCAGTATCTGTACTACTTACTTTCATTGTTGCTCTCAAAAAATATACCTAAATAAAATGAGTTTAGGTTGGGTTAGATGTCAAAAGGACAAAAGAAAAAGTTGCTAATAAAAACCATTTTTTCATATTGCTGCTGTTCTAACTTTTGACCAAATCCCAGAGTGTTCCCAGATTGCAAGGTGCAATAATAGGATTAAGTTAAATCCTTGATATCTCTTCTTTTTGCTGGTAATCCTCCTGTGCACTGATACAAATGCATATCATTCTCCTGTTGTTAGTTACCAAAATTTCACCTGCAAAAGAGGTTTTACCACCCGACACAAGATGTTGCTAATATTGGCATATGACAATCACATAATATGTTTGCTGTCTAGGTTGTATGACAAGGACCAGGAAAACAGGAATATATGTAGAGGAATTTCCAAATTTGAAACTTTGGACACAACAAAAAAAGAGAGCCTGGAACGATGCACACAAGTTTCAGATGGAGTCTCTTTAAGTATTACCCTGTCTTCTCTCTTCTTTCGTTGGGTAAACTTATAGGGCCTGTTTAGCACATGGGTTATGAGAGGCAGGATTGGGATAGTGAAATGGGTAAAAGGGCATTAGGCAAACACCATTGTCTGAAATGAGGTGGAAAGAATGGATGGCTAGGATGCAATTTTACATTTTGATGGGTGGGATATCATTTCCCTATCATTGTTTGCAAAACGAGCCTATATAGTCAGCCATAAAACCATAATAGTTCTACATCCTCATTACTGTGAGAAATGGACTATTCCTGTAAGTTAATCAACTGTATTTATATACACGCCTTCTATCCTTCTTTGTATTGTCTCGAATAGTAGACAGGCTGTTACAAAATGTTTCTCAGGGACAAAAGTAAAAGGTATCCAACATTCACAAACGCCGTGAGGATGGCTGAATAATTAATGCATGGTTTGGATTACTCTGCCTGTTCATGTAGCTTGATAGTTTTGAGAAAGTACTTTTAAAAAAAATCATTTAGAGGTATTGTGTTAATTATCTTTTTTTAATCTGGTACTGTGTTAATGATCTTGGTTTTCTGCAGGTCTGGGATAGGCGATGTTTATCCACAGAAGAACCTGCTGGAGTTTTGACTGGGCATTTGCATGGCATTACTCATATTGATAGCCGTGGAGATGGTCGGTGTTTCATATCAAATGGAAAAGACCAAGCTATCAAAATGTGGGACATCAGGAAAATGACATCCAATGCTGATAGGTAGGTGTTGAGCTATCAACATAAAACGTAAATAAAATTTTAGTTATGAAGACAGGAATTTTACCAATCTTATTGTTTCATGCAGTTATGAAGACAGAACCTCAAATTGGGACTATAGATATTCAAGATATCCACAACAGTATAAGCAACTAAAGCATCCCCATGATCAGTCAATAGCTACATACCGGGGCCATTCAGTTCTTCGTACATTGATCCGTTGCTATTTTTCTCCTGCATATAGGTAACTTCATGATTCTCGGTTCTGATATGTCATATGAAGGATTTTGTATTAGTCAAACTATGTAAAGTAGTAAGTGCTAATGTCCCTTTATGTTTTTTTTTGTTTCTACAGCACAGGACAGAAGTACATATATACAGGATCCTATGATTCTAGTGTTTGTATCTACGATGTGGTATGTCTCTTTTCAACTTTCATGACAGCAATCTACAGATTGCACTGCGCTTGCTATACTCAAGCACCTTTCTTGGATGAATTTTCCTGTTGATTTTTTTTCGATCTTCTTCAAGGAAGTCTGATTCTATTTTTTTAATGCTTGCGTAGTTGCGTACTTGTATATGTGTGTGATTTTTTCTACATGCAAATTGGGAAAATCTGAAATGGCAATAGGCAAACACCATTGTCTGAATATGTAAATAAAACTATCAACCAGATTCTGCATTGTGCATTTGTGCCACATATATTTCTCCCCCTAAAAACATCACTCCAACAAGGTGTTTTTTTTTCCGCCAAAGCCAAAATGACTCTTTTGCCTTTCCCAGAACCTGAAGACTGCATCCAAATATGTAAGATCTCAGCCAGTTTGGCCAATTCCAGGCTTGTAATAGTTCACATGGTGGTACTGGTATCCTTGACTTGCATATCTCACTGCATGATCTGTTCTGGCTAGTGCCTTCAATCAAAGCGAAAAATAATATAACTATTTTGGGTGTTCGGGCTATAGGAAACAAACCTTGTATTTATGTCATAGATTGTATACAGCATCGGTTCATATGACTGACCACATATACGCTGACTCGTTCCTCTAGTGGACAAATGTAATACCATGACCAATTGGCCTATTCGTTCTTTTAGCAATGTAATTAGTCTAGTACCAGCAGGCAGTTGTTGTGCACTTATGCTAGCTTGAGAGTTGTATATGATCTTTGGATAACCTCCAATACCGAATTAGATCATTCCTTTTTTTCTCGAACACGCAAGAGAATTGCATGTAATTTGATTAATCATGTTATGCAAAAAGGAAATGGTATGGGTTACAAATCCATGATGTTACAAAATGCCAGCCCAATTGTTTTGCTTTGCAATGCGTTTTGCTCAAACAGCCTAGGTTTTTTCGCCAGGCCGGTGGAAACCGGCCGAAGTTTATTAAGGGAAAAGAAGGGTTTTTAAACAGCTGTTACAACAGCCTTTGGTAGGGCAAAGTCCCTGATGGCTGGCATGCAGCAGCGTTAGAGTAGGGGAAGATGGGAAAGATATTGGGAGCCTCATTGGTTGGCCTCATAAGTCAAAACAAAAGCCAAAATTTAAATTTTCTAACTTGAATTTGAAATTGATTTTAAGATATTTTCAACGTAATTTTTTACACTAACTTTTAAGTCGCTACGAACAAATATGTAAAAGTTTTATCGATAAATTAATATTTATTTGCAAATAAACTGTTTTGATTTATTAGAGAATATGGACAACTGGTGATGCTCCCAATTACATGCCATCTTTTAAAGAGTAGTTGGATCTGTGACAGTGCAAAAAAATTAAATTCATTCCGTACACTGAAAACCTATTCTACCACAGAATAGGCGACAAAAAGTGTACCGTTGTCCTCCCTTCACCATAAGTATTCTTTTGACAATTTCTTTGTCCATATTGTTACTTCAGTAACATAAGGATTCTTCAGACAATTTCTTTCATCTTGTTACTTCAATTAGTATTTCGAAAGGCTCATATTGCACTATCTTGTTCCATGTTCAGGTGAGCGGATCACAAGTTGCAAAACTCAAAGGATATCATCAGCTGGCAATTCGAGACTGCAGTTGGCATCCCTTCGTCCCTATGCTTGTCAGCTCATCCTGGGACGGCCGGGTTGCCAAGTGGTCCAGGTCTTCCTGTCAGCAAGAAGAGACTACTGATCTCGATTGATTCGGTGCTTGCGATCTTCCATTAGCATATATGCAGATAATGGCACGAAACAAATGGGTTTAAACAGATTACACAGTTTGGCTAGATATTAGATATATTGTGAAGAAGATGGCGCGTCGTAAAAAATGGATACTCGTAGTCAGAGTCATGCGCTCGTCCGGGAATACACAGAGTTTTCTTTGGTTGTCTGTACAGCGTTTCCCTTGGTGGAACTTTACATGTGGTCCGTATACATGTCAATCTGTATATGTCACTGATTTATGGAGCATGAGCTGGGAGTTAATTTGATCCGTGCAGGAGCGGAGTAAATTTGCTTTCACAATCTACATAAATTTGTAATGCAATTTCCAAAGATCCAAGAAATAGCAGTACAGATCTGCCAACATGGGCAGGATCAGGAGCAGATGACGATCGAAAGAACGGTGTTGTCACACGCAACCAGACGTGAGGTGAGAACAGATCAAATGCCGGCATATGCCGATGCCTACTTCTTCCCGCCGCTCTTTCCCTTGGCGCCGGCGCCGCCGTTGCCGCCCTGCCCGGTGGCCTGCGCCGCCTTCCTGGCCGCCTTCTCCTGCAGCGCCTTCGCGTCCCTCTCGCGGCGCTGCTCCGGCGTGAGCCCGTCGTCGCGCCCCTTCACAACCGGCTTCCGCGCCTGCGCCCTCTGCCTGTCCCGCTCCCTCTGGTCGCCGCGTGCGCACCCTCCTCAGGTCAAGGACAACACAGTACGAGCAGTGCAATCCACAGATCCAAAAAAACATCACACGAACACGCGCGGTAAAAAAACAGAAAAGAAATGAAAAATAAATTCCTTAAACTCTACTACAGACCAAAGAAGGAACATAATAACTCCTTAAAATAGAAAAATAGTGAGAAAAAAAAACATTTTGTTGTGGCGAAGGATATGAGTCATAGCGGTGAAATTATAAGAGGTCGCAAGAGCGTGGGGGACGAGACGGTGGCAAGGAGGAAAGAAATGGAGGAAGAAGTATCTAGAAGCAGCGGGCGGCTGCTGTTGACAAACTTTTGTGTCGTGAGGCCGAGACGGGCGGAGCGCTCGGGTGCCCGGGATTTATGCAGGGGAGAGATCCGCGGCCGAGTCTGTTTCCAGAAGCGTCCACCCGTTCTGGAACCTTCCCAACACCGTAAAAGAGAAAAAGAAAAAAAAAAAAAGGAAAAAACGGAAACGGGACCGGCTGGCACCGTCCGTTCCAGCGTGCGCGCGACGCGATCCCGCCGGAAGCATGGAAGAATCCGGGGCGGCGCCGCTGTCGGGCCGCGCAGTAGCGTCACGGCCTCACGGGTGGAATAAGTCCACTTTGACTCCCTTAAAAGTGACCCGAATCTAATCCATGATCCTAAACCGCAAAACCGGATATCTCGACCCCCGAACTATTGAAACCGGTGCAATTTGACTCTCTGGGTGGTTTTGGAGGGTGGTTTCACTGACATGGTGTTGACGTGGCGGTGTTGACCTAATCTGTGTGATTGACGTGGCGCTTATGTGGCATTTGAATTAAAAAGTATACGTGGGACCCGTTTGTTATTCACACACATAAAAAAATGTGGGGCCCACTGACCTCTCTCTCTTTCTTCTTCCTCCTCTCTTCGTCCCTTCTCTCTTTCTTTCTCTTTCTCTTCTCTCCCCTTCGGCCGACCGCGGGGAGCATGGGCTGGAGCGGCGGCAGGCGGGGGCCAGAGTGGTGGCGGCCGGCGGGAGCTGAAGCGGCGGCGGCTACGTGCAGCTCTCTGGCGAGATACCTTCCCAGATCGGCGCAATGCGGAAGCTCAGCTTGCTCCACCTCGACAACAACTAGCTCACGAGTCAAACTTGAGCTCCCGACGGCAGCGGCGCGGCCGGTGAACCCCATCGAGCTCGATGTCAGCTGCCCGTCCGTGGAAAGGGAGGAAGGCGGCGGTGAGATGGGGACCGGCAAAACTACTCGAGCTCGAGCTACGAGCCTGACGTGCACACGACAGAGTAACGTACCGAGGAAGGCGGCGGGGAAGACAAGGAGAGGTGATGGAGGGCGAACCGGAAGACGAGTCAACGGCGATGGAGTTGGTCGAGTCGGGTGGTGATTGTTGGGTTTAGTCCCACATCGGTAATTGATGGTGGGGGAGCACGACTTAAAAGGTGGGGACGGTCCTCACCCATCAGACTAGTCTTTTGGGTTGTGTAGGCTCAGGACCTAAAGTTGTGGCTCCGGTTGGGCCTGTGGTGGAGCAGGCCCAATGTGACCTGGGTGGCCCATAGTTGATGGGTCGGACTACGTACTCTAACAAGTGGTATCAGAGCCCAAGGTTTGAAACCCGGAACAATTTCCATGGGTCATATGGTGGAGAGGCCAGGTAACAAGTCTTCGATGTCACATGGGTTGATGTGACGGGGGAGATTGTTGGTTGATGTGACGGGGGAGATTGTTGGGCCTGAGGCCAGGTAACAAGTCTTCGGGGTCACATGGGTTGATGTGACGGGGGAGATTGTTGGGTTTAGCCCCACATTGGTAATTGATGGTGGGGGAACACGACTTAAAAGGTGGGGGCGGTCCTCACCCATCAGACTAGTCTTTTGGGTTGTGTAGGCTCAGGACAAGTCTTCGGGGTCACATGGGTTGATGTGATGGGGGAGATTGTTGGGTTTAGCCCCACATCGGTAATTGAGGGTGGGGGAACACGACTTAAAAGGTGGGGGCGGTCCTTACCCATCAGACTAGTCTTTTGGGTTGTGTAGGCCCAGGACCTAAAGTTGTGGCTCCGGTTGAACCTGTGGTGGAGCAGGCCCAATATGACCTAGGTGGCCCATGGTTGATGGGCCGAGCTGCGTACTCTAACAGTGATGCGTCGAGCAGCACGACCCCCGACGGCGAGGTCGACCTCAAGTTGTGCGCCTGCTGGCTGTGGCTGCTACCAGCCTGCCACCGATGCTCGCTCGGACACTCGCTCACATGGGAGCTCAACGAACTCAGTGCCATAGAGAGGAAGGCGAGGGACAAAAACCTAGAAACTATTCACTTGAGACGTACGACACAACAGAGCAAACACGAGGTCCAGCCATCATCGATGGTGACATGTTGTTCATGACACCCAGCGATGGCAACCACGCTCGCCGATGAGAACCAAAACTAACCGCAAATACTTTTGCCATATATATGTCGGCTACATCGTCGCCGCCGTCAGGGTGCTCATCTTTGTGCGTGACCCGGTGCTCGCGCCTCCTCAAGTCCTACTTCGTCGAGCCCGCCGCCTCGCCCTCCGCCGCCACGGCCTCCTCCCCTTCGTCACACGCCTCCCCGCGCACCCCACCGTCACAGGGGGCAGCTTCCATGCCGCACACTCCAGCGCTCGCCCGCCCGCCGCCGCCGCCGTTGCCGCTGTCGCCGCCCCTGCCCATTGATTGCGACACGAGAGAGAATGTGAAAAGAAAAGGGGAGAGAAAGAGAGAGAAAGGAGAAAGAAGAAGAGAGAGAGAGGGGATGACATGCGGGTCCCATAGATATATTTTTTAAGTCTAATGCCACGTAAGCTCCACGTGGGACGAAGACTAGGTCAACATTGCCACATCAGCAAAACCGCCCTCCAAAACCGCTGAGGGAGTCAAATTGTGCTGGTTTCAATAATTCAGGGAGTCATCTTATCCGGTTTTGCGGTTGAGGGTTACGGATTAGATTCGAGTCACTTTTAAGGGAGTCAAAGTGGACTTATTCCCTCACGGGTCGCGCGAAGAATGGTGGGTTGGGCTGTTCGGCCTGTCAGCTCCGAGGCCTTATACGGAGGGAATAAGTTCACATTGGGTCCCTCTATTTGTCGCCCAGTCCGATTTTCGTCCCTCGGTCGCAAAACCGGGTATGACGGGTCCCCTAACTTACAAAACCGTGCAAAAGATATCCCTCGGCAGTATTATGCTCGGTTTTGAAAGACGTGGCTCCCTTTGACTAGGTCCTTATCCCACATGGTATTGATGTGGTGCTTACGTGGCAATTGGATCCCGGGAAAATAATAATAAGACATGGGACCCACATGTCAGCTACACAAAAATAATAAGAAAAGGTGGGGCCCATGTGGTCCCACATGTCAGCCCCCTCTTATCTCTATCCCCCTATCTCTCCCTTACAAAACGGCGAGTGGCAGCGCAGAGGGGGGCGGTGGGCGGAGCGGCACGCAGCGGCCGGGCGAGGAGAGAGGCGGCGGCGGTGGCCGGGCGAGAGGAGGGGCCGCTCGCGGCAGCCGGGCGAGGAGGGAGGCGGTGGGCGGAGCGGCACAGCGGCCGGGCGAGGAGGGAGGCGGCGCTCGGCAACCGGGCGAGGAGGGGCGGCGCTATTCTGCTGGGCATCGCGGGCGAAGCGGCCGACGGCGTGGAGCCCATGCTCGCCAGTGACCTCCTCCCGCGCACCGCCGACTCCCGCCGACTGCCGACCCCCACTCCTCTCCCTCCCTCCCATCGGTCGGCGCGCGCGAGAACCACTCGCAAGAACCACGGCGGCGATGGTGCTCCACAACTTCTCGGCGGAGGGCGTCGTCGCGTTCGGAGGCGGCGGCGTGGCCGTGAGGGAGAGGAGGAAGTTAACGACGATGGCCTTCTGTGCCAGCTTGAACTTCCCGTACCACACGACGGTGACGAGAATGTCGCCCCGGAGCACGGCGCCACTGTGGTAGGAGATCTCGTCGCCGACGTGGCTCTTCAGCAGCGCGGGCACCCTCCGTGCGGCCATGGACACCCCTACCTGCAAGCTCATGACGAGCAGCGCGGACGGGCGAGGACAGGACGGACGCGAATTCTGGGCAGAGCGTCGTCGTCGTCGTCATCGTTATCTTCGGAGACACCGCAGTGGTCGTCGTCGTGCTCCACCCGCCACCCCTCCGCTCCACCCGCCGCTCGCCGCCCCTCTGCACCGCCCCCCGCCGCTCACCATTGTCAGGGGAGAGAGAGGGGGATAGAGATAAGAGGAAGGAGAGATGATGGAGAGAGAGGGGATAGAGAGATGGTAGTGATGATGACAGGTGGGGTCCATGTGGGCCCCACCATTTTTTTTATTATTGTGTGTGTGAAACTGACATATGGGTCCCATAGGTTTTATTATTTTTCGGTTCAATTTGCCATCTAAGCGCCACATCAATGCCACGTGAGATGAAGGCCAAGTCAAATTAGCCACGTAGGGGCCACCTCAGCCAAAACCAGGTTAAATACTGCCGATGGATTCTATTTAAACGGTTTCGTAAGTTGAGGGACCTATCGTACCCGGTTTTGCGATCAAGTGACGAAAATCAGACTGAGCGACAAATAGAGGGACCCAAAGTGAACTTATTCCTATACGGAGGCCTCTCGATTGGATCGGTGGGTGCGCCAGAAAGAACCTGGATAGCGGGTGCTGGGCTTGGGCCTTGCCCATGCGATCGGTAGGCCATGGCCGACGGATCAACAGACTACTGAGGTTTGGAAACTATTACTGCTAGTTCAGCTCTAGAAGTCTAGTAGTACTACTCCGTACAAAGCAAAAGCTACCAGCCAAATTGCCTTTCTTTTCACATGAGCCACAGCCACGTCCTCTTCTCCGACGACAAAACCTGCTTTTGCACATACCGCTCAATTCTAAAATTCTATCATCCGTCAGCGAGTATAATAGAGGGATATAAGAAGACTGATATGGTGTTTGGATGCAGGACTAAACTTTAGTCCCTATTATATCGGGCGAATTTAGAGTATTAAACATAGGCTACTTATAAAACTAATTACATAAATGAGAGCTAATTCGCGTGATAAATTTTTTAAGCCTAATTAATTCATAATTAGCGCATGTTTACTATAGCATCACATAGGCTAATCATGGATTAATTAGGCTCAATAGATTCGTCTCGCGAATTAGTCCAGGGTTATAGAATGGGTTTTATTAATAGTCTACGCTTAATATTTATAATTAGTGTCCAAACATCTGATGTGATAGGGACTAAAAAGTTTTAGTCCCATCTAAACAGGGTTTGAATGTTGAGGTGGATGAGAAAGGAGAGGAGATAGATGAGAAGCCGGCTGTAAGTTTACAGCCGGCTTAGACACTATAACCAAGAAAATCTATGAGACAGACATGTGGACCATATATTTATAGTGAAGAGTTAACCACTGTATAAGTGAGCTGAGAGATAGGCTATAAAAATCTATACAGTAAGCAGCTGGCTGTATTATTATTCTGTCTCTCAGTCACTGGCGCGGAAGAAGGGATTGCAATTTGCAAAGCTAGAAACCGAACAAACAGTCAAAACTCAAAAGAGCCAGGAATGGAAAGACCAGTGGGCGTCACGCTTTCGGAACAACCACGCACTTCACAGGCAGAAAAGAGGAAAGCCGAGGTAAGGTCGCTCGCTCGCTCGTCGGGGCGGCGTGATGAATGATCTCGATGGCAGTTTGTAGTAGTAGTACCACATTTTTGCCCAAGCTAATTGCAGCGACACTCACCGCCTTTCGCCGTGCTGCGTCACTGTCATGTGGGGACAAACTGACATGCCGCTGCCAAACATGTACAATTATCCGCTTTGCATGTGCCATGGCCCACATGGCGGTGAAACGGGGCCCCCACAGGATGTAGGGGAAGAAGAGTGCTTTGGATCATGTTGAGTTGTTATCACCTCTTTACAGTTTATAGCGAGTACTCCGGCCGAGTAGTCATTCGTTACATGCGTGTTGGGGTGGCAAGGTAAAGAAAGCATCACTAACATGAAACATGACGATGTGAAAAGAAGAGAGGAAAAAAAGAAAGTGAAACAGAGAATTAAATGGCCATCGCGCAGTCACGCTCGCCGCACCACGGCTAATGAAGAGAGAGAGAGAGAGAGAGACTTTACCATCGCGCCCGTGTCACGATGAGCCCTTTTATTTCTCGTACGTACCAGTACGTGTACCATCCAAGCCTTCAAGGCCTCGAGGGGATACGTATCGCGTACGAGTTACACCGACAGCCCGGCCGGTACACGTGGCAAAACATGATCTTACAATTCCGACAAAAAAAAACTCACGAAAACACTATCAAACTTTGATAAAATCGTAAACTAGATACATTCAACGTTATCGAAATTCGATAACATCAAAATATGATTTTTGCAACAAAGTGAACAACCCGCTTGTCTCCAACTCGAAACCACCGGAAGCCGAGCAGAGGACGGCTTCCGCCTCGCCGTGCGACGTCCTCCCCCTCTGCGTCGCGAATTTGCTGATCTCGCGCGATTTTTCCAACTGTTGCGTGCGGTTGCAGCTCCATTAAAAACCAGCGCTACCAACTCGCCACAAACCGAGTACGCAAGGACGCACGCACAAGGATCGCTCGTATCGCGTACTGACAGCGAAATTAAGGCGAGACGAGAGTTATGTTTCACTGTGCAAGACGAGTACTGTACACGCGAGAGGGTTTTAAGCCAGGGTTAGGACAGGGAGATGAACAGGGGAGGAGGAGGACGAATGAGAGAATGTGAAGGACATACGAAGGATCAGCTGCATGGAAATCATATCACGTAGAGTAGTTGTTAAAAAAAAAGAACTCCAATCAAGAAGGAACAACATGGCCTAATGATCGGTTGTATGCAAGTACTCTGGTCCTGCCAGTCTTGCAAATGCAGATAGGATGATTGTTCAGACTTCAGAAGGCCAGCAGATAGATTGATTAGTTAGTTCTCTGCTTTACGTAATGATTGTTCAGTGTGGGGAGTTGCATTGCTAATTCTTGGCTTTGCTTCTGTTTTTGTGATTGCGCCCTGAGCAATCATTCTACAAGCGTGTTATTCATCATCTACCGTTATGCTTTTTTTTCCCCCTGAAATAATCATAAAAATATGCTCATCCATAATATAGCCATTGTTTCTCTGACAAGAATGAACTGTGACGAGTAACTGTAACTAAAATGAAGCACAGCGAATGCTTGTGATACTATGCTTGCCCAATGGCAATGCGATATATAAATAACATCACAGATTTCTAACACCACCATCATCATGATCATCATCAGATACATCAATCGATCGTCGCCACCTCACATAACATCAAGAGCCAATGTTTTACTACTCACGCAACTATACAGCAGGGGACACAAAAGAACATACACCACCTAAACACAAAAAAAGGAGAAAGAAATTACGCCTATAAACCCAAGATTATTAAGGAACTTACTTCTTGTCTGTGACTATCTCCATCCATCTCCCCCCAACCAAAAAGAATAGTAATCCACATTGGAACGCTAGTAACTGGACAAATTAATCAAAGAATCGGAGACCGCCATTTGCAATCTCCTCCATTCTTTTCCGGTTTTCTTGAGCTTGGACGATCCGAGGCGATCCGGCAATGGCGTCGGCGTTGTGTTGCCAGCTTTGATTAGCCCCTCCACTCCGGGCACTGGTCGGCCGGCCGGGTGTTCGTCGAGCCGGCCTTGAGCGGGCACGGCGCGTACACCGGCGGCACCATGCAGTTGTACATGAGGCAGAGCGAGACGCTGGAGGGGAGCGACGACGCCGGCGAAATCTCGATGCCGGTGAGGAAGTTGTGCTGCAGGTACAGCACCTGGAGCCCGCCGGAGCCGACCAGCTCCTGCACCAACCGCGCCGGCACCTCGCCGGTGAACCGGTTGTTGTTCAGGTACAGCTGCCCGACGCCGGCGAGGAGCGGCGACACGGGGCCCCAGAAGCGGTTGTAGCTCAGGTCCACCACCTGGATCGTCACGTCGTTCGCCGGCTGGAGGAGGCCGGAGAAGAAGTTGCGCTGCAGCTGGAGCACGGACAGCGGCAATGTGAAGACGGACGCCGGGATTGGGCCGTCGAGCTGGTTCATGCTGAGGTCGAGGTAGTTGAGCCGAGTGAGCCGGGGGAGCACGGAGTCGACGGTGCCGGTGAGCCGGTTCGCCGAGAGCGAGAGGTACTGGAGCGTGCTCGGCAGGTTCGGCACGCCGCCGGAGAGGTCGTTGTGCTTGAGGTCGAGCCGGATGAGCGGCGACGAGTCCGGGAACGACGGGATGCCGCCGGTGAGATGGTTGTGGCAGAGGATGAGGTTGGTGATCGACGGCAGCGTGGCGATCGACGCCGGGATGGTGCCGGAGATTTGGTTGAAGCTGACGTCGAGCGTCCGGAGGTTGGACAGCCCGCCGAGGCCGTCCGGTATCTGGCCGGAGATGAGGTTCTTGCTGACGGCCAAGAATCGGAGGTTCCGGCACGAGCTGAGCGACTCCGGGAGCTCGCCTTCGACGCGCCCGGGCACGAGCGACAGCTCGGTGAGCGCGGACAGCCGCCCCAGCGCCTGGTCGAGCCGCCCGGACAGCCCCGGCGACCCCGCCCTCGGGTCGCCGAGCGCCAGCGCCGACACCTTGTTGCCGTCGCAGAACACCCCGGGGAACCCGCACGGGTCGGCCGTGAAGTCCCACGCTTCGAAGAACGACGAGCCAGGCATATCGTCGAGCGACCGCCGCACCGCCTGCAGCGCCAGGAAGTCGACGGGGTCAAGAATCCCCTCCGCCACCACCGCCCACAACACCACAATGACGCCCAGCCGCGCGAGCACCGCCATCATCCTCGTCCTCTGCCTCTCCCTCTCTCTGTCTCTTCTGCAGCAAGGAAGAACAATGAAAAGCACCGATCAACGCTCGTGGCGCGAGGTGAGAGGAGGTGGTGTGGGGAATCTTTTAAGCTTATGCGAAGGTGGCGCGCCTTCTTTAAAGCGCGCGAACGGCGTGGGTGGTGGCGGCGCTGGGCGTTGGCTGCTCCCGTGAGGGGAGGAAGTGAGCTCCGCTTCACTCTCTCTCTCTCTCTCTCTCTCTGATCACCTCGCTTTCTCGTGGACGAAGAAGCTGGAGGCGGTGCGTGAGCGCCTTTAATGGCGGGGGTGGTGGTGGGTGGGTGCGGGCACCGTACCACCGCCGCTCGCGCGCACACACGCCCCTGTACTGCAACCGCAACCGCAACAAGCCTTTGCCGAGAAGCTAGCTAGCCAGCCAGCCGCCGCGCGCTGCGCGGGAAGAAGAAAAATACTTAAGAAGCTAGCGTCGTGCGCCCGTGCGGGGGCGAGGAGAGGAGGAGTCGAGCTCAGATCTTGCGGCGGTGGCGCAATGATGGTGGCTTGGCGAGGAAGGACGGAGGTGGTGGTGGTGGAGACGATGTGGCGACACTAATCAATTCGCTCCTCTCTCTCCCCACAACCTCTCGCTGCTTTTGCTCTCTCTCTCTGCTGCTTCCTCTCTCGCGACGAACTCGCAGCAAGAACTCGCCCACTGCCCCCACTACTACTGAAGCACGACGCGGCCACCCTCCCCTCGCCTCATTGGCGGCGCTCGCGCATCCCTCCCGTTGAACCGATGGGTCTCCGATTTTTTTAGTGCCGACCCGCAAACGGCTAGTTCGTCCCTGAGGCTCGGTGTGGGTCCGAGGCCGTCCTACGGGAGGATGACATGTGGGGTCACGGTCTCACGTGGCAGTTGGGCGCCATCAATTCCACTGACCTCGGGTGCCGAGCCACCGGCTTTCCCCCCATGTAAAACCGAGAAACCATCGTTAGGCTGCCAGTGGGGCCAGCGAACCGTTGGGCCCGTGTGACAGTGGATCCGCCCGTGTGGGGCTCGTGGATCTACCGGGAGGCGTAAGGTGGGCCGGAACACGACGCGGGCGTAACGGGCTAGTGACCTGGTGACATGGTTAGCTGCACAGCCCACATCGGCCAGCGTGGTGGGTGCTCCGCCTACTAGGTAAAAAAGGGCACTGATGCGGTATGGAACTCGCGTAATCCTGGATTACCTTGCTGTTAATTTAGTCCTTTTACCCACTCCGTGACGAAACGAGAGTAGGATACGCAACAGCAGCTGATGGGACGCACGGCGTTTTGTAGCGTATGCAACGGTGGCAGTACAACGGATAGGGGACGAGTATTGGCTCGTACAAACCATCGAGCGCGAGCAACTGAATCTACCTGCACGGGTTCATGGCGAGAAAACTACGCAATCCGTTCGGTATCCTCTGTGATAAACATGGGCAGTTTATCCGGAGACAGTATGACATGGGAGGTCGCTTTCGACCGGATGACAGAGAGAGATCCTGAATAATTCGCGGGAAGCACATGCGAAAAAGTTACAGTCCGTATCGTCGGCTCTGTTTGTGCTTCCTTCAACTTCACCCAAAGGCCCACCCACCCACGTCGGCGAAAGTGGCAAACATGGACGAGGAGACTGGCACCGAATCACCAGGCCCACCTGTCAGCGGCGGTGAGTCGCCGAGCAAGCAAAAAGGAAAGTGGCTTTTGGTGTTACAGTGGTTCTCTTTTTTCTAGAGCCTGAAGTAGTTTGGACTTTGGTTGGTGGTCTGGATCATTTTTCACCCATCTAAAAAAGATCAAAATTTCATCTTCCATAGTTCCATTATTATTGTCTTGTTGGATAAACAGTTGGACTGATTGACCTGGACAGAATGTGGAGGACTTGTCAGACCGTGGGGCCTCGAAGCCAACGGTAAGAAACAAGTGGGCGTGTTGGGGCATTGCCGGCTTGTGAGCAGCACGGTGTCCGGTCGCTGCTTCGTGCGACGAGTTGTTTTTCCGGCCACGATGAGGCCGCTCGCCGCGCACACGCTAGCACGAACTCGGTCAGCTTAGCTTAAGTACCAAACGCTCGCAGAGAATCACTGTAATTACATTTCTTGAAATGCGTCCACGCATGGAGGTGGACATAAATGTAATAATACCCGCGGTTTGACTTTGAAGTAAGTATACTCCCTCCTGTTATATACCCCTCCGTTTTATAATAGATGACGCCGTTAATTTTTTCTCATATTTTTAACCATTCGTCTTATTTAAAAAATTTATGTAATTATAATTTATTTTGTTATGAGTTGTTTTATCACTCATAGTATTTTAAGTGTGATTTATATCTTATACATTTGCATAAAATTTTTGAATAAGACGAATGGTCAAACATGCGAGAAAAAGTCAACGGCGTCATCTATTAAAAAACGGAGGTAGTAATAATTGACGTTTTGGATAAGGTTGAAGTCAAACTTTATAACTTTGACCATCAATAACTTTTAAAATATTTAGTTTAAAGATACTAGAACAACATATATAGATTTATTATTCAAATCACTATAATAAAAGTAAGCATGCATTTATTTATTGTATATATTATAATAGAAAAATAAGGTCAAAAATATATTTTATAGACTATGTTATTGTCCAAAACGTCAATTAAAATGAAACTGGAGGGAGTACTACAGAGAGTGATTAGGCCCAGCGAGAATAATAAGAAAATGTAGCTGCTCGTTACGTTCATTAATTAATTAATTAATTAATAATCGGATGGATTGGGACGATAGCCGTGGTGCTAATTAAGTTTGCACGGCTGTCTGGTTGCATGATGTCTGAACTTAATTAATCAGAAACCTCATATAGGAAATTAGGAGCGTCAATTTCAATTCCATTTCCATCATGAGCCGAACAAGCGAGGGCTTAAGGGAGACACAATAATGGTGCCTAAACCTTAGAAGGCAAGAGATGACTATATACTTAAATTGACGTTCGGTTAGTCTAACTAAAAGGTGGGTTCTCAAGCATGTCGCCAGGCTGGCAACTGGGCACACATAAACATTTTGTAACAGTCGTGCATTAGCCATTTAGCCTTTGCACAATTGTGCTTAGAATCTAGTGCTAGTACTTCATTCCATTCAGAAGGTTCTACGTAGTTCCTATATACTTGATCATACTACCATTTTCCCTAGCCTTTTCCCCGGGGACGCCTACGCATCGGACGTCCGATAGATGCACTAAAATCGGACGTCTCTCTAACAGCGCTCTCTCACTACCTCTTATATGCATGTATACATACTTATTTACCAAGTTATAAATAGTTTTATCTAATAATTTATCAATCCAATCTACGGTATAATTATATCATTGTAATCATTATAACAAGATATGTCCATATCGGACATGACTCTTATCTCTAACAAACTTTAAGATATCATAAGTTTTTGCGGCAGACTTTTGCCCAAACATATCTCTAAGAAAATTACATAAAATATCCTAATTAATAGATACAATTGCCTTCTGAGGACTCTATCCATGCGTGGCAATCATCATGAAGCACATCAACCTAAACCGACAACGTATGCTGTGTCATACTGTCGGATTCGGCTTAATCGGCTAACCCCGTCCGACTCGAACTCTGCTGATTTTAGCCGTAGCCGATTCGGACTCCAGCCGATCTTCACTCTGTTTCAGGGACGATTTTCATCTCGACTTCTTCTCGATTTCTTCTCCATCTCCGATTCTTAGATTACCAAATTTGGTCGTTAACACGGCTTTGCCAATGTACTCCTCTACGGCTCGCCCGCTGCCTCCCTCCTTATTGTCATTGAGATTTTACAATTGAATATGATTATCATTGTTTTTTTTTTACTTTTTAGAAGTTTTAAACCTTTAAAATTAGACTTGTACTTTTATTTTTTATAATTTTTAAAAGCCCCATCAAATGATGCCACTATACCCCTCTATAGTCCGTCCGCCGCCTACTCTTTATTGTCATTGTGATTATAAAAATCGAACATAACTATCGTTGGAATTCATTTTTTATTTTCTAGAAGTCCCCTCAACCGTCGGCGGCTCTGCAACTATACTCTTATACACCCCGTCCGCTGCTTATCCTTTTTATTGTCATTGGGATTTTAAAAATCGAATATGATTATCAATGGGGTTTGTTTTTTTTTACTTTCTAGAAGTCCCGGCAACTGCCTTACTCGTTTGCTTCACGGCCTGTCTAATGTCCCTCCTTTTAATTGTCATTAGGATTTTATTTGGTGTTTTATTAACAATTTTTATATGTTGTATCAACCGCCTGCACCACTCTACTCCTTTTATAGGCATGTTACTTAATTTATCTCGTCATGTGTTTTAGATGGTTTTTTCTTTCAGTAATTTTTATTTTTATCAAAAATTTTAGTTATCAATAAATTGTATTCCTAATTGAAATCTTATTTTTCTTTTTCTAATCTCAGATTTTTTTTTAAAAAAAATTAGTTAATATTGTATTGTGTTCTTGTAATGTTTTTATTTTTTATTTTTAATTTCAGTTGTTTCAAAATTGTATTCCTACTTGAACTCTTTTTTAATTTTTCTAATTTTGGATATTATTTTATTTTTTATTCTAAATTTTAATTATCTCGTATTGGATTTTTATATGGATTTTTATTTCAATATTGCTTATTTTTAATTCCGAATTTCAGCTAATTTTAAATTGAATTCCTACTTGAACTCTTCTTTTATTTTCTTTTGCTAATTTCGGATTTATTTATTTTTATTTCGAATTTTAATTAATCTCGTATTGGGTTCTTATATGGACTCTTCTTTTAATATTCTTTATTTTTAATTCCGAATTTTAGCTATTTTAAATTGTATTTCTACTTGGACTCCCATTTCCTTTTCTAATTTTGGATTTTATTTTATTTTTTGAATTTTGATTAATCTCGTATTGGGTTCTTATATGGAAACTTCTTTCAATATTGCTTATTTTTAATTCCGAATTTCAGCTATTTTTAAATTATATTTTTACTTGGACTCTTCTTTCCTTTTATAATTTTGGATTTTATTTTAGTTTTATTTCGAATTTTGATTGATCTCGTATTGGGTTCTCATATGGAAACTTCTTTCAATATTACTTATTTTTAATTCCGAATTTCAGCTATTTTTAAATTGTACTTCTACTTGGACTCTTCTTTTCTTTTTTTTCTTTTTATCCTATTAATGTGGGAATTTCTAGCTCCCACAGCGAACGTGGTGCCACCTTTCAAAGCTATTTTAATAATATAATAGATTAAATCTTAGCAACAAGATCTCATATGGTTATATTTTGATAAAAAATCGAGTGTCGTTTCACCCGTTATAGAAAAATTGTTTCATCATGTAATTAAATGTGTTTCAAAGAGATGCAACATTTCGATAATACTGACTGCAACATCGACAATTACTGCATGAAACATTTAGTCCTAACTAATGAAACATTAAAAAAGTCATGTGAAACATAATATATTCACAAGAATAATTAATTTGCTAAAACATTTTTTAGACTGTGGGAAAAATATGTGTAACATTTATAAATGGAATAGTGAAATACTAAGAAATACTTATTGAAACAACTGAGTAAAACTATGCGCAACATTAAAAAATAAGTTTTAAAAAATAATCAGAATATAATCGAGTGAGATCTTGTTGTAAAGATTTAATTGTAAAGAATCCAATAGTACGATCAAATTATTGACCAGATAAGTAAAACAGAAAAAAAAGTTGTTTAAAGTTTAAAAATAAAGTTGTTATAAGCGTATACATCACCCGTAGGTGCACCTGAGCACAAGAAAAAAAATCACAGTGTAACACATGTACTACTAACATTGAGTGGAGGCGTTCGATATTTGTGATTGTATCGGACGTCAGACAGTAAGTAGTTTTCCCGCGGGGCATGCGGTGCGCCCCCGCGCCCGCTGCGAACTCAGGCCGGAAGAACCTATCTACTCCTGTGTGGATCCACCCAAAACACAAGCTCGTAGAGACTAGAGACCCGGCCTTTCTCGCCTCGCGAGGCCACCGCCACCAGGGTTCACAATTCAGAAACACCTTCCATACCGGACGCTAGCAGTATGCTGCCAGATCCGATCGAGACAGATTCCGAACAAATTTTGTAGCCAAAAATTTAAATTCAAATTATCGGTTTCGTTCGGTCATGTGTCGAAATCCTATCGACTCTACCGAGATATCGAACATAAACATTAAAATTCCGATCAGCAATTGAAAGTGCAAGCAAAGTGGATCGGTCATGTGTCGAAATTCTATCGACTCTATCCAAATGTCAAACATAAACATTGAAATTCCGATCGGCAATTGAAAGTGCAAGCAAAGTGAAAATATCAATTGGTTCGTATCGAAAACCAATCGATTATGTCGAGAAACCGATGAGAAATTTCCAATTTATTTGTGTTTCCTAAAAATGTAGAAAGTAGTCAAAAAATGCTAAAAAAATTGGATAATCCCTTCTCCTATAATTTTGATAACTTCACATTGAGATACACACGATATGCAATATTATTCATAAAAGGCAATAATTTAGAACACATATGACATATCACGCACAATTCAATATGCATCTCGGCATCACTCACCGAACATTGGCAAAATAAAATGCCCACCACCTAAATTGAAGTCCATTAGTACTCCGTACAAGATTAGAATATGGGACATAAGATATAAAGGTTAACACTAGGTTATTCTTGCCCCCAGCATGCTAACACCTCCATGGTTTTTCTTGAAACATTTTTTGAACAAGGTTCACACATGCGGAATTCAATATTTTTTTTAAAAAAAATGATATACTAATAGGTTCTACTAATATCGTACTTTTTTGTAAAAAAAATATATATATTACCAATTCAAATTTGAATTTGAATAAAACCTATCAAAATTTCTAAGGAGAACTGCTGTCTAGCCACGTCGAAATATCGTTTTTTTTTTGGCAAAATGGGACTGAATTTCGTTGGAATTGTGAACCCGGCACCACCCAACTCCGCGCAAATCCGCTGCTCGCTTGCCGTACCCGCCCGGCTAAAATCCACGCTCCGATCACGAGCACGGCCACCTTTGGGTGATCGGGTCCCCGGATGATCTCCGTCGAACCGGCGCGAAATCAATTCGACTCGGTCACGCCTTTGCACGTGTGCCGCTTGGCCGTCCAGGTCACCGGGGTCGAGAGGCTACCGCGCCGTCGGTGTGTCGCCATGTGGACCGACAAGCAGCGTGGACATGCAAGGACGATCGATCCGGTGGAGGAGAGACCCACCTTATCCGTGTCATTTGCGCGCTGAGCGTGGTGATGTGGCAATGACAAGGGCTGGGCGAGGCCGTGCAAGCCGGTGCCCTGGATGTTTGAATCAAGACGAGCTAAGGCAAAAGGAATGACAATACGGCTCGATCTACCTACAGGAGTGGTCCAACGTGATGCGTCTTACCTTTTTACATACTATATAATTACAACGGATTATTGAGAAAACCAAAAATTGAGTTTTTTTTTGGGGGGGGGGGGGGGGGGGGGGTGTCGTTTGCCTTCAAAAGTAAAATGAAAAATGTCATGCTTAAAATTGCAATTCTCAATGTGAGGCAAACACATATAGCTTCCAATACTTAAGTATAGATCAATGGCTCCGAATTTTTTATTTATAATAATAAGTAATATTTAAATTAAATAATTAGTAATTCTCTAGGAGGATTAACCAAAATAGGATGGACGCGGGTAGAAACAGCGTCCAGACATGGACGCTACTAGAAACAACGTCCACCTTCCTGGTGCAGTCAGACCATTACTACGCCACCAATACGCTAACAGAAGTATCTATCTATCTATCTATTATATACTAAAAGTCCATTAAACTTTCTACAAACGCTCTTAAGCCGCCACGTGGCGCTCCTACAAACGCTCCTAGATCGGCACGTGGAGCTTTAACATCCAACCATCGGTTTTCATTTAATCTGGTGGACCCATTATTTTTAACCACTAGATCTTTATTTTAAGAAAAAACAAATCAATCTATTTAAAAAAAAATCCCACGTTACTCGGCCGTGTCCCCTGAACCTGTACGTTCGTATGTCCTATGTACGTACATATCCCCTCTATGTCCTTTTCTTTTTCCTTCTTATATACTTAGATTAGATGAAAAACTAAAAAGTTCATGTTAACCATATGTTTTAAGTTGTAAAAATATATGTTATTTTAAGTTTTATTCTAAATAGCGCATCTCATTGAAACATCCATAAAAAATATTAATAATTAACATTATAGACTATATGATTGTATATCACAATTAAATTGGACTTATAATTAAAAAAAATTTAAATTTTGAGTAGCATTTTAAAAATTTACTCACTCCCTATTGTGTAATACTGATATATCCAAATGACATTATTAAATTTATCAAGAATGTATTTTCATATATTCTATGTTTCTGTATTCATATATATATATATATATATATATATATATATATATATATATATATATATATATATATATATATATATATATATTGGAAAATTAACAACCATATATATTTTTTACACCATATGGATGCCCTTTTATCTCTTAAGCTTCATTCGGTCTATCTCATTGGATGAGCTTATCTAGGACACACGAAACAAAGCATGCCATCAACGTAAGATTAATTAAGTATCAATTATTGCATATCCCGTGCTTATCTAAGAAAAAATATATAGAAAAATGGTTATATACACCCAGGAGTACGTACTGTATATATATAAGGGTCATCATATATATAAAAAACAAAATCTAGCTACTTATTTATACATAACCCGTGGATATATTATTTTCAACCATTATTTTATATCTATATCTACGCAAGAGATGTCATAAAGGAAAAAAAAAGAAGAATGTGTACAAGATCAGCTCCATCGAGTAGTTTTTTCTTTCTTTCTTTGTAGCTCTAAGATTTTCCTCAAATTGTGCATATGAGTAGCAACCACCCTTGGCGAGTTTGTCAAAGAATTCACGCGGCCGCAGCACCGCTTCACGCCATCTCGCTAAATTTTTTGAAAGTATTTTTTTTACTAATGATGTATAAGGCAATCATGTTTCCTTAAAAAAAGCAATCACGAGCGCATATATAAACGTGTGCTCACCCATCATATAAATACACATACACACACCTACCCTAAGAGAAAAAATATTTGTCTCCAAAAAAAGGAAAAAGTATGTGCTTAGTATTTGCTAGAAAAAACATATACACATATCATCGAAAATGCCGCATAGAACCACATTATATCTTTTTAATTATGTCATTCTTATCTATATAATGTTAATAATTAGGACAAATAATTTTGACAATATAGATTATTCCATCGTATATTACCCATGAACATACATAGGTAAATCAGATGTATAATAAAAGAAAAAAACAAAACAAAAAATATATTAGTTTATATGTTTGCGAACGATGGTGGTGAGAGATCAGATTATATATAACCGGGACAATTCGTACCGTTCTTATTGTTTAAGGGTGTAATTCAGACTTTTTCCTTAAAAGTCTTCCACATAAGGATTTATAATAAAAAAATTAATCAACACTAAACTTCCTACAAACGCTCCTTAGCCTCCACATGGCATCCTATAAATGCTCCTAAGCCGCCACGTGGCATCCTATAAATTAGAGAAATTCTTAAAAGGACACAACGTATAACTGTTGATTTTTATTAAATTTTGTGGACCATTATTTGTAACCATTAGATTTATTAGAAAAAAACATATCCTTATCCCTAGGCCCACCTTGGCCTGTTTGGCAATTGCATGTACGTACGTACTTACGTCTGCTCAACCCCCCCCCCCCCCCAATTCTTTCACCCCTTTTTTCACCTATTTTTTCTCCTCTTTTCATTCTTTTAGAAAAGCAAAAATTGTATGCCAAACAATTAAGCAAATGCAGCATCTAAATTATAATGCTAATATTTGATCTGCTGATGTCTTTAGATATTTTACATTTTAAAACTCATGTCCTCTTTAATTCAATTGTAAAGAGAGAAATATCACATTAATTGGGGCTACATTTTCTGACTTTTGCGTGTCATTTAAGCAATTTTAAAACTATAAAAATTAATGATATATATTTTTTTCATCGTATATAACTTGATAATAATTAAATTATATCTAATAAAAGTAAAATGAACAGATCTATGAGTAATATTAAAAAAATAGCCACCACATTGTAACACAGTAAAAAGTACGCATCTTATAAATGCTTCTAAGATATTATGTCGTTCTCTTAAATCGGAGAAAATACACTCTTAAGATATTATGTCGTTCTCTTAAATAAGAGAAAATCGTAAAAATTCTGACAAGAAACAAAACATTCAACCATCAGCTTCGACTTAAACATCTGACACATAATTTTAGTTTGTTAGATTAATCATTTAAAAAAAGAACATCTGAAATCTCCCTTCCTCCCGGCTCGCGTACAGCGTGCGCCATTATTTTCTCTCTATTTTTTATCTCCTTATCAACTGAAATTAAAATTATCTATATGTAAAAAAGACACAAATGGACCTCCATCTCTTACTTATATCCTGTCAGGCGTCTAACGACTCTCTACTAACTTAATTAATTTCTCTTAACATGCCTATGAGGGCTATGTACATACAAATTGACCTTGATACTTTTAAAACGATCTTATTAGGAGATAAATAAATATTCATAAGAAAGATGATCATAGCATCCCAATTACACATATGATCTATGAAGTCACTAATCATAATAGGTATTCATCTAGCAATATAGACAATAGGTTAAAAATAAATGTGTGGCCAGTTGAACATCATACCAATAAGCATGTGGGTTGCACCTAGGAAACTTAACAGTGAAACAACCTCGAGGCAACCTTTACAATTAGAAATTGAGCAAATGTTGCTAGATTTAAAACCCACTGTAAATAGAAAAATTCAAACATTTTACGAGTTCTGTTTGAATGAAAAAATATATAAAAAGTAAAATACAATCAATCAAAAAATTGATATTATTGGATTTTTTTGGTTGTAAGATATCCTACTGGGGAGTTAAATATCCTGAATTTTCTTATAGGAACCACCTCCTTTGTTTCGATACAATATTTTCTCATCAATTCAAAAACGCATGTTCTCGAGTAATTTTTTTTTAGAATTTAAATGTTACAAGGGTAATTATAAGAAAATAATCAGGGCTCAAATCACACAAAATACATTTAACTTTATAATATAATAAAAAATATTTTAATAAAAAACACTCACACATAAATATTCATAATAAAATTTCACTCATTATATAAGAAGGTGCCCGCGCATGTGCGTGGGCTATCTTTCTAGTTGAAACAAAAGTTGTTCAACCTAGCTAGGGTCAGGGATCACCGGTGTCGTCGTATTCGCCATCGGTCGGGGGGCTGTATTCCGTACGCTTCACCCTGCAAACCACGTTGCCACTGTTACTGTCCTTGTCGACGCCGGCGCCTTGGATTTGTCCATTACTCAGCGCCATCAATCCAGTCACTGCGTCTTGAGCGGCAAGTTCGTTGGCTGCTCGCCGGCGACAGATGAACTGCAAGACATGCATGTCTTTCACATTGATCTACTTATGTCTTTCGGTGGGAGGCAACAGGTGCCCATGCATACGTTTAGCTAATTACCATTGATCAGCTGCTATATACATTGTGTTCATACGATTTTATCAGGATAATGGAATTCAACGGTCTCCCAGGAGTCGAGCAGATAGCAGCAGCAGCCTCCGGGGAGGACAACAACCTTCGGCCTCCCAAATTGGAAGCTGCCAATGGCAGCGTCCTCTGGAATCGACCCGGGCGGTCGTGAGGGCCTCCCGGGGGCGGGCGTCTGCTACAGCCTCCCGATGTTGAGGCAAACGGTGGAAGGAGGCAACGGCGGCGGCGACAACCTACCCTAGCGCCGCCATAATTTTTCTTCCTTTTTTTTCTTTCGCTCGGTTCGTTGCATTTGAAGTGGCTACACCGGTCTGGACGTCGTTTGGATTAGCGTCCATCCGCGGACGCGGTTTACAGGAGCGTCCTGATGCGGAAGCTATTTAGAATAGCGTCCTTCTTATTTTGGTAAATACTCACAAGGAATTACTAATTATTTAATTTAAACATTATTAATTATTATAAATAAAAAATTCGGTCAATGGCTCGTGATAATTTGTATTGTGTATCTCATTTAAAATTACTACAAAAGCTTGCAAGTTTATGGTTTTTCTAATCGAGATAAAGCTGTTGGGTTTAGTCCCACATCGATAATTGATGATGTGTGAGTACGACTTAAAAGGTGAGAGCGGTCCTTACCCATCAGACTAGTCTTTTTGGTTGTGTAGGCTCAAGACCTAAAGTTGTGGCTCCAGTTAGGTCTGTGTAGTAGAGCAGGCCCAATGTGACCTGGGTGGGCTGGGCTGCGCACTCTAACAAAAGCACTGCAACAGAAAGCTAATATTTTTTTACATTTTAGTTATTTTGAAAAACTTATTTTATAAATAAACCCTTGGAAAAACTTATTCTAAAAATGATCCTTTTTTACAACAGAAAGACTGGCGCCATCGTCTAACATGGTGGCGCCAACACCTTTGGCACCGTCCTCGCGCCACCGTGGCACTGCGTTGGTGAGCCAAGCTGACGTGGCAGGAGTGGGGCGCCAGTGACATTGGCGCCGTGATTTAATGGTGACACTATTACTATTACCTTTAAGTAGTATAGACATGTATTGTGTCTTTTTATCACTAGCGAGAGACTATATATGGTTACTAATTGTGAGGTACTTTAGTAGCTAGGGGCGGAGCCACCGCAAGCCAGGTAGCCGCCTGGGCTCGCCACTATACACCATTGAAATTTTATTTTTTAAATAAAGTTATAAAATTATAGCGAATATTAGGTATATTTAAGTTTGTCTATGTTTGAAAAGTTTTCTAGCTCCGCCATTGCTAATAGCAATGCATAAAGCGGGATGATGATCCACCTATACGAGTGAAAAAGCGCGGTGGCTTTGCTACACGGGCCCGAATGGTTTGGGTGGGATGGATTAGATTGCGGCGGTTGGTCTGGCCTGTCACAGTGTCACCATTGAAGGCCTATCACGAGGAGTAAATTGCTCGTAGGAAAAAGTACACCGAAGATCCCTGAACTTGTCATCGAGTTAAAAAAATATTCTCAATTCACAAAACCAGATATCCAGCGTCTCTTAACTAATCAAAACCGGTTACAATAGCTCCTAGGGCATTATTGCACACGGTTTTATCCTATGTGGCAGCTGACTCAGCGTGGGACCATGTGGGTCCCATATGTCAGCCTCTCTTTTTTTTCTTCCCATCGGCAGCAGCACGCGCACGTCCGACGCAACGCCATGGGTAAGGTAAGCGCCCGCGCCGGCGGACTTGTCATCGACGCTCCGGCGGTGCAAACGCACGCGCCCAACTCCACCCAAGTCGTCGGCTTCCTCACGCTCGCCGTCTCCGGCGCCGTCCTCCTCCTCCCGACCGGGCTCTGCCCATCGTGCTGCTCGCAGCCCCATCTAGATGCATGTCGCCATCGCCGTCGCAGACGAGGCAGCAACACCCTTCCATGGTCAGAAAAGAAACACTGAAGACATCATTGCCAGGGCCATCATCTGCTTCAACGATCGATATGTAAGCACATCATTGATAGTTCGTAATCAAACTTGAGCAGTAATTGAAACAATTTCAGCCAAAAAAGAAAGAAAAAAGAGTTCAAGTAGAAAATAGACTCTGTTTTTGACGTTCTGCAATCTTGGATGTGTGTGTTCTTGCATTGGTGGCCGGGTAAAGATCTACAGCGGGTGCCAGGGGCAGTACAGGCTTGTCCGGAGGGCGCGCTAGGTGTGCGGTGTGCCATCGGAGATTCGGAGGCGGCGGAGGCGTTCTGCGGCGGGCCGTGCCAGGCGGAGATGAACTTGGTGCTCTACATCGACGGGCAACGGGCGTGCGCGGCTGGTGGGGGAGGAGCTTGGCGCCGACGAGGTCGACGGGGATGTCGCGGGTGGGGATGCCAGCCTCTCCTCCTCCGCCGCCGAGGACGTCGCCCTCCGCTCTTGCTTCCCTAAGTTCCGTCGCCACAAGCTCTACCCCTTTCACCTTCACCGTTCGCCGCGGGCGTGGGCGGCGGCAGCGGGGATGAGCCGGCCGCCCATCTTCGCCTGCTGCGCCCAGCTCCTCTCCCCCGCTGTCGGTCGCCACGCACCCCGTCGCAGCCGGCGCCACCTTGCACTTGTGCCTCCTCCCATCCTGCTGCCGCTGGCCGTGGTGGCGACGAGGCGGCCCCCCGGCGGCGGCGAAGAGGATGTCCCGGCGGCTTGCTTGTCCCGCCTCGTCCCCTCCCTCCTCGCGACGCACCCGACTGCGTTGCCCGTCGCCGCCATCACCGGCGCTGCGTCGCAGCCGTCACCGCCGCCGCGTTGCCCGTCTTCGGCCGCCGACGCCCTCCTCCTCTCCCGCCCCGCTGACCGCCGGCTGCGCTCAGCTCCTCCCCCACCGGCCGCGCCAACCTCACCATGCCCAACCTCTCCGTCCCCGCCGCCCGCGCACGCCCGTCGCCCGTGGAAAGGGGAGGAGAGAGGAAGGAAGAAGAGGCTTACATGTAGGACCCACGCTGAGTCAGCTGCCACGTAGAACAAAATCAGGTGCAATACTGTCATAGGACCTATTGTGACCGGTTTTGATTAGTTAAGAGACGTCAGATATCTGGTTTTGCGGTTTGAGGAAGTTTTTTTAACTTGATGGCAAGTTCAGTGATCTTCATTGTACTTTTTCCTTGCTCGTATATGGCTGGACTGGCTGGTACGATGATGGGCCAGCCAATGGCACCGACCATACTGCCGCTTGGAGTGGCAGGCTTAATGTGGCAATCAATACTCGGAAAAGTTCATCTAGGTCCCTTAACTTGTCAACGAATCCGATTTTTATCTTTTAACAGAAAAATCAGATACAACATGTCCCTCAACTATCAAAATCGGTGCAAAGAAGGTCCCTTGGCGGTTTTGGCTGACGTGGCGCCTATGTGGCTAGATTGACTCGGTCTTCATCTAACGTGATGTTTACGTGGCAATTTGATCTGGAAAAATAATAAAACCCGTGGGACCCACGTGTCAGTTTAGCCCACATGTCATCCCCAATCCCCTCATTTTCTTCCTCTCTCTCCCCTCATCCTCGCTCCTCTCTCTTTCCTCTCCCCTCTCCGGCCACGTTAGGATCTACGGAGGCCAGGTGCGCGGAGGCGAGGCGCACCGAGGCGGTTGGGCCCAGGTGGACAGTGAGCGCTGCAATGACGGTGCCCGGAGCGAGGCTGCTGCCGCCGTCGAGGCAGAGAGGGCGCCAGCGGGAGGAGATCGCGGCGGCGGCAGGAGAGGCCATGATCGTCTTCGTGGTCACCTTTCTCCATTGTTTTTCCATTTCTCGTTACTTGGTTGTTTAATTTGTTTGTTTGCTTTAGCTCTGCTCCCCGCCATTAATTGCTCCTGCTGCTTGCTACTAGCGAGACAACGAAGAAATTAGAGGATTTAGGTTTGAATTTCAAATCGACGGGATTTGAAAAAAATCGGTGTGTCTGTTTTGACTGCTCGTGGTTGGTTTCTTGTTTAGCTGGATTTGGTGCAAAAGCGGAGATATTTTTCTTACTACTTTTTAGCCTCCTTTTGGTTAGTCTTTGTTTGATCCAAGAAGAAAATCAAGAAATCGCCATAGAGGCCGGTCGCTGGTGCACAAGGTGTTGTCCATGGCGACGTCGTCGTCTAGGAAGGTGAAGCCAGTGACGAGTAGCGGCAAGGGCGGCGCGGCGCGGCGGCGGCGGCGGAGGGGGTGGATGACAGGAAGGTCGACATCCTGTCATTCGATGTGGCCAACGCCATGTCGCGCGCCGCCAACTTGTATCCGCTCGCTGTCGGACACCGAGGCGGCGCGGCTGCTCACCTGCTCTGCCTCGGCTCCCAGGCCGTGCGTGCGCTCGTGCCAGGCGACGACTCGTGGCTCCTGGCGCTCACGCTCGCCGAGAAGCTCGACACGCTCAACCGTGTCGCAGAAGTGGCGACACGCCTCGGCAGGCGGTGCATGCTCCAGGCGCTCCTCGGGTTCGACCACGTCTACGCCAACCTCCTCGCCGGCTGCTCCGACGCCGTCGCGATCTCCTCCCGCTGACGCCCTCTCCGCCTCGACGGCGGTGGCGGCCTCGCTCCGGGCGCCGTCAGCTTGGAGCTCGCCACCCACCCGGGATTGAGGATGACATGGGGGCCACGTCCTCTCCGCCTCGACGGCGGTGGCGGCCTCGCTCCGGGCGCCGTCAGCTTGGAGCTCGCCACCCACCCGGGATTGAGGATGACATGGGGGCCACGTCCTCTCCGCCTCGACGGCGGTGGCGGCCTCGCTCCGGGCGCCGTCAGCTTGGAGCTCGCCGCCCACCCGGGATTGAGGATGACATGGGGGCCACGTGGGTCCCACCATTTTATTATTATCATTTGTGTGAAACTGACATGTGGGTCCCACGGGTTTTATTATTTTTCTGGATCAATTTACCACGTAAGCACCACGTCAGATCAAGACCGAGTCAAACTAGCCACATACGCGCCACGTCAACCAAAACCGCCATCAAAACCGCCGAGGGATCTCTTTGCACCGGTTTTAATAGTTGAGAGACCTATTATATCTGGTTTTTCGGTTGAAGGATGAAAATCGGATTCGTCGACAAGTTAAAGGACCTTAGATGAACTTATTCCATCAATACTCTCATCGCGTACGTACGTTCGTCACATTAGTGGGCCTCGGCCCATGTTGCGATTGAACCTCTTGTCCAGAAGGGGCTATACTAGAGCCTGTACGCGAATTGCCACTGTACGCAGTAAAAGCATGTGAAAGAGGAGTAAACAGAGCTTGGGAGTACACTGTAAACGAACTTGTGCTGGAGTAGTTAGCTTGGTGCTCAACTTGTGGAATGAAATGTTCCACACAACACAAAACTAGTGAGAACTGACATGGCACATGCCAACAGCGCGAGTTACTCTATGTCTCCATCTGCCTCATAATATAGTAATCTAGAACCGAATAAAATATTTTATAGTACAACAAATTTGGGCAGGAGGGTATATGATTCATTGTACTATAAAAGAAAAAAGTATGAATTACCCTCCCCCTGAACTTTGTGGTTGGCCGAATTACCTCCTAAACCCTAAAACCAGATAGCATTCACCTTGAACTTTCAACATCAGACGAATTACCCCCTCAACCCAATCCAAAGTGGTTTTATCCGACATGGCGTATGTGTGGTAACCCAGTCAACATTTTCTTTTTTTTAAAAAAAATAGTGGGGCCCACCTGTCATAGTCTCTCACCTCCTCTTTCTCCTCTTCCCCTTTCCCCTCCCCCCCCTCTCTCTCTATGGCGTTGCCAAGCGCAGGAGGTCGGTGCGCACGACGGCGCGCGGGGACGGACGGTAGGCGGCGACGTCGGAACGAAGGCGGGACATCGGCTGCCACAACCGCAGCCAAGGTTAAGGCGGAAAAGGCCGGAAGGGAGTGGGCGGCGTGAAGGTGGTGGTGGTGTGGGTGACGCGCGCCTCGCCTGAGCCTGCCTCGCGCTGCTGATGAGACCGTGTTGGTGGCGGGGGGATCCCCGTGTGGTCGTGGACGAGCGCGACTAATTCCCCCTCCCAGCCGCACCCATGGCTATCGATTTGGACCTAGTCGGCGACGGGGACCTCTTCCCCTTACCCGACGACTTGGACTTAATTAGTTGGCGAGGACGACTGCTTGGCCTTCACCGGCGAAGGCGGCTTCTCTCCTGCCGCCTGCTTCGGCTTTCCCCATCGCGCCATCCGCCTTCACGGCAGGCTGCAGATGCGGTTGCCGACATCAACCCGGCCACGCTGCAGCGGCGTCGGGAAGAGGACGTGGAGGAGGAGTTGAGGCAGAAGCGGGAGGAGGCGGCTGCGGAGGAGGAGGCTGTTCTCGCGTCTGCCGCAGCACCTCGCCCTCCCAGCCACGTCCCCTCCATGCCACCCACCACCTAGCTCCGCGCCTTCGGCTCCTGCATCTGCGTCTCGCGCCACCCCACGCGCCCGCCGCAACGCCCTCCCAGCCGCACCCCTTCCACGCCTCCCACAACCCAGCTCCGGCTTTTGGTTCCTGCATCTCGCCTTGCGCTGCCGTCCACATGCACCGCTGTGCGCGCCTTGTGCCCGTGCGCGCGCGCGAGAGAGAGATAGATAGATAGATAGATAGATTAGGAAGAGGGTTAGAGGAGGGATGACAGGTGGGTCCCACTATTTTAAAAAAGAAAATGCTGACTAGATTGCCACGTGTACGCCACGCAAGATAAAACCGCTTTGATTGGATCGAGGGGGGCAATTCGTCCGGTATTATATTGAAAGTTTAGGGTAAGCAATGTCTGGTTTTCGGGTTCAATGGGTAATTCGAGCGAACGCGATATATTAGTGGGTAATTCATAATTTTTCCTACTATAAAATATTCTATCTCTAGATTCCTGTATTATGGGACAAATGGAGTACGATTGAGCTACTAGCCTACTAGTATCAACATGTATTGGAGCCCGTACCTGAGGCAACACATCAACATGTTGAATCCCTACAAATCCCAGTGTCCCGTTGATGATTCTATAATCTGCAAGTCATCCAAAAATCCTGAATTCCTGATTACCTGTGTCTCACCATTTTGGCCTCAGCGATTCCATAACAGATTGAAATCCGGTCTAACCAACCACTATAAATATGAGTACTTGGATCCCAAGCCTTATAACTAAGGAATATAAAAAAAATAGAAAAAAAGCTAGAAGACTAATAAGAAAGAAAATCAGAAAACTTCACTAGAAAGAGAAAAATTAGAAGACTAAGCTTTAAATCTTCTTCTACGCACTTGCTTCAACCTTGAACTATCCTTATGTAGCAAGAATCAGTAATAACATCGATGTAAGAATCATCCTGCTAGAAATTAGCTCATCTTCACTAATATTTTTATCAGTTTTAATTTAGTGGATATCATGCTTATTTTCCCCTGTAGAATGGATTAATTTAACCTGTAGGTTTTAATATTTATTTCCGATTGTAGTTATTTATGTTTAGCATGAACTATTTATTAATATTTCAACTTATATTCCAGTTATAGCATTTATATTTTTTTGGAAAAAGTCTAAATACCCCCTAAACTTTAAATTAAAGTCCATTTAGCCCCGTGAACTTTGAAACCGGATATCCAACCTCCTGAACTTTGCAATACTATTCATATTATCTCCTAAGGTGGTTTGTGATAGTGGTTTTGCGTATTTGGGATCTTAAACAAGCGACTTTAAAGAACTAATACAATATTTTTACGCATCATCAATTGTAGGTTGTAAATTTATGCTGTACAGTGATATCATACAACTTGTACTTTTCTTGTAAGTGAAAGCAAACAAGATGCAAAAAGAAATATTTAAGTGAAAACTTTAACATATATATTCAATGCTTATGTCACATGATCAAAGCTAAGCTAATGTATATACAAATTAAATAAAATCCATTTTGTAAAATCACATTAGGAGGTTGTGTGAATGTATTCTAAAGTTTAGGGGATTGAATGTTTGGTTTCAAACTTTACAATGCTGATAGACTTTCAATCAAAATTTTAGGGTTCTAATTTTTTTTGCATGCGATATATAATTACTAGTTTTATATGTACTCTCTTTTATTTTTTTTCCTAGTTGGATTCTTTGGTTTATCTTGTCTGTAGTAACTAGATGAAACCCCGCGTGTTGCTGTGGGAGTTTGGTATGATAATAAGAAATAGAAATAATGTGTAAGATAGCTAGACGATAGAAACGTACATAAGTTGATGTGGTTTATCATAATTTAAATAGTATATAGAATAATGACCCAAATTTAAAAGTAATATGATGTGGCTTTATGAGAGAAGAAAATAAGGGAGATAATTCCAACCATAGATTGATCATTTGAGGGCTAGAAACAATTGAGGTGATATGGCTTAATGAGAGAAGAGAGAAATAACATTAACTAAGTGCGAATGAATTATATAGGTATATAGATATTATACAAAATGAAAATATTTTGAGAATTATGTGGAATGATGATTTAACATGCTTGGATTTTTTAAAGCTCTTAAATTTAAGTGAGGATGAATTATATAGGTATATAGGATATTATAAAAAATGATGCACAGATATATTGAAATATTATGTGAATTATGTGGGATGATAATTTAATTAACATGCTTGCATTTTAAAGCTCTAAAACTTAATAGATTAGCATGCTTGCATGAGATTTGAGATGTAGAAAATGTTAGTGGATGATGTGGCATATTTGTATGTTAAGCTTTAGGATGTAGTGAGCCTTAACTTTATAGAAAGATAGGATTTGAACCCACATTTTAATTAATAATTCATATTTCTTTTTTTTCGGATTAATTAGAGAATTTTTAGGTCACGAGAGCGAGCACAATGGCTTCCTTTTATGTCACTAGTATAATACCTTCTGCTTTCAAATGGTATCATTCATAAAGCAACGAATAACTAGAGTACACGAGGGCTATATATATGGAAAACATATAAGAACTATAACAGTATAAAAGTCATATTTAGAGCATGTAGAGAAACAATAAAATAGTTGTACGTAGACACCGCTAAACTTCACTAAGTAAAGGGAAGAGAAAAGTAAAGGGAAGAGAATAGGAGAGGAAAGAGGAGCACCGGTCTGTGAGAGGGGATGACTCGGGTACAATTCACTACTCCCTCCGTCTTTTTTTAATAACTTTTTTTAATAAGATAAGTGGTCAAACAGTGCAAGTAAAAACTCAAAATCTCTTATATTATAGGACGGGGGGAGTAGTTTTTACGAGAGTAGCTTGTATTTATCTCATTATATGGCGGAAAAGACACACTATAATAGACGGTTGACTGATATGAACACGAAACAATCATTCCATGAAAAATGATTTTATCAATCGAGTAGGGTAGAGACAATTACAACCTCAAATTGGTGTACGTTCTTGCTTAAAAAAATGCTCATACGTGCAAGCGAACAAAATCTCGAGTATAAAATTAATTATAGGTCGCGATCCTAGCTACCAGTACAAGTACTCCACTCTCAATCAGCCTTTTCTTAATAGATTAGCTCTTAGGATCGTACATCACGTAGAAGCCAAAAAGGCTCTTATCTTTTCGTTCCATCTATCCCCATTCTGCCATCTTCATACACACTTAATTTGTCAGCTACTCCAGCTCCAACGATTGGGACCTGCCCCGGCCGGTGGGCTCTCCGCAGCCAGATATCTCCAAACACCACGCTGCCAACAGTCATGAAGAGTGACAAGACACTCATAATCATTTATGGAGCACTTCCCCCTTCCCTATTAAAAAAACAATATAGAAAAGAATGTGACCCCTCCTAAATTCGTTGTATGGTCACATCCTCACATCCCCATCTAATTTTGTTTTTTTTTTAGGAAGGGAGTACTTAGCATATTAGCATGGGCATGAGGGTATCACGAGTTTAACGTGTGGGAGCGTACTATTGCCAAAGGTATTTGGAGAAAAAGGGGACAATGATATGCAGGAAAAGGGATTGATTAGTTCGACAGTGTGCGTGTACCGCAGGACTATGAACGATGGATCTGAAATTATATTATTCCTTCTGCGTACATTAAGTCCTACTCTTTCTTTTTAAATATATGACGCTAACTTTTTAACACATCGTTGTGACAATTTACCTTTTTAAAACTAATGTAAATATAAGAAAATATAAACCATGCATTCTTAAGATATCTTTAGCAATAAACATTTACAATTAAATAAATGATAGATAGTTTTAATAAGACGAGTCCAGTCATAATGTCTAAAAATTGATAATATGATAAATATATATATTTATGTAAAACAGAGTTAATACCTCCAATCACAAATATACATGGTTATTCAAGGAGCGGACATAATGTTTCCACGTTTATGAAGTGGCATAATGTTTAAGGCTTCTTACGAACACATGATATTTGGAAGAAATTTCTTGTGGGCTCTTTTGGAGTCCTTTGAAATTTCTATAAAACGACCTTAAAAATTACTGGAATTTTATAGGATATTTAACATGAGATCAAACCTTTTTGAACAATTCCTTTTGTCACTCTCACTCCAAATTCATGTACTATTTCCATGAAGCATCTAAACAACGTGATTGAGCAATTCCTATTTTTTTACACTCCTTTTTTAGATAATGGAAATAACTCCGGCCTTTACTCAAAAAGAGCTACAACCACTTATTACACAGACTTGCTTAACAGCGATCACACACCACAGAGTTCACAAGACACACTTTGAATTCAGCAATACTCAAATACAAACTAATAGGCACCAACACAAGATAAATAAATCACAATTATTGAATCATATTTGTGAATCTCCACCCGAAGTTGGCGAAAATATGCATGACCGCTGAAATCGAAGTAGCATGTTTTTTCCCCAACCCTATAGGAATTAAAAACACAACCACCAGAAAGAGAAGCCCTTTAATTGCCCCATTGGAAAAATTAAACCAAATGAAAGTTTACAAGAGGTTAATCTCTTGCTCATTTCCCCTATGAAATTGACTATAGGAATGAGATCTTTTGAAAAAAAAGATTATATCTTCTTCCTATGAAGAATCAAATGGGTCCATGGAAAAAATTCCAAAGGAAATGAACAATCCTCTAAAAATCTTTTGCCTATCCTTCATTTCAATGTTCCTTATAATTTTTTTTGCGGGGAATGTTCCTTATAATTGTTGGTGGAAGAAGGATTTTTTAATTTTTTTAATTAGTTAGACAATTATTTGTATATGTCTACAGTAGGACTATTGCCGATGGGTTTGATATGAGCCTGTCAACATGTCCCTGCTAAGCTTAAGACTCATATATGTACCGGTTGTAAATAAGAATTGGCCATATATATGTTCCCCTATGTGTGTCAGTTGTAAACAATAATCATGGTTTATCAGTGATGCTCTTATGGTGCCGGCTGCGAATATGACATCTACGGTGCATGAGGTTTGTAAACTGGCAGCGTAGACATGCTTTCCTGTGTTGGTGATACTGTTTTCTCTGCATATTTGTGTTAATAAATGTAACTTCCTATATTTATGAAGTGACAGATAATGTTTATATATATATATATATTACCTTGTTAAAGAAAAAAAAACATATATTGAGATAGCATGCATATACTTACAAAATGAAAGCACCTAGGTTTTTAAAATCCATCCATTTGTAGATCTAGCTAGTATGAGTGTGCATGTGCCAACAGCCTTCCTACTAGTCCCTACGCATACGCGGATACGCCCATATATACGGCCCATACCCAATCGTCCTTCTCTCTCTGAGTCGCGCGAGCTAGCATTTAATGGCTTGCCCTGGACCCTGATGGTGGCAGGGTAGCTAGCTCACTCGACTTGCTTCGTTAACTATCCAATCCTCCGTTAACTGCTCGCTGAATTGGATAGCAGACTACGGCGACTGCCACACAGGGTCTCTCTCTCTCCAGTCTCCAGCTCGGGCGCCGGTGGTGTCGTTGCCGCCGCCCGTGTAGATAACGGACGGGACGAAGATGACGCCGCTGCGGAGGGCGGCGACGGCGGTGCTGGTGGTGGTCCTCGCCGTCGTCGTGGCGGCGGCGGCGGCGGCGAAGCCGAGGAGGATACTGGTGGACACGGACATGGACACCGACGACCTCTTCGCGCTGCTCTACCTCCTCAAGCAGAACCGCTCCGAGTTCGAGCTCAAGGTTAGTGTGGTGATGCTGCAGCCACGTACGTCTCAGCACGTATCGTGTATAGCTTCTTAATTTCTCTTGCATGCATGGTTGATGACTTGATTGGTGGTAGTAGTAGTAGTAATGGTTTTGCTTACCTTCTTGCATTTCTCTGCAAGTCCGCATTCCTGCCTAACTAGGATTATCGTCATGTGGATCATATATATCCAAGCAAAGAAAATATAGGAGATAATACGTTGGTTAGGCATTGCCTTTGATCGTTCCTTGCAGTGACAACTAATATATTGCTGCTTTTGATTGGAGCTCCATACTCTTGAAAGAAACCAAAAATTGCTGTTTCCATGAATGAAGCACATGCAGCTAGCTAGCTAATACTGGCAAACCTCATAACTGTTCTTCATTTCTACTATTGCTCTTCTTTCTTTTCTTTTTTTTTGTCGAATGCGTATATAATAGCCATACAGTACGTACTCGTGAGCGATCCATATTAACATCTTCGGTCCTATCATAGTTCAGTCGATGTCTATGGGCGACAAAACATTTCCAAACAAAACGGTGCATGTCACGACTAACCATGTACTGCAGCAGCAGACTAGTAGAGCCGACAGTTGGACCTGACAAGGAAAAGGATCCCATGCATCCACATGTACGGTTTACCAAGTCCCTTTAATTTATCCTCTTGTTTTGTGTTCAATTTTGGATTTTGAGTAACTCGTAGTGGCTTAACATAAACATAAACAAAGAGTATAAACATTGGTTTAGACGATTGCTATATGTATAAACATTTTTATGCAATATTTATATAATATACAAACAACTCTTATAAATTGTTTGCTTATTCATTTACAACAAATTCATATAATTACTGGTATAATTATATATATGGAAATCTATACTCTTTTAAAAGACACTATTTTTTTTTTTGAAAAGAAGGCAAGAAATTTGCCTTATATATTGATAGAGAAGGGATTTAAAAGACACTATTGGTGGCAGTGAATTTACCATCTACACCATTTGTTTTGTAGTTTTTTATAAGTTAGTATGATATTTTCTGATATTTAACATAGTTTAGTATTTGTTTTAAACAAGTTAATACCATATATTTAAATAAATAAACAAGTGATACTAATATATTTAATAAAAATATATTTTCAATGATATTATTATAATATATATAATTTTTTATCCATAGTAAAGCATAAGTATTTTGCTAGTATGGTGTAAAATTGCCTATTAAACCGTGTGCTGGGATCAACAAAGGACATTCATATTAATTCTCCTTACATCCTCCGTCCCACCAAATATCCTAGCATCATCGCGTAGATGCCACCAATATTGTTCATGCCTTTTAACTGTATAAATAACATAACATATAAATCCTATACAACATTTCCTTATTTTGTGTACTTAACAGCTCGTTCCTAACACTCAAAACTACCCATGAAGTCGACCCAAACGTATATATCTTGGACTTGTGAAATGGCTGATCGTACGTATCTTGGACTTTTGGTTTTTAATGAATGAGAAATCGTCTCTCTCTCTATATATATACCTTCCCGCCTTCCCGGAAGCAAACTTTCCCGACCTCGTGTTGTGTACTATACTAGCTATATGCATATTTTTCTCTCCAAATAATTCAACTTGATCCTGACTCGTACTCAAATTGCCCATTAATATTTTGCTTTAGAATACAAGCAAGCTAGCAAATTGGTCAAACTTGTAGAAGTTCTGTCATTGCATATATATATATATATATATATATATACATCGATCACGTTGATCGATCATCTCTCCGCGTGCGCCACGAACTTGTATTCGAGCATATGTAAATTAATTAAGACGTACCCGAGATATTTTGGTTTTATTCATTTAATTTTAATCAAGTTTATACAACGATACAGTAATATTTTCAATATCAAACAAATATACTATAAAAATACACGTTCAACAGTTAATACAATGAAATAAATTTGGTATAAATGTTACTACATTATATTTTTCTATATGATGCATGCATGATTGGTTAGACTTAAATAAGTTTAACTTAATTAGCATAATACAAAAACATCTTACCTTCAAACAAAACGAGCAGAATCTGCTCCTAATTACATGCAAATTCAACTGCCCCCCCCCCCACCAAAAAAAAAAAATATATGAACAAGGCATTGCTGGTTGCATGGCAGTGTCATTACTCGAGCATAATTAAAGTACAGGAGTTAGCTATAGGCAAGATAGTGATGGAGCATCTTCCCTTTGACTATATGCTACCTGCACTTCACCACCACATTTCATGATTAAGCCATATATCTCCCAAAAGTGAACCGAGAGATTAGCTAACTCAATTTCAAAGAGTATTTCTTGCGGTTGGTCGGTTGGGAATTTGATGACGTGTGTATGTAAGCCAACATTTTTGTTGATTCCATTTTGTGCTAACTAAGAGGATGGGCGCCATCGAAACTTGTATTATTCTCTCTCTTTGTTTTTATCTCAAATAATAGATTACTTCCATAGCTAGTATATATCAATATGATATTTGTTATGATACGTCTATACCGTCACATATTTTTTTGCATAAAAAACGACACATATCGCGCGGAGAGATTGCTTGGCACATTACTTTTCTAAGAATAATATAATCGTATTAATCCACTAAGCTTTAAATCTTAATATACATGAATTTATTTAAGTGTAAGTGAACTTTAAACATAAATTTAGTGAGACCGGCGTCGTTGATTTTTCTATCTTTGAGCATGTGTTAGGGGTATATTTTACATACGTGTGAGTGTGGCGTTACATCTTTAGTGTTGAGCATTTATGTGTAATCGGAAAAAAAAAAGAGCGTGTAGAAGTCTTGTAGCAGTACATTGGATCCTTTACCGAGTGTTCACGCAGGCTAGATTATTCTTTTACAAGAAGATTCGTGATAAAACTTCACCACGATTTGTACCGATCAATGCATTGACCAGAATCCGTTAAGAATATTCAAGTACCCATTTGGCCATTTCTAAGGGGTACACCGTACACGTTGAAAATTGCTCTAACAAATCTATCCAAACTTGCTAAGTAAGCATAACTCAACTGGTTAGTTTTTTTATTAAATCAATCTATCTGGATTTAAGTCCTAGATTTGACACAGGGATTCGCATTTGCGGCTAATTATTCCTTCAGTGGTAGACGATGTACCCTTTAACAGTTATGTGTCTATGATAGTTATGTGTCCATGATGATTTCGTCAATTTCAAGATATACGGACGACTGAGTTTGTTTCAAAAAAATCTGCCCAATTTTTTTAAAATTTTTTTCTGCAAAACTCTGAACTCATTGTTCTTTTTTTAACTGAAAAAGATCGGGCAACTGACAGTTACACTAACGGGTTAAATTCTCAAGCTCAACTAGGGTAGCAACAAATTTAGGCCCATCAATAATTTTTCCTATCCGGATACTTTCAAGGTTTGGGCTGTTGGCCCATTAAATTTGTGAAGCGGATGAGGTCGCCGGTGGGATGGGGCGCCGGCGCCGCCACCACCACGGCCACACGACAATGCCACCGACGAGCGCCCGTGGACGGAGCGCGGCGTCGCGTCGACTCCGGCGGGATACGTGGTCGCGTGGCGATGCCGAGGGCAGCGGCCGGCCGGGGGAGCAAGTGTGGCGGCGACACCACGGCGGCGGCGGCGGCGGCGGCGGCAGGCGAATTCAAACTAGGTGGCGATGGCGCACTCCACCTATCACCGTGGATTCGGAGGAGGATCCCGTATAGGGGGATCTGCGCGAGCGGCTGGGACACTCGAGGCAACTGGCCTGAGTTCTCCGCGCTGCCGCGGGCTACCGGGGAATGTGCGGAATGGTGAGAAATCGAAGCAGCTTGTTTCTTCCGCGTTCGCATTAGCCACCCAAGGAGCAATTGGTAGCTATTGATCGGAAATTTGGAATCGATGATGATTTTACAGCGATTGTGTGTCAAGCTAAGGATTGATGTAGCCGCTCAGTTAAATAGTGATTTTACACCGACTGATTATGCAAATTTTCTTCTGACATTATCTATGGTAGTATTAGACAAGTTCTTTGTGGGTCTTTGCAAGAAATCGATGGTACATTACTCTTCTTGTAAACATGAGCAGGCGGTCACCATCGACGTGAATGCGTGGACCGATGCTGGTCATGCTGTGAATCATCTCTATGATATGCTATACATGATGGGCCGTGATGACATCCCAGTTGGTGTTGGTGGTGATGGTGGTATATCAGGCCATGGCACCATACACCCGAACGTTGGTGGTTATTTACCTCTGATTGATCAGGTACAATTTAGAATTCATCACTTTGTTATGATCTAGACCAAAATATGCAGTAGAATTGCCCAAATTTATGTCTGCTTTTTTAGGATCACTAATATACAAACGTTCAAATTTAGGGCATGACAACCTTTGGGCCCTGCCGGTATAGGCAGGCTATTCCACTTGAAGGCGGTGGGCGGTTGGACATCGACACAAACTCTGGCATAAGAAAAGGCTTCCTTCCACAGGTATGCTTCATTTTGTGCTCCTTCTTGTCGAATGCCGCAATTTTGGTGTTCAGGTAGGATAAGTGCACACTGCATCTCTCGCAAAGAAAGTGCACATAGTAGTTAAATCGTTGTTCCTAAAATTGGTCAGTTTTCGCACCACTGCACCACTACATAATTTTGTGCCAACATATCATTTTAAATTGAGGTACTTTAAGTTGATTGGAGTATCTAATATCCTTAGATCTAAAATCCTTTAGTCGGAGCAAATGTCAAACACGGCAATAAAATTTGGTCCTACGGTCTCTCCTTCTCATTTCCTTGTTAACTTAGCAGTTGTCTTGCTAACACAAAGTTGTTGGAACTTCAAAACTACCAGCAAGAACTCTGTATATTGACAATGTGCTCCTAGGACTGCTCTATGTTTCTTTTGTCTATTTCAAAGAGCTACACTGACTATTTGGATGGATTTTTCTATTATTCTTTAAGACTTCCAACAAAGTCATGTTGTAAACATTTCAGGCAGAAGGGCAGATATCAACAATATTGTATAAATGTCTCTAGAAACTGGTCATCTTTCACTTGGTCTCTAATTGGTTTGTAGTTTGAGGCAAGCTGACTAGTAAGAATTTATGGATGACAGTATGACACTAAAAAATCATTGCTGTTATCTGAACACTTGTATTTGCAGTATCAGTGAACTGGGTCTGGGGAATTCGGGGATGCCATTTGGCATTTTCAATATCAATCAATCGCTGAAGTGTGCTTTGATCTTTTCTGCAAGAATATTACTGGCTAATCTGGCTATTTTCGTTTTTATTACCAGCTCCAATGTACTCTTTTAATATGTAAAACAGGGTAACAGAAGATACATACCACTTTATCAGTCTACAGCACAGCAAGTGTTGATAGAGACAATATCAGCAGGCCCTACAACCGTCATGCTAATAGGGTCACATACGAACTTCGCCATTTTTCTTATGACACATCCACACCTGAAAAAAAACGTGGAGCACATATACATTATGGGTGGTGGAGTGAGATCGGAGAACCCTACAGGTTGCTGCCCAAAAAATTCTACCACATCTTGCACGCCACAGCAGTGTGGTGACCATGGTAACTTATTTACTAGCTACAGAACCAATCCGAATGCAGAATTCAACATGTTTGCAGATCCTTTTGCTGCATATCAGGTATATGGCCCAGATTTACATGTTAGGCTGTGCCACCGTTTTCTTTTGTTGAAATTTGGAAGTAGATTTTTGCAATGCCTTACTGATCTGATCTCTATCGTTAAATTTAAGGTCTTCAGTATCTCTTCTCCATAAGGAGTAAAGTCAGAAACTTACATTTCATCCCATCCTGTACTGCTTTTCTTAATTAATATGTACCTTAAGTTCCTCTGTTGGTTTTAAATTAATATGTACTCAATTAGTACATGCTGACATACTCGTTAACCTTGTTCTTCTTTTGTATCTAAGAGACTTGAACTCTTTTATTAGACTAGTATCATATAACAGCTATAGAAGACTTGGTTTCTAAAATGAAAACTTCCATCTATGATTCTTTTGTTGAAGAAAGAATTTTATGCTACATTTACTTATATCTAAACTCTTTTTTACTTCATCATTCTTAATATTTATCTAGCAGATTATCTATACTCCTTGAAAAGACTCCAATGGTGGTGGCAGTGAATCTGCCATCCCACCTACTCCCATTACAATTTTTACATATTACCCCTTGAACTTCTTAATATTACATAACAACTAAATTTGGATGGATAGCAACATATAAAATTAATAAATGTATAGCCACATATAAAATTATGTGGATAGCCACATTTTCCTATAGGGAAAATGTGGATAACATATTTCACGGAAAATATGATTTATTCATTTTAGAAATATGGTGATATTTTTCCTGTTATCTGTAGCAAAACACAGGCCTTTAGCTAGTATAATATAATTTATTCATTTCAGGTGTTCCATTCTGGCATTGCAATCACCCTTGTCCCTCTTGATGCAACTAATACAATTCCGGTCAATGAGGAGTTCTTTCATGCATTCCAACAACAACAAAGTACATATGAAGCACAATATTGTTTTGACTCTTTAAAAATGGCTCGAGACACATGGTTCAATGACGAATTCTATACAGTAAGTTATATGCTTATATCCTTAGATCTTATGTTTGGCACAATATGGGAACCTCTTCACTTTTACCTTATTATTATTTTTCTCTTCTGCTGACCTAATGCAGAGCTACTTTATGTGGGATTCCTTTACTTCTGGTGTAGCTCTATCCAGCATGCGCAATGACAATAATTGCCAATCTGAAAATGATTTCGCCGAGCTTAAATATATGAACATAACAGTAATAACATCAAATAAACCATATGGTATACACGATGGCTCAAACCCATTGTTCGATGATCATGTCATTCCCAAGTTTGGTCTTCAAAAGGGTGGAGTTCATAGCGGTCATGTTCAGACTGGAATTACAGATAGCTTCTGCCTTGCAAAGGAAAGTAAGAAAGGAAGATGCGAGGTATGACATTGCCAAATTGATCTTTATGGGAAAATTCCATTATTTTTTATTATATTATTACTGCTTCCATTTAACTTCATTAGCCTTCCTCTTATGCGTACATAACCAGTTATATCATGGAGTTGCATAGATTTTTTTTTTTAAAAGTAAACGTGAACTTAAGTTGTCATATGGATACATGTGTATATATATATATATATAGACACACACACACACACACACACACACACACACACACACACTAAAGGAATACATTAATTGGAGTTACTTCCATAGTTCCATGATGTTAGTGAAATAGTGCTTTGGACATAATCTGCTGTGCATGACATATTCCATTTTCTGACAAATTTAATTTTATCATAGGATGGATATACTAAGGAAGAGTCTGGTCCAGAAGCAGTTTGCGTTTGTGTTGCTACAAAGGCTAAAGTAAATGTAGATAAAAGTAGCCTGCTAGATAGGGAATTCTTTAAGAGCTTCCTCGAGGTAAGCTGTTCACTTGCAGCTCTCAAGGTTGAATATGAACTTCTTTTTGTATGATATCTAAGTTTTTTGGTCAAAATTTAATGTCTAACCTGTGCGAATCCAATCAGCTGGCTAGTTTCCAGCTAGTTGGATTCGTCATGCATAAAATGTAAACTGTAGCCATTATTGTTCTTTCTGTATTTGCTAATAGTTCTAAATGCTTGCAGAAATTTGGAAATTTTCATATTGAGTTGGGTTTTTTTGGGGGCATTGAATCGGCACCTAGGCACCTTAGTATTTCTGCTACTCCCTCCATCCCATAATATAAGGCGCCCACGCATTTCAAGATTCCACCTTCAAAACATTTTAACCAATATTTAGTATATTATGAATTAAATTTTACTTGCTAAAAATTATATCATTGAATTGACATTTGATTTACTTTCATATGGTTATAATTTTGTTGCTACAAACCTTATAGTATATGAGAAATTATAAGATAGATTAGTTTTGGAGATCGTGCCAAGTTTGACTATGCCTTATGTTATGGGATAGAGGGAGTATTTCATTATATATGAATAAATCATAAATTTCTTGCTTCCTCAATGATCCATTCAGAATGAGTTTTAAACCAGCACTTGGCACTTCAATATTACTGTTATTTTATTCTAGATGAGAAAATCATAAATTTTTATTCAATATGAAGTCTATGGGTGACAACTGCTACAATGCTGAATCTCTGCATGTGCGCATGCAATAGATTACCTTAGTTTACATGTTGTTTTTCTCCGAATGCTCAGTAGCATTTCATAGCTTAACTGATATTTAGTGATTAATGTTTTGTCACAAAAAAATACTCATGACGGACCTGATGCACTACTATGTAATGTTAGATATGAACAATCTGTGCCTCTTAGCATTTCACAGAAAACATTTACTCTATATTTTTCCCTATTCTTAAAAGACAGTAACAACTAGACTGTGTCCTGCAGACCCTAAATCTCCCTGAGAACACTGGTCTCTTCAACATAACGGCCCAGTTTCCATTTTACAGAGAGGTTCTATACAGGCCAGACTTCACAAACAAAAGTAGGGGGAAACCAGTCATTTTTGACATGGACATGAGTCCTGGAGATTTTATTTCACTTATATACCTTTTGAAGGTGCCTACAGAATTAATAGATTTAAAGGTATGTTTTTTGAAGGTGCAAATAGTGAAAACGGTTCTGCAAAGTGCACCTATGTTGAAAAAATCGTTTTAACTCCTTTATTTGTCTCTACATTACATTGTGATATAATGATTGTAGGGGATTTTGGTCAGTGGCAATGGTTGGGCCAATGTTGCAAGTATTGATATTGTTTATGACATTCTACATATGATGGGCCGTGATGATATTCCTGTTGGCCGTGGTAGCACTTCTGCATTAGGCACTGAAAGTCTTGGTTGCAAGTATGTCAGTGCTATTCCCCAAGGTAGTGGTGGGCTTCTTGATTCTGACACTCTCTATGGACTAGCTCGGTCATTGCCAAGAAGTCCTAGAAGGTATCCTTCCAGTGACCAAATGACAAATATACAATTCAATGTGCATGGTGTAAATATTTACACTTTTATGCTTTCATAACCAGGTATACTGCTGAAAATTCAGTAAAATATGGTGCTCCTAGAGATACTGATCATCCAGAACTTCGACAGCCGTTGGCTTTTGAAGTTTGGCAGTTTGTTAAACATCAACTTGATCCGAATGAGAAGATCACCATTCTTACCAATGGACCTCTTACAAATTTGGCCAACATTGTTCTATCTGACAGGAATGCAAGTTCTGTAATTAAGGTCTGGTCATGTTTGATATCTTTTGATTCTTACAATAACTTCAATTGTATGCATGCTAACTACAAAATTTCTCTCTCTGCAGAGTGTTTATGTTGTTGGAGGTCATATCAGAGATGACAGTAATACAAAGGGAAATGTGTTCACTGTACCATCAAATACTTATGCAGAGTTTAATATATTTCTTGATCCCCTAGCTGCCAAAACAGTACTAGATTCCACTCTGGATATCACACTAATTCCTCTTAGAGCCCAAAGAAAAGCTGCTTCCTTTCATGCGCTCCTTGAAGCTCTGAAGCATGCTGAGACTCCAGAATCACGTTTTGTTCATCACTTGTTAACGTTGCTGCATGACCTTCAACAGAAGCACCAGCTGTATCACCACATGGTAAACATTTGGTACATCTGCATTTCCTTCTATTTATTTGCTATAGCAAAAAAAAAAAAAGGGCCCATAAGAAAAGCCTGAGGTGCAGCACCTTTTTTTTTTCTCATCATGGCCTCTAGAGCGTCTTACTGAGCAACGATAGTCCAAATGAAAGGAAGATATTTTTCATCATTGCTCATGAGAAACTGCAATAAGCTTTGCTTTCTGCCTACATGAATCCTGACTGCTGACTTCTGACCATCCCATTTCCAGTTGGATAGTAACTCAGCCAATGACAGGATACAGAGCCCAAAATTATTGCTCAAACTACTATAGTTTTGTACTTGATACAGTGCTTAACTTTCTTTTGACGGGTAAATTGTGATTATCTTAGGATATGTTTCTGGGAGAACTCCTTGGCGCTGTTTCTTTGGTGGAAGGATCAAATATCAAGCAGTCATTACAACGGAAACCAATAAGCATTGTTGCTAACAGTACTACAAGCATTGATGGGCAGACTGTAGTTGACAACCAGAGTGCAAATTTGGTAAAAGTATTACTCGATTTCAATAGTGAAGAATATTATAAACGGGTGGCCAATTCTCTAGGCGACAAGGAACGGTCTGCCGTTATTAGTGGTTTTGCAGAACAGAGGGCGATCTGGAGCAACCCACCTGAGAATGGGGGGGTATGAAGACAATGATTACCTTTGTATGGTAGTACTGTTTGAAACAAAATGGCAGTTCACTTTTTTTACTAGGTTAGATTCTCTAGCTTATGAAAAGAGCATACCATGTTATTTGTTTCTTCATTATTAGCATAATAAGAAAATCCACATAGTTTGAACATGTAAATGCGCCTGTGCAATAGAATTATCTTCACATGATGGGTCTCATTTAATTTGATAGCACTTGTAAGAAGCTTTGTTTCATTTGCTCAACAGAACCATATTAGGTTTCTTTGATGGTGAATACATGTTCGTTCCGCAGTTCCATCACTTTGCTACTGCATTTTACTTGTCAACACGACGAAGGGCTTGTTTAGATTGTATCCAAAATAAAACTTACCAAATTTTGTTAATGCCAAAATTTTGGCAAGATGGCAATATTGTCAAAATTTTAGCATGATTTCTTATGTATTTACCAAATTTGGCAACAAACTAAACATAGACATTTTTTTGACAACTTTGCTAAAAAATAGTATGGTTGAAAATGGCATCAATCTGAACAGCCCCGAAGTTTCGAGGCTTTGACAAGAATTGAGATTGACCTCAATGGTTTCTGAAAAAAAGTAGCATGTCAAGATCATGGAGAAGCCAAGATAAAACACTATACTCTCAATTGGCCACTCATCTCAAGCCTAGTTGAGACATTGAACTGTTGTTACTGGGGAAGAGTATAATATATTTTTTTGTACTACATTTGGTGCTTTTCTATGTTATCTTTCCACAAACGTTCTCATTCTCAGTGGAAAGGAGAGAAACCAAAACAGTTGGTAAAGCTATCACTTGTCGGAGTTCTCGACGGCTGAAATGTGACGAGGAATCCATAGGGTCAAGCAACTACTGCAGAACATCAGACAGGACACGGTATCATGTTATTATGGAAGTTATCAGATTGCTGTTGTCACAAGGTTCTGATTGTGCAATGCTTCATGGACAGGCACAACCGAGATGCAACCGCTTTTGTCTAATTGGCCGTCATGACATACAGATCTCTCACTTGAGAGAGCCGACTGGTAAAAAAGAACCGGGTGTTAACTCCAAAAGATCTAACCTTGGTGACCGTTTATTCGTATGCCCAGTGTTAGTAATCCAAACTACGTATTGTAAAACTGTTGGGAATTTTGAAATTGTCCATTTAATCCTGAGAAGGGAGGGATTGAAGGGTGCTAGTAATCCAAAGTACGCATTGCAAAATTGTTGGGAATTTTGAAATTGTCCATTTAATCCTGAGAAGGGAGGGATTGAAGGGTGCTAGTAATCCAAAGTACGCATTGCAAAATTGTTGGGAATTTTGAAATTGTCCATTTAATCCTGAGAAGGGAGGGATTGAAGGGTGTTAGTAATCCAAACTACGCATTGCAAAATTGTTGGGAATTTTGAAATTGCCATTTAATCCTGAGAAGGGAGGGATTAAAGGTGTGAAATTATTCCCCTACAAACCTCCTTCAATTCTCTTATAGAAAGATTGACCGAATAGAATATGGAAGTGTTTGGTTCGATATCTGTTATTGTTTCACAGTCCTGGTTGCAGCACAATTCCTCAGCTATGTGAATTGCAATCCCTTTCTTTTGAAATATGTTGCATTTTTCATTTAAAATAAATATTTTGCGTTATTGTTACCACTCTGTTTAACGTACTCAAGCAACCGTGAAAAGCTGTCATCTTTTAGACCTTCTAGGGGAGTATAGGACTTCTATGAATTTTGCTGGAATTGAACAAATTCCTGTGATAATCCTAGGGAATCCTTGTGTTCTAAAGAGTCCCTTTGCAATGTATATTTTTTTTCTCAATCTTCTTGATGACTAGAACTAGAATCTCACCAACTACATATTTAGTAGGCTGATTGAGTGGATATTTTAATGTGATTTTCCAGGCTTCATAACCACAATCAGTGGCTTGTGAGCATTAGGATAACCACACCATTACCCTGTTGGGAGGAATTAAAGATTTTGAGAAGTAGCGGGTGAGCATCCAGCTATTAATACTATTTAAAAAACTGTGATCTAGCTTACTTATATATTTTTTTTAATTCTACAACAAGAAGTTTCTTCCGTGCTATAGCTTATAATCACAATAGCATCAATTTAGGCAAAGATTTTTCCAATAACAAATGTATCCATAGGGTGTACATGTCTCATCACTTCACTTTCCAAAATCGTATCATATGAATTACTTGCTTCAAACTATAGATAAACTTCTTGATCAATCTATGTACCTTTCCAACCATTAATATACAAGGGTGGCGTGTTTCGATATGGACATCTCCATTCAAAATCAACATCGAAGGTGATCTTCGCTGAATTTGCTACTCGTACGACCATGGTTCAATCTGTGGGAAGCCGTTGTCTGAAACTGTTCACTCTGCTACGTGATGTAGGAGTATGTGCCTGTGTATTTCTTCTGTTCTCTTGAAAGAAATTTCCTTGTACCATACGACACTTAGGGCCTTTATGCTAAAAAAACCTTACCAAATTTTAGCATTAGCATAGTTACCAAAATTTTGGTAACTTGACAAAATTTTGGCAGGATTTCTTATATAATTATCAAAATTTGACAGCAAACTAAATGTAACCACTTTTTTTGACAACTTTACCAAAATTTGGTAAGGTTGAAAATGGCATTAAAGGCTTGTTCACTTTGAGTCATTTTCAACCTTACCAAATTTTAGTAAAATTGCCAAAAAAATGGCTGCATTTAGTTTGCTGCCAAATTTGGGTAACTATATAAGAAATCCTGCAAAAAATTTGGCAACTTACCAAAATTTTGAAAATTTGGTAAGGTTTTTTGTGACATCAAAGTGAACAAGCCCTTACTCTTCAGATAAAACCAGTATTGCAAAGGACCTCCACAATTAATTTCACAGGAAATCGATACCCCTCGTTGTGTACTTTTTCTTAAGATCCCATCACACTAGCTCGTTCGTTTGACTACCGGTGTAACCTTGTAGTCACGCTCCTGCAAAGACCATGTTATCTTTGACATTGGCTCAATCTCTAAACTAAATCTTTTATCACTATTGCACAGCAGGAGATAGAGAACACAGAATTATTGGATAATATTTGCATACTGTGTACGTAACAGAAGCGATCATTGCCCATTTTGATTAAATAACTATTAAATTTTGTGTCAGCTAGATATGTGTACGACAAAAAGTATTAGTAGTAGTGTATTTGATACACCTGGTGGAACTACAATATTACGAGATCACTTTACTTGTTTGATTTTCGGATATGTAAACGATTTTAAATGAGTGTCGTACATATCTTGTTGAGCTTTACAATTTTAATAGTACATATAGAACGTTATGAAGAAAATATACATACGAGTGACACCATTTTTCAGAGACTGATACAACTTAAGGCGATCGTCTCTAAAATTTAATTTTTCATAAGCTTTCGCTCGAGAGTTAAGGCTGCGTTAAAACCAGGGTGTTAGAAACTTTTCCTCCCAGCACAAAAAAGGACAACTCATTAGTACATTATTAATTAAATATTAGCTAAAAACTTAAAAGATGGATTAAAATAATTTTTTAAAGCATCATATATAGACTTTTTGAAAAAAAAGAAACCATTTAACAGTTGGAAAACGTGCATGGAAACAAGAAGAAAATATAAGTTGGGAAAGTGAAAAAAAAACACACAATTAACGTCTCTAGAAATAGGGCCTTTTTAGGCCATCGCCTCTAAAACACAATTTGCATAGACCTTTCTTAAGACAATTACTATATAGAAAAATCAATTCTTAGAGATGGTTTCTTAAGACAACCACATAGGCTATTTTCAGATAGGGATCACCTCTGGAAAATCATTTTCCGGAAGAGGTTAATTTGTAACCATGGTACCCTCGAAATATTGCACTGACGAGATTTTTCATAGTCCACTTGTGCAGTAAAAGAGGATATTTTCAGAAACAGTTTTTTTTTTACAGCAAACCATGTACGCATATTACACCGTCCACGCATCCTTTAATTAGCACACAATTAAGATGATTCTACGAAACCTATCGCAAAATTACTTATTTAAGTCCTTAAGCATGAAGATATAACACTACTCCTGTTTATTTTTATAGGACCATACGTCTTTTGAAGTTTTTAAGACTAAAATGTGATCACTAATTTCTCATAAAAACAACATCGTGTGAAAGTACTTGAATCTAATGATATAAGTTTTGATACATTAAGTGTAGGTTAACTAGTTAACACTTAGTAGTTAGTAACATCTTTCAAGTATGACTTTCTGAAATCGAAATTCGTCAAACAAAAAATGAACGTAGAGCATAATTTAATCGTGGTGGATGAAACCAAACATCCAATTTTCTAGCTTCTCATGCAAATTACTCCCTCCGTAACTTTTTAACAAACGTTTGACCTTTCGTCTTATTCAAAAAAATTATGTAATTATAATTTATTTTATGGTGACTTGATTTATCATCAAATGTTCTTTAAGCATGACATAAGTATTTTTATATTTGCATTGAAATTTTGAATAAGACGAGTGGTCAAATGTTGATTAAAAAGTCAACGGCGTCATACATTAAAATACGGAGGGGGTAATATGTCAACATTGAGCACACACGTGAAACACATGGGAGAGAACCAAGTACAGGGACATGATGGGTACAGTTGTGCCACTTACTTAAAATCTATTAACTTATTAAACGAACAAAAAAAGGAGCCTCCACGTTCGCTCTCACGGTTTAGAAATTCTCATATTAATTGGAGAAAAATAAAAACAGAGTCCATATAAAAATACAATTTAGAAATAGTTGAAATTCGGAATTAAAAAATAAGGAATATTAGAAGAGGAGACTAGAGTCCATATAGAAATACAATTTATAAATAACTAAAATTCGGAATTAAAAAAATAAGGAATATTAGAAGTAGAGCATAGAGTCCATATAAAAATACAATTAGGAAATAATATAAATTCGGAATTAAAAATAAGGAATATTAGAATTAGGGTATAGAGCCCATATAGAAATACAATTAGGAAATAGTAGAAATTCGGAATTAAAAATAAGGAATATTAGAAGTAGAGTATAGACTCCATATAGGAATTTAAAACTAACTAAAATTCGAAATAAACATAATAAAATTAAAAAGTAGAGTTTAGAGTCCGTATAATAATACAATTTACAAATAACTAAAATTCAAAATTAAAAAAACATGGGAAGAAGAGTCTAAAGTCAATATAGGAATACAATTTAGAAGTAACTAAAATTCGAAATTAAAAATTAAAGAATATTGAAAGATGAGTTTAGAGTCCACATAGAAATACAATTAGAAATAATAAAAATTCTGGATTAAAAATAAAAAAATATTAGAAGAACAGCCTAGAGTCTACATAGAAATACGGATAACGAAAATTCGGAATTAAAAATAATATTGAAAGAGTAGTCTAGAGTCCATATAGAAATATAATTTACAAATAACTAAAATTTGATATTAAAAACTATTAATAACTAACACGTATATAAAATACAATACATATATTACACATTAGTAGTTTCGTAAAGTTAGTACAATATTTAAAATTATGTTATCATTTTAATATATTTGAATAATATATTGAGAAAACATATATGCTATTATATGAGAGAAAATATAATGATGCTAGCCACTTAATCTGCGCAGGCCACCATGCTAGTTTAAAATTAAATGTGTAGCATATATATGTAAGTTAGGCATTTAAGAGCTATTTAGTTACTGCCCGAAATTTGTCACACACCAAACTTTAGGCTTGCCATATTTTTTTAGGTTAGCATTTGATTGGATATACCACAATTAAGATACACCACATTTTGTTAGCATACTGTCCTACATGCCATATTCTCATTTGGAAAAAGTTCGAATTACCACCTAAACCATTGTGGTGATCAATAGTACGAATTACCTTCCTCAATTAAAAAACCAGATATTTTTCACCCTTAATTTTTTATAACGAACGAATTACCTCCCTAACAGACTCTAAAACGGTTTTGATCATTCGTGGCGCACATGTGATAGTCCAGTCAGTATAAAAAATACAAAAAGAGTGGGCCCACATGTGGTGATCGAGAGAAGATACCAAACTGATAATTGGGCCCACCATTTTTTATTTTTTTTCATGCTGACTGGACTACCATGTGTGCGCCACGTAGACCGAAAACCGCTCCGAAGTCGACCATGTGTGTGCCGCGTAAGACCAAAACCACTCCGGAATCGACCAAGAGGGTAATTCATCGGTATGAAAAGTTAAGGGTGAAGAATGTCTGGTTTTTAAATTAAGGGGTGTAATTTGTACCGCCACAACATTTAGGAGGTAATTCTGACGTTTTCCTTCTCATTTTGTATTTAAAACTTACCACCCTCGTGGTTAATAAATTGTTGGCCATACTCTCTGTGTCTTGTTAAATTGTGTACGATCGATTAGCAGCTGTGAGATATACAAGTCAGTATGAACTCTATGTGCTTTAGATTTATTTTTCCTGCACGTACTAATGTTTACTTTTTCATTGAGCAATAGATTTTTTTTTCTTAGCTCTGTACCCCTCTTCCAAAATTCAAACTCCCCACCGGCCACCGCCGACGAAACGTCGTCCCTGCTTAATTATATCATTAATTTGAATAGCCATTGACGTCTAAAAAAATAAATAGATCATTAGCGCCTTACTAATCAAGTATTAAATACTAAATTCAAAAAATAGATTTATTTACTTATTGAAAGAACTTTTATATAATTTTTTTGCACAAAACTCCTTATTTATTATCAGTTCGGAAAATATGCTAAAAGATAATTAAGGAGTTGCTGTCTTGCTGAAGCAAACAGCCCATACGAACAGGGCCAGCCGTATGTGCATAATGCACGCGCATGCCTGTGAATTTCCATCCGTTTTCCCGTGACAATAAGTCCCCGTCCGGATCAACCGAAGTCAATGGTGACGCAGACACAGCACAACAGTATCTACGTGCTCGTCCCTGTGCCTAGCTTCATGCCTCCTCGCTAACTTGCACAACACGTGGCTTGGACGCACACCGAAAGCTAGCTAGCTTAGGCTGTGTTATCTCCACCGATTTGTCGGGTCACATATGATATACGGACACACATTTAAAGTATTAAATATAGACTAATAACAAAACAAAATTATATAATCCGCATATAAATTGCGAGATGAATTTATTAAATCTAATTAATCCGTTATTAGCAAATGTTTACTTTAACACCATATTATCAGATTATGGCGCAATTATGCTTAAAAGATTTGTCTTGTAAGTTTGTGTAATTAGTTTTTTTTCTAATATTTAATATTCCATACATGTGTTTAAACGTTCGATATGACGGGGAAAAAAAATTTACCCGTGGATCTAAACATACACCCCCTTAGCTACGTAGCTCTCTCTCACGAAGTCTCACACACACGATTCCCTCCCGTGGCCGGCGCCCAAGCAAGCAATTTCGATCGATGATATAACCATCGGTGGTGTCGCTTCCACCGCGCTGCGCCCACCCGCGCGCGGTCGTACGTGCCTGTTGCTGTAGCTTCAACGACGGGGGGGTGTGGCGGCCTCTGGTGGACAGTGGACTCGCCGTCCGGCCGGAGACGATCGAGGCCACCACCACAACGGAAGGTTTTGGAAAACGACCACGCGGTCCCGAACCCACCAGCCGGGCCGGGCACGCCGGGATGGGCACGATCGAGCCAACCGCCAGCGGTTTCACGTTTATTTCGTTGGTTTAATTACCTGTACAGTAGGGGTAACTATCACTCATGATGTATCCCATATAAACAAGAAATTAATTTTAGGGAAAACAAGAAAATTAATTTATCTGATCGTAAACTCAAGATCTAATGGTCTAATGTGACACATGGAAACAAGAAACCGAGGATTGACTCAAAGAGCTTATCCACGGCTGATTTTTAGATATTAATAATTAGCTAGCTAGCCAAAATAATTGAGCTATCGCCATCAATTTATTACAACGAAAAATAATTCGTGGCAATACATTGTACTATTGCAATGATAATTTTTATGTGAAGAGCACGCGTGAGGAAGAGATATTGGGTTCAAATATCTAATGCTACACATGGAGTGGTGGCAATAGTTATCTATTGCAACGATGTGAAGTGTTGCAATATTTTTTTTTGCCACATCCATTTTATGGCAATATCAAAATTTTTTGCAACTAAATAAAAATCATTGCAATAACCTATTACCACACTATTTATTACCACGGCTAGCAACGATTTTAAAAATGTTGTTATAAGCTTTAACTATTTATAACCCTAGAAACAGGGGCAGAGGTAGAGTATGGGAGGGGTGCCCAGGAACTTGGTCAAGAAAAATTTTTAAGTTATAACTCACATATTTTCATTATGTGTGCACCCCCTTCAATATAAACTTAGGCACACGCATCAATTTACACTTGATCTAAAGTAGAGTAAATTAAGCAAGATGTACCTCCTTCATTTCGTTCTAGCTCCGCCCCTACGTTGAAAGTATATGATTTATAAATAACAAGTGTTTATTAATATTAATATACTCTAGATAAATCTTTTGAGCTAGCTTAGCCAGTTTGTTGATCGAGTGGCTTTTTGATTTGGTACTAGTTCAATTAGACCGATACCCACATCAAGTTAGTGGCTACTCGGTTATTGTATTTTGCAGCAAAGTTTTACATGTCGTGTGACTACATAACTTGAAGGCATTTTTAGAACTAGTTAAATATATATAAATAGTCACACGTGTAGATTATTCTTAGAGAATATTAATCCATCCATACTTTAATATGTTAGCTAGGCAGGCTATGTGATTTGTAAAATGGAAAGTAATATATACTTCGGGCTTGTTAATATTGATAGCATTTCAAACCATATTATTTTTTATAGAATTGCTAAATATGTGCATCCTTTTAGTTTATTGTCAAACTTTAGTAAATACATAAGAAATTCTATTAAAATTTTGCCAAATTACCAAAATTTAGTAAGATTTATTTTGTTCACAATCTAAACAGGTCCTTCTTTCGTTCCAAAATATAAATATTTTTAACTATATATATGGATAATTGTGTGTCTAGATTCATGCATTCAGCTAAGAGTTACTATATTTTAGCGGAGGTACTACGTGTTTATCATCAAATACAGGTGCAGTGTGGATGTGGGCAGCCCGATCGGCTTCATCACTACTTGCCCGATTGGGGAGGCCTCCATCATCCACGCTCGCCTGACGGCTGCTGCCACTGCCAGCCCGCCCCGCCGCCCATTAATGCCCTGCGGCTACCGACCCACAGCGAGGCCGGCCGGCGATCGAAAAAAAGGCGCACCGGCCAGCTAGCTAAGCTCATCCTCCTCTTCCTCCTCCTCCTGCTGCTGCTGTGTGCATGTCTCCCGCGGAGAAGGCGAAGAGGAGAGCCAAGATGTGGAGGACGGCGGCGACGGCGGCCGCCGTGCTGCTCCTGGTGGCGGTGGGCGCCGCGCCCGCTGCCTCCGGCGTGGCGGCCGGCGGCGCGGGCCGCGCCACGGCGGCGGCGGCGGCGGCGAAGCCGAGGAGGATCCTGGTGGACACGGACATGGACACCGACGACCTCTTCGCGCTGCTCTACCTCCTCAAGCAGAACCGCTCCGAGTTCGACGTCAAGGTAATACGTGCGTTAACGCTGATGGCCATCGAGTTGCATACTCCATACGATACTGCCTGCGTCTAGCTAATTTGTTTCATGAATTTTCCCAAAGATACGATCATTTTACCACTAATCATCTTCTTATTGGAGGTAATAATAGACATATGAAGCGTTTAATCACTGTCAAAACAGACGGTCTCTCGCTCCAGATAATTCTGGAGTATACCGTAAAAAATATCCATACATAGCCTTTTTTACATAGGCCTCTGGCTCAATCTCTTGAAAAGACGATGACGATCTCGATCATTTCGATCGTATCTATTATCTCCCCAACTCGGAGTAAATGGTCCATCTCCGGTGGTGATATCGTCGCACGCGTGTGGCTCTCCTCCTCACCTACACTGTCATTTCATCATTAAGTTGGTAAATAATTAATTAATTAAACGTTGACGTAGACAGCACACCCAGCAGAGAGAGACGACCGGCCTTTGACCAGCGCTGCTCCTACATGCATGTTTCAACGCCATTTGTCCACAGGATAAGCCGTCTTGTCGATGCTCTCTGCGTTGCGTTTGTGTGCTGAGTGATCGATCGATCGATGTGATGTGACACGGGCGCTTCTTCTTTGCACGTACACAATGCGCTGCGCGTGCGCGTGCGCAGGCCATCACCATCAACGCCAACGAGTGGAGCGACGCCGGGCACGCCGTCAACCACCTCTACGACCTCCTCCACATGATGGGCCGCGACGACATCCCCGTCGGCGTCGGCGGCGACGGCGGCGTCTCCGACTCCGGCGCCCTCCGGGGCCCCGACGTCGGCGGCTACCTCCCACTCATCGATCAGGTACTACAAAGCTCATAGTAGTACTGTGTGTTGCTGTGTGTCACTTACCTCTGATAGGCCGTAGAGTTCTAGCCCGTCAGAGTTGACTATCATTGTGACGGTTCTCTACCCGTCAAATGTGACTCATCCTCACCAGTGATCATTAGTTTGTAACCAAGCTTAAACCCGTTAAAGATAAGGGTTTAGGACCGTAACAGGTGACCTAGTTCGGTGTAGTGTGTCCAAGAAAGCTGCAGATCGATGCCAGCGATGTGTATACTGCAGGGCACGTCGACGGCCGGCGGCTGCAGGTACAGGCAGGCGGTCCCGGCGGGGCGCGGCGGGCGGCTGGACGTCGACACGAACTCCGGCGTGAGGAGGGGGTTCCTGCCGCAGGGGCGGCGGCGGTACAGGCCGGTGACGCAGCCGACGGCGCAGCGGGTGATGGCCGACACGGTGTCGGGGGGGCCCACCACCGTGCTCCTCTTCGGGGCGCACACCAACCTGGCGCTCCTGCTCATGGCGCACCCGCGCCTGGCTCGGAACATCGACCGCGTCTACGTCTCCGGCGGCGCCGTCAGGGCGGCGGACCCCGCCGGCAACCTGTTCACCGCCTTCGCCACCAACCCGTTCGCCGAGTTCAACATCTTTGGAGACCCCTTCGCTGCTTATCAGGTATTCAGGTCACCTTAATTGTATTTGCAATAATAATGTAGTATCAACTGTTCGCTGCCTCTAGCAGCAATAATATAGGTGTAAACTGTTTCTTTCCCATGGTTAATTTTAATTTTGCTGCATATGATCCAGCAATTATCTCGTGATTTATTGCATTCAACAATGTGGTTAATAAGCTACGACAGGTAGAGGCGACCAAAGATAATTTATGAGTAAACTTTTGTATTAGTATTATTACAGTTTAAAAGTAAGGCTGGAAAATAGATCACGATGAAAAACCATAAAATCAACTCTGAAATTCAAATTTTAGTTGTAGGCTGTAGATGATAAGTCAACAAGCAGACGATGAAATGCATGAACTTTAGCTACTTCAGTGCATGTCTTGACTTCACTGATTATATCAATCGAAAAAAAAAAGACTTAACTGATTATATTGAGTAATAGTGCCGACTCTACGTTTCTATATCTTCAGGTCATACATTCCGGGATTCCAATCACGATGATTCCTCTTGATGCGACCAACACAATTTCGGTCACCGAGGAATTCGTTTCTGAATTCCAACAGCATCAGCAAACTTACGAGGCACAGTACTGTTTCCAGTCACTTGATAAGGTCTTGATGAGGCTGAGGGGACGATCCAACGGCCATGGCAACACGGCAAGTCCAAAGCTCAAATCTCCCTTTTCTTTCACAATTGTAAAAAAAAACAACACAACTTTTATTTGGTACCGAAATTTCGCCTAAAAAAAAGTCCCAATTTCTCATGGTGTTCTTTCATTACTCAGAGCTACTACATGTGGGATTCCTTTGCTGCTGGTGTGGCTCTCTCTAGCATGCGCAATGGCGAGGTTGATGGTGAAAATGAATTTTCTGAGCTTGAATATATGAACATTACAGTGATAACTTCGAACAAACCGTATGGTAAACGTGACGGCTCGAACCCCTTTTTCGATGGCCGTGCTACTCCTAAACTTGGCCTGAAAGAGGGTGGAGTTCACAGTGGCCATGTTCAGACTGGAATAAGAGATAGCTTCTGCCTGGTACCGGGAAGCAACAGAGGGAGATGCGAGGTAATGTGCATGTGTTATTGAATGAAAAAAAAATCATACTTTTCGAGTTGTTGTAACAATGTATATATTGATATTGATCTTATATCCATTTAGTTCACTGAGAATTTGAAAGTGAGGAAGTTAAAATTTCCTGTTGCGAACATCTCCATCGCTATGTTGTTGATTGAAAAATGTTGTTATACTTTTGGAGTGTTCTTTAACAATGTAGATATGCTTATTAGAAAAAAAAAAGTATTTATGGATATTGTTCTTATATCCATTTAGTTCACTGATAATTAGAAAGTGAGCAAGTTAAAATTTCCTGTTCTGAACATCTCCATCGCTGATCTCCCAGTTGCTATGATATGATCTCACATTTTTAATACTCAACATGCAAAATTCTGTCTATGCATGAGACAAGATACATTTTGATATTTTTCTGAAATCCTCTTAGGATGGATACACTAGAGAAGTGTCTGGTCCAGAAGGAGTTCGGGTTCGTGTTGCAACAAGAGCAAAGCCTAACACGGATAAAAATAGTTCACTAGAAAAGGAATTTTCCAAGAGCTTCTTAGAGGTAAGCATGCATGTCATTCCTTGCTCATCTTTGAGAAGGTTGAATTCTTATTTTTAGGGAATGACAAGGTTATGACATGAATATTTTCATTGTTTTGTCTAATAAAGTTACTGTTATTGACGAAATTGCTTCCTGCAGGTCTTAAATCGTCCCGAACAAACTGGGCTTTTCAACATCAATACGCAGTTCCCATATTATAGAGAAGTTCTTTACAAGCCGGTTTTCAGAAATGTGAGCAGGGGGAAGCCAGTCATTTTTGACATGGACATGAGCCCTGGAGATTTTGTTTCCCTAATATACCTCTTGAAGACACCAATAGAAGTAATAGATCTAAAGGTAAGGAAACAAAAAAATGTATGGCAAATGAATTAAGTGAACAAAATCATGTTGTCATTTCTCATATGTACAACAATGGATTAGCATTTGTTTTGAATCATTGTTGACAACATCAAGCAAAACTCACTGTCTTAAAAATTGTTTTAGGCTGTTTTGGTCAATGGCAATGGCTGGGCAAATATTGCGAGCATCGATATCGTTTACGACATTCTACATATGATGGGCCGCGACGACATTCCAGTAGGCCTAGGCAATACCACTGCATTGGGAATTCCAACCCTTGGCTGCAACAATTCTTATGCTATCCCCCATGGAAGTGGTGGTTTTATTGATTCAGATACACTGTATGGACTAGCCAGGTCACTGCCAAGAAGTCCTAGAAGGTAACCTTCTGCTTCTGCAGCATGCTCTGAATATATAGTCCACACTAATCTGTGGGTACAGTAAAGGAACTCTCTCATAGGAATAATTAATTGAAGATTGTCCTAAAATTTTTTTACATTGTTAATTACACGATCAGATATGCTCCTGAAAGTTTAGATCACCCAGAAGATCGGCAGCCTTTGGCTCTTGAAGTTTGGCAATCTGTCAGGAAGCAGCTTGATCCAGGCGAAAAGATCACTGTTCTTACTAATGGACCTCTCACCAATATGGCCAACATTTCACTCTCTGACAGGGATGCAAGTTCTGTAATAGAGGTCAATTAGTTCTCGATCTTCCAAAATAAGTTTTAGTTTGTGATGAGTTCATCAGTGGTCGTCAATCTCAATAAACAACCTTTTCCAATGCAGAGAGTCTATGTTGTTGGTGGACTCATCAAAGATGGAGGCGATGAGAATGGAAATTTGTTCACGGTTCCATCAAACAAACATGCAGAGTTTAACATATTTCTTGATCCACTAGCTGCAAAAACAGTCCTGGAATCTGATCTGAAAATCGCACTCATTCCTCTTACGGCGCAACGAAAGGCTGCATCATTTCGGGCTGTCCTTGCGGCTTTGGAAGACATCCAGCATACCCATGAATCAAAATTTGTCCATGAATTGTTGTCGTTGCTGCAAGAACTTCAGATCAAACAGAAGCTGTATCATCATTTGGTAATTGACTAGTGACTACAATCCATCTCTATCTTATTTTTTTCTCACTTTGATACCGTTTTGTCACATAACTTCTTTGTGTAAATTTTCATGATATCAGGACATATTTCTGGGAGAAATTCTTGGAGCAGTTTACATGGTTGAAGGATCAGGACTGAAACCTTCAGTGGAACTCAAGCCAGTAAGTGTTATTGCCAACACAAACAAAAGCACGGACGGGCAGATTGTCATCAGCAAGAATAGTGCAAAGCTGGTAAGGGTATTGAGCGATTTCGATGGTGAAATATATAGCAAACAATTGGCAAATTCTTTAGCAAACAAGAGACAGTCTGCCGTTATTGGGAGTTTTGAAGAACAAAAGGCAATTTGGAGCAGGCCGGTAAATAGTTCAGGGAATGTAAAAAAACAAAAGTGAACTTTTGTAGTAGCATTAGCGTGCTAAAAAAATATATTAAAGATTACATAGCACAGGTAATAAGAAAGCTGACATGATAATGCTTGAAGTGGCTGAAGAACGGGTGTCACTGGGTGCTGAAGAATCGCTCCATGAGTCGCGAAGTAACCTGGAGAATTAATCATTTATCTTTTTTCTTTTGATTACACAAAAAGGAAAATTATGTTTCTTTCTGAATTTTGTACCGTAGTTGAGCATTGATGTGACCAGCAAATCTGGGACACGTTTTTCAGTTTGTGCTCTGAACCACTGAATCATTCAAGCAGTATAAATAATTACAGTCTGAAATTATTTACCTCTGCGGCAAATCAAGCCGTTTTTACCGAAAGAATATTCAATAGAGCTACACTTGTATGAAAGGGCACTGGTGCTATTTAATTTATCTTCTTCAAAGTGGTTTGATTGACTGATACATGCGAGGAAAGTTTGCTCTTGTTTTCAACTGCATTTTATCTGTGGGTATTAGAAACATTTTGAATTTAATAAAAAGAAAAACACATTGGCTCTTATTCCAATTTTTTTCATTTGTATTACATATATAACCATACCTTACAGATTCTACATTAACATCAAGAATAAATTTTAAAAACTATACACCAGAAATCTGAAATTAGTAGCCACTGAAATACAAAAAGTACCAAACGTATTTTTCTCATAATTCCTGTAAAAAAACCTGGACCGCTTTTAATTACAAGAAATGTTCCAGTTTTGACTTTTCAGGATTCTAGTGAATATTGCGAGTAATTAGGCCCTCAAAGATGGTGTATAGGTCCTTGTTATCTGGACCGAATATTTCGTCAGCCTTCCTTAGTGTATCCTGTAAGCATCACAGAAGCTTCAATAAGCGCCAAAAGAGAAGAAAAACCTAGGGCAAAAAGGGAGATACAGATTCACATATAGTAGAACATACAGTAAGTGCAGTTTCTATAGTTTTATACCTCTCTGGTCTGTTTGTGTGAGTTCAACTCCTTTACATTGGCTAGAAATGCACTGAACTGCTCATAAGACAAACGGTTTCTGCATGCACACAAAAATTTAAGTCAAAAGGAATGTGGAGGTTAACTGTGCACCATGACGGTTTCTGCATGCACACAAAAATTTAAGTCAAAAGGAATGTGGAGGTTAACTGTGCACCATGACTATTGCAATAAAAGGTTGCTTTTCTGGTGGTTAAGCAACAAGACAGCCATAATTTTTTTTTTGCAATTTATGAAAAAAGGATCTTCAGGGACCGGGGTTAATACAATTCCTATAGCGCAATATTGTGTGGTTCTTCAAGTACATTATAATGTCAAGCTTTTTGGGAAAAAAAAAACGCAACAGGGCAGACCTTAAGCAACTTTACAAGTGGACTAGGAGAAGGTAGGGAATTACAATAACTCCTAAGCAAATGTTCCATCCTTTTCTAAAGGAAAGTTACACAACATAAAGGGCACAGCTAGAGGTACTCTCCAAAGTCATGTTCATCTAAAACCACATACCTGACTTGACGGAAGAACTCTTTTCCATCAACTCGTGTTCGTCCTGGAAAACAAACGCGCAAACAATAAACATAGAGAACTACTGAATTCATGGAAATGATCAGCATGCTCAGTCAGAAATCAAACCCTAAGCTACACTGGAGACTGGTACCAGTCTATTTGACCAATTAATCCTTTTCATTTGTCCTAAAATGCTGGTGCTTCAAGCAGATTATCTATTTCAGCTCTCTACTATCAGTGCAACAGAATAGATGGTTAATGGAGTTTGCTAGTTCTTCACAAAGGTAGACTGACTGTTTGGAATCTAGATTGCATTTTGACATTCATTAATTCATAAAAAGATATTATCGATAATTTTTGCATGCAAATACTCAAGAGACTTGATAGAAGCCTTTATCGCATATGGATGGTCATTGAATCATATGACCAGGCAATTTGTTAGGTTTCCTCCTTTTATATATATTATAAGTTCTAAATTACGAAAACACAGAACTCTATTAGCAGAATACTAGCCAATTTTCAGTGGTATATTTTGATTGAGTCAGCTTTTTGTCCTTGAAGAATCTCAGCCTCACTAATTTACTCACAAAATTTATATTAATACATCCTACATATGAAGGTTCCTTATTTCACACAAAAGTATTAGCAAATTACAATGCAAACAAGAACATAGATATTTAGTTCGAGCTAGCACAGCTAACCTGTGTGACTTGCTGCATCAAATGGAGATGTCACTGAACTATGACCAGAATAGGCCGAGGACCTGTCATCAAACAAATTCCTTGATGTAATTGAAATTGAATGCCGCCTTGGAGGTGATATTGACGCGAAACTCCTTGGAGGTGAGTCTGGGGGAGTAACCCTTGGTGTACTGTTGTACGATGGCAAAAATACATGTGGACGGGGTGGCCTGGGTACTGCAAGTATAAAAAGGTGCTTTATGTCAATTATCACCAAAAGGAGTTGCACATTGAACAACGTGAATCAACTGAGATGGAATGGAATGTACCATCTGGCTCAACATGACTACTTTCCTCTGAGACTGAACTTGCGGTTTCTGATAATTGTGACGATTTGGAAACTGGAAATGCAGAATCTTCATCTGATAGAAACAGACTGTCAAGGTTACTCTAGTGGTTACATATGGCACAATGCAAATCGATGCAATTAGCAACCACCAAATTCCTCCCAAAATATTTGGAGTACCTCCAACAGATGTTGCAGAGGAGAAATTTGAAGTTTCGCTGACCCTTGCCTTAGGAGTAGTGTTCTGCAGCAAAGTATTTTTAACAAGAAAAATCACTTCCAATCAAAAAGAATTACAAATAAAATTAGGACAAAAGTTCCAAATTCCAATGCTCTAGTCACTGTTGGGTTCTTGAAGTAAATACAACACAAACATGCAAACGCAGAGTCGTGGACAACTTACAGCAGGATCTTCATCTTCCTGGAGTGACTGCATAAGCGTCTTCTTGAACACTTCCAACTGGACAGCAAAGAGAAAAACAGATGGCAAAAACATACTTTGAGCAAACATTCTGAGTCACCACACATCGCAGAAAATTCAAATGAGCAATAAAATACGTCCAATTACCTTGGCAACATCTCTGTTCAGCCTCCTGACGGTGTTTGACAGCAATGAGTTATCCCTCTGCAGTGCCTCCTGCATATCCACCATCCACAAGACCACAACAGGAACACACATTAACATCAAAATTATGCTAACGTGCACTGAACATATAACTCAACACAAGATTGATGCAATTATACTAGAGACAACAAGCGATGTGTCACATTTTTGAAGAAATGGTACTCAATTATCATTAGCGATAAATCAAATCGCCTGAAATTAGAGTACTACTATGCGCGTGTTAACGATTCGGGACGCGTGACAGCATCGCCGACAAATGGATTGGACCCCATGTGTCAGTCAACGTAATTATCTCGGTTGAAACGAGCAGCTCAGGCCACACTAGTGACTTTGACTCCGGTAGCTAAGTGAGTTTTACCTTCTCCTCCTCGGCGCGGCGGAGGCGTCCGGTGGCCACCGCGAGCGCGGCGTCGAGCTGCTCGACGCGCTCGCGGAGGTCCTCCGCCGCGGCGTCGCGCTCGGCGAGCTGCGCGCGGAGCCGCGCGCCCTCGGCCTCGAGCCGCCCGAGGCGCGACGCCAGCGCGATGGAGGTGATCTTCCGCGCCACGTCCAGCTGCTCGAACGGGTCCTCCGGCAGCACCGCCATCACCTCCGCGGTCAGCCCGAACTCCGCCGCCGCCACCATCGCCGCCGGCGCTGGTGCCGCCGTCACCTCCTCCTCCTCCTCCTCCACCACTTCCCCCTCCATCATCGCAGCCCGCGCACGCTCTCCTCTCCTCGAGTCCTCCTGTCTTTCTTCTGGTTATCCGCTATCCGCCACGGGGGGGATTAGCGCGGGTTTTGTGTGGTGGTGAGGTGGGGAGGGCTTCCTCCCTCGTCGCTCTCGGCGCACGCGCTGTGCTGTGCAGCGCGAGCGCGCGGAAGGGGATGCGGACCCGTACGTGTTCCTCCCGGATGAGGCCTCGCGTCGAGTCGCCTCGGCGTGTGGCTAGGCTTGATCGCGCCTCGCAAGGCAGCAGCAGAGGCATATGTGTGTGGATCTGGGCGGCGCGAGGCTCCGTCTTTCCGGGCCGGGAACACTGAACAGGCGAGGAAACTGGGATTATGCAGTGCACCAACAGCATGCCGCCGTATGGCCTCCTTTTTTTTTTTTAATGCTTCTGCTTATCTTAAAATTAATTTTTAACCTTAAATTTAGAGTTAGATTTTATAGTTTTTTCCATCGAAGTTTTTTTTTTCCTTTGCATTTGGATCGCCAAAAACACGTATATAAAAGTTTTATTCACAAATTACTTCTCGTTTGCAAATATAGTTTGGCTTATTCCGCGAATAAGTGAAACGATGGCTCCGATAGTTTGTCATCTCTATTGGTTGCCTACGCTTGATATATACTCTCTCCGTCCCAAAATAAACCAACATTGTAATAGAATATAGCACATCCTAATACAATGAATTTGATCATACCATATATTTACATTCGTTGTATTAAGATGCGTTTACAAGAATGGCTTATTTTGGGACGGAACGAGTACTTCCTATATATTCCATAAAAACAAATATAGTACAGCACATCCTACTACTATAAAATCTAATTAGGAATAAAAAGCAAACATGTATGTATGTGATATAAGACAAAATAGTAGCATGTATTATATCCCATGATGGTTTTTTTTTTAGAATAGAGGAGGTAAACCTTCAACGATTTTATAAGTGATATATAAAAAGTAAAATAAAATAATTTGTGGAAAGAAACTTTTACATATATGTGCAATATGCTTAGCGACTTAAAAGCTAGTATTAAAAAGAAACTATGTTGAAAATATATTAAAACTAACTTTAAATTAAAATTTGATAGTGGTTTATAAGTCATTGGGTAAGTGATGAGGTTTTATCTTTCCTAGGGCGGCTGTTTAGTTTAACTAGTTTGATTAGGTGGAGTGCATTAGTAAAATCTCACGTTCCAAACATGCCTAACTCTCAATTACGAGTGTTCTCGGAACTCTAAACTGATGTCCCCTTGGAAAAAAAAAATGGTGAGTAATCCCCTGGTGTTATTTTCCCATTTGTACGCGTTAATAGTGTTGATCAAACCTTAGCAAACAAAAAAACGCACATCTGTAGTACTCCAGTAGCAGTAGTAGCATTGATTTTTAGCGTACGTTGGTACAGTACCATCTTTTTTTCAGATATTGGTACAATATCCAATCGCTTTTTCAGTGTGTAGTACGTTGGTAGTACCATCCGCTTAGTAGCATTGATTCAGTGAATCAGTGTACGTTGGTAGTACCCTCCTTCAGATGTTGGTACCTGGTACAATATCCAAACACTGAATGCACTTTGATAGTACCATCAAACGTTCTTCAGTCAATACCACAGGCACGCAAATCGATGGGAGAAGCAAGGGAAACAATTAACATTTCTTCGTAAACGGAAATTCTTTACTGAATGTTTATACAGTTATGTCACATTAATCCTTGCTAGATTTTCTTTTTCCTTAATGAAACAGAAAAGACTGTACAAATAAACAAGGAACATTAACAGGCCTTGGCAGGAAGCAGTCAACAAATATGGCTGCCAAGGTCGTTGGACCGTCCAATGTTCCAGAGATGTATTTCACAAAACAAATGGTCTTTTACAGTATGTACAAAGCAACGGAAAAGGGGCAGTGTTGCGGCAGGCAGCAGCAACTTCTCGACAACACCAAGCTCCCCTTAACGTGGATCCGTGGATTAGTTAATGGCCCGGAAGGATCTTGATCTCAATTCCTGAGTAAAACTTCTCACAAATGGATATCGAGCACAAGCTTCACCTTTCTAATATGTACCAAATAGTAGATTATCATCTCAGCACCAATTTATTCCACGAAAGCCTAATGGAAATCCACCAGTTTCTAGGTAATATCACGGGCACTGTTTTCCATTCTCTATGTAAAAGCAGAGTATATTATTAGGTTCAACCTGCCACCAGAAAGAAGAGAGATAGGTCAGCACAACGCAAAAATATGCAACGCCCTCATAGAACCTGCATCACAGACAGTACCTTCTTCGCTGAAGGCAAAAACAGCCCCAAGCATGTCATCGTTATCCCCATCTTCCTCAGGCTTCTCTCTCTCGCAGTGGCTGCTGCTGCTGTCAGCATCAGTAACAGCTTCAGTTAACTCACGGCAGTCATCGAGTTCTGATATTTTACAATAGCCCTCTTGGAAATACTGGGTAAACTCCACTGAGTTGTGAGAATCAGATGCTTCATTCTGTCCAGAATTGATGCTCGTGAGACACCCATTTGAGATGTCAGTCATTGTACCATTGCTTACTGAAGAATTGTTGGTTATCTGAGGCCTGCATGATACATTACTTGCAGGTGATGGTAATCCATCATCAAGAGATCCATCCAAGAGGGAGTAGCTGCTCAATGGTCTGATGGTTGAAGGTAAAGTGTCCACTGTTGTGACTGATGTGGTTGCTCCAGTTGCTGTTGAAACATGGTTCATGCTCTCATTATCTACATTGTGAAGGGCAGTAAAATTTGCCACTTTAGGAGATTGAACAGAATTGCATTTTTCCATTGGTTGTAAATCATTAGTGATAGGTTCCAACAATAACTGCCCCTCTAAACCATTCATGTTCTGCATTTTCCTCATATCTGCAAAAGAAAGGCTTTTCAATTAACAATGACACATAACTGGGATGAAGTATTACAAATGACATCATACGCTCATATGCTTACCACTGTAAAATCCAGATATAGGGAACCCTGCCTTGGATCCATGAGCACCATTATCCTTGTCGATGTATGTCAATGCATTCTGAAACCGTCCTATTGCAAGATTCCTGCATCTTTGAATATTGTTAACTTCGCATTTGAATGAAGTCACATTAAAAATCATAATTAGACATGCATTGGTTCATTTGCACTAAAAGAAAACTATCAAAATATTGGACAGCTCAATTCTAAAATAATCAAGTATAGGCACTAGCATCTGCTACTTCAAAAAAACATGTAATAACACCGATGTATATGGTACCAAACTACCAAACCAAGGTTAAAAAAGGCTCAATTAATTGCAATACTACTAGCTAGTATCAAACCACCTTCTATTTTACTTCTACACACAAATGACAATTAATTGGAATCTTAAAATTATGTGATACTGAAATTCTCTCGTTTTCAAAAATTTTATACATTCACATTGCCCGCAAGAAGTCTATCCATTTCCTACCAGAAGTTTATTACAATATACGCAATCCCCAGATAGATCCACTCTCGCATTATTTCGGCAACTACTTAGGATCATGTAAATCTGTTCCCTCAAAACAACTCACAAGAATGACAACTTTTCAACATGTAGCAGCCACCATAATGTGGCCAAAAAGAAATCTTTGCCAGAAAGTGTGGCAAATCCAGACTAGATTTAGCCAAGTCTGCATAACAATCATCAACCTTAGTCCATATACTTTTTGAAATTTGACATTTGCAGAATTAGTCCATGCACACCATGCACCTGAGACAATGATGGTACCCAAACTATAAAATACACATTAGACCATCCAGATTCAGAAACCTGTCTGTTACTGCCAGTGTTCAGTTAAACCAGTCCAGAATGGGAAATGCCATATAATTTAGATTTTAAGCTGACTTAACCAGCTTCTGTTTTGGGGAAAATATTATCTAAAATGAATGACATTGAAAGCATATCTTTACTACAGATAAAAGAAACAAAAATTTACCAGCCAAAATTTGCTGACATTACCTGTCACTGAAGTTCTGTTCAGAATAGTGGAACTGCTTGAATACAGGGAGCAATTCCCTCCTCCGAAGTTCAACCTCATGCAGAGGCAGCTTCTCAATCTCAATCTCTCCCCCACTAGAGCTAAGAGATTCCCCTGATTTTGCAGGTGGTTGATCTATCACATAGAAGAAAATCTACACAAACATGAAAACAATATTCAATATTCATTGCACACAACTGAGCACAACGTTATCTCAAAAAAGAAGAAGAAAGAAGCTGAGCACAATGTTGAGACAAGGAGGCACAACCTTTGATTTCTGCCAAATGGGAATCCTCCATGAACTTATCTGTACCTCTGCATTTGAGAGGTACCAACTTGATCTTTCTCGAGATCTCATCATCTCTTTCCCAGAAATACCATCTGATGGAACGGAATCTGAATGCTCACTATCACAGTCAGAAGCATCCATTGCCATCATACTATTTCGTTGATTATGGAAGACTATGTTTGCAATGTTTTCGTCCCTTTCTGGCCAGTTTGTCCTACGGCATACATCCCACCACTGAGTCGGTTCAGCAGTAACATGCAACTCATCATCTTGGATCTGCAAGGAACCAGGCCCAACTATTGGACTGCTATCAGAGAATTCAGAACCTGAAGGCAGTAGTTCATGTTGAATAACATGGCCAGATGGTGAATACACCAATAGATGCTCCATGGCATTAGCCTTTGATGGAACTGGCAATGAACCTTCATAGTTGGAATTGTGGAAAACAGCAGTAACAGCGCCAGATGGTACAGATAGTTTCCCACTTGCAGAAGCAGCCACATTACTAACAGTATTTAGCCAACCAGAAGAACTGTTTTTTATCCTACTGACTACAGAATTAGTTACAGTTGAAGGAGCTGGATGAAGCTGATGATCCATAAGGAATGATGGCTTTGACCACCATGGCCTTGACTGACATGGGGCAAGGGGTAGCCCATCACTGTGAGAATTCTGTGGCAGCAGACTTGCATCACCGCCAAAAGGAGACAATGTAAAAATATGGCAAGTACCTCGGGATGAAACAATAGATATCCACTGGCTAAAATGGCTAAAAGAGATATCCTGGATGACCTGCAAGCAGATGCAATATAATCAGAAACAAATCCCAAGATAACAAGTTTAAATTGAACTTTTATTTTCTTTTGAACATACAGCTGCTGTCATGCCACGATACAGTTTGTAAAGGTGGACATGAGATGCTGTCCAATCATAGCGTATAGAGCCTGAGCTGTTAGCTATTACGGTTGGCATGATCCTGAAAACATTTATGTTATGGCCATGAACGGAGGCTGTGACCAACAGAGTTCCACTAGGGTCAAAACAAAGAGCAGATATGGGACTTGTGTGAGCCCTAAACTGAGATATGATTTCTTTCGAGATAAAATCCTTGATGACAACCTGCAAGAGTTCAAGAAGATTACACTATTAGGAAACAGAAATGTGAGCATGTGACAAAGTGAAGGCTTGCTCAAGCCTCAACTAACCATTCCTGCATTGTCAGCTTCCAGCGGATGCACGCTAGAGGGAAGTTTGCCAGATCTTCTGCCAGGACTTGATGACAAGGGGGAGCCAGAACCATCTGGCAGAAGTTCTTGGCAGTACTTTGACAGTGTCTTGTATCCCATATCACCAAGATTAATAATACCAGCAGCTATCTGCTTACTTGATTCCATTGCATACCGAGCAACTAAACTTCCACTACTAGGGGAGGTAGATGGGCTAACTCCTGGAGATGGTGTAAGGTTCTGTGGACTTAGACGGCCTGTGCTTGATAATAAAGGGCTATTGGAAGCATAAGCTAACCACCTTGGGCCAACAGCCATTGGGCCATACCCAATATTTATCCCAGGTGCCCCTTGCAAAGGATATGTCAAGACACTGAACTTATTCTCAAGGGTCACAGCATCAAAGCAGTATACCTGGAATGTAGTTAAAACATATAAGTACACCGAAGTAAATTAAAAGCATGTACTCCTCCATGTCATTTAACAATAAATAAGAGCACCAAGAGAAACTTACTTGTGCTGCAAGAGCTACAGCTACAATCCGGGGGCTGCAGCGAACTATATATACGGCAGACCGAAATCTCAGAACATGTACATATGAGTGAGACTTCAAAGAGTAGAAGCGAACAACTGTTGGAGTAGAAATGCAATTTCCATTTGGAGTTTCACTGCTATTATCTCTGATCAGTGCACTTAAGCGACCACCTTGAACCATACCCGACCCATTTGTCTCATCACCGGCAACAACCAGAAGCATGGGATGTGATGTTCTGAATCCTTCAGTACCATCAGAGTAAACTGGTGTGGATTGCATTTGTAAAAATGTAACTGGACCATCACGTTTTGAGACCAATTCGCAAACATTTGCAGCATCCTCAACATCAAGCACTTGGAACCCATTTGAATAACCAACAAGCAAAACATGCTTGAAAGATGATGGATGAAGCTCTAATTTATCAAATCCAGCCCACAATACCTGTTTATATAATGAAGCATCAAGACTACGGTTATGTTCAAATTTGCATAATATACTAGAGCTACATGTACACATTGGTTTAAAGAACAGAAGTAAATAGTTAGTGAAAATTAAATTGGTTGCACAAACAATACCACTAACCGGTCAACAGAAAAAAGAAAATGCTCTTCTGATGAATACATTCCAAAATGGAAGCATAGCACACGGAAAACTAAATTGGTCTATTTACTAAATGGAAGCATAGCACAATGAAAACTGAACCAAAATAACAAAAGCACTATTTACTAATTGGTCTCAAAAACACACATCAGAAAAGTATGATGTAATAAAGCAGAAAGTCAGCTTCCAGGCTCCCAACAAAGTTGAGATATAGTTACAATAGTGAAACCGTGGCAAAGAAAGAAAATTTTGAGTTATGGAACAGACCAATTGTTTTTTGGTTCTTGCTTTACTTGAAAAATATTGTTTTGCCCACCATGTAGATAACTAGAATTTCAACCATTGTTGAATTGGATAAGAGTACCCATTCAACTCCCGCATGTTGTAGATTTACCAATTCTGTATATCCATTTTAGCTTTATGGTAGTCAACTGGCCTCCTCCAAATGTACTACTTGCGCACAGAATTTTGAATCTACAAGAACATAAGATCTACCACGCGGGACTAAATCACAACGTACTACCGCAAAATGCCGTGATTGAAGTCCACGATTGCAACCATATTACATCAGGACTAAACTTAGCTACTCCCACAGCTAGCTTCAATAGTGAGAAAACCAACATATATTTGAATAGTTGGGAGGGGCGGGGAGGGCAGTAGCGTGTGGGAGGAGCGGACCTGGTCCTTCTCGTCCTCGGCCTGGGGGGCGATGGAGGCGGCGACGGAGGCGCCGGCCGAGCGCACCGTGGACGCGACGGAGCCGGCGTTGGACGACACCGTCTTGAGGCACGACGAGATGATCCTCAGCGAGCTCGGCAGCAGCCCGTTCCTCCCGCCCTTCCCGCGCCTCATCCCTCCTCCTCCCCACTCCTCCCCCAGCACGAGCACCGCCGCCCCCTCCCCAAACTCCGGAACCGCCCCTCCTCCTCCTCCTCCACCTACAACCCCCGGCCCCCGCCCCGCCCGCCGCCCATCCGCGATCGCCGCCTCCGGCGCCGGCGAAGCCCAATACCATCCGAGTGGCCCTGCTCCCCCTCCGATCCCCCGCCGCCGCCGCCGCGATCCGCCAAGTCAGCTCGCCACCATCTCCCTCCTCCTCCTCCTCCTCCTCTTCCTCCTCCGACTCCGACCAGAACCAACAACTCCTTGGCTTCTCCCTTTTCCTCTCTCTCTCTCTCTCTCTCTCTCTCTCCCCTCCTCGCTGTTGCTTTCGTGTGCCTATCTCCCTCTCCCTCCTACCCCGCCTCCTTTAAATAATCCCAAGAAATCTCCCCCCCCCCCCCCCCCCCCCGTTTGCCTCTCCGCCTCCCCGCAACGCGTCCCCGAGCAATCACCCCTCCTCACCCACTTCCACCCCGACCCCACCTCACAATCCCTCCTCACTCCTCTCCCCATGTACGCGTGGCCGGGGTGCGCGTGGCCAAGATGAGGGGGTTGCGGGAGGAGGGGAGCTTGCACGCAAGGGGAATATGAGGGGATCGATAGATCCCTTCGCCCCCGCCGCTGCCGCTGCGGTTGCGGCTATCTATATCCATTTTTTCTCGCGCGATGGGTTGGTTTTTTTTTCTTCTTTTCTCCCCTCCTCGCTTCGCTTTGCTTGCACACATCGTGTGCCATTGTGCCCTCACACCGTAGGCTTGGAAGACACGAGTGCGACCGAGGAAAACCGGTGGATGGGCCGGGCTAACATGGTATTGGTAGCCGCGGCGTTTGCTTGCTTGCCTGGCCGTGCCAAAGGATTCAGATCCGTTGCTTCGGCAGAGGGTTCGTTCGGTTGAAAGCTTCAGAAAAGACCCTAGGCCGTGGCGAGGGTGTGTGCTCATCTTTGGGATAATCTAGTTTTTAGGTTTTTATTAAATCTGAAAGTGATGTCACTTTATAGATGACTAGAGTTTTTACGGTCATGCCTTGTTGCCCCATTTGGTTGAGCTCGACGGTACGGGTTGGAGCAAAAGAAAAAGAAAGGAATGCCGTTTGGTACAAATCCTAGTGTCATGGACAAGAACAGGCTAGCTTGTGTGAAAAGAATAACTAGTATTGCTCTATGCTAGTATCATAATCCAAGATCTTGTAAAAACATACTTCTTTCATCCTAAAATATACTTCAGTAACTACTACTACTGTATGATACCATTAACTTTGTCTTATTCAAAAATATTATGTAATATAATTTATTTTTTGAGTTGTTTTATCATTTAAAACTTTAAGCATGATTTATATCTTATACATTATATAAAATTTTTAAATAAGACGAATAGTCAAACATGTTTTTCAAAAACCAAGAGCATTATGTATTGAAAAATGGAGGGAGTAGATTAGATATAACTACTACAAATATGAGAACAATGCGTAGCTGAGCTAGCAGGGAGCTATCGGGAATGCAGGTTTTTTCACAGTTTTCTTCTCTCTTAAAACTGGATGCTAAGCTCCTCCTTAGTGTTCCAACAAAAGTACTATGAATCTAGATAGGGGTATGTCCATATTCATAGTATTAGGTTGTGTCTCAGTATCTCAACATAAGTACTACAATCTAGATAAGAGATATGTCTAGATTCATATTATTAGATTGTCTAATATAGGATGGAGGGAATATCTTAGACCATGCATTTGCATGGGTTGTTGATATTAAATGCATTGAATTAAATTTCTGCTGAAAATTATATGTGAATAAAAAGAAAATGGTTAGACACAGGGCTGTTCGGCTGCCCGAGCTGCGGCTGCGCCGCAGCCGGCACGTACAGTGCCGCACTCACTGTGCGCGGCCGCAACTGTGGCTATCGGCCTGCCGAACAGGCCCACAGTTGCCTACATAAAAAAAACTTAGAAGCCGTAGTCCCTAGGTACTCCATACTTAGCCAAGCGAGCACTTCGTGCAGTGTAACAAAGATCTCCGCATATTAGTCCATAAAATAGGAGTATGATTATTACCCTTTGGAATCCTAAACATAGGTAATTCGCATGTGTTTGTAGGATTGTTCAGAGCTAAAGCTGTGCGGTCATAGCCTTATAATCACTTTTGCCGAACACCAGGTTCCAGGCCCCAGATCTTGTTTTGCCAACTGTTACATGTTGATAGTGAGATAATGAATGTGTTTGGTTGCTGGCTATACTTTGCCACAACTAACGTTAGGGCAAAAACGACAAGAAATTTGAGTCTATGACATATGGGACATGTTATTGAAAAAAGTATGGCAAACCACAAATGTGGCAGTGAACCAAACACATACCTAACAAACTGTAACAGCCAAAAGTGTGGCCATGAACCAAACACCCTCAAAGTGTGCGATCTGTGTTAAGCTATAGTTAATACAGAATGTTTAGCACTGAAAATACATTGATGATCCTTATTAAGCATGGAAGTGATCTATGGTTCTTGTTTTTTATATGAGGCGGCTTGATAGATGTTGAACTTTGTTTTAATAATTGTGTACAAATACTAGTAGATAACATTGCATATTGAAACATGATATCGATGTATGTGCAATGGCATGTGCAAAATTTATATGCATAGATATAGATATGACCAAGAATAGCACCCCCCCCCCCCAAAAAAAAAAAAACACAAAGGGTGTCAAAGATGAGAAATGACGTGATTTTTGTGGTGGCTTCTTAATAGCAATGACGAATAAAATTGAGTTATGTAGTGATTAATGAGAAGCAATAGCGGCATATATCTAATAATGTAAATTAGATGATTGTAATTTGATGAAGCATAGGAGTGATTCAGTCTCTTGTCTTATGGTTGATGTGGTTTAATGCATGTTCAACTTTTGGTTTTTAACTATATAGGACATATATACCGATGAGCTATACCCGTATATAGTATTTGTAGAGTATGTTGATCGTTAAAACTAGGGCATACGTGAGATCAAAGTAAAACAGATGGAAGACAAGGATTATTGCACAAGTTCGAGCCCTTTAAGTAATAGCACTATTTCTGTTGGTCAAAGCCGGTGTTGACTTTATATATCAGTATCACGCGAGTATAATATTTAGGAAAAAGTACATATTACCAGACATTGTTCACCTTAAACTTCTAATACCGGACGAATTACCCTCTCGACCCAATCCAGAGCGGTTTGTCCTACGTGACGTACGCGTGGCAATCCAATCAGCATTTACTTTAAATAAAACGGTGGGACCCCCATGTCATTAGTCCTCTTCCCCTCTTTCTCTCTCTCAGGGGAGCGTGGATGGGCAGTGGGTGGCAGCGGCGGCGGCGTGCGGGGAGCGTTGGAGGAGGCGGGCTACACCGACGAGTCCGTCGCCCTCTCGAGCTCCGCGCCAACGGCGAAGAGGCAACGGAAGCGGGCGGCGTTGCTGATGCTCCCTTCCCCGGCGCGCACAGTGGGGAAGGCAAGGCGGGCGGCAGAAGGCGCTGAGGACCCCAAGGGCAGCGGCGGGCGTGGCGTCTCGAGCTCCCTCAGCTTCTTCCTTCTTCTTCGTGGCCAGCGGCGGGCGACGAGTCTAAGGGGTGGGCAAGGCGGACGGCACGCGTGGTAGGGAGTGCGAGGCAAGCGGCGCTGAGGACCCCGAGGCCGTTGCGCCTGCTCACTGTCGATCGGAGTCACTACCGAGGACCCCGAGGCCCGAGACGTGCTTGGCGTCTCGAACACCCTCGGCTTCTTCCTTCTTCTCCGTGGCTGGCACACGGTGGGGAGTGCGAGGCGGGCAGCGGGCGGCACTGAGGACCATGAGGCCGCCACATCTATGTCCTCCGCCGCGCCTGCGTCCACTTGCCTCCAAGCACAGAGAGAAAGAGGACGAAGCCACCCAGCCACGGTACCCGCCGCCGTTCGCCGCTGACTAGTCCCCTCTCCCCGCTGCGCTTGCTCGCTGTCGACCGGAGTCACCGCCGCAGCCCGCACCCGCATCCGCTCGCCTCTAGGCTCCAAGCACAGAAAGGGTGGTTTAATATGACATGTGGGCCTTAATTTTCTTTTATTTCTTTTTGCTAATTGGATTTCCATGTCAGCGCCACGCGTACGCCACGTAGCACAAAACCTCTCTAGATTGAGTTGAGGGGGTAATTCGTCCGGTATTAAAAGTTCAGGGTGTATAATGTTTGGTTCTTTGGTTTAGGGGGATAATTCGGTTGACTGTGATAGTTCGGAGGGGAGAGGTAATTCGTACTTTTTCCTAATATTTAAGATGTCCTAGTATAGTATCAATCGGCTTGGCGGCATGGAGCTCTCACACGTAGTCAACAGCTAGTGTGGTCTTCTTTCTCGAATATAAACTTGACAAAATTGAATGTCTAGAACTATATTGACTTGTCTTCCGATGGTGTGTCCCTCTTCTCTTAGAGGGTATTGTATTTATAGAGAAGATCATTTTCCTCTCAAAGTAGAACTCTGAGAAATAGAACATGATACGAAGTAAGGATACCTTATCTTTTCTGACTAGAACTCTAACACCTTCTATTCCGGAAAGATAATTTCTTTCTTTATCCACCATATTTTCTTAATCAAAGGATACCTTCTCGTATACCATTAGGTCTATGGTATCTCCGTGTATCGTAAACCCATGTATAGGCGGTATGCCTTATCCTTACATTGACAATATGGATATAAAGTTGTATCATGCTTAAACTCTCCATTACCGTGCTCTCATAATGCACCCCTAACAAATTTTTAAAGAGACATAAACCAATAGCATATCCCTGATCTTACAAGGGTGTGTTTGAGAGAAAATAAAAGAAGAGAAAAAAAGAGAAATACACAAAATGAGATGAGTCATTAACACATAATTAATTGAGTAATAATTATTTCAAACTTGAAAAATAGATTAATATGATTTTACATCAACTTTTCTATAGATTTTTTTTAAAAAAATACATCGTTTAGTAGTTCGGAAAGTGTGCGCGTGAAAATAAAACAAGACAAATCTTCTCCCTAGCTTTCATACGTTGTCGGATGCTTCTTTAATTCCTATTAAAAAACACTTGTTTAATATTCGTGGACACCAGTACTTAAAACCTGGTTATCCTCACTCCACCTCTAGACCATTGTACGTGAAGGGTGGGTAACGATTTGTTTGAGCTTGTTACCTTAATGAGTTAACTTAGGGTGTTAATCTTAACGAGCCAAAACGCTAGCTTGGCTCGACTGACTATCTAGCTTGTTAATGAGCTCTATCTCATTTACATCAACCTTTATAATTTTGAATTCACAATTTTATCATATGTTAACGTACTAATAAATAGTAATTAATAAAGGAATTACTAAAATAGTTTCCACGTAATTAGAAGACTATGCTAGTTAATACAAACTAAGGATATAGACATATGATAACGTTTTGTAGTAACGAGCTAACTCATTAAACTCAGCTTCGCTTGGCTTGTTATGAATGCGAGTTCGAGCCGATCCGAACCATGAGCTTTGATGTTTTTCCTTCACCCCAACCGGTACTCCATTAATTTGATAATATAAAAATTTAAACTTTATAATTATTAAGTTATGCATTGATATGAACTATTTTCATCTGAACCGGTACACGATTCATGCACAGATTTTCCAGGGTGTCTAATTAGTACATAGAAGACTAGAGTTATCATAACTAATGACTAATAAATATAATTTATTTTTTAATGGACTAGATCTAATTAGATTTATTGGTTATAGGATATCTGTTGATCTTTACTAAGTGCACCCTAGATTCCATCCATATAATTTACAATCAATATACGTACATAAACATACGTCGAAAAACATTAAACTTTTTTCTATATAAAAAAACATGGAGCCTTACTATGGTTGACAAGCCTGGCCGCTCCCACAGTTAGTGGCGAACCACCAAGTACAACGTCCCAGCTCCGTTGTGTGGTCACCTAAATTTCGTCATCAATTAATAATGAAGAGGCCGATTAGCCTAACATGGCTGACCCATTATTTCGGCAACCTCGCGACCTGCATGCAGCCGATCGCACGATCGGGTCAGTAGATTAGCACCCGAGCTTAAAATTCATAAATCGCGACGCCTCCGCCTTCGCTGTTACGGCTGTTCGTTCGGTAGGTGCCCCCACCACATCAACGACAAGTCGACAGCTGCGCTGTGCAAGCCAACCCCGCGAGGCTGCGACCGATGCGGGGGCAATACGCTGCCCCGCGCCGCGCGCGACGGGCGCGCGCGCGGCCCAGATCGGTGGGCATCTCACATCTGGGCCTCGCTCGAGGTTGCTGCCGGGGCGCGCGCGGCGGTAGGTGTGGGAGGAATTTTTTTTATTTATACATTTTTTTATTAAAACATTTACAAAAATAATTTTTTGTTTCAAAAATTTACAAATCTAATTGTCTGCCGCCCTTTGGATGGACGACTTTTAAAAATCGCTCTTCCAGAGGGTGGCAAGGGATCTAAATGCAAAATTTTTATTTGTATTTAGACCCTTTCCACTGGTTTTAATTACTTAAATCGATACTTCAAATGATTTTAAATGGAAAAGTGATAAACTACAAGTTATAGATCTCATCAAGATCTATAACTTTTATATAAAGTTTATCTCCATCCAATATCGTTTGAAATGTAGATCTAAGATTTTTTTAAATATGTTTTATATTTTGTAACGAATATTTGGATATCTAAAACAGCTTAAGTGAAAAAGTTGTTAACTACTAAGTTGTAGATCTCCTTGAGCTCTACAATTTTGATATAAAGTTTTATTTCATCTGGATTTATATAATATAATTTTAAACTGTAAAATCATAGAGCTAACAAGTCGTGCTGGAAAATTTGTATTTAGGTCCTTTGCCGCTCTCTGGAAGGGCGATTTTTAAAAATCGCCCTCCCAAAGAGCGGCAGACGATTAGATTTGTAAATTTTCGAAACAAAAAATTATTTTTTAAACATTTTAATAAAAAAATGTATAAATAAAAAAAATTCGGTGTGGGAGCCCAGTGCTGTGGATGTCATGGTGGTGGACTGGTGGGCCGGAGGGCGACGGCCGCCTCTGCGCTCTGCGGACGGTGTGGTCGCGGGTTGGGAGTCACGCGACGCGGAACGAGACGGAGCACGACGTCCTCGGCGGCCGGACTGCACTGCACGTCGCCGTATTGTTTTTTTCCCCTTTTTTTTTACTTCATAAGTTCAGTTTTCAGTAAGAGTAACTCCAACAACATCTTTAAATCTCATTCTCCAGATGTGCATCTAGCTAGCTTGACAAAAAAAATGGATAGGCAGAATCACCTCTCTATTACAGTTCTCCACTCCACCTGTGGATCTCACGTGTCAGTCTCCCTAATTATTTTTCACCCTTCTTCTCCGCCCCTCCTCTCTCTCTCTCTCTTCTTCTCCTCTCATCTCCGCTGGCCAAACCCGTGCGGCGGTGGAGGCGTTGTGGAGCCCGCGCAGCGGAGATGGGAAGGCGGCGACGAGGGAGGCGGTTGGCCGGCGGGAGCAGCGCGTGCGGCGATGGGAAGGCAACGGCGAGGGAGGCAGTCGGCCGGCGGAGCGACGCTTGCGGCGGAGGCCGGCGGCAATGACGACGCGGCGGAGGGACGGCGCTGGCGGTGCGCAGAAGGATGGCGCTTTAGGAGATGGCGGACGAAGAGAGAAATGGGTAGGCCCATGCGTGGGGCCCGATTGGCAAGGCAATTTTGGCTGGCCATCTTTGGCCAGCGAGGGGAGCTGTTTAGCCAGCCGGATGGTCAAGTCATCTAGTTGGCAAGGTTGTTGGAGTGTGTTTTTCATCCAAAATTGCTAAATTTTAACTTGAAGAGTGAGATAGCCACTCTCTTGGAGATGCTCTAACTAGAACATACTCAGAGTAATAAGTACCGGATCCTACATTAAAGCAAGCTGAAAATTTCACATTTTGGTTCTTTTAGAAAACTTATTCTACGAATAGACCCCTAAAAAAACTTATTCTAGAAATGATCCTTTTCACGACGCCAATGTCTTTGGCGCCGTGGTCCAACATGACGGTGCCAATGATGTTGGTGCCGCTCCCCTAGTCTCTCAGGTGAAAGTTAAGTTACAAATGTGAAGGGGACGTCGCCAATATCACTGACGCCGAGGACCAAATTGTATTTTTTTTAAAAAAAATTGACCTATTTGTGAATGAAAAATATTTACAAATAGGTTCTCAGTGCCAGCTTCATTAGCATCGAGAACCTATTTGTAAATATTTTTTATTTACAAATAGGTCCTTTTCAAATTTTTTTATAAACTGGTTCTCGATGCCAATGTCGTTGGCGCTGTCCTCCTTCACATTTGTGACTTAACTTTCACCTGGGGGCGGAGGGGACGGCGCTAACTTCATTGGCACCGTCATGTTGGACCACGGCACCAACGTCATTAGCGCCGTCATGTTGGACCACGGTGCCAACGACATTGGCGCCGCGAAAAAGATCATTTCTAGAATAAGTTTTTTTAGGAGTCTATTTGTAGGATAAGTTTTTTAAAAACACTAAAATGTGAAAAAGCCAGTCAGCGGTTAATTTGTTATCAACCTTATATATATTGGCTACTTGGCTAGGACGCCATGTCGCCAGGAAGAATTCTTTTTTCTGTACTGCTTGCATTATTCAAAACCGTGGTCAACTAGTCATTCAAAATTTAGTTAAAACAGCAAGCAACTACAAATGACACGATGCCATGGAAGAAAATAGTTGACCTACACAAGGAAATAAACAAAAGATATTATCACGGAAAAAATGAATAGTCAAGAATGACATGAGTTGCTGGGTAGTTTAGGCTCTGTTCTTTGTATAGCTAGTACTAGTATTATTGTGGGCACGTTTTTCAAGCCTTTTTGAAATACAAATTTGTATGTATATGTTGTTAGAAAACGATAGGCAAATAAACGATAAAAAACAATAGATTAATCACAGAAGATGCGAGATTTAACGTGGAAAACCCTCCTAAAGTAGGAGAGAAAAAACCACGGACGCCAGCCAGCAAAATATCTTCTATATATCGGGGTGAGGTTACAACGCCAAACGGCGGCTTACAAGAGATATATATATATATATATATGAGGTGGAACCCTAAAAGGGATAACAAAGCTAGCTTTTATTAAGTGCAAATAAATTTGGATCACAACTCAACATATGTTTCTTAAACAAAACTCAAATAAATCTATTTTTAAATTTATAATAGTTAATACTAAATTGTGGCTTTCTTTGGTAAGCAAGCATGGACCATGTGTAACTGCAGTGCAGTTAGTGGACTGTAATTTCTTCTCACGGCCGCTTATTTCCTGGGCTTTTTTTATTTGTTGTGTTATGGCCTGCTTCTTTGTAGGTCATTCACTTTGGGAGTAAGTTCACCAGACGTCCCTCAACTTTACGTCGAGTTTGTTTCACATCCTTCCATCTCTTGCCAGACAGACCGTAAGAGAGGGGGTGGGGGTGGGTTGGGGGGAATGACGGGGGCTCTGGCCTCTGGCTCACGATGGTCGTACTCAGCCTCAGGGTCGCAATCTCATCAGAGCAAAGGTAAACGGTGATGGAGCTTGTTGGGCCTTTGAACAAAATTTTCGGCACAGCTGTAGTTGCCAAACTCGAACGAATTATGTAGGGATATTTAACTTTTTATCAATGGCGATAGCTAAGAATTTACGCTCACAGTATATGACATATGGATCATTATGTGTCTATGATGTTTGGGTTCAATGGTAAATACTCCATCCGTTTCAGGTTATAAGACGTTTTGACTTTGGTTAAACTAAAATTATTTTAAATTTGACTAAGTTTATAGATAAATATAATAATATTCATAATACTAAATTAGGTTTATCAAATCAATAATTGAATATATTTTCATAATAAATTTATTTTGGGTTGAAAATGTTACTACTTTTTTCTATAAATTTAATCAAATTAAAGCAAATTTGACTTTTACTAAAGTCAAAACAGCCTTAAAGTCAAAACCGCTTATAAGAGGGGTATTTAATTGCTGCTTATAAGAGTAGCAAATATAGTTAAATACCTCAGTTATGTCACGCGGTTCAGCACTGGGCATTGGCAGCAACCGGGGGAAATCAAAAGTTCCGGCGTCGAAGCTGCGCGGCTCACGGATATGCTTATATCTGCGGCCTCTGCTGTAAAAATACTCAGAAAACTCGGCGAATCCACGAGCAGAAGCGCGGGCAGAACGTGCTAAACAATGGTCGCCTCACCTCACCTGCTCCAATTGTCAACGCCACTCCCCTTCTTCCGCCCGAGCTCAAGTCCCAATCCGAGAGAGTCGATCAGCGGCAGCTAGAGCAGAGCGATGGCCGCGCTGCTGGGCATCCTCCTCACGGCCTTCCTCGCCGCCGCCGCCGTCCTTTTCGCGCTCCGCCTGCTCCACTCCTTCCTGTGGGTCCCGCGCCGCCTGGAGCGCCGGTTCCGCCGGCAGGGCATCCGGGGCCCGCCGCGCCGCCCGCTCTCCGGCAACGCCGCCGGCTACCGCGACCTGCTCGCCGCCGCCCAGTCCGCGCCGCTCGCGTCCTTCCACCACGCCGTCGTGGCCCGCGTCGCGCCGCACCACCGCGAGTGGCCCGAGCGGTACGGCCGCCCGTTCGTGTTCTGGCTCGGGCCCCGCCCGCGGCTGGTGGTCTCCGACCCGGAGGTCGTGAAGGCCGTGCTGACCGACACCACGGGGACCTTCGGAAAGGCTGGCCCCGGCGGCAACAACCCGCTCGCGCGGCAACTCTTCAGCGAGGGGCTGGTGGGGCTCACCGGGGAGGCGTGGGCGCGCCACCGCCGTGTGATCGCGCCGGCGTTCAACATGGAGAGGGTCAAGGTAAGAAGGTGTAGATTGTGTTAGAAAAACGTGTCATTAATCGTGATGCTTATACATCATGTTGGCAACTTATCGATCTCGATAAATTACAAAGGACTAGATTCTCAAACATAAGTCCATATGTAATTATGTCAGCCTTGCTAAAATGTTCATTACTCATTTCTTATATGTAAGTTGTGTCATATGTGAACTCAGCTACTCTCCAAGGCTAGGATCCTGTATAGAACTGCCAAATTTGCTTTCTAACTTCTTTCTACAATTCTACTAACTTTGATCTAAATTTCTATGGATGTATTTACAATGGAATGGAATTTATCCCTTTCTTTACAAATACGATGTGCTTACGTATTGATTTATTTTGGAAATGAAACCGTTTTCTTATACTTATTTATTTACGACGCTTAAATGGCACTACCTGTCAACCTGTCATTTGTAAATGGTAGTTTTTTTTTTTAAACGAATACGATGTGTTGTAGACTGTTATCTTGGCGAATAAACCTTCCCTTTCTACGGGTAATATTCTGATGTGATCAACACTTCAAGAGTTGCAATATGAATAATGCATTAATAAAGTGGTTTCCCACTAAGATAAAATTTTTATTCCTTTCAGGCTTGGATTCCAGAAATAACATCTATCACCTCATCCATGCTGGATAAATGGGAACTACAAGATGAAGTACGCACTGAGTTTGAGATTGATGTAAACAAAGAATTCCACACTTTGATTGCAGATGTAATTTCCTGTGTGGCATTTGGAAGTAGCTATGAGGAAGGAAAGCGAGTTTTCCAATTGCAAGAGGAGCAGCTAAAACTTGTTATTCTTGCAATGAGGACTGTGTATATCCCTGGCTTCAGGTGAGGTACCTCTGTCTCTTAGCATGCTTTTCAAACACCATGATTGAGGGAGAAAATTGCGACATCTTTCTCTAATAGGTTTGTCCCAACTAAGAAGAACCGGAGAAGGAAGATCGTAAACCAGGAAATCCGGAATTCGTTGCGCAAATTGATTGAGATCAATGGAAGGAAGTGTGAGGATTCCAACAATTTGCTTGGGATGATGTTATCCGCTAGTAAAATTGACAGTGAATTCAAAATGGGAATTGAAGAAATAATTGATGAATGCAAGACTTTTTACTTTGCGGGGAAAGAAACAACAGCTACCTTGTTGACATGGGCAACTCTTCTTCTAGCTTTACATCAAGAATGGCAAAACAAGGCTCGCGATGAAGTCCTTCAAGTGTGCGGCAAGTATGAGCACCCAAAAGCAGAAAACCTGAGTGAACTTAAAATTGTGAGTCCATCTATTTTATACTTCTTATGTTATCTCATTTATTGAATGCAGCAAGTAATACTTTGTTTAATGTTTGAATGCAACCAGGTAAATATGGTGTTAAAAGAAACCCTGAGGTTGTATCCTCCGGCCGTGTTTCTCAATAGGATAGCCAACCGGGATGTCAAACTGGGCAAATTTGACATTCCGGCTGGCACGCAGCTCCAGTTGCCTATTCTTGACATTCATCATGATGTTAGCATATGGGGTGCCGATGCAGATGAGTTTGATCCATCAAGGTTTGCAGAGGGCAAGAGCTATCACCTTGGCGCATACTTCCCCTTCGGGATTGGCCCTACCATCTGTGTCGGCCAGAATCTTGCAATGGTTGAAGCAAAGGTGGCCCTTGCAATGATCCTTCAGCGCTTCGCGCTTGTTGTCTCACCGTCTTATGTTCATGCACCAATGCTTGTAGTCACACTCCAACCCCAGTATGGTGCTCAAGTTCTTGTCCATAAGATTTGAGACTTCGATGGACCTGTGTGTGGATTTCTGGGTTTTTGCAGTAAGTATGGTGAACGATTTGGAAGGATGTTTCCAGCTCGTCTGAACTTTCTATCAGAAGTGGAATCTGCTGGAGCCATGGGAGCATTTTCCGTGTACAAACAACACTTAGTACCTGCAGAAATGTACAGAAAATAAAATGGTTTGCAACTCTTCATGTTTTTGCCATGTACAAATAGGTCTTACTTGCTGAAATGTAGTAATACACAAAATAAAATGGTTCGGAATTGTTAGTATTCCAGTTTTTCTCTGCCTTATTTTTGGATCATCTACTGCATATGTTGTACATTTTAGTTGTTGGGAATTGTTTGTCCGGCTGATCAGGCATCCCCACTATTTGGGCTGGTGAAATCCATATATCTTAGTTTTTTTAGAACTATATATCTTTAGTTAAAACCATTTATCCATAAGCTCCACCTCATCCTAGTTTCCAAGACAAATCAAACCAAAGGATCTTAAGAGTTAATCAAGCTTTTAAAAGGGAAGGGAAGGGAGGATATTACATTCATTCAAGCATCTAAATAATTAGCACGAACCAGCAGCACATAAGCACATCTAAAGAATTGTCCTTCGAAGTCAGATTCGATTAACCACATCTAGATCACATCAAATCTTCCTGACAATGGTCTTGTTTGGATCCTCTGGGCTAATAATTAGCCCTCCGAAATCTTACTATTTAGAAGTATTAAACGTAGAGTACTAACAAAACCCATTCCATAACCCCTTGGCTAATTTACGAGACGAATCTAACGAGGTATATTAATCCATGATTAACGGATGATTACTGTAGCATCACTGTAGCAAATAATAGATTAATATACCTCGTTAGATTCGTCTCGCAAATTAGCCCGGGGTTATGGAATGAGTTTTCTCATTAATCTACGTTTAATACTCCTAAATAACAAGATTCCAGAGAGCCTGGAGGATCCAAACAAGGCCAATGTCATTCTCTCTTTGATTGATCTCCTCTCTTACGACCGGCTCCAGATCACAGGCACGCGCTCTCGCTTCTCGCCAACCTTTACCCTTGATAAAAACGGCAGGCAAGGCAGGTAGATCGAAGCAGACATGTATGTAGGAGAGCGCGGGCCGCAGGAGAGGGAGAGAGCTTGAGGCCGGGATGAATCGATGGAAGAGTAGCAGAGAGACATCCGCACACGGAAATGCTAATGGGCGGGTGATCACTCCCCCGTCCACCCAGCGATCACCCGTCCGCCCCCTCCCCTATACTCGATACACTCCTCCCTCCTCCTCTTCTTCTCTTCCTACTACAGTACAACACAAATTTTTTTTTACAAAAACAAAAAGTTAGAAAAAAATATGTATAGAAATACTATATATAAAAAATTTGAATTCAAATTCAAATTTTAATCGGCTATGTAAACTTTTGGCTTATAAACTTTGGGTCTATAAACTTTAGGTGTATAAACTTTAGATGTATAGAAATACTATATATAGAAAATATTTGAATTCAAATTCAAATTTGAATCAGATATAATTCAAATTCAAATTTGAAACGGGTATTTAAACTTTTGACTTATAAACTTTGGGTGTATAAACTTTAGATGTATAGAAATACTATATATAAAAAAAATTTGAATTCAAATTCAAATTTGAATCGGATATATAAACTTCTGACTTATAAACTTTGGGTCTCTAAACTTTAGATGTGTAAACTTGAGGTGTATAAACTTGAGGTGCATAAATTTACTAAAATAGGAAAGTAATACAGTGCCAAAAAAGGAAACCAGGTGGAGGGAGAGAGGGGGGAGGGGATCGATCGCTACCCCCATCTCCAGGCGATCGATCGCCCATTAGGATCCCCCAGCCGCACATGCTAATCCCCTTCTTACTGAATGCGTCGCGCGATCGCTTCTTGCTCGAATGGTGTTCTTTTTGCTCCTTGATTGCGCGCATGATAGTAGAAAATTACATTGGTATATAATTAAAATTACATTTATAAGTACAATTGATATGACATGTAAGTGCAATGTAATATAGGTACAATTGAAGTGTACAATGTAATATAGGTACAATTTCTTATTATATGTTAAAAATTGTTATTATCTATGTTAGCCCGGCTATGCGACGGTGGTGGATGGCGAGGCAGCTGCTGGCGACGGTGGCAGATGCGACAGCGGCTGGCGACGTCATGGTCAGCGGTAGCCGTCGTGAGCCAAACGGTCGCCGGCGACAGCAAGTGGAGGCGCGGAAGGAGTCGGACAGCGAAGGAGGAGACTGGGTGCGGGTGCGGGCGCGGCGTCGACGACGGAAGCGGGCGACGATGACTGAGAGGAGGCACGGGCGACGGTGACTGACTGGGGAGGCGTGGTAGACTACCGCATCTGGCCGGCGTTGCAACGGTTGGATGAGGGGTTGGAGACCGGCACGACGCGAGGAGGTGCGGCCGGCGGTGGTGGAGGCTGGCATGGCGTGAGGAGGTGCGGCCGATGGCGGACGAGGTTGGCTTGGTGCATGGCGCGCCCGATAGCGGTGGAGGCCAGCTTGGCGGGACGAGGCACGGTCGGCAGTGGCGGAGGCGCGTACAGTGTGAGGAGGAGCTGTCGGTGGGTGCGGTGTGGTCTACAACGCATGAAGGCTGCTGGCGGGGGGGGGGGGAGCCGGTGCAGTGGTCCACGTGTCGGTAGAGGTTTGACGGTGGTGGAGCATCGGATCGTCAACCATGGACTCGCAGGTCGTGAGCGGCGGGTGAAAACCTACCCCGGCCTTAGCCGGGCCGGCAACGACGGCGCTATGAGCGTCCTCCCCTCCTAAGGGCGTTGTCGAGCTGTCTCACCTCCTCTAGTAGAACTGTCGGGTAAAAACCTAGTCTTGGCTCTGTTTGGGACCTTGACGGACGGCGGCGGCGGCATTTTGTCGTTTCTCTCCCTGCAGACGCCATCTAGGCAGTCCTGGCTGAATCCTCCCAGACTTTTGGTGACTAGACACACGTCCTCTTGTGTCAGTGCCCTAGCTTATGCAAGTTGGTCACGTCGGAGGGCCTCTCTCTCAGTGCCAAAGAGGTGGCTAGAGTTGGGGTTTGGTGTCATTTGTTAGGGATAGATTCGGGCGACCTCGGTTGTAGTTCCTTGTGGACCCCCGTTTTTATAACAGGAATCAATCGTGTAAACAGTACCATTTCCCTGGATCAAGTAGTCTGGTACACACGAGTTCATAGCTGAAATACCAAATGCACATACACGAAAGTCTAGTGCGAATTATTACATCAAAAGCCCACAGGCGTAGTCTTAGATTATCGAACCGAGCGGTCTGGAATACATTCCAAAAGTAGAAATAGATAAGGCAGCGGAGTTTAGGCAGCGGCACGTCATTGCCACAGGCATCGACCGTAACTAAGACCTACTGAGCGCCATCGTCTTCATCACCCTCCTGGTAATAGGCATAGGGATCCTCCGAAGCTTCATCTCCGGCCTCTGATTAAGTGTATATATTGCAAGGGTGAGTACCAACCGTACTCAACAAGCCACCACAGCAATAATGCACATGGTAGGAGTATTTCAAGGAATGGCTATGGTTCTTTTGCGCAAAGCAAGTTTTGTAATTCTTTTCACAAACCTAATACCAAGCATAGACTGACCAAATTTTAGTACCAGTGTTCATAGTAAATAATGACGGTTCTGTCCACCATCCATTGTGATCCCAAGGATAGCTTCCCGCCATTGACTCGTCATGGTTTTCTGAGGATGTCCACCTTCCAGCCTCTCAGGAAGTGGCTCCAACAGCATAAAAATCATCATGCAATATCCCATCCCACACAAGTTAAGAATTTAGAGTCTAGCCAAGTGTAATACACGTCCCGGTGCTCAGTAACCGCGAGCACGGCTATTCGAATAGATTTAGTTTACTCACACTGCAGACGAAGTACACTTTACCCGCACTTCGCGACTGCCCAACACATGAGCCTCGTCCCAACACATGAGACGCGTCACGGCAAAGCTTTTCGATAACCTCGCATTGGCAGTACCCGCTCCATGAACTTAAATCCTCGTGCACTCTAGGCGTCCATGTTTCTAGCAGTGAGAGGAGTTCTGGCGCTCCCGGGAAAGAGAAGTCTCACACACATATTAAATTATGGTTCAAGTTAAGTTTTCTCTCTCACACACTCATGGCAGTCCTACCAATGGCGACACCGATGTAGGGCACGCCTCTCGGCCCTACCTCAACGGCTGTCCCACCGTAGCGCACCTGCCTCACTCAGGGGTGAACCATCTATACAGGGATACTGCCTCCGCTCGGCTATCTAATCTGCTAGGTCTATACCCATACGAGAAGTGCGGTTGTACGGGGGTCGTTTCATGCTTAACTTTATGGCTCGGTCCTTAATTGACCGGGGACGGTACTAGCCTTTTCCAGATACCACCCAAATCCTCCGTCCGCCCCAGTCGAAAACAGTTGTTTAATTTTATTTCTCCTTTCACAAATCATGTCATCAACATCATGGCAATGTGGCGCTCATGTCTCCACATGCCGCATCTCAATTACCTTCCCAAAGGTAATTGCCCAAGCATATAGCATTTGATAAACATGAGTATGCATGATTCTAAAATAGCATTTCTAAGCAATTGTCATAATTGACTAGGGACTCATACGTAAACATGGTTACGAAGGCATAACGGGTAAACAATAATCATGGCATGTCATAATCACAAGTAGTATGTTCATCATTGCATGCAATTTTATTTGTAAAAAAAAATAATTTCGCAATTGGGATCAACATGTTCAAGGAATAGTGATGACTTGCCTTGCTTGAAGTCTTGCGGGTCTTGACCTTCGTTCGGATCCGCAACTCCCTCGGACTCTAAAATTACGTGCGACGAAATGATTTGAATTCAATTAGAATTCAAGTAAAATCCGAATAAACTAAAATAGAAGTCGAACGTGAATCGAACTTTCTATGTTGACTACAAAGTTTATGAAACTACGCTATTCCAATTTTAGGGTCATTCAACCCAAATCATTTTGTGATTTAGAAGTACATTCCTAAGAATTCAACATAATTATTTATTTCTTAAATAAATCTAAATTCCTACCGCGAATCGATCACTTACAGAGATTACCGAAAATAATCTATAATTATATTAATATTTTACAATTCTAGACTATAATTAATCTATAATTAAATTCTAATTATTTTAAAATTTCTAAACTTCTTAATCTCCCTCAAATTCCTATTTATTCTCCTTTTCTTTTTCTCTCTTTTCTCTCTTTTTCTCTCTTTTTCTCTCCTTTTCTCTTTTTTTTTCTTTCTTTTTCTCCCTCTCTTTCTTTTTCTTTCTTTCTCTCTCTCTCTCTCTCCGGCTCCTCTCTTCCTCCCTCTCTCTCTCGGCTGCGCTCCCCGGCGGCAACGGCGGCGAAGCGAGGAGGGGGGGGGGAGGGGCGGCGGCCTACCGACAGCGGCGGTGGCGGCGGCGACGACGGTGACGGCGACACAGGCGACGCGGCACCCGGCGCGGTGCGGCGTCACTGAGGGCAGCGGCGCGGCGGCTCAAATGCGGCGGCGCGGCGGCGCGAAGGCGGCGGCGCGGTGGAGTGGGTAGAGGAGAGGAGGAGGGAATGGAGTGAGGGGAGGGGAGAAGTGGAGCTTTTATAGGGAAGAGGGGGAAAGATAAGGGGGAGAGGGGAGAGAGGGGAGGGGCGGGTGACGTGACGGCGGCACGGGGCGCGAGGCGACGCGACAGCGGCGCGGCGCGGCAGCGGCGATGGCGACGGCGCGCGGCGACGCGACGGGATGGCGACGTCGACGGCGCGGCAGCGGCGGCACGGGGCACGAGGCGGCGGCACGGGGCTCGGGGCGACGAGACGGGCGGCAGCGGCGACGCGACGGCGGGCGGCGCAGCGCGGGGCACGAGGTAACGCGACGGCGACGGCGCCGGCGCGCGGCAGTGGCGGCGACGGCGCGCGGCAGCGGCGGTGATGGCGACGGACGGGCGGCGCGGCGCGGGGCTCGGCGCGACGGCGACGGCGACGCGACGACGATGCGGCGCGGCAGCAGCGCGAGGCACGAGGCGGCGACGTGACGGGCGGCAGCGGAGGGGTTAGGGCTAGGGAACGCGATCGAACACCTGGCGGTCGATGAATAGTGATTTTTTTCCATTAAACCCCTTTTTAGCCTATTTCTTATATAAATTTGATTCTATAAATTCTAAATTTTGCATAAATGAACTTAATCAATATTCGTGTTGTTCCAACCAATGGATTCACTCTAGATTAATTTATCCCATATTTTATTTTTATGTAATTTACTTGAATTTAATTAGAGTTAATTCTTATCCCATTGCATTTAAATCTAATTGATACAAATATGGCCGCGATAATATTTTATTTATTTCTATCCTCACATAATCTTTATTTTAGATTATAACTTATTTATTTCTTTAACCAATCTAATTTCAGGGTTAATTCCTAATTAATTTTCCTTTATTCGTGATCTATGAACTCCGAAATCAAAATCCAATAAAATAGGCGAACCAAATCGGCATGATGCAATTTAGTTAAAAAGTTTTTTGAAGGCCCATATTTTTGGAGTTTTTGATTTTTGTTGGTCAAATTTTCAGGGTGTGACATTCCTTTGTTGGCCTAGCGGTGGCCGGTTCGGTGGTAGCCTTCTCCTAGGTTTGTGTTTGGTGTTGTCGGTGCGTGGGAGGTGGAAATTCTTTGTTTTTTTCCTGGTTACAACATCCCAGGGTTGTAATGTTGTAATTTTTTCCTACTCTATCACTATGAACTTCGCCCTGTCTGGTGTGAGTCGTTCAAAAAAATATTCGCCCGGCTTGTTACGATGTATTTTTGTTATTTTTTTCTAGTCCATTGGATACTAATCCAAGGGTATAGAAAAATCTGGTTGATTTTAGGTGAAAATCCACCCGAAAAATGCATAGACAATTCAGCCAAAACAAGGGCCTGTTTAGTTGGTGAAATGAAAATTTTTGGGTGTCACATCGGATGTTTGATCGGATATTGGAATGGGTTTTCGGACACGAATGAAAAAACTAATTTCATGACTCGCCTGGAAACCGCGAGACGAATCTTTTGAGCCTAATTAATCCGTCATTAGCACATATGGCTAATCATGACCTAATTAGGCTTAAAAGATTCGTCTCGCGATTTACATGCAAACTGTGCAATTAGTTTTTCTTTTTATTTATATTTAATGCTATATATATATGTCTAAAGATTCGATGTGATGTTTTTGGGAAAAGTTTTTGGGAAACTAAACGGGGCCCAACCCTTCATGCTACCATATGATCTGATTTGGACGGCTTTACCAAGATGAAGGGTGAAAATTTCTGGCACTTGAAGTTTAGGAATGTCAATTAAACTCAACTTAAAGATGAGGGATGACAAGTGGACTTAATCCCATGGGAGCACCTCACATCTGGTCCTCGCTCGCAGTTATGTGGCCTAAGGGAAACACGTTCACTTTGACTCCTTTTAAGAAGTCACGGAATATGATTCGTATCCCAGAACCATAATATCGGATATCTTAACCTTCTAACTATTAAAATCGGTGTAATTTAACTCCCTCTATGGTTTTGGAGGGTGGTTTTGTTGATGTGGTGGTATTGACCTGTGGCGTCGATGTAGAACGAAGACTAGGTCAATACCGCCACGTAGACGCCACATCAGTGAAACCACTCTCCAAAACCATTAAGGATGTCAAATTATACCGGTTTTAATAGTTGAGGGATCGATATATTCGGTATTATGGTTCAGGGATATAAATCATAATCGAGTCAAAGTGAACCTATTTCGGCCTGGGGCACGTGCTGTGTCACGGTAGTGAACTGGTGGGCCAAAGGGCGACAGACGCTTGTGGCCGTTGCAGTCGTGGGTTTGGGAACCGCGTGACGCGGAACGAGATGGAGCACGATAATTTTTTTTATTTATACATTTTTTATTAAAATATTTGAAAAATAATTTTTCATTTTGAAAATTTAGAAAGCTATACGCCTCTCATCCTTAGGATGGCGTTTTTTTTTTAAAATTGCCCATTCAGAGAACGTTAAAGGACGTAAATGTAAGTTTTTCCATATAAATTATTAACTTTATGATTTTGCAATTTTAAAATATATCATATAAAATCGGATGAAATCAAAATCTATATTAAAATTGTAGAAATCAATGATATATACAATTTTATAGTTGATAACCTTTTTATTTAAAGTCTTTTAGGTGTTCAAATATTCGTTACAAAATTTATAACCTATTTTAACAAAACCTCATAGCTATATTTCAAACGACATCGGATGAAGAGAAACTTTATATAAAAGTTGAGATCTACAAAGCTGTAGTTTATTACTTTTCCATCCAAAATAATTTAGAGTGCCAAATAAGCATTACTAATTTTTGTGCAATTAAAACTAACGGAAATGATTTGAATACGAATAAAACATTTATATTTAGATCCGCTACCACTCTCTGGAAGGAAGATTTTTAAAAACGCCCTCCTGTAAAGCGTGAGGCGTCTAGATTTATAAATTTTTAATAAAAAATTTAATAAAAATAAAAAATAAAAAATCCGAAGCGTGACGTTTTTCGCAGCCAGATGGACTGCACGTCGTCGTCTTGTTCTTTTTTTTTTTCCCTTTCAAGGTCCGACTGATGCAGTATTGAAGCTGGTTCAACCACCAACATTTTAGAAAGATCCTAGGCGAACTCCATAACATAGGGTCTCAAAACTAAGTATAAACCTGTACCTGTATTATATACTTATATAAATCATATATCGTTGAAAATGATATGAATACACATTGTAAACACCTAAAGTTACGATGTAAATTTATCAACAAGAACAAGACAAACTCATAGCTCAATTTCTAGACTAAATAGATGCAAATGAGAAGATCATAAGACCTCACTCTAAACCCTAGCCACAATAAAATAAGATGTGGCCACATGAGAGTCAAACGTGAGGACACAGCCAGCCGGTTTAGGCACTAAGCGATCACACAACCAGCTGGTTTGGGCACTAAGCGATCACACAACTAACCGGTTTGGGCACTAAGCGATCACACAACCAGCCTAAGGCCCTAAGACGATCCTGCCAACCCGTTCATAAGGATCAGATCCTACATAAAAATAAGAGTAAACTGCACTCACGATACACGAACTTACGTGGTGGGTGTAAATAGATACAATAACTTGTAAATTATGCATTTTAGTATAACAACTTGTCTAGTCCGTGCGAACCAGACCAAAACAATCCATGCATTCAAAATAATTTGATGTGGCGTTGACACGGATGCCATGTCGCTTTCCTTCTTGGCTCGTTTCAGTTCATGTTTGCATCTTTTTGCACAAAAGTTATAAAATCGTAAGCATGGAAATTTTGTTTCGTGCATTCTATTACACTCACCCATCCCTGAAATAGTTCAATGCAACATGGACCTAAATCGCTGACTAGCTACAAGTGCTCCGAGATATTGGTGGAGGGTCGATTGGCCATTACACTACCGTTTTAATACGTGGCAATTAGTATGAGCTATTGCTAACAACTTGTATGAGATGAAGCTGGCAGCTACACTTCTATCGTTGATCAGTCTGATCACCAGCCACTCTAGTTGTTTCAGTCTTAAAAACTACTACTCCACAGGGTATCATATCATATCATATCATATCATATTAAATCCTTTGTTTTTGCAGCCCACTACCAGCAGTACTTGAGTTAATCTCAGCCTTCCTAGAGCTGCTACAGTGTAACAGTTCTTGCCAGCACATGCACCGTTCGATCTATATCGATGGATTTAATCCATCCGTCCGTCATCTCCAGCGCACGGGCCATCACTGGTGGCTGGCCCAGTCCCCCCTCTCTCTCTCCAACAGCCTGAAGCCCTCAATCCCTCAACATCCTCGCCACGTCCCGTCCCAAATTCCCCACCGCTTCCTCACAGATCCAATCGGCACCGCCGCCTCCCCCACGGAGGTCCATCTCGCGACCCGGCGCCACCGCGGTGTTCCGGCCCGTCGAGCTCACGGAGCCAGCCGGCGCCATTACCGCCTTGCCGTCGAGCTCGCAAAGCTACCCTCCGCTGTCGCGGAGTTCCGCCCCATCGAGCTCGCGGAGCCAGTCGGCGCCATCGCCACCTTGTCGTCCGGCTCGTGGGCCTAGCTGGCGTTGCCACCTCCTCACGATCTTTCAATTGGTCCAACGGCTGCTTTCCCTTCAGCACAGCTGCCTTCTTCAGGAACTAGCGGTAGCTGCTCAGCTTTCCTCTTTTCTTCAGTGCTGCTTGCATATTAGAATCACAAATGTTTAAGCAAGCAGTAAATCAATAGAAGGTAACCACCTGTTATAGAGCTTTTCCATTCATTAGATCCTCATGCTTGCTGTACTACATTATCTCCGTGGTGCTATTTACCAGTTTGGCAAGTGGGTACTAATCTGCGGTTAAAAGAAAATAATGCAATTTTACTTGTCAGTTTGTATGCACTATTTTCGTGCTGTAGGGCATGATTTTCACTCCTTTTTACCTGAACTGTTCCATTGGTGTGGTCATTTTATGCTTATTTTTGGCTCTGCACGTCAGTGTAGCTGTTAAGCATTGCCAGAGTATGTTAAACACTGTCTAATTTATCAATTTACAGTGCTTATAGCCAGCTGTTGCATATGCATTTCCTTTCCTTTATTAACCCTGATTTTTATAGTCCAAAAAGGTATATCGCATTGAATGAGTGTTGTTCTAGCGAGTAGCGACACGCTGGCACGCTCCTGTGCACCTTTTACACAATGCTTTCCCTAAGGTATAGCCTTCCACTTTATAGTTTATTAGTGGTGCTAAATTTAAGCTCATTGTATTCTTTTTACCCTTACGTGCTTACTGCAATATTGACTTTACTTCACTACTTTGCATGCCTCTTAATCTGGTGCTTCCTCGCATCTTTACATTATTCTAGATGATGCAGAGACATACAGCTTTTAACTGGAGACATTTTAGTGAAATAATCTATATAGTCTTCCCCTGTTGTGACATTTTAGCTTTTTATTCACCAGGTGGCCAAAATTGGTTATGGTGCATTTTTATTAGATATCACCTTCATTCTGCATTTTTATTACTGATGCTAAACTGAACCTCATTGTGTTTCTTTGTCTCTCATGTACTTACTAAACTAAATTGACTTTTCTTCAGGACTTTGCAGGGCTCTTAATCTGGTGCTTCCTTATATCTTTGCGATATTCTAGATCATGAACATGCAGCTTTTAAGTGCAGACATTTTGCATTATATAATATTGTTAAGGTAAAGATATAATTATTTATCCCTCATTTCTTCTGCTATGGCGATACATGCTCCATGTAGATATTATTTCTCTAATTCTTTTACTTGTCTGCCTGATCAGCACTGAACACTAAATTCAATATGTTCTATAGTAATGCATGCTTGTGAAAAGAGACACTTATTGCACATGATCACCAAAATGCACATATAAATGTTTCTTTGAACAGTTTTTCATATGTTTCTTTGTTGCGGTTCATGTCCGCTCAATACGAGCCATATAGATACTTCAGTTCAATTTCCATCTACATGTTCTCTTCTAATCTTCCTGAAAATGCTAAGGTGTTCAACTCTGCTTGCTATTTCAGTAATTCAGACATTGTAATGGTCAAACTATTCCTCTCTACGAACACAAAGTGTCTGTATAGCTTAAACCATAGAGTTTCTTTTGAAATATTATTACATTGTACTATTGTGATAAATTCTATCCATCTTCTGTTTTAACCTTTTCACGCAAATATACTTGCATCGCTTGCAATATGGATAGTGTTCTATCTTGATCTACACGTTAGTTATACTTTTTCAATTAATGTTTATTGTAGTGATTAGCATCTCAAGACACAATCATTTTTCATCAAGACGCTCTATACATCGAAGATTACTTGCTCAATCTGTTGGTATAATTTATATTCTTCTAATTTTTGCATTCCTGTTGTTTTCCTCATGTATGGCATCTCTTTCCATTTATTCTGCATAATCATCATTACTGGCTCAAACCTATATTGACATCCGTTCAAACCATGTTTACGGACTAATTTCTCATGTTGTCCCATTCATTTATTTACCAGAAATTGTTGCTCCGATTCTTAATCAGGATCTCCATACCCAGATCATATAACAGCTCCTCGATCACGTTCAATTATTTGTTGTCCATGTTATGTGATTTTAACACTCAACTTTCCTCTAATACCTTCCGGTAGCCATAATTGCTTCATAGGTTTTATTTATGTTCGCTTTTTGTATTTTGTGTACTAACTGCTAAATAAGTTCAGTGTAAAAATAATTTTACTGCATTTTACAGGTTACCTATAGAAATGTTGTACTTGGAGATTCTTGCATTTGTGCAGTAGTAAAAAAATCCATGTCAAATTTAGATTCTCTCAAGACTAATACTTTTAAGTACTATTTCATATTTGATCATGCATTCATCAGGTTTTCCATCCACATGCTTCATAACGCATTTACCTTACAGACTCACTTGACATCTCATCAATTGTCGCATAATATTCTTTTCTCTGATTCAACATGATCAGCCACTTCAACAACTGTACATACATGCATGTTTCCCATGCATACATATTTTCCTTAAAATATATCTGCTATTCATCATGCTACTAGCCTTGATGTTGGCAATCGTACTAATGCAGGCTGCTATAATGGATAAGCAAAACAAGGCGACCATCCATGTCGAGTGATCATCATGTATTTCATATTTCCATCAGCTAGATGCCCAGGTGTTCTGCCAAAGAGCATATCAGAAGACATGTATGCTCTATTATATAATTTTTGATTTAAAAGAGTGTGCTCAGGATAGATCATTTGTCTCATTTGTATACCTTCGTTGCCTATTATGTGTCTTAACTATTTGGATTACCAACTTACGACCCTCACTGGTTCTCTTGTCTAATGAAATAACATATTTTACATATATTATGTGCCTTAATGGGCTTTCAGTATGATTTTTGTTGTTATCTGAAATATTGAAACATATATATTCATGTTCATGCTAATGGGATTGCATTTTGTAATCACATTAGCTTGGACATTGGATTTATATTTTGAAATCTACATAAGTACTTTTTATTTTCATGTTTCACTCAACACTGCATAATAATCAACGTTCATTCATTATGCCCCGCGGCAACGCACGGGGTCCACCCTAGTTACAGGATATGTGCTTCTTCCACTACTGCAACCTCCATCTTCTTGCCATTATAACGGCGTGCAACTAATTGTCTCCTCAACCGCATACTTCCGGTGCCACATCATGTTATTTTCAAATACACGGACTATTTTGGCCTTAATTTATATGGACTACACGAGTTGTTGTACTGAAATACACATTTTGTAAGTTGTTGTATCTATTTGCACCCACCATATAAGTTCGTGTACCATGAATACAAATATACAATTTACTCTAAAAACAAGGATAATAACCAGCGGTTAATTTGGTTTCTATTTATGTTGGCTACTTAGCTATGGACGCCATGTGGAGATATTTTTTTTTCTTTTTCAAAATTTGCTAAAACCAACTATAAGCCACTTACAGTTCGACTTTTCACTTCGGCAGGCTTTTTTTTTCCGGTTCTGCATTGCGCCGCAATTTTACCTTGGGGCCTGTTTAGTTAAAAAAAAAATTTCACGCTGTCATATCAAATGTTTGGACACATGCATAGAATATTAAATGTAGACAAAAAAAAACAATTACACAGTTCGCCAGGAAATTGCGAGACAAATCTTTTAAGCCTAATTACGCCATGATTTGATAATGTTGTGCTACAGCGAACATTTGCTAATGATGGATTAATTATGCTTAATAAATTCGTCTCGAAGTTTCCTGGCGGAATCTGTAATTTGTTTTGTTATTAGACTATGTTTAATACTTTAAATATGTGTTCGTATATCCGATGCGACAATAAATTTTTGGGGCATTTGCAAATTTGCCACCGGTTTTTTCAATATTGCAAGGATGCCACTTGAATGACAATTCTAGTGGCATTTTTGTAATTTTTAGTGGTAATTTTGTAATAACGATTCAAAATAGTGTGTTAAATTTACAATTGCCCCTGAATTTTTTTTGCCAAGCCCTTAGATTTCAGTCGATTCTTGGACCAAACGATTGATGATGAGACTCGTGCTATTCTAAAAGTAACCACCGGTAAATACGCTGACTTCACCGAGCCTGGTCCATTAAAGCAGTTACAATAGCAGGCTATTGTCAGGGTTATGGATACCACATACCTAATAGTAGTTGACTAAATCTCGGCAGGATCTACCACATACCATGTCTTATACGGAAACTAACCTCGAGAAAGTTCTGGATAAGGAAAGACAACCTGAGTTCTACATGGAAACGACAAGTACTAATTGGATTGTATTCATATTGGTTTCCCTAGTTTTACTTGGACAAAGGGACACCCATGGGTATAAATACAGGGCCCCCTAGGAGGAGAGGGGACAACAACCATGGGACAAGACAATCAACACCCAACGGGATCAACACCCGACAGGATCAACACCCAACACAATCAACATAGAAGCCTATATACGTCAAGACACGCCGCCGGATATCGACTTCAGGGATAAGCACGGCTAATACCCTACGGTGCCTCCGGATACTGTCAGGAGAAACGAAAGCGCTATCTCTGATCTCACTGGGCACAGATTCGAGGAGGAAGGCTACCCTGTTGTCGACTACGACTCAGATCGTCAGATCGCTATGTTGACAACAGTTAGATTGGCTACCCCAAATATTGTACTCGTGTGATTATGGTGAATAAGAGCAATACCGGTTTCGGCCAACAGGATATAGGGTTATTACCTGACAACTTAGGGGCCCAAACCTGTATAAAAATCCCTGTCTCCATCTCTTTTACCTCAGTCTTGCGTATATCCTAGCACCGATGATCCCCATACCATGCAAATACCAGAATTGCGACATCAAACGTCGACAGTGGCGCGCCAGGTAGGGGTATTTTGGTGCTTCAGGATTTCGACGAGATGGGTTTAAGAGATGGACTCTCCGACAACAAGCTACTCGACGACTTCATCTGAGGGGGAGATCCAACCTAACCAGATCGGAACCATCATCGTCATCGACAACTTGGTCTATCGAGATCATCCAAGCCTCAAGCTCCGCAGCGTACCAAAAGATGTCAGATCGCCTGATATCGAACGAGTACGCAGCAAGGTAATTGGTAGACTGGTTTTTTAAATTGATCTATTAATTTCGTAGATACATCCGACATGTATCTACAAAGGTACGCAATATTTTATCTGCAATTTATCGTACCTATTCAGATCATACAGTATTGTTAGATCTATAATTTATTATGTTTACCCAGAGCATGTTCTTTATACAATAATATCTGTTGCGCGGGTGTCCCCGATGTTAAATCGACTACGATCTAACGCCGGGGGCTCGCTCTGTCTTCTTCTGTATAAATCATGCTTGTTTACGGTTTACATAATGCCCTGACATTTACATCTGCTCGTTATATCCTGATAATACTAGAAGATCCATGCAGTTTTTTGAGTACATACTCGATATTATCTGCTATATGTCTTGCCTTCTAGAAAATATTTTTCAGGAACAATTGAGCACTCGAGTAGGTTGTGGTCGAGTACACTCTATTATCGAGAACATTCTCGATAAATGCGGAGTTATCGCACCCGACCTACCAACGAAGACCAACGACCTATCTCATAGCACCGGCCATGGCTGGACTACTCGAGAAAAGGTTGTTAACGGATAGTTCCTCGCAAACGCCATCGGTTTGATCACCCGACATGATTGCGAGCGGACATCCGGATATGCTATAAGTTGGGTGTGTGAGTCATGCTGGCTACATGATATGCACATGTAATAAACCAACTTTAGCGCCCCTATAGGTGATTAAAAGACTCCTACTTCTGGTTCTCGAACCAGTAAAACGTAGTGATCTCTCTTGCCTCACTTTAAGTGGTCGATTTATGTCACACCCCGAAGTTCTTTCCCAAGCCTAAATTGGAGTTTTAAATGGTCTCAAGAAAATACCAGTGTAAAGCAAGAGAAAACCCTAATAAATTAATGCGAATGGTAATCGGATTTGGCATGTGGAATTTTTCTTGAGTTCTACATGTCGAAATACGCTAACAAGATTTTTAGTGGAATTTTTAGAGCTCTCGAAATAATTTTAACCAATTAAAAATGAGCACAAGCAATATTTAATCCCAGGAAAATCCTTTTTCCTTCTTTTTTCCTTTTTCTTTCTTTTTTTTTTCTTTTTTTTTCCTTTGAATGGGCCGCCGGCCCATTCTTCTTTTTCTCCCCCTCCTCCCGCTGGGCCGGCCGAAGGCCGAGGCCCAGCTAAGCCCGCGCGAGCCGGCTGCCCGCCTCCTCTCACCCGGGGTCGTCGACAGGTGGGGCCCACCTGTCGGGCCCGTCTCCCACAACCGCCGCGCCCACAACCGCCGCCGCGCCCACGTCCCCGCCTCCTTCGGGCCACGTCGGCCACGCCCGTGCATGCGCCGCGCCTCCCGCACCCACTTCCCCCTCTCTCCCGCTCGCTCCCGCGCCCGAGATGGCTGGGATTCGAATTTCGAATCCCGCCTCTCTCTCCACCTCCACCTCCCCCACATCGCCCGGCGAAATCGAGCCACCCCGGGCCATTCCCGACCTCCCTGTCCCTATAAAATCCACCCCCGCATCCTCCTCCTCACTTTTCCTTCTTCCGCCGGTCTCTCCCGAGCTCCCTATCGCTCCCGCACCGTGCCTCCACCCGCCGCTGCCTTTCCCGCCACTCCGGCCGCCGCTAGCCGCCGCTAGGCTCGCCGCCACACCGCGCCGTCACCGCCGTCGGGTTCGCGTGGCCAAGGTCCACCCCGTCCGCACCTCCTCCGTCGAGGTCCGTTGCCGGAGCCCGCATCCCCTCGCACTCTGATGAGCACCACCTTTACCGCCGCCTTCGGCCATGGTTTCCGCTCGCCGTGGTCCACCCCTCTCCCTCTAATCTCTCTCTTTGCCTCTCTTAGGGCATCTCGGAGCTCGTCCGCCCGCCGCCGTTGTCCTCCCGTGGCTCGCCGTCACCGTTCGCCGTCGTCCTCCTCCACGCCGGCCACTCTCGGTGAGGCATCCCTCCTCCTCTATTCCCCTCCCTCTCCCTCCTAGCCGCGCCGGGTCGAGCCGCCGCCCCGGTCGTGCGCCGCCGCCTTTGTGCCGCCGTCTCCCGCCGCCGGTTGCCGTCACCGGTGACGCGCGCGCGCCGCCGCCCTTGCCATGGCCGGCCGGCCGTCTTTGTGCCGAGCCGAGCCGAGCCAGGCCGCCGCCGCACCGTCCGATCGGCCCCGGGCCGATCCGGGCCGTCGATCCCGTGGACCGGCGGTGGACCACCCGCGTGGTCCCGGTCCATGGTAGACCGGCCACCCCGTGCGCCACTGACATGCGGGCCCCGCCTGTCGGTGCCGACCCCCCTTGATGACGTCAGCCCTGGGGCTTATTGCGCAATAAATGATTTAAGGACTTTTGTTATAGTAATAAACACAGAGAATATTCTAAAAATCATAACTAATTCATCCGAGCTTCGTTTAAGCCCGTTCAAGTCTCAGTAAATCAAGAAAAATGTGTAGAATCCATTAAAAATGGTTTTGTTCTCTGTTTCAGTAGTCTTATAGCCTGTTTGTATTGTTTGCTTTGTATGTCGCTTAGATTCCGGTTCTTCCGACGCTCTGGTGTACTTTGAGATAGTCGGCGAGGTTCCTCCAGCAGCAGAGCAAGACAAGTCATGCTTGTCACTTGAACATGTTGATCCTATATTGCAATTGCTCTATTGTTTTTCTTCAAATACTGCATTGGTTTATAATGTTACTATGGGATATTTACCTATTGTCATAGCCATGCTATTTTTGTACCATGTTCCTTTGTTAGCTTGGGTTATAACATGAACAGACATTGGGCTAGAGACTGCTTAGCCATGCTTAGTTCAACTAGCACACAATGAGGGAAATCCTATTAATGTTTAGACTGTAGGTTCTAATGGTAATGTTGGATTAGTGACACCGCTTTGGTGTTGGTTAATTAAAATAAATCACATGGTGGGCTGTGGGTGCATGGTTTTGTTGGTCGCACCCATGGCAGTTAAGGATCGGTTCGCGGGATGCCCTGGAAGAACTTATCGTACTTACCACAAGCCAGCGTGGGCAACGGCTGGGCTTGTAGTGTAGCTTTCCTCTAGCTGACGCATCCAGGCAAGGGTGGGCGTGATGGAGTTTGGATGGGCCCTGCGACGGCCTCTGTCGCTTCCGGATTCACCTAGGCACGAGAGGGGATTGCCCGCTGCCTTGCGAGGAGTGGGGGTGAAACCTGAGGTGTGGTGTGCTTGGTTAGAGGGGATTATGCGAAGGGTCCTATCACGGCCTCTTTCCGGTATGTCGTGGTGGCATGTCGGCGCACGGTAACGTGTCGTGGGGCTGTGTCTTGTGGGTACAGTTGTACACCTCTGATCAGAGTAAAACTATTCGAATAGCCATGCCCGCAGTTATGGGCGGTTAACCAGATTCACCGTGATTAGTTTCACCCTAGTTTAGTCTAATGAAATTGGATAGTTTAGGTGGTGGTTGGGCCTGTTGCAACGTGGGATAGCGTTGGACAGTGGATGATTAATATTGATTAATTATTACAACTGTTTACTTCTTTCAACTTCTGTTTATAAATGCTCGCTTTATGCAAATGAACCACCCTAGTTCTCCTTTGATAATTCCCTGCATCATATCCCTATTCCGGTATGACTTGCTGAGTACAATGGGTAGTACTCAGTCTTGCTCTATTTTTCCCCAACCCCAGAGTATGAGTATGTGTCCGATGGTGGTTTCTCTGAGGAGTAGGCTTCGTCCGTGTCGTCGAGGATGCCTGTGGAGTGGTGTTCCCGCTGCAGATCAAGTCAAGGCTTAGCTCCAGTTATCTTTTGTTTTTCCGCTGCATTTATGTAAGACTTTTATAATGTTTGTAAGACGTGGATCTGTGTGTCAACTTTGTCGTTTGTGTACCCCGGCCGGTCCTGGACGGGGGTTTTAATGCATATTCTGCTTGGAAATTCTATTCGGGAATTTCTGGGCGTGACAAGTTATGACTACTGCCTGGTCCTCGACCTGCGATGCTGGTCCTCGACCAGCGATGTAGCGTTTCTCCCACTACTTCCACTTCAAGTGGTCGAGTTACGACTACTGCCTGGTCCTCGACCAGCGATGTAGCGTTTCTCCCACCACTTCCACTTTAAGTGGTCGAGTCACGACTACTGCCTGGTCCTCGACCAACGATGTAGCATTTCTCCCACGACTTTCACTTTAAGTGGTCGAGTCACGACTACTGCCTGGTCCTCGACCAGCGATGTAGCGTTTCTCCCACCACTTCCACTTTAAGTGGTCGAGTCACGACTACTGCCTGGTCCTCGACTAGCGATGTAGCATTTCTCCCACTACTTTCACTTTAAGTGGTCGAGTCACGACTACTGCCTGGTCCTCGACCAGCGATGTAGCGTTTCTCCCACTACTTCCACTTCAAGTGGTCGAGTCACGACTACTGCCTGGTCCTCGACCAGCGATGTAGCGTTTCTCCCACTACTTCCACTTCAAGTGGTCGAGTTACGACTACTGCCTGGTCCTCGACCAGCGATGTAGCGATTCTCCCATTACCCCTGCTTCAACAAAGTTGATATCAGGTGCACAAGATCACCAAGTGTTTTACCCAGAGATCCCTTACCCAGATGAAACCTAGCGTTGAAAGCTATCCTACTGTCCCTTTACGCCGTCTTGACAAGGCCTCCAAGGAACCTGAGGGAACTTCGGCTGGGGACGCCCAGAGCCGATAAGGCCTTGTTGGATCCTTTAGAGACGAAAGACCATGTAAGATTTGGTCGTGTAAGAGTTCTCGCCGTGTGTATTAACCAAGCCGTGTAATCGGAAATGGATTTTCCAACTTCACGGCTGGGGGCTAGAATCAGTGCTTGTTCAACCGAGGCAGGTCAAAAGTCCAAGAGCCTTATCTTCTGAGAACGATTCTCCGACGGCAAGGCTGGGGGCTAGGGAGAGTGTATGACTCTACAAACTGACTGATCGGAGTCGGTAAGAGAGAGGACGCTCATATACAAAGCAATAGTCTGTACATTCAATTCACTAGTCTGTCATATTATAACATGTCACCCTTTGAGCATTCGCTCAGGGGCTATTTCTATCTAATATTCTTTTATGAGTATTGATTTCAGGAAAATTCTATTCGGCATTATCAAAGACTCCATGTCTCTATGGTTCTGCACCAAGATCGACTAAGGCGAGTACGACAAATGTCGACAAGGCTCCGTCGCAGACTCTACGCCTTCTCGATCACTCGAGAACGGTTGCTGGATCTCGACAAGGAATACGGAATGAAGAGATGGTGTACCCGCCGAGATAAAATTTCTTGACTTCAATCCAAATTCTCGATTACAGCAAGACAGGAGACTTAGTCGTACGCTCTGTACTTTCTCGGTCGACATCAGAGATTGACTTAGACAAACATTTTCGGTGCCCGCACGAGGCTGATAAAGGAAGTCTAACGTTATCTCTAAACTCACCGAGAACGGTCACGTGAGCTCGATAACAGTTCCTCCAAAGTCTGCGGTTGAGAATATGAACTCATTCATTTGCATCGAAGTCGGGGGCTACTGTCAGGGTTATGGATACCACATACCTAATAGTAGTTGACTAAATCTCGGCAGGATCCACCACATACCATGTTTTATACGGAAATTGACCTCGAGGGAGTTCCGGATAAGGAAAGACAACTAGAGTTCTACATGGAAACGACAAGGACTGCTCGGATTGTATCCATATTGGTTTCCTCATTTCTACTTGGACAAGGGGACACCTATGGGTATAAATACAGGGCCCCCTAGGAGGAGAGGGGACAACAACCATGGGACAAGACAATCAATACCCAACGGGATTAACATCCAACACAATCAACATAGAAGCCTATATACGCCAAGACACCCCGCCGGATATCGACTTCAGGGATAAGCACGACTAATACCCTACGGTGCCTCCGGATACTGTTAGGAGAAATGAAAGCGCTATCTCTGATCTCGCCGGGCACGGATTCGAGGAGGAAGGCTACCCTGTTATCGACTACGAGTCAGATCGTCAGACCGGCATGTCGACAACAGTTAGATTGGCTACCCCAAATATTGTACTCATGTGATTATGATGAATAAGAGCAATACCGACTTCGGCCAACAGGATGTAGGACAACTCAAGGGCCCGAACCTGTATAAAAATCACTGTCTCCATCTCTTTTACCTCAGTCTTACGTATATCCTAGCACCGACGATCCCCATACCATGCAAATACCAGAATTGCGACATCAAACATCGACAGCTATAAGTCAGCTGCAAACATATTTTAAGAAGATAAATGAGGAGAGAAAAAAGCAGCGGGCTACAGATTTGTAGCCAGCTGTAGCACGGACTCTAAGACACATTGTGTATATGACAGGTGGGACCATGTATTAATAGTGTAGTATGTAACTATTATATAAATGAGCTATTAGATTAGTTATAGATGAATTGAAGCCAGTAGTTGGCTATACTATTAAACTTGCTCTTAGGGCAGCTGTATTACCTTCGTCTGACTTCCGGCTCACGGATCTGTCCATATCTGGAGCCGCCTCTGCTGTAAAGATACTCAGATAACTCGCCGAATCCACGAGCAGAAGCGCCGGCGGAACGAGCTAAACAACATATCGCCGCCTCACCAGTCACTAGCTCCTATTGTGAACGCCATGCCCTTTCTTCCGCTCGAGCTGAAGTCCCAATCCGAGGAGAAAAAAAAAAACAAATTAATTTTTAGAGATGCAAGCAAAGATGGAACCCGGGCAATCACCTCAATGAATGCGCTGAAAAATCCTTCATCCAACGCATAAAAACAGGGCCAGTATGGGTGGAGGAGCTACATGTGTTCACAAAGAAACTATTACCAACGTCCTAAAATACTTATGGCTTTAAGTTTTTATTAGTAATATTTCATCATTAGTTTTATTCAGAAAACTATGAAATTATTATTTATTTTCTTTGTGGCTTATTTTATTATTATTAAAAGTACTTTAAGTATAATTTGTTTTATATACTCCCTCCGTTTTTAATAAATGACGCCATTGACTTTTTTCTCACATGTTTGACCATTCGTTTTATTCAAAAATTCTATGCAAATGTGTAAGATATAAATCACACTTAAAGTACTATGAGTGATAAAACAACTCATAACAAAATAAATTATAATTACGTAAATTTTTTAAATAAGACGAATGGTCAAACACGTGAGAAAAGTCAACGGCGTCATATATTAAAAAACGGAGGTAGTATTTGTACTAATTTTTATAAGATGAATGGTGATACTTCCTCCATACTCATAAAGGAAGTTGTTTTGGACAGCGACACGGTCTCCAAAACACAACTTTAACTTCTTGTTCCTATAAAAAAATATTTATTGAAAAGTGATATATGTATATTTTCATGAAAGTATTTTTCAAGACAAATCTATTCATATAATTTTTATATTTTTAAACTCAACAACTTAAGAGTTATTCATAGTTTATATTTCTAAGGTCTTTTGTTCTAAACAATTTTTTTTACTAGTACAGATGAAGTACGATGAAAAAAAATAAAAGCGATAACTAATTTATGAGGAGGTAGTTCAATCCAACTTTTTTAAGAATTTAATCCGAGAGAGTCAGCGGCAGCCTGCAGCAGCTAGAGCAGAGCGATGGCCGCGCTGCTGGGCATCCTCCTCGTGGCCTTCCTCGCCGCCGCCGTCCCTTTCGCGTTCCGCCTGCTCCACTCCTTCCTGTGGGTCCCGCGCCGCCTGGAGCGCCGGTTCCGCCGGCAGGGCATCCGGGGCCCACCGCGCCGCCCGCTCTCCGGCAACGCCGCCGGCTACCGCGACCTGCTCGCCGCCGCCCAGTCCGCGCCGCTCGCGTCCTTCCACCACGCCGTCGTGGCCCGCGTCGCGCCGCACTACCGCGAGTGGCCCGAGCGGTACGGCCGCCCGTTCGTGTTCTGGCTCGGGCCCCGCCCGCGGCTGGTGGTCTCCGACCCGGAGGTCGTGAAGGCCGTGCTGACCGACCCCACGGGGACCTTCGATAAGGCTGGCTCCGGCGGCGGCAACCCGCTCGCCCGGCAGCTTTTTGGCGAGGGTTTGGTGGGGCTCACCGGGGAGAAGTGGGCGCGCCACCGTCGCGTGATCGCGCCGGCGTTCAACATGGAGAGGATCAAGGTAAAGAGGCGTTTTCTTGAAAATGACCTTAGAAACATGAAAATGGATGATTATCGTGCTTGTAGATCATGTTGGGTACTTCCCGCTCTCAAAACAAACGACTTGAAATTATTGTATCACTAAAACATATGTATGTAAGCCTTGCTAAAATGTTCATTATTTCAGTTCTTAGATGTAAGTTGTGTCACATGTGAAATCAGGGAGTCAGGGACTCCTAGGCTTTGTGTCTGTTACTTCTTTTCTACTGACGTTGATTTAAAATTTTATTTACACATCTACAATGGAATGGGATTCAGACTTTCTTATATAACAATACGATGTGTATTGGTTGATTTTTGAAAAATTAACCTTTTTGTGCATCTTTTGTAAGACATAAATTGTACTTGCCGTTGACTCTCGGAGTAAGTTCATCACCTTCCTGTAGACTATATTCATGGTGAATTAACCTTTCTTTCTGTTAGTAATAATATATATATATGATGATGTGATCAAAAGTTGTGCTCTGGATATTTCTACTAATCAAATGAATTGCCAATAAGACCAAAGTTTTGTTCCTTTCAGGGTTGGATTTCAGAAATAACAGATATCACCTCATCCATGCTGGATAAATGGGAAGTTCAAGATGAAGCACGCGCTGAGTTTGAGATCGATGTACATAAAGAATTTCACACTTTGATTGCAGATGTCATTTCCAGTGTGGCATTTGGAAGTAGCTATGAGGAAGGAAAGCGCGTTTTCGAATTGCAGGAGGAACAGCTAAAACTTGCTATTCTTGCAATGACGACAGTCTATATTCCTGGCTTCAGGTGAGGTTGCCTCTGCCTCTTAGCTTGCTTGGAACCCATAATTTTCAAATGCCACAGTTAAGGGAGAAAATTGTGACGTCTCTCTCATAGGTTTGTGCCAACAAAGAAGAACCGAAGACGGCATATGCTAAACCAGGAAGTCAGGAATTCCTTGCGCAAATTGATTGAGATCAATGGAAGGAAGTGTGAGGATTCGAACAATCTGCTTGGGATGATGTTATCGGCCAGTAAACTTGGTAGTGAATTCAGAATGGGAATTGAAGAAATAATTGATGAGTGCAAGACATTTTACTTTACCGGGAAAGAAACAACAGCTAACTTATTGACATGAGCAACTCTTCTCCTAGCTTTACATCAAGAGTGGCAAAACAAAGCTCGCGATGAAGTCCTTCAAGCGTGTGGCAAGTCTGAGCACCCAAACGCGGAAAACCTGAGTAATCTCAAAATTGTGAGTCCAAGTTTTGTATACTTTGGTTTTCATCTCTTTTATAATTTTATTGAATACAGGCATACAGCAAGTGACACTTTTTTAATGTTTGAATGCAATCAGGTAAATATGGTGCTAAAAGAAACCCTCAGGTTGTATCCTCCTGCTATGTTTCTCAATAGGATGGTCAACAGGGATGTCAAGCTGGGCAAACTCGACATTCCAGCTGGCACGCAGCTCCATTTTCCCATTCTTGACATTCACCATGATGTTAACATATGGGGCACCAATGCAGATGAGTTTGATCCATCAAGGTTTGCAGAGGGCAAGAGCTATCACCTTGGTGCATACTTTCCCTTTGGGATTGGCCCTACTATCTGTGTCGGCCAGAATCTTACGATGGTTGAAGCAAAGGTGGCCCTTGCAATGATCCTTCAGCGTTTCGCGCTTGTTGTCTCGCCGTCCTATGTTCATGCGCCAATGCATGGAGTCACACTCCAACCCCAGTACGGTGCTCAAGTTCTTGCCCATAAGATTTGAGACTTCGATGGATTTGTGTGGATTTCTGGGTCTTTGCAGTAAATATGGTGAATGCAGCAGACGTACATCGTGTATTATATATCTTTGTCAACAATTTTGGAAGGATGTTTCCAGCTCGTCTGAACTTTCTATCAAAAGTGGAATTTGCTGGAGCCATGGGAGCATTTTCCATGTACAAACAACTCTTAAGACCTGCAGAAATGTACAGAAAATAAAATGGTTTGCGATTGTAAATATTCCAGTTCTCTCCTTTTTATTTTTGGATATCCACTGCATTTGTTGACATATTTAGTTTACCCGTTTGATAAGGCACCCATTTTTGCTGGTGAAATCTATATATCTTAAAACCATTTGTGCATGAGCTCCATCTCATCCTAGCTGAAAGGATACAGCACCTCTGGTTTACGCGATGGCAAAAAAGAAGAGTGCAAACCTGCAGCAAGCATCGCATTCCGACCAATGGTTGGCGGACCTTGACTTGCCTGCTGTCTCAGGGTGGACGACGGATCTAATTAGCCAACTCGTCGACATCTGGGGTGTTGTTCATAGCTTACAATTAATGGAGAACAAAGAAGACAAGATCACATCGAAGCTAACCAGCCATGACGAATACACGGCGACATCGGCTTACAATGCGCAACTTCTTGGCACAACAACGTCCAATTTCAATGCCATCATCTGGAAGTCCTGGGCGCCGCGCAAATGTAAAACTTTTGGTTGGCTCGTCGTCCAAAATAGAATTTAGACCTTCGACAGATTAGCAATCCGTGGGTGGCCGAATAACTCCATTTGCCTCCTATGTCGAAGGAATCTAGAAACAACCCTCCACCTCCTGGCGGGATGCAAATATGTGAGAAGAGTTTGGGCGGCACTTGCGGACTGGACGCTATGTGAACAGATAAAATCAACACAGTGGCATCAAGCCTCAACACTCTTCGAGTGGTGGGAGGTCACCGCATGCTCAAATGAAGCACCAAAGAACCCCCTATGTCGAAGGAATCCGGAAACAACCCTTCACCTCCTGGCAGGATGCAGATATGTGAGAAGAGTTTGGGCGGCACTTGCGGACTGGACGGCATGTGAATAGATAAAACCAACACAATGGCATCAAGCCTCAACACTCTGGTGGGAGGTCACCACATGCTCAAATGAAGCGTCAAAGAAGACCTTGCATTCGCTAATGCTGCTAGTTGCCTGGGAGATTTGGAATGAAAGGAACCGCAAAGTCTTCCTGCATCAGGAGCTCCCGGCGAACAGTCTGGTAGCCAAAATTAAGGAGAAGACCAGAACATGGGTCTTGGCAGATGGCTTGCATTCTAGGCCGTGTTTAGTTGCAAAGTTTGAACCCCAAAAAGTCACATCGAACTTTTCTACACACATAAACTTCCAACTTTTCCGTCACATCGTTCCAATTTTTTTCAAACTTTCAATTTTGGCGTGGAACTAAACACACCCCTAGCTTTTTCGGGCCAAAGGCCTTGAATCTGTATTTTTTTCTTTTGCGCTTGCGCATGTACAGTTTTACTTCTTCTCTATTTAATAAAATTGGCAGCTCGCCGGTTCGTTCAAAAAAAAATTCTCATCCTAGCTTCCAACACAAATCAAACCAAAGGATCTTAAGACTTAACCGAGCTTTTAAAAGGGAAGGGAGGATATTACATTCATTCAAGCATCTAATTAATTAGCACGAACCAGCAGCACACGAGCACATCTAAAGAATTTTCCTTTGAAGTCAAGATTCGATTAACAACATCTAGATCACATCAAATCTTCCCGACAATGCCATTCTCTCCCTCTCCGACGACCGGCTCCAGATCACGGGCACGCGCCCTCGCTTCGCGCAAAGCTTTGCCCTTACAAAAACGGCAGGGAAGGCAGGCGGATCGAAGCAGAGGTATGTACGTGCGCGGGCCATGGCCTTGACGGCGCCATTGGAGAGGGAGGGAGAGCTAGAGGACGAGATGAATCGATGGAAGAGTCGTAGAGAGACAGCCGCACATGCTAATCCCCTTCTTGCTGAATGCGTCGCGCGATCGCTTCTTGCTGAATGGTGTTCTTTTGGCTCCTCGTCGTCGATCAGTGGAGGCCCAGCAGGCGCCGGAGCTCCCGCGTCGCCGAGTCGTCCACCCCTGCCGCCGCCGCAGCGGCAGCCCTAGAGGACGACGACGAGGAGGAGAACCGCGGCAACGGAAGCGCCCGCGGCGACGGCGACATGGACCCGAACGCCGGCCCCGCGTACGCGTCCGCGCCCGCGCCCGCCGCCGCCACCTTGACCCGGACCACCCGCGTCACGGCTGGCGCCGCTTGCCCGCCCCGCGGCCGCGCGTCGCGCCGCCGCGCAGCCTGCTGGCGCGGAGACCGCCTGGTGGCGTGGGGACGGGCGCGGACGCGGTCGAGGCAGTCGTGCGGGCGGAGCACCTCCGTCCCCATGGCGCGCGCGACGCGATCGCGAGCTCGCTTGGGTTTGGGTTGGGTCGTAGCCTACGAAGCGGTTAAACGGTGGTGGAGGAGGAGGGTGGGGTTGGGTGAAGCGTGGTGGCTTCCACCCTCTCTCCCGGCGGCGTCCCCGCGCGCTGATCGGTCGCTTCCTCTACGATGGCCTGGTTTCCACGGCGTGCAACGGTGGCCCCCGCTTTTAAGTCACCCCCCGCTTTCTTCCCGCACAAGGCGGCCGCCCTACCCCCGAACGGACGAAGGCGCGGGCGTCGTGGAGGCAGCCATGGGAAGAAAATAAACGCGGTTGCGTCGGACGCGGGGAGATCATGCCCGGCTGCCCGCGTCTCGTCGCAGGTCGCGACTCCCGTGCGCGTGCGGGCCGCGAGCGCGAGGTCCAGACTGATCGGCGCGAACCGGGCCGTGTTTCACTGTTTCCCAATGTCTGTGAAGTTCAATTTAAGTCTCTAAATTTCATATCTAGTTTAAATTGTGTCGTTGAGAATCGAAATACTACTAGATATACCTCATCCGTAAACTTGCAAAACCGGTGTACTCGACGCCCTAAGCAGTATAGTGCTCGGTTCTAGTCAACGTGGCGAGTTAACTACGGTCAACCATGCTAAGCTAGCGTGGGATCCACATGGGGGCATGTTAGTAGCCAACTCTTCTTCCTCCTCTTTCCCCCCTTCCTTCTAGGCTGGGAGGCTGGCAGTGGCCGAGAGGAGAATGGCAGCGGTTGCGATGCCCTGGAAGGATGGTGGACGACAAGGAGAGGAGCGGTGGCTGCGGCGGACTAGAAAGGCTCAAGCTTGAACTGGAGCCCCTACCCTCGCGGAGCTCATTGGCAAGCTGCATCATCTTCCTCTCCTTGTCAAGCTCCTCCTACGCAATCTTAGCCTCCCGTATCATCTTCACCGCCTCGCCACCCCTGCCAACCATGCCGCTGGTGGCAACGAGGCCGCTCCTCACAAGCTCGTCAGACAGTTGTTGCGACCCTACTAGTCCACCATGACTGTTGCCCCTCTCCTCGTGGGGTTAGGTCACTTAGGAGTATGTCTCTCTCCCTGTCCGGCTTGCAGCATACATGTATCCGCGCTTTGCTCGCCTGCGTGCACTCGCCAAGCGATGACTCGCCCTCCCTCGTTGAGGCCACGGGTGCTAAAGCAGATGGTGACGCCTTCTTCGCACACCTATGTCACCACCATTTTCGTCTCCACCTCACCACTAAGCGCATCCACCTCTGTTGGTTGCATCGACGTCGCTTCCCTAGCTCCTGTCTCTAGGTCGGATCCTATTCCTCCTCGGAGACCGAAGCTACCGCAACCATTGCTCGGTGGTTAGCGAGCGTGGAGCTGTCCTCCCCACTTTTGCGTCCTCGTTCGCCACCACAGCCATGCTTCGCATGGTGATGTCTTCTCCTTCAATCACCGCTAAACTCAGTGCAACCGTTTCTACCCTAGCCCCGGCCGCCGCTCTCATAGAGGTGAAAGTTCATTTACATGTAGGTCCCACATGTTTTATGTTTTTTATTTTTCTTTTACTGATTAGCATGCCATGTAAATCAAAACAACAATCCATAGTGTTTTAAGTATTTTTATTTAATACGTGAGATGGAGTACAAAAACGAGAGATGCAAAGTGAACTTGCTAAATTTTTGGCGACACATTTTCTAGTTGATTACAGTCGCTTGTTGAGCCATTGGATCGGTCATCGGATTCGTGCTAGCATACTTAATTACGGGTAACTAGTTGTGCTTCATAGGTTACAGGTCGCTAATTAGCGGTCTACTGGAGAACTTTGCTACTATTTTTTTTTCACTGCATGCACTCGATCAAGTATGAGTATTTGTACCGACCAGCGAAACACATATGTAATTAAAGTATAAATATGTAATTAGTATATATTAGTAGTATATTTAGACAGTAGTTACACCCTACTTACACACCACTTACATATGTAATTAGTATATAATTTTGTAACTTATATATGTAATTTTAGTACTTACATATGTAATTTTGGGACTTATATTGTAAATACACTAAAATTACATATGTAATTTAGTGACTTACAATGTAAATAATACCGACTAATTTTTTGTGAAAAATATGGTGCCATAAATATAGCTACCCCCGAACTTTATTCCTTCTCTGTGAGATATCAGTGGAAACGCTCGGTGGAATCGGGGGAGTATTTGGGAGCACGCGCCGACGCGCGCGTCGTGCGTGCCGTCGTCTTTGTCGCGGTGGAGCGGAGCGCGCCCACTTGCGCGCCTGGGCCGGAGGCGGGCGCGCCGGGGGTTCGGGAATCCCCTGGAGCCACACGTAAAGGCGCGGGCGGGAGGGAGGGAGGGGCCAGCTAGGATAAGGCACGCGCGGCCGCTGCGATTGGGGCGCTTGTGAACACCGGGGCGCCACGTGGAGAGGACGTTACACTCCAGCCGCCAAATTTCCACTCCCACACCCGCGCTCCCCTCCCCTCTCTTTTCCGTGATCGCACCTCGCCCACGCGCCCCCCGCCACACACAATCTCTGCATCTCTCCAGCTTCGTTGGAACTCGCGAATCTCTCTCCGATACCAGGTAAAGCAGCGAACGACGTCACGCACGACGCTGCTCGGTGGATTTCGTTCCTTGCTGGGGAAAACCATGCAGAGACGAAGGTGAATGATCTGCTTTTGTGTACTTGCGTTTACCAGGTGAAGCGCGAGCTTGGAGTTGGAGGGGAGATCGATCAGGGCCAGGATGCCGTCGGTTTCGAGGGCCGTGTGCGTGCAGAGGGCGAGCGGGAATAACGGCAGGAGGTGCAGAGATGGGGCGGCCGCCGCCGGCCGCCGATCCGTCGTGGCGCAGAGAGCGCGGCACGGCAAGCCGGAGGTCGCCATCCGCTCGGGGTCCGGCGGCTCGGCGCGGGGCGGGCATTGCTCGCCTCTCAGGGCAGTGGCGGCGCCGATCCCGACTACCAAAAAGGTAAACCGTGCATGCCGCAGCTCCTCGTTCGTTCGTTGGCTCGCGCGCGCGATTGCTGTGTTTGACACACCGTTGACTCTCGATCGTGCGAGCATCTATCACTCACTGGTTCGACTCGCATGCGTATTGACGTATAGGAGCTCGGAACACACCATCGTATAGCTCACGAGGTAGCACTGTAGCGGGGATATGCGTGGTTGGCCAGCCCATTGAGCCACATAAGGCCCATTTTTTTCTACACACTCGAATTCAATCCGGCCCTATGGTTGGCACTGTCTCTCATTTATTTATTTACTCCTTTATTTAGAGGATGCGCAGATGCATGCGTTCAACATCTTTTAGGGACGGAGTACATATTTAGATTCACACGTGTGATATTGGAAGTGCGGGCTTGTGTGACGCTGTATCCTTGCACTATAAAAAAACATCTCTGCTACTAGTAGGTCATAACCGGCATCATTGTTGGTTTTTAAACTGGCAGTGTGCTACCGACAATGATACGATTGGTTTAGGGTGTGAACCAATAGTGATATATGGAGCATAACTGTTAATTCTACTTACAAACAAACATACAGTGATTTTGAACGCTCCAAAAATATATATGCAATGCCAATAGATTTGTTGATTTGCATTCACCGATCCAACAAACAACTTCATTTCATTCATCAATCTAACAATCAAAAGTTTGTAACAAATTCACTTCATTTCACCAATCCAACAATGTGGTTTCATTGATTGATCAACAATAGAATAAAGTGTAACTTTGGTGTGATGAACAACAGCTAGCAGAACAATTTCTTTCCAGAAAATTTTTATTGCATCATGCAGCTTCTAAAAATAGATAAAAGATTGCTCATGCATCTCTTCTCCTCATCACCTTCAAAGATGTAGAAGGTAGCAGAGGAGCACATCGGTTGATAATAATGTAGATGGCACTGTTAGTTGATGTTGTTGAGCTTGTGTCCCTGTTGGCAAATCAAGTAAGCACAACCCCCCTCCCCCCACCCTCCATAGGATTTGGTCCAAGCTTGGGATGACCAGATATAATTCCACATAGCCTCATCTCTATCGCATGTTGTTGTTAAACATACCATGCGACGTCCGCCTCCATTGCTTTGTAGGTATTTGCCGCGTTGGACAGGGACCGATGTCATCGAGATCCACTCTTAATCCTGAGAGTATGAAGGCATGGAAGGGGGCCTCCACCACCACCTGCCTAACGAGATTGAGGTGGTGGCCTATGGGCTAGATCCCCCTCCCCCTTCCAAGCAGCAAGCTCGTGGCATGCCATCCGATCAAAGGGGAGCAAGGCGGTGGCCCCTTGTTCGGAGAGTAAGGAAGTGACGGCACATCAGTTGGAGGGTAGAGAGACGGCACACTGTGCATGAAGAGAGAGGGAGGGAAAATACCAACAGTGGTACTATCATTATCAATTTATATCCTAAATTATATGTAAAAAGAGTACAACTACATGTTCTAAATGAGATAAACCTGCAGATATTGGAAATGATGCATTTAGGTCCACATGATGTGATGATAGTTGTTCTTTGTTCAGTTTGGTTAGCATACTGATAGATATCGACAACATTTTTTTAAAGATAATGAAAGCTACAGCCAATTATACATACAGAAGTTGCTAGTCAAATCACCGCAAATTACAAGATCACAGCTTGACAAAAACAATAAAGCAACTTAGAATATCAACCTAAGGACATACACATAAAACACCTATTGCTAAAATTCATTTATGATTAACAAGAATCTGTATAACCAGGGGTAGAGATGGGAGAAGACTGCTAGGGCTGCAACCCTACTCTAAGTCTAAATATCCATTAGAATTGCACTATAAAATTAAAAAAAAATGGGACAAAGTTATGTAAATTATATTAGCTGACCCCTAAGCTTAGAAGAATTCTGGTTCTACCATAGCATAACCATTTGTTTTGGCTACCAATGACTCTTTATAAAGATTTTCATCGATTAGGGAAAAAGGAAACAAAAGTATGCAAATAAATGATAATAAATCAACTCTCTAGTTGAGTAGCTAGGCTCATAGGTGCAAACTGCTGAAAGCTTAATCATTCCATCATTTGGAATCTTGGGGGTAAGACAAACTGTAATGACTCTATCTATATAGAGCTAGTGACTCCCAATCAATTTGGTAGGCTTTCTAGTTACCTTAGATATTTCTACTTTTTATCATGCACTTCACAGAGGCATCTCAGATTCTGGATTGCCAAGCCCATGGTTTCACCAAAACCAGAAAAACAGATACAGTTATATGCAAAGATTTTTTTTTTTCATCAGTCCCAGACTTCCAGTACATCAAGAATGTGAACGGAATCGAGCCTGGAATCCATGGTGAGACAGGGACCGAATTCATCTTAGCAATCTAGCAACTTGATTAAGCATTTAAGCCGGTAAGCTCGACCATTAGGCAAGTGGACAAGGTTGTGATCACGCAAGTAAATAAAAACTATAGGATTTAAGTACTTTTCGCCGCGGCTAAATCCAAGTGATCACGGGCCCTTTGACAGCAATCTAGCCAATTAGCACGGAGGTGTATCAACACATGCATGAATGGAATATATTTCTCCCTGGTGCAGAGAGGTTCATTTCACTTGACATCATCACGGACCTAAGCAAACATTAGGGGCATATGCTACGAAATTCTTGTCTGTCCATCAAATGTTTGGTAGCAATAATATTCCCATGTTCACTCGTGCATATTGCTAATTTTGTTGTTTTGTTGACGTTTAACTCAAATCATGGTTTCTATAAGTTACTTGATGGTATTTTGAGGAACTACCAAATCATGGTGAATCATATATGATCGAACTACCAAATCGGCCGACAGTGCAATATACATGGTTCTGTTCTCTGGTTTTGCCCCTAGTTCAGCCCATTTCTAGTTAGGGCATAAGGTGTTTTCTTTTAAAAGAACCAGGTGATTCTCCGCGCTTTGCTGCGGGAATACTAAGCAATATTCCGACAATCATGCTAGGTGTAAAAAAAAAAAATGAAATATGATGGTTTATTAGTACTTATCATAAAACAAACAAATGATAAATGTGATTTAATTTAATGTAGAACATATTGATAATTATATGTTAAATATTACAAAAATGATAGATATAATTGTTAAAATATTGTGAAAATGATGTAAGGGGTGATGATTAGATATACTTGCATGTTGATTTGTATAATTAAATAAATTATAGATTATAGATGATGTTGTATGCTTGCATGAGGTTAACTATATAATTATTGCTAGTGGGTAATGATGTGACATGGTTACATGTTGAGTTTTAGGAGTTAGTGAGCATCAACTTTATAGTAAGATAGGATTATTATTACCTAAACAACATATCTCGATCCTAAAATATAGTTATCTGTAGTTGTTACTCTATATTTTGGGACATAGAAAATAATAGCAAAGCATTTATAAACTTATTTGGTATGGCATATTAATATAGTAGGATAGCAAATTGAACTAGCCCTAAATTAGCTTTGCCAATATTTAACATCAAACTACACAAAATCATTTTATCGAATTTTTGGGTTGCCAATAGTTTGAGAAGTTTATAATATTGGCTAAAAGCCAAACAGAACCTTAGTTAATCGGAACTATATTTTTCGTGATCTAAGATAGTTGTTGTAGAAATGAATGTTGCTACACAAATCAAGACGCTCTAGGTATATGTGATACAAATAACATAAAAATATATCGTCATTCGTGCTCAGGATGGTTCTGTTCAAAATATGCTGGAATTTGTCAGTTCCATGCCCTTCCTATTAGAGCCGCAAGAATGATTTTTTAAAAGGACAAGAACAGAACCGGTTTATACTGTTTTTTATTCTGCATTTCAGTTCTGGGGGTGTCGTGCGTTTTTGTTTGCTGCAAAAACAGCCATCCTGCATAGGAAACCAGAGTTTCAACTGCCCACAGATTCTACCGAGTATAGTTAATTAGTGGTAAATTAATTCTAACTAGGACGGAGGCCCTATTATCAACGTTGGCGTCTTAGCGACAGGAAGACAAACACGGTTATAGGTATGTATACCTTGTCTCAAGTAAGTCCAAAGATGTTTGTTAATTGTTATGAAATGTAGGCATGGTTGCGATGAGATTACGAGACCCATAGTCTTCGTGGTTTTATGGGGGGAAAAGTTATGTCCAAATGCACCAGTTTACTCAATATCCTAAGCTTGAAACAAGCTAAAATACCGTATATTCTAACAGTCGAATGTTTTAAATTATAATAGATTTAAACAAGTGATCTAAAATAATAATAATAATAATAATAATAATAATAAGTTTTCTAGAAAACTTAATTTTTTTATAGCGTGAGCAAATAATCTGTTTTAATAATCCCGTGAATAAACTGATTCGTTGCACACTTACCACATCATGCCTATGTGATGTGGTTTGGCTACAACAGAGATGACATGCACAAAATAAGCAGGTCAATCTCTCTATCTTTCTTTCCTATCTAATTACAAATGTTGTTCCGGTTGTTTAGTTTGTTCTCTTATATAAATATGTTTTGTTAGTTTTTATGACCAATACTGCTTTTAATCCTCATTAAGTAGCATATAAATTACTCTAATATTGTTGAACATCTATTATATTATTACGATAACCTTAAAAGAAGACATTACGTTTGTTGTGAAACTAGAAATTTTCATATTAGTCTGATAAAAAAAGAGTTCAAATAAAAATACAATTTATAAATAAAATAAATTCGAAATAAAAAATAAAGAATATTGAAAAAACACTTCATTAAAAATCAACATTAGAAAAATAAGAGTACAAGTAAGATTGCAATTCAAAAGTAACAGAAATTCAAAATAAAAAAAGCAATACTAAAATAACATTCCATATAGAATAAGAGATTAATTAAAATTTACAAATAAAAATAAATAAGTTAACAAAACTAGAAAATTAAAAATAAGAGTTCAAATAGAAATAAAATTTAGAATAACTAAAATTAGGAATAAAAATAAGAAATATTAAAAAAGACATCTAGAACAAAAACACCAGATTAATTAAATTTTAAAAAATAGGTTAATTAAATTTAAAAACAAAAAGTAAAATAAATACTGAAATTAAGAAAATAATATGAGAATTCAAGTAAGAATACAACTTAAAAATAGGTGAAATTTGAAAATAATAATAAGTAATAATAAAAAATAGTCAGCGTAAAATATAATATGAGATTAATTAAAATTTAAAATTAATAAAATAATTCCAAAATTAGAAAATAAAATTTAAGTTTAAGTAGGAATATAATTTATAAAATTGAAATTAAAAAGAAATATTGAAAAACATTCCATCTAAAATACAACGGTGGCAAATGACAATAAATAAGAGATAGCAGGTGAACCGTAAAGGAGTAGGATGATATCGTCTAATGGGACATATAATATAAAAATTATAAAACAAAGCCCCAATAATGATTATATTTGATTTTTAGAATCCTAATAATGATTAAGAGTTGTGGCAGATAGTTAGGATCACAGCGGCTGACATGACTTCTAGGATGTAAAAGAATAATCCAACAATGAATTGGTTTAGCTTTTCAAATACTAGTGAGAATAAAGAGAAGGAACAATAAACGGGCTGTAAAGAGTACATAGATAGTGTTTGATATGACTTCTATAAACTATAAAACAAAACTCAATAAGATAATAAACTTAAAAATACAAGGTAATCAAGATTTTTAAAGAAGTCATGACAGATCGAGCAGACAAAGGAGTAAGGAGGTGATGGTTGGTGTGACTTTTAAAAAATATAAAATTAGGAACCCGATGATAGTAAGGTTCAATTTTTTAAAATTCTAACAATTTTTCTAAAAAAATAATGTGTAAACCAATTTAGATAATTTTATATGGGTGTTAGCCGTATAATTACGTGGGCCTCCCACCTAGTTTAATTAAGGTAGTCGTTTTTATGTTGCTTTAAAAGTAAGGGACTACCTATACATTTGTTGACAAATTTTCTCCTAAAAATTTGACAGATATAATTATAGTACAACCGTAGTGTGATTACATTGTAACTTATATGTAATTACACTGTAACTTGCATGTAACTACAGTGTAACTTGTATGTAAGTTTCATGTAATTTTGAATGGTTAGATCTATTACAAGATTTGTTCTGGTGAGGAAGAAAAAAATCACAGCACACACATGTGTGAAAGGATTTGTTCCCACGACCTCCATTTTATCGAAATAACATGTTACTGAGAGATTTTTGAAAGTTATATACAAGTTACATGTAAGTTACAGTGTAATTACATGCAAGTTACAGTGTAATTACACTACGATTGTACTGTAATTACATCTGTCAAATTTTTGGAGGAAAATTTGTCAATAAATATATAGCAAATTCGTAAAAGTAAATGTTAAAGTTTGATTACTCTAGGTTTCCTGCTGACTTAGGAAAAAGGTATTAGCAAACAATACGAGTTAGGAGTACAAAAGGCTAGGCAATTGATTTTTTTTATATAAAAAGTAGTCTAGTTTGATTTTGCTTTAGTTATACTACTAAATTCCAATAATGGGGGAAATGGGTGGTTCAAACGTGGCAATGCAAACTGGCTGTGGCTGAGGCAATGGATAATCCTATGATCCTATCCCTTACCATCTTCTAACCTAGAAGTGCACTTGGAGTTGCCCAGGTAATGAAAAACATGCAACACGTTTCTTATGGAAATTTTCCCCTTGGCAAAATTTTGACATGATCCGATAGCTTAATTTTCAACAAACAAGCATCTTTTTCATTGTTCATTTGTAAGAAGAGATTATGGGTGTGTTTGAGAAGGAGGGGATTAAGGAGATTGGGAAGATACGTAAAACGAGATGAGCCATTAGCATATGATTAATTGAGTATTAATTATTTTAAACTTCAAAAATGGATTAATATGATTATTTAAAGCAACTTTTCTATAAAATTTTTTATAAAAAACACACCGTTTAATAGTTTAGGAAGCGTGCGCGCGAAAAACAAAACTATCTTTCTCTCTTTCTCCTGCGCTCGAACGCAGCCTATGTCGTTGACATATCTTCCAGCTCCACTACGTAGAACGAATTTACTGCTTGTATTAGTCGTTAAAAAAATTTACTGTTTGTGTTTGAGTCTTAAAAAAAAGAATTTACTGCTTGTGCTATTTTTTCTTCTTTCTTTGTCGCGCCGATCGTCTTTAGTTTTCACTACCCGCACATGCTGCGCCACGATATAGCGGCTATAGCTAGCGTGGCTGCGTGAGGCCGGCTCGCGCACTCGTGCGGTTGCACGTGCCGCGCCGCGCGGTGCCCTGTCGCGCTAACGCCGTGCGCGCGCGTGCGTGCGTTAGCTGCGCCGCCGCCGTGGAGTGGAAGCGGAATACCAGCCTCCGCGCCCGCGGGTTTTCCACCTTTTTTCCCCTTCCGCGCTGCGTCCGTCCAAAGCCCATGACGCGCGCGCGGGGCCGCGACGCGACGCGATGCGTTGCGCGCAGCCGCGCCGGGCCGGGCGCGCGTTGATCGATGGTGCGGTGGGTGAACGGTGGTGATGCCGTCGCGCGCGGCCACGCGTCGAGCCAGCCCGGCCGCGCGGCAGAACTGAACAACGTACTATCAAAAAGGCCACCAGATGCAGGTGGCCGGCGCCTCTCGGCACACGGCACTAGCTCGGCTCCGGCTTGTCGTCTCGCGGTGTTCCACGACCTCACCCAGCAGCAGCCTCATCGTCGCCGTTTGACGAGCGGCAACCTACGCACATACTCTGACGACGCGCGCAATTTCACCTTACGTTTGCATCAAGGCCTTTGGGAGAAGCACAACTCCTCGTCGAGAAAATTATACATACATGGACTGCATCTTTTACCCTACAACATATATATACCGATGCCAAAATTTAAATCTTAAAATTTACTTTTATAGTTGATTTTGAGGTATTTTATTGTATTTTTACATTAATATTTAAATCACTAAAAGCACATTTATAAAATTTTTAAAGCCTACTACGGCACTCTCTACTGATAATCAGTAAAAAACAATCAGAATCGTTGATTTCTTTTAATTGAAGTGCTTCAGATTTAATACGGAGGGGCATTATTGTAAAACAATAGGTGTGATGGGGTATAATCATTATTTAGTAATGACTAAACCTTTTTTCTCTTTTTTTTTCTTTGCTTTTTGATGGAATATAAGCGATGTCAATGCAATGGATGACCACATATCCATCTAGACGAAAAAAACATAAATGACAAAGTTACCTAATCACTATATTAGTAACATACTAATTTACTCTTAATAAAGAACGATCCAAACATTTCTACCGGTAGTACAATACCAATAAAGAGCACCGAAACATCACTCAAAGTTTTAACCATAATTTATTTATACGCTAATACGCTATTTGACGAATTATCACTAATTGGACAACCGATGCTAGCCATGGATATATTTTCGGTGACACAATTATCTACGATATTTGCCTGTTGAGTACTACGTGTAACACGATCCTAAGTATGTGCGGCGTAGTATAGTCTACCTGTCACTCTGAAAAACGAGGCACCTGCAGCACAGCGAATTGCCAACTCCTTTTCCCCCAAAAGGCACGCTCGAATGTGGTGTCACGGTCAAGAAACGATCGTTCACTGTCGCAAGAGGGTTACAGGAGTAGTAGAGAATCATATCCTCACGGCGACCAGCAGGGACGGACCAGACGTGTAGCTGAGCTGCAAATCCATCCCGCGATACGCGCAGTCACACGCACAACGGCACAAGCAAAGACGGGTCGGGAAACCCATCCTGCCACGGCGGACGTGGCTATCCGTGTCGTGCGTGGCCATGGCGTGTGCTCGCCTCGGACTCGTCTTATCTCTCTTGCAGGTAGCCCAAAGTGTCCGCTTGCTTGGAGAATTTTGCGCGTTCACACCGGCAGAATTATTATTTTTAGCTTAATCAAACCGGCCATGTGATCCCTGATTATTTTTCTGTTTTTTTAACTCACCAAATTTATTTCAAATTAGAAACATATTACATGGTTAAGCTTACATTTGAATGAACTAAAGCAATCTTCAAATCTTTCGCAAAGCATCTTTTACTAGGATAGGCTAGGTGAGATATGTTGTGACAAACATGAGCTGGATCGATGCTATAGTTTGTACACACCTTTCTCATATAAAGAGCGATAAAACTCCAAGGAAAAACAGATTAGCACTTTTTTGGGGCCATCCTAATGCAAAGCAAGCAAGGCTTATATGGCCTGTGCTTTTTTGCTTTAATAAGCCTTTTAGTCCCCTTCCCTAGTCTCATGAAGTTCATGGCACCAAACACCTCAACAAGTGGCAAATGATGAAATGATGTAAATGCACAACTACTTTATTTTGGGCTGGACGTGTTGGTTCTCAACTGAACCTGCACCGCTATCAGACAGTGTACATAACGCAATCGCTGAGCAAAGGAAACAGAAAGGCTACTGCCCAGCGCCATTTTATTTGGCCATTTCTGCTGCAAAAGCTCTCTTTATTTGTTTCTGAATATTTGAATGCCAATTTGGCGAGACCAATTTCTAGAGAGTTTCCGTGGTGGCAAGACAACCTGGTACTTATTGTATAGTGCTTTCCTTTTCGAGTTGATTTTCCATTTGCATTTGCAAAGATTTATATAACAAATTTGAGTATAAAGAATACATCAGTGATGAAGTGGCGTGACTGGCTCAAATCGAGCTAAGAGAGATCACTCGAGCAATAATGAACCAGTTAGCTTCGTGAGTGAATCAGAATAATGGATACGTTACTGTCTAGTACATTGCTACTGATCCTTGATGCGTGTGTTTTGTGGTGATAAGTTTGAGCCGTAAAAGCAGTGGTCGAAGCTAAACAAAACAACACCATCAAACCAATTTTGGAGTTTTATCTGGGATATCATGCGTGGTAGTGGTATTCTTGGATGCCTTTGGTGACATAATTTGTTGTTGACCCCAACTTTTTTTAAGGACAAAAATGTTTGTGTCAACACTAGTGTTACTATGTGCCCATGTCATATGTACACTGCTTAAGCGGTGAGCACCAGAAACATACAACCGATGAAGCGTACGTTGCTCACACGAGCAAAAAGTAACTTTGGTGTAAAGATATTTGGCTCTTCTCTAGTTTGTTGGAGCACATTACGTTGCATTTTCGACCTATTATAAGTCACACTAACCATTTTATACTTTCATGATCTGCTCAATTTCGTGCACACCTCCTGTACATGTTAATTTCTCTCTAGTGCTAATTAACGATGGGCTCTGCACAAACTCCCCTGGTTTTGATACAGACAAGTCCAATTTTATTCACGCTTAAAACTAACAAAGCTTGCATTTTATCTATAACACGTCTAATTTCTTGTGGGCACTGCACATATTCCCCTGGTTTCGATACAGGCGTATCCAAAATTCACTCACACTTAAAAGCTCAAAAAAGCTCTCATTTTAATCACCACACGTCTAACAAATTTCTTGTTCACATCCACAGAAGAAGCTATCCATGCTGTACTTTACATTGCAGTATTAGACTTTTTATACTACTTTTACATTACATTATTAGACCTTTTTTTAACACAAAAATCCACCTACCCAACCAATTTTTTGCCGGGCTGGTCCTCCTCCCCCCGCATGAGCCGCCCGTGCGATGACGTCTCCCGGTGGGTCACACCGTCACACACCGTGCTATAAATAGGGGGGCTTGGCCTCTCCGCCATGAGCACCACACTTCACCAGCTTCGCTTTGCACAAAGCCTCAGTGCCTCACTGCACTTGCACCGGTCACTAATGGCTCCGGCTCAATGTGCTCGTGTGCAGAGGGTGTTCCACTTCGGCAAGGGCAAGAGCGAGGGCAACAAGGCCATGAAGGACCTGGTAAAAATAATCGCTGTTGATACGAGATGATGATGTTATGAACTTGGAATTTTGATTGTTTTTTACACTGGTTTTGGTTGGTTGGGGGTGTGTGTACAGCTGGGAGGGAAGGGGGCGAACTTGGCGGAGATGGCGAGCATCGGGCTGTCGGTGCCGCCGGGGTTCACGGTGTCGACGGAGGCGTGCCAGCAGTACCAGGCGGCGGGGAAGACGCTGCCGGCGGGGCTGTGGGAGGAGATCGTCGAGGGGCTCCAGTGGGTGGAGGAGTACATGGCGGCGCGCCTCGGCGACCCCGCCCGCCCTCTCCTCCTCTCCGTCCGCTCCGGCGCCGCCGTGCGTATCACTTACTTATATTTACTCTCTCTCTTCCTCTCTGCCACGCCGGCGATGTGACAGATCGATTGATCTCCGTTGCTGATCGATCCGTGCGTGCGTGTGTGTGCAGGTGTCGATGCCGGGGATGATGGACACGGTGCTGAACCTGGGGCTGAACGACGAGGTGGCGGCGGGACTGGCGGCCAAGAGCGGCGACCGCTTCGCGTACGACTCCTACCGCCGTTTCCTCGACATGTTCGGCAACGTGGTACGTACTCCTCATCAGATCACACTCTCCCGGCTCGCTGACTCGGCAGCTAGCTGCCTAGCTCGTCGGAGCTCACGAGCTTAATTTTACTTGTTCTCTGCTACTTTCGTGTGCGTCAACACTGCCACGGCTGCATCGACGTGGTGGGTAAGTTATTTATGCTGCGTCAGCGACGCGACGGTGGTGGCTGCGGATGCGCATACTTTTGTGCGTTGGGTGGGGCCCGGTTCTTCCGTCTCATCCTATGTGGGGGGAATTTGTCCGCACTAGAGTCACTCCTACTTCCCAAAGCTTATTGTTCTTTTGTGGCTCTATTTTACTATTAGAAAATGGGGAATAATTTTAGTAGTATTTGACTTTAGAAAAGTTACAAGGAGAATATTTTAGTATTGTGTCAAGAAAAAAAAGGAAAAAAACAAGAGATAGTATGTCCCTCTCGATCGTATATGCGATTATGTGCTAGCAAGGGATTAACATGGAACTTGCTGTCAATATTTGATCTCCTCGTACGAAGAATACAAGATGTTTTCTTAGGAGACCTGTACGGCACTATTGCCGTATTTTGACCATAGTTCTTTAATTTTATTGGAAAGGATGACTGGTGAAGGCGATGGGTGGTTAGCAGTACAATTTGACACTCCTTACTAGCTCAGCTCACATATACTCCTATTTCATGTAATAATTAAATTAATCAGTACAGGGTCCTCCAACATAGTACCTGATAACATCTGCAATATGGAAATATCTGTCTTCCTAGAAGTTCAAAGACAAGTTGGTTGCTACTCCAGTCATACAACCAATTACTTTTTTTTCACCTATATTCATCAAAGCTTATTTTTTTTGGAAAAAATGTTCTTAATTTTATTCTTTTTTAGCAAATTTAATTTAGAGTAAAAAACAGTAAGTTTTATTATATTTTTCAAGCGCACCGTTCACCACACCGGTCTCGGCGGTCTGCACAACTTTTGCCCTTCGCTTGGGGTGCGCAACCGGTCGGTCGGTCACCTTGCACCGGACCGGACCGGTCCGGTCGCTGGAGTCGAAGTGGTTCGAACTCCACTGCGCCCCGAGCCCTCGACCACCTCCCTCCTACCAATCCCAGCCATGGTTCGACTCATCACAAGCGCCGCCGCCGCGGCGGCGGCGGCGGCGGCGCGGAGGAGAGCGCCCTGCGGACCGCGCCTGAGCCCATCATGGATGCTAGACCTATACCAGCTTCGATTGCCTTGGCCGCGATTCGCTGGTAAGATAAGGCCAGAGGGTTTCGGTAGGATGTCGCAAGGATGAGCCGCAGAATCGTGAATTTGTGATGGGTGTTAGTTGTTACTCAATAGAGGGGAATTTTGCCTTTATTCAGTCCAAAAATTGGTTACAGGTCATGAATGCTTCCTGGTTCTTGAATGCTACAGAGATCAGTTCTTCTTAGAATTTTTTTCTCTCTCTTTTCCAGGTCATGGACATTCCTCATGCACTGTTCGAGGAGAAGCTCGAAGCCATGAAAGCAGTCAAGGGGCTGCACAACGACACTGACCTGACTGCCACTGACCTCAAAGAACTAGTGGCACAGTACAAGGATGTCTATGTTGAAGCTAAGGGAGAGCCATTTCCCTCTGGTATGCCCATAAAGTTTCACTCTTCGTGATATCTGAAATTAATTAGTGTTTTGATGAAACTGAGCCTTTTCTTTTGGCGTCTGAATGCTAATGTACTGTGTTGTTTGCTTGCCATAGATCCCAAGAAGCAACTGCAGCTGGCCGTGTTGGCCGTGTTCAACTCATGGGATAGCCCAAGAGCAATCAAGTACAGAAGCATAAACAAGATCACTGGGCTGAAGGGCACTGCTGTAAACGTGCAGACCATGGTGTTTGGAAACATGGGGAACACCTCTGGCACGGGTGTGCTCTTCACTAGGAACCCAAGCACTGGAGAGAAGAAGCTTTACGGCGAATTCCTTGTGAATGCTCAGGTATGGCTCACACCCTGTTCCTCCTATTTGCATCTAGCTGCTAACTGTTGCACACCTGTGGTTTGTGTGTTTGAATCAATGTATGAGCAATATGTTTCCTGCTGATCGTATTGGGTTATGCAAGCGGCGATAATTCATATATACCCGAACGATTTCTTATAATGCAATATTATTTCTTCTGCAGGGTGAGGATGTGGTTGCTGGAATCAGAACTCCAGAGGATCTTGATGCTATGAGGGACCACATGCCGGAGCCTTATGAAGAGCTCGTTGAGAACTGCAAAATTTTGGAGAGTCACTATAAAGAAATGATGGTACAATATTCTAATTTGCTTTATGCATCAATACCTTATTAGATAATGGGATTAAGGCAGTTCTAGAGGCATAAGTGTCCTACTTTTCCCTCAAACTGAAACTTAGAAGGAAGCACGATCGTCTGATCATATACTCGAGCATTGTTTTGGTGATATCTCATTACCTCCAATAGCTTGCACACAGAAATAAGTGATTTGAAATGATCTTGATCATGCTCTTGGTTTAGCAACTAGGTAATGTGCCTCCATTATTTTTTTTTTGGGAGACTAACTTAATTTTCATGTATAATGCAGGATATTGAATTTACTGTTCAGGAAAATAGGCTTTGGATGCTTCAGTGCAGAACAGGAAAGCGCACAGGAAAAGGTGCTGTAAAGATTGCTGTAGACATGGTTAACGAGGGCCTTGTTGAGCGCCGCACAGCACTTAAGATGGTAGAACCAGGTCACCTGGATCAGCTTCTTCATCCTCAGGTATTGTATAACTTAGAGGCTCTAATGGTCTATAAACTCATGCACCACATAAATGGACACATACAATTTCATAATACCTCTGTTATCCCAAAATGCCGTGTTGCTCTTTTAGAACAATTTTGTTGGGTTGGTGTATTGATGTCATAGAAGTTACCACATCGATTGCGTGCTTAGAATAAATCAGTTAATACTTAATAGTAAGCTAGAATAATCAAAGAATAAATGTGTGTTTGCGATCTATTAGTGAAATTTGATACGCATGTCTGCTTTAATTCTGAACATCAAAATCTTTATGTTATATTTTTCCACAAAATAGGTAGAGTGTTTGTTACTTGAACTCTGAGCATTTTGAATTATTTGGAATGATTTTTAGCAAACAACAGAGATTATCTCATTATGTCTTGTGTAGTAAAGTATAATACTATTATCATAACTAACAAATATCAAACATAATCACACAAGTATTGATGTTGGTAACTGTTGTTTTAAAATTTTGTTGCCTGCTAGTTTCTGCACAGGTCTTGGACATTGCGTACTTGAGTTTCAGTTCACAACTAAATTAATGGCAGTTATTGATATCTCACTTTTAATCTTTTGTTATGAAAACCAGTTTGAGAACCCATCAGGGTATAAAGACAAAGTTATTGCCACGGGCTTACCTGCATCACCTGGGGCTGCTGTGGGCCAAATTGTATTCACTGCCGAGGATGCTGAAGCATGGCATGCCCAAGGGAAAGATGTTATTCTGGTACGTCCTGATCATCTGTCTTTCTAGGACAAATTTGTTTGTTTCGTCCATATTAGAATATTAAACAGCTGTTTATAGGAAAAAAATAGATTTATCACAGCTTTATTCAAGCTGCACTTGAAAACTCCACATTGCATCGTTGCATTTGGTGTATCTTGACATTTACCTGTCCATTATGAATGTAAAGGTGAGGACAGAGACCAGCCCAGAGGATGTTGGTGGCATGCATGCAGCTGTTGGAATTCTTACAGCAAGAGGTGGTATGACCTCTCACGCTGCTGTTGTTGCGCGCGGATGGGGCAAATGTTGTGTGTCAGGATGCTCAAGCGTCCGTGTAAATGATGCGTCCAAGGTGATTATACTAGATTCTTGCACCACACAAACATTTAAGAGTTCTCTTATGTACAAAGGCTGCCTTTCCCACATCGAGTTTGCAATTACCATTTTATACTGCAGATAGTTGCTTAATTTGCTGTGTCTCTACAGATTGTAGTGATTGAAGACAAGGCGCTGCATGAAGGTGAGTGGCTATCGTTGAATGGATCAACTGGTGAAGTGATCATTGGCAAGCAGCCACTCTGCCCACCAGCCCTTAGTGGTGATTTGGAAACTTTCATGTCTTGGGTGGATGAAGTTAGGAAACTCAAGGTAAGCAAAATATGTTTCAAGTTGAAGTCAGCTGAAAAAGGGACATTAGTTTTATTTACTCACTAAGGTCAAGGCTACCTAGTTCTGTTACACCAGCATCAATAAAAAATGCTTATTGTGAGTATGTTCCATGTTCTAGGTTATGGCAAATGCTGATACCCCCGAGGATGCAACAACAGCCAGACAGAATGGGGCAGAAGGAATTGGGCTATGCCGGACTGAACATATGGTGTGTATTAACTTTGTTTGTTAATGCTCTTTTTTTTTCTTTTTTTTGCTAGGATGATATGTGCCTGAACTTTTTAGTTGAGTTTAACACTTAGAAGCTAGATTCATGGATGCAACTCTTCTCTTCTAGTCAATGCAGATAATTTCATGCCCTCTTCTCTTTTTCTTCTCTTCATAGTTCTTCGCTTCAGACGAGAGGATTAAGGCTGTCAGGCAGATGATTATGGCTTCAAGTCTTGAACTGAGGCAGAAAGCACTAGATCGCCTTTTGCCTTATCAGAGGTCTGACTTTGAGGGCATCTTCCGTGCAATGGATGGTATGCGAAATTTTTACCATAATAATATATATGTCTTGATGAATTTAGATGCACTAGTGTTTAATTGAAGGAAACAAAAACAGTTTTGCTTTCTTAAATATAAGTTAATTGATTGTTCTAGTGTAGATGCAACGTTATAAATTTGCAAAAGGGATGCAATATACTTTTAGAAGATTGCCTATATTATCTTAACATATTATGCATCATGTAAGTTAATGGGCACGATTCTGCTATGATTCTTCTTTTATGGAAAGGGGTACATTGATGGATGTATGATTCATTCAACATAGTCTTAATTCATTGCATCTTGCACACAACATGCTTGGTCATACAGGCGTTTAAAAATGGTTTTTTGTTGCATTCCAGGGCTTCCGGTAACTATTAGACTCTTGGATCCTCCACTTCATGAGTTCCTTCCAGAAGGCCATGTTGAGGATATGGTGCGTGAGCTATGCTCTGAAACTGGAGCAGCTCAGGATGATGTCCTTGCAAGAGTAGAAAAACTTTCCGAAGTAAATCCAATGCTTGGTTTCCGTGGGTGCAGGTTGGTTTTTGCACTTTGCTATTCAGTGTTGAATTAGGTCTTTCCTTTTCCAGAGCATTTACTTGGTTATTGTCCTACTTTATTTGAGGTTGCAGCAACAATCTACATTTGCATCATTTTCCTTTACTAATGCTGGGACCACTCAATTTCAGGCTTGGTATATCATACCCTGAATTAACTGAAATGCAAGCCCGTGCCATCTTTGAAGCTGCTATAACCATGACCAACCAGGGTATTCAAGTCTTTCCGGAGATAATGGTTCCCCTTGTTGGAACTCCTCAGGTATGTGTTTGCTTTCTTCTTTTCATTCATAGTACCTGACTTGTGTAATTGGCTGTCTGTGAAGGTGCTGCAATTTAGATGATAACTTATATTTACATGAATTCCAATTTCTAGAATCATGCAAGTATTAAATCACGTGTGTATGGAACATTGACTTCATCCGGGAAATGGTTCATTCCATTTCTTCATATTTACCTTCTTTGATGTTCTAATATATTTGATTACATTGTTCTTTTCGGTTGGTTTTCAAACAATTGAAATTTGAGTATTTTGCTGTGACAGGAATTGGGGCATCAAGTGGATGTTATCCGTCAAATTGCCAACAAGGTGTTCACAGACATGGGAAAAACTATTGGCTACAAAGTTGGAACTATGATTGAAATTCCCAGGGCAGCTTTAGTGGCTGATGAGGTAAGAAACAACTGATAACTCCCTTCTTTTTTGAAAATCTTCAGTATGGTTATTGTCATTCAACACGTAGACAGAACTGTACATGCAACATTGCTAGTAATAGAATCTTGGATATTACCCTAAAGGATATTTTGATCTTGAAATAGTGAATGATTATAAAAATATTCAAAGTTCAAATGATGAGTTTATGTTTTCTTTAAACCTATAAGCTGACTGTGCTGTGTTGGCTGCACATTTATTGACAGATAGCAGAGCAGGCTGAGTTCTTCTCCTTTGGAACAAACGACCTCACACAGATGACATTTGGTTACAGTAGGGATGATGTGGGGAAGTTCCTTCCCATCTATCTGTCTCAGGGTATCCTCCAGCATGACCCCTTTGAGGTAAATTTGTACAGCCAAAATGGCTTCCCTTGATAAACACCCCTATTTCCCAACATTTACAGATGTGAGCAACTCATCTGCATATTCTTTTCCCAACTCTCGAGTCCTGACTTCTGATTTGGTGCAATCTGACCAATTTCTATCATGTAACATACCTGTTGATGAATATATTAGGTGCTTGATCAGAGGGGAGTTGGGGAGCTGGTTAAGCTGGCTACAGAGAGAGGCCGCAAAGCTAGGCCTAACTTGAAGGTTAGCCTTTCACTGGAGCTTAGAGGGCATCACCTTGTATAGAATCCATGGTTTCTTATATTGAAATGTTTTTCTTTTTTTGTAAACAGGTGGGCATCTGTGGTGAACATGGTGGAGAGCCTCTGTCAGTCGCTTTCTTTGCGAAGGCTGGGCTGGACTATGTTTCTTGTTCGCCTTTCAGGTCGGTTGAGTGATGAAAATCGAGAACTCTACTCATAAATTCACAGAACAATCACTAACTGTTATTAACTCTCTTTGGCAGGGTCCCAATTGCTAGGCTAGCTGCAGCTCAGGTGCTCCTCTGATGATGACGCCCTTCTCTTTACCGGCAACCAGATCGCCTGCTGTTGGTGCACCTGGTGAAGAATAATAAATACATAGCCATGGAATGGTGGAAACTCTGCTGCCTGTCAAAGGCGCCGTTGTATGTAGTATGCATGTTCGCATGTAAGCCTATGTGGTGGTAGTTTTCTGAAAATTTCGCTTGAACTGCCATGGTAATGTACCAAACAGCGATGACGACGAAGAATCGAATAAAGGTGGTGATTACCTATAATCCAAGTCCCTGCATCTTCTTCTTTCGATCGCTCTTCTCCTGAGTTGAAATGTGAAATGGTAGCATTTCATCCTACAACATAGTAAGCCAAGTTGTTGAAAACCAGCAGTTGATTGATCATATCCAATGGAGATGCTCAGGTGTGTGTCCTTGGTGAATTAATCACGAGTTGAAAGCTAGATCATCATCATCTTCATACTGGAGAGGAATGACATGAGTCAAAGATAGATCACATCCATCTTCATTGAAGGAGGAAGGACACTTCAATCAAAGCTAGCTGACTGGCTGGTCCTTAGGATTGAAGGAATTTTTGGAGGAAAAGCAGAGGAATCCAATCCAATGGAATAATTCCTATGAGTCACTTAAGGCCCCTTTGATTCAAAGGAAATTCATAAGAATTTCAAAAGGATTTCCTTCCTATTGGATTTTTTCCTATATAACCATTTGAATCAAAGGAATAAATCTTACAAAATTCCTATAGAATGCATTTTCCATACAAGTTTTGGAGGAAATTTAGGGTCCCTTTGAATCACAGGAATGAAAAACAAAGAAATAGGGAAAACACAAGATTGTAACAGGAATGGAAGTGTAAAACAGCGGATTGAAATAACACAGGAAAAATACAGAAATGACCGTTTGATTGGACCGTAGGAAAAACGTAGGAATCATATGAGAGACATAGACTTAAAAGGAAATTTTCCAAGAGCTTTGAGCTCTTGCTAAGTTTTTTCCAAAATCTCCATAGGATTGTCCATTCCATAGGAATTTCAAAGGATTGTACGTGTTTGCTGCTAGTGTGTCCCCTTGTATAGAGAGATCAGTTCATGACTGTATTCTTGTTTATTTTTTTAAAAAAAAGGTGGACCCACCCATGGAACTTTCTCCCTTCAGGGATCGTACGTACCACATATACTACAGACTTCTCTGTAGAGTGCTTTGACCCATCCCCATTAAACTTGCAACTTCCTACTCACCTAGAGTTCAAACTTTGTTTCAAAATAAATCAATTTTTTTCCTCTTATAACCTACCATCATCTAAAAGGGTTTTATCCCAGTAATACCTCTTACTGGCACACTCACCACCTCTTACCTGCCCACTCACCAGTCACTAATACTACCTAGAACACTTTTAGTAATTTTCTCTCGCTACTTAGGGCCCCTTTGAATCAAAGGATTTATATAGGAATTTCATAGAATTCAAATCCTATAGAAAATTTTCCTATTTGGCCCTTTGATTCAAAGGATTGAAGCTTTCCAAATCCTATGAAATTTCTATGGAATGGCACATTGCATGTGGATTTTGGAGGAAATTTAGCAAGAGCTCCAACCTCTTGGAAAATTTCCTTTGAGTCTATCTTTCTCATCCGATCCCTGCGTTTTTCATGCGCTCCAATCAAACGACCATTCCTGTATTTTTCCGTGTTTTGCAATCCTCTATTTTATACTTCAATTCCTGTCAGAATCCTATGTTTTTCCTATTCCTCCGTTTTTTCTACCCTACGATTCAAAGGGGCCCTAAATTTATATGGCATTTTAGAAATCCGTTTATTTCGGGACAGATAGAGTAGGCACTTATCATGCACTTTTTCTCTTCCCTGCATTGGCAGTGGGGTGTGGTGGGCGAGTGATCGAGTGATGGACTGATCAGTAACAAATGCTGCAGAGCAATAGCATGCAAAACTCCGTAGTGGCACCGATGTGCATGGCATGCAGAACTCAAACGTTGCAGGTGTAGGCACGGATAAGATATAAGACCAAACTAGACGAGCAAAGCTGCCAATTCCTCTTTCTATCGCCTCTGTTGATTCCACATTGTTGGCTCTTTGTTTCTTTCTGGAAAGAAGGCCATTGTTATATGCATTTTGGAGTTTTTTTTATTGAAGTATTGTCTCAACTGGATTTTTTTTTTGAAACCTAAGGCGGAACTTTGTTCCACTTTTATATTTAGAAGAAGAGAAATGAACAGTTTATAAGGAAAACCGGGCCCGAAAACCATACAACTGCACGGTTAATTACGGAAAACCGGCTAAAACCCACCACACAGAAGAAAGCAAGAGATCTAGCTACACAACTAGCAAACAACGGCGGAGTCCAAATGTAGAACACCATTGCCAAGCTAAAACACAAAAGTGGCCCAAACAGCTCCAACATCACAGAAGAGGTGTTATCGTTGCCGAGCTAGCTGCCCAAGCGACCCAGTAGCGCCGACTTCACAACCGCAGTGACACTGAATCTGCGAAAGTCGCCAAAGCGTAAAGCAACTCCGACATCCAACAATGGACATCAGCCAAACCACCAAAGAGACACTTCCTTCACACGGTCAGCACCAACTCCTTGGAAGAGACTGCAACTTGTCATCGTTGCCAAGCATCGCCGCACCCCATCAGCGAGCAGCTCCGACTTCATTAGCAGAAGCAACCGAAGAGCGTGTCGCCCACCACAAAAACGAAGCGGACCCAAGGAGGCGAAGGCCTCGCCGAACGTCAAGGTATGAAAGCTTTAGAACCGAAAAAGACCATCCACGGTCGTTGATGTATAGGAACTTCTCCGAAGCGACGCCCCCAAGGAGGACACGACGCGTAACGTCGCCGCCGCTTGTCCGAAATCGGAACAAGGTTTTCACCCGGAGATTTGTGGGGAATATGAAAGAACGCCATGACGATGCCTCCAAGAAGGTTAACGGCGCCCAAGAGCGTCGTCGTCGTCGAACCGGCCAAAGGCACAGCAAGGCTTTTGCCAGCGTCTTCACATCACTCACAAGCACCCCACGTCGACGACCATGGAATAGACTATGACGTCTCACAAGCAGTCATACCTCGACGTGATCAAACACGTCAGCGCATCCACATCCACACATCGCGAGCAGGAGGCTCACCACCAACGAGCAACCCTGCCGGAGCCCGCCTCGACTCCGCGCAGCCGCCGAGCTCGCCGGAGCCCTCCCGAGCCGTGCAACGCCGCCACACGCAACCGCCGCCCACGCCACGCCCGCTCCCGGTCTCCTCCTTCCCTGCCGCCCAACTCCTTCCCCGCCTTCATATGCTGCCGCAGGCGTCGACGCGCCGTCTGCTGCACGGCGCCACCGTCGCCAGCCATCACCACCACGGCCGTCAGCCACCGTGGTCCGCCGGTCGTCTCCATGCCACCGTCACCAGCCGCCGCCGCCAGCCGCCACCATCACCAGTCGCCGCCAGCAGCCGCCGCCCATCCAGATCCGGCCGGGGTGGTGCGGGTCCGGGGGACGGAGCGCGCCACTCGGCGCCAGGCTGGAGCGAGACGACTATGACGGCACGGCAGAGGTCCCTGCCGTGGCGGCCTGGACGCGCCGTGGTCCGCTGCCGACGTCGCCAGTCGCCGTGGTCCGCCGCCGTCGTCGCCACCGTCACCGTCAGTCCCCGCCGCCGGCCACCCCCCTTCAGATCCGGCCGAAAACGGCGCGGATCTGGCCGCCACCACCGCCGCCCCGGACGGCTCCCCCAGCCGCCGAGCGTGGGGAGGGCGAGGCGAGACCCCGCCGCCGCCGTCCTTGCGGCTCCGCGGCTTTGCTGGCACCCGCTCGGGCGGCGGCGAGGTGGAGGAGGGGGCGGGGGGAGGAGGAAAGCGGCGGCGCGTGCGTCGCCTCCCGAGCCGCCCGGGGGAGGGCGACGCGAGGGCTATTCGTCGATCGATGGGGCCTAAAAGATCTCAACTGGATTTTTACTTGTTGTTTGTAAATATGGTCACCAAACTTTGATTTCTCGGATATATATCGCGAAACATGCATCGCTTGTGCACGATTACTAGCAATACAAAAGAGGAAAACTAACTCCACCTTTCCCCTACAAGACTACAACATCTAAGCACTTTCCAATAAAGCCATACAAATGGACAACGAATGCCAACCAATGCCACATAAATAGGCCAATTCTTACTTACCTAGTGTAAAAAAGGAAGACCGACTGGATACTGGACCTTTGCACATCGCTTAAGGCATGACGTTGCCAGATAAAAACCAGACAAGCGTACAACTAGTTGGTGACACCTTTTTAGTCACGCCACAACACGATCGGAATCCACCTAAAGTTCTGCAGCGTATGTAGTCTCCAACCACCTTGATCTTGAGAAGCTCCTGATCAAGATGGGTTTATAGATCAAAAGCAGCTAACGGAGCCGATTCAGACAAATAGGGATAAACACCCGTCTTGTGGGCGGAACGGAATGTTTTAGGGACAAACCTACACAGATGACTCGCACTCTCGCGGCGAAGACGGACAACTTTCAAAGCAAACCAACGAAGATGGATGAACTAGGCTGAAAACTAGGCAAAAAGTATATGTGATATAGAAAGAACGATTCAATTGACTAATTGCGCTGTTATAGATTGTGTGCCTCAATTGAACTGGCCATGGCGACTACAACAAAAACCTCATATAAAGACACTTTTGTAGAGGTGTTCTGCAAATTGCCTCTAAGATCTGGTGTTTTGTAGTGTAGAGACACTTTACACAGGCACTTTGAAAATTGCGTAGAAAACTTTTACTTTAGAGACACTTTAGAGATATTTTCAGCACATTTTATTAAATTATATCTTGTAGAAGTATTCTTTCGACACTTTAAAATGTACCTGATATGTAAATGCATTTCTTGAGATATTTTAAACTTTGTACAAACACTTTTTAGAATGATAATGTAAACTGAAGAACTAAATATAAATAACTCAAAGCACAAACATACAAGTAACGACATAAGGTTGAGTTCGCTAGTGCATTGAAGATAAAAATGATTTGTCCAAGAGATCTTGAGCTCAAGGATTTGCAATAGCAAGGGAAAAATATTTTACTCCTTTTTTACATTGGTTTCATAGGGTTGTGGTACAATTTAATAATTTAATGCCTCTACCATTTTATAGACATTTTATAAAATGTCTCTTTGCGTTTCATATGGTTGTGGTATAATTTAATAATTTAATGTCTATAGAAAATGCCCATACCATTTTATAGATATTTTATAAAATACCTCTTTGTTTGTATAGACAATTCACCGTAAGTGTCACTAGAAAATGCTTCTACCATCTTATAGACATTTTATAAAATACCTCTTTGTTTGTAGAGACAATTCACCATAAGTGTCTATAGAAAACGCATCTACCAACTTATAGACAATTTATAAAATACCTCTTGTCTGTGGTGAAAAATGCCTCTACCATCTTATATATTTTATAAAATGTCTCTTTGTTTGTAGATACAATTCACCATAAGTGTCTCTATAGAATGCCTCTACCAACTTATGGACATTTTATAAAATACCTCTTATTTGTGGTGAAAAATGCCTCTACTATCTTATAGATATTTTGTAAAATGCCTCTTTGTTTGTAAAGACAATTCACCATAAGTGCCTCTGGAAAATACCTCTACCGACTTATAGACATTTTATAAAATTCCCATTGTTTGTTGTGAAAAATGTCTCCACCATCTTATAGACATTTTATAAAATGCCTCTTTGTTTATACAGACAATTCACCATAAGTATCTCTAGTACATGCCTCTACCAACTTACAGAAAATGCCTCTACCATCTTATAGACATTTTATAAAATGTCTTGTTGCTTGTAGAGACAATTCACTATAAGTGCCTCTACCAACTTATAGACATTTTATAAAATGTCTTGTTTGTAGACACAATTCACCATAAAACACTTCTTAGGTCTTTTTTTTAAAATGCCTCTACAGTATTGTAAAAACATTTGAAAAGTGTCTCCACAAAGCATTTTTCTTGTAGTTGGCTCTTACTTTGGGGTTGGTCTTGCATTCCACATGTATCTCTCCACGTCCCACTAGGTGTACAAACCAAATAGTACTAAAGAAAACCTCAGCCCAAGCAAGGGAACTTGAGAAACGACAAAATCAGGCACGGAGTCAGACTTTGCCAGTCTATCCGGCCACATGCCGTCGGTCAGACCGGCCCCACACTGTCTGTTTGACCGGCTCTATGACGACAATCAGACTGGTCGCGCGTAGCAAGCTAGGTCCTTTTCAAATTTGGCTATATTTTCCTATTTTCGCTTTAGGTGCCAAATTTAGGGTTTTATGTCACATACTCCATCCAAGATAAAAAAAAATCTAGGACGAAGGGAGTAGGTGAATTTGTCATATTCGATGGAGAAGGAAAAAAAAAAGAAAACTTGGAAAACTGTCTAGAGCCTTCGCACATAGTTTTCGAATACGATTATGCTTTAAAAAAACAAATGAATTCACAGGTAATACCAGCTAAACCTCTCAAATGTAATACCAGCAAAACCGTTTAAGAAATACCAGCGAATCCTTAGAAGCACCTCAAATACCACCATACTTTTTATTTTTCGTGACGTGAAATGGTTACGTTGTTGCAAACGAAGCATATTATTTTGTCTATAGTATGAAAATCTTGCCCCAGCGATCTCTATAAATACAGAGAACCTCTAGAAAGTACTCCAAACTATCATCAGCCATCACTTTCCCCCACCTTATCAATCTGCCCTCCTGACCCTAGAGGTGACCATCATGGCTCTTGAGGTAATTATGTGATCTGATTTTTAATTTCTACTTTGTTTCGCTTTCGCTCTCATGGATTAGTGATGTGTGTAGTGTTATTCATACATCCACGCCTTTTTCCTTTCTTGAATCAGGCACCCTAAGTCCGATTTGGATTCCGACCCTCTTTCAAACTCTAAGTAGTATTTCCCCTTATAAAATTTCTTTTATGGGATAGGACATGAGAAATTTGAGTCCAATTCTTAACATGTGTCCATGTCCTTAGACGGATTTGGATTCTCACTCCCTTTCGAATTCCAAGTAGTATTTCCATGTATAATTTCTTCTATGTGATAGGGGGTATGACATTACAAATCCGACTCGAATTCAGAACAAGTTTCCATGTCCAGGTGACACAGATCAAGAGTGTTGATGCCGTCTGTTCTGATCATTCATGTCAACTAATAATCATCACTTCCTTAACATGTAACTTTTCCAAATCATAGGAGGCAGAGTGGCCATGATAGGGATTTTTTATGAGGTCCCTCTTGGCATTAGTCCTATGATATGCACGTTCTTCATTGGTAGCACAACTTACTTGTGTCAGTGAGACATTAGCGAGCGGCAAATCGTGTCGTACAATGTTTTGAGTGTCATATCCTAGAACCCTACCATGGTTACATGGGCGAAATACCTTATATTATAAGACCGATATACACACACACAAACACACACGCACGCGCGTGCGTACATATATTAGCTATGATGTATTAGCTACATAAGAGGGGGGGGGGGGGGGGGGGAGGGGGTTCTCTAGGAGCCGTGATATACTGTATAACAACAATATAGAATTGAACACCCTATTTATACTTATATCTTTGATTGAGAGTTATTGCAAGGAAGAAAATGCACTATTTCAACAAATTATTCTCTACTAGGTTTCCCTGGATAGCTTCCATATACATCATAAACTTTATGTTCTACTTCAATTTTCTTTTCTGAAATATAACTAATATTTTTCTTCTAAGTTCTCCTTCCAGTCAAACTTAATAGTTTAGTTTTCCCAATGTCAAATATTTTTTCCTGGAGTAGTTTTGAACAAAATGTTGGATTTTTATATTTGCTTGTAGAATTGCGAAGATATTTGGTTACTTTATTTCATAGAAGCACACATATTTGTAACTAGCATCCCTTTGTTTATTTAAAGTACTTAAATATCATGTTTTCAATGTTTACTGAAGATGTTCCAATTATGTCTTGCATGATATTATTGACAACAACAATAAATTTATATTTGACAGGGGAAACCAGGTTTCATTACCATGTACGCCATCACATGCTGCAAATGCGAGAAATGGCGTACGATTCCAACAAAAGAAGAGTTCGAGGTAATCCGTGAGAACTACCCCGCGAAGCCATGGTTCTGCAGCAAAAAGCGCGACTGCTCATGTGAGCACCCTGAAGATATCCAGTATGACACCAGCCGTATTTGGGCCATTGATAGGCCCAACATCCCTAAGCCTCCGCCGAAGACAGAGAGGCTACTGATCATGAGGAATGATCTATCTAAAATGGATGCCTATTATGTCTTGCCAAATGGGAAGCGTGCAAAGGGCAAACCTGATATAGATAGGTTTCTGAAGGAAAACCCAGAGTATGCTGCTACTTTACCACTTTCGAGCTTCAACTTCTCAACACCTAAGATTGTTAAGGAGACTGTTTCCGATAGTGCAAAGTGGGTGATGGCGAAGTCTGAGAGGGAAGAGCGGTGTATGCAACTAGACGCAAAAGAAGTTCCAAGTTCCAGCAGCAAGTAGTTACCATTGTGACCTCTGAATCTACATACGCGTTACTTTAGGTGATGCTAAAAACTTAAGACAATATGGAGCAGCCACCTTAAAAACCTATACTTCCCCTTCCTTGTTTACCTCCAGAAGTTATGTTATGTTTTGCACTACATGTGCTTTTGTGTGTTGAACCTTTTCATTCTACCTCATGTCGAATCCTGCAAAGTTCTGGAGCTATTTTCATGTGGTGATTTTGGATATTTTCTACATATGCTTTGTTTCGCATGTATCCGGAACTTCTCGTTGTAGGTCCCTATTTTAATAACTATACATATTAATGATAATTAATTAAATATTAGCTTAAAAAAATTTAAAAGTGAATTAATATAACTTTTAAAGTAACTTTTGTATATTTTTTTTTGAAAAAACATATTTTTCATAGTTTAGGAAGCGTGTGTGTAAAATGAGAGTAAAGTTGGGAAAGTGTCCCGAACACAACCTACTGCCAAGGTAGGTGCACACTGCACATCACCGTATGTGTGCCGGTGATATGATTGCCGTGTGATGCCGTTTGGATGGCTGGGCAAGGCCCGTATCCCGCAAGGGTCAAAACCCTGTCGGTCTATCCCCGTGAAAAGGCCCGCTTTGCCGTGCCGTCCCTCTACTCTCGGGATTCACTCCCGCTGTCCGTCCTCGTTTCCGCCCCCCACACACCGGCCCAGCAACGCGGCCCGAGGCTTCCTCTCCTCGCCTCGCGACCGCTCCGCCCAACCTCCGCCGCCGCCGACGACGACGGGCGGCCAACCGCCCCACCGTCCAGTATGGCCTCATCCCCGTCACCGGTCTCGCCCCCCTCGGCGCCCTCCACACAGGTCCGCCTCTCGCCCTTTCGCCTCCTCGATCGTACGTCGCCATCTACGTTTCCTCGTACTGGTATTTCCCCCCGCAGCTTCTTTGGTCTGTTCCCCCGAATCCCCGATCCGGTTTGGTGTATCTGGTGGTGGCCATAGCATGCTCGGTTGTTGGTTTCATCTGGTTGTTTGGCTTGAGAAATTGTGCCAAATGGTGGCGCCTGCATGTTGCGACTATATGCGTGGATGCGGTTTCAGAGTTCAGAATAGGGGTTTGGTTATTCCACTAGGTTATTCCGTAGGATGAAATCTTTAATCAAATAGTATCGTCAATGCCAAGAACAGGTGAGGGAAGGATCGATTTAGAGCCTTAATTTAATCTGATGAGCTGAAATTGTGCCATTTTGGATAGAAATTGTAGGCGTGTTGCTTTGTACTGCTGTGAATACATGAAGCCTGAAGTTTGTTTGTCAGCAACGGGAGTTTATGGGCTGTAAAGAAATAAAAAAGATCAGCTTGCATTGGTTTCTCAAAATTTTGTTTGAGATCCAAGAGGAATTTAGAAGCATGAAGGATAATGGAATCCGTCCAATAACAAAAATGCATATACTTTAGATTGAGAACATAAGAGTTAATGTATTACACTATTTAATACTTTTGCAGTTCTTAAGTTCTGATGACATTTTATACATTAGCGAAGGGGGCCTGCAGGGAATGGAGACTGTAGAGGGTTATAAGAGAAAGAGGAAAATGAGGACTTTTCTACTTAGAGCTGTCTGAACCATTTCTTCACATCACTGGGTCTATGAATCAATTTTAGATTTCTTCACAAAATGCTGCGCAATTTTTTTAGATTTCTGCCCCTTCTAAAAACTGAATGCAGAATCTTTTTCTATGGTTGCTTTTGTGCAGCCAAACATAAGTGTGCCTTATACTACATGGCATCTGCATTATACCAAAAGTGGCCTTACCATATGGACTCTATGCAAAATATAACTTCCAACTTCTAAGAAGCAGCTTTTATGGACTGTAAAGAAAAAAACAATGTAGCGGTCTTTATTATTTCTATTTGCGCGTTGGGAAGTTGTTCTGTTATCCTATCCACTAGAAGTATACATCATGTCATTAACATCCATTTTCCATTTGTTTGTGCCTGATAGAATTAAAATTTACATTCCAAATGCATATTTTAGGATCAGAAAAATTATTTTGCTTGATATACAATAGTAATGAATGGTAACGTTCTTATTTCAATAGAGAAAACGAGGCTCCTCCACAGACTCCATTGGCATGTATGCAGTTCAATGTTGTGAGTGTCACAAATGGCGCAAGGTTCCGACGAAGGATGAATTTGAGACAATTCGTGAGAATTTCACTGAGGAGCCATGGCACTGCAGTAGAAGACCTGACTGCTCGTGTGAAGACCCTGCTGACATCGAATATGATAGCAGCCGTATATGGGTCCTTGACAAGCCTAACATACCAAAGCCTCCAGCAGGAACTGAGAGACTAGTGATCATGAGAGGTGATTTGTCTAAAATGGATACCTACTATGTCATGCCAAATGGGAAGCGTGTAAGGTGCACTGCAGAGGTGGATAAGTTCCTTGAGGCCAACCCGCAGTACAAAGATCGCTTTTCAGTTGAAAGCTTCAGCTTTACAACACCAAAGATTGTCGAGGAAACTGTTTCTCACAACTCCGTGTGGAAGTCTGGAAAGGCTAAGAAGCAGGACAAGATAAATGCTTTGAGCAATAACAATTAATTTCTTTCAAAAGACTTTATATTATGCTTAGGTGATGCTCATCTCAGGTTGTGGTGCTACCCTCATCTACTTTGTGGGCTGGTCAAATCTGTTTATATTTGCACTTAGTCTGTTCGGTCTCTGTGATCTGTGTGTTATGATGCGCTGAACCTTTTCTTTCTTCTTCATTATGTATTAACTCTTGGCAAACTTTGAGATGGTTGAGAAGGGTTGTGGGTATGTTGGCCATAACTAACCTTAGTTATAGGCATGCTCTTTTGTTACATCTCACATGTTTACTTTTCATACTTCTACGTTGTGAAATTTGATCATATAACCTCCCTTTAGATTGAAACTAGGATTTGCCCACCTGACCCACACATGTCAGTGGCACAAAATGGTAATTCCTTGATCCTCATTTTCCAGATAGGAAAATTCAACAACAAAGTACTAATACAAGTTGGGTCAGCTGCTATCATGTGAGAGCTGTTTCTATACATGGGTATTGCTACCAGAATAATCATTTGAGATTTGATTTGATGTAATATGTTAGGTTTCCATTGAAGATTAGAAACCAAGCATTAGCATAAACTAATTCCAGATCAGGAATGTTCAGTAACAACATATAAAGGATAGCAGGTGTGCTGACATACCTGTGACCAAAATCGCCTTCTTCCATGTTGTGAAATGGCTCTTCGTTTTTAGTGTGATTGTGCAGCTTGTGGGAAGCCCGTGGAAGCGCATGCATCAAGTCCTGGTTTGCATTGTGAGATGGTATTGCATGAGGCTTTAGCAGCAAATCAAAAAATACAATGTGTAAGAAGCAGTGGAATCAGAGAGTGCTGTCGTACATGAAACGGAGTGCTCAAATCTGTGGCTAAGCCCATAAGCACTTCACTCATCGTGATCAGACTTTGAATGTGGCTTTTTTTGGATTCTTGTCTCCTGCATGACTTGCAGTTCCGTTCTCGCAATTCCCATTTTGACTGATCCACAAAACTTCAAAGCCGCTTCTTCGTCTCTGCACAATCAAACATAATCATATGCACGGTTCCAAAAGTTAGCAGAAATCATTCCAGGTCAATCGATTCAAAACCATCAGGTATTCAGGTCAGATGAACATCATACTTTTCAGTGGCCTGTCACTTGGGTCATTCTCATCTCAAAGACTTGCAGTGCAATCTGCACTGTTCCTCCGACTTATCCTACTTCCCAACTTTTTTCTCTGCACAGTCAGATCATAAAACGCACAATCCTGTCAATGATCAAGACCAATTTTCACGGACAATGACTCAAATACCAGGTCTCTGAAAACTGCTTACCTTCCATAGCTTGTCATTCAGGCCCTTTCCATCCTTTTTCTCGCCGGGCTAGAGAAGGAAGGCGGCCAAATTTTATTCAGAGTTGAGGTAGTTCGTCATCTGAATTATCTTCTGTTTTTGCTCGAGCATTTGACGATATCTTCGTATCTGAACAGCAGCAGAAATTTGCCCTCAGAAAAATCACGAGCCCTCACAAACCCTGTTCTGCCACTCCCTAAAGTAGATCTCAATAGCTCTTAAAAAGAAGAGTAGATCTCAAATCCTCAATACAGCTTAACGTGCCAAAAATTGCCAACGAGGCTGAAAACCATGGCCAATTTGACCGGCACTGTCCTTGCAAACTTGTTAAGAATTCGCTACGAAATTCAGGACGGCAGAACATGTAGTAGTATACAAGCATCTGTGGACCATCTTTGCGAAGGATCCAGGGAGCAGAACTCTGATGAACCGTGGCCTTCTAACAGCTGCATTTGTCTTGTTATTAATCAAATCTGCCGAAGTGTCAACTTCACAAAACTTCAAAAAGCAAAAGTTATCAGTGAGTCGTAGTCGTAGAAACATCGACAATGCAAATCTAAGTAGTAGACAGGTTGGTCTCCAGAAGAATTTATGCGATCTTCTGTAAAAAAATACCAGTTGTTTGTTGCGACAGTTGAATTGATAAGTTGCCAGAGTAGCCACCTTCGCCCTGAGAGGGGCATCTGATCGAACACCTTCACGGCGAGTTACGCGGCGCCACCTTCGTGCCTGAACCTGAACACGAGAAAACCACCCCCATGACAACGCCATGAGCGCGCGCGAGCTCCGACAAACACGGCCGCGTGTGCCAGGAACGCCCGGTCTCCCGCTGAACCTCCATGCGCCACACCGCCACACCTTCGCCGAGCGCGCCCAACACCAGGAGCACCCCGCGCTGCCGTCGCCGGCGAGCGTGCGCGCGCCGCGCGCGAGTGGTGGTTACCTTGGCGTAGGAGTGGGTTTCGTGGCGTATACCTGAGCTAGCAGTGCCGGATTAGTAATGGGCAATGGGCGTGGAGAATCTAGGGCACCGACGATGAAGAGGCACGGCGGTCGGAGTCCTCCAGAAGTTGAAATGTTGAATTCTTTCCTGGGAAAATAAACCGGCGGATAAAATCGTGCCACACGCGTCAGGAAGGAAAGCTTTCAATCGTTTCATTTCCTTTTGAGAAAAATTGCTTCGCACCAACCATCGGGGAAAAAAATCACTGCACAGTATAAAACAGAGATGTTCTCAAATTAGTATCATGTAAATGTTCATGTTTGTTTCATATCGTGTCCAAATATTTGGATGAATATATATGTTTCTGTCTTTTGTGTTCGGTTTATTTTAAGAACTGCTAATGTAAGGCATATCAATTTTGGGATGGTATAAATTATAGGAGATCGATCCGTATTCGCGGCTTCCTTGAGACACCTTTACTTTGCCTCATCTGCCACGAGCATGCATACCAGATCCTCGTGTCTCGTCCCAATCAAGTATCCATGGTTCAAGTATGTGATACCTTGTCGACGTTGTTGCCCTCTCAATTCATCCTTGGTATCTTGTTGGCATAGCCTCATCCACGATGTTACCTCGATACTTTATCAGCTCAGGCCTTGTTCCACTCCAAAAATTTTCACCATATCACATCGAACGTTTGAACACCTGCATAAAATATTAAATATAGGCTAAAAAATAACTAATTACACATATTACGATTAATTTGCGAGACGAATCTTTTAAGCCTAATTGCTCCATGATTTGATAATGTGGTGCTATAGTAAATATTTACTAATGACGGATTAATTAGACTTAATAAATTCGTCTCATAGTTTACAGACGGATTCTGTAATTTGTTTTATTATTATACTATGTTTAATACTTCAAATGTGTGTCCGTATATCCGATGTGACATGACAAAAACTTTTACCCCTAGATCTTAACACAGCCTCAGTCGTTTTGGGAGTTTGGGTAGGTGGTACCTTGTCGGCGCCATCATTTCCAAAATTCCACCTTTGTACCTTATTGGAGTCTTCACCACGGTTCATCAATCCCTAGTACTCACGTATTATTGCTAGCCTCTTTAGGCCCTTCCCAGTGCGTGTACATGGCATGTTACCTTCACCTGCCATATTGGACTCGCTTACGTGTCGACGAGGCTCGCGCCTTTGCTTAGCCGCTCGCCCCTTATCTAGGAGACGAGTTTCTTCGTTGCAACGAGGGCGCGCGGCGCAAGAAACCCCCTCTGCCCCTGCAACGTGGAGGTCGTCGCTCCGATTCGCCGCTTCCTCGCGCCGCCCCGAAAAGTGAATCCCCAAAATCACCCTCCCACCCCACCGATTCTTGCCTCCCGCGCTTGGTTTTGGGGGAGAAGCGGTGCAGTGGATGGGTGAGGAGAAGTGGCGCAGATTGGGAGAAGCGGTGCGGTGGATTTGGGAGGAGAAGTGTCAGATTTGGGGAAAGAAGCGGCAGATCTGGGAGAGAAATGCGTGGTGTGGTGAATGAGGAGGAGAAGCTGTGGATTTTTTTTAGTGGAGGGGGGGGGGGGGGGGGGGTGGGGCGGGGGAGCGGCGCGGAGATGGCGAGAAGTGACGGGATTTTTTTCTGCGTAGAGGATAAGCATGAAGGGGCAGGTGGGGAAAATTAACTCTGTTTTCGTTCGACTGGGAGTTCCGACTTGATAGCGTATTGTGGGTCACGAGCACTGTGGGGTGTGTGGCCTTCGGGCCAATTTTATCGCACAAATGGGCTAGAAACGCGCTATGCGTGCCTTGCACTGTTACTGCCCTTACAAGTATAATGTGTGGTACTATTAGAGTATTGTTCCATAAGTATCGGAGTTGATACCCACATATATCATTGCTGGTTCATATATGGTTAGTTTCGTTGATCTAATCACCACCATACAACATATCATGGAAGAACGTAGGGAGAGAGAGAGAAAGAGAAAAGGGAATTGGGTCGTTGCGCTATCAACATGGAGAACAACGGATGGGTTATTAAGGAAGGGATGAAGGGAATGTGTAACGCCCCGATTTTCGTCCGAGATTAAAAATCATTAAATAATGCATTTTCTAGAAATTAAATAAAAGTTAAGTCAATTCAATAAAGTGAAATAATGGGAGAATTTGAAATTTTCCTTTAAAAATCATTGGCCGAGAATATTTTGTAGTATTCTTTGTGCCCTAAAATACTCTCCTGTTTTTTCCGCGAATTTTCGGAGCTCAAGAAATAATTATAATAATACAAAGTTCATTTAATAAATTTAAATAAAAAGAAAAGAAAATAATCTTCCCCTTCCTCCCTTTCGGGCTCGGCCCAAATTCCATCCCCCTTCCCCTCCGGCCCGCCTCCCTCCCCTCTTCTCTTTGGGCCGCTCGGCCCAGCTCAGCTCCTCTCTCCCCCCTCCCCAAAGTCCAGAAAACCCCCACCCGGCTTCCCCTTTCTCTTCCATTAGCTGACAGGTGGGACCCGCGACCCCACCTGTCATCCCCTTCCCCTACCTCCTGCCACCCCATCGCCATGGACCGGCAACTGCCGCCATTGCCACCCCACCCCGCTGCTAAAACCGCCGCCTCCCGCCTCCAGCGCGCACGTCCGACCGTGCGGACGTGGTCGCCACCCACTCCTCCTCATTTTCCCCCACTTTTCCCCAAAAATCATGCAAGTTTGACCTCCCTCGAGCTCCACGTCGCCACCCCACATCGCTGGCCGGTTGCCGCCCGATTCCGCCCCTCTCGGCCACGATTTCCCTCTCCTAAGCCTATATAAACACTCCCCATGCGACCCTCGTCCATTTCCCCAATTTTTCCGTACTCCCCGCACTCTCCCCACGCAAAACCGAGCCGTCGCCACTCTCCGGCGAGCTCCGGCCTCCTCTAGCCGCCGTTCTCGCCATCGCCGCACTGCGCCGTCGCCACCATCGGCATCGCCGCCCCACGCTTCACCCCGGCATCCATTTCCCTTCCCTCTTCCACCCCCGAAACGCCGTCCCACCGCGAGGCCGAGCCACCGCCGCCTGTACCGCCTCCAGTCGCCGCCTCTCGCCGCTCTAGCCGTCGCCGCGCCACGTCGCCGCCACCGCTAGCTTCGCTGTCGCGCGGGCAAGCCCGGCCACCACACCGCTCCTTCGATCCACCGCCGAATCACCACCTCCACCGCAAGCCCGAGGCTGGCGCCGCTTTTGCTGCCTCCGGCCGCGTCGCGCCGCCTCTCCGGTCCACCCCGTGCTGCGCTGTTGTCCTCCCCGGCACCGCGGCCGTCGCCCGCAGCCTGGCCACCCCTCGGCCTCCGTCAATCGTTGCTCGAACCCCATCTTCCCCGCGCAAGGTGAGCTCCTCTACTCACGGTCGGCCTTCGGCCACTGTTGCCCTTCGCCAAGCCCGTCCTCTCCCTCTTCTAATCTCCCCTTCGTCCTCCTCAGGCTCTTCCGGTCGTCATCCGCCACTCCTCGCTCGCGGACTGCCATTGAACCGCCGTAGCCGTGCCTCCCCGAGGAAGCGTCGTCGCCTCTCCTCGTCGTCGGCCGCTCTCCCACGCCGTCTCCGTGCCTTGTGCGCTCGGTGAGCTCCCCATCTCCCTCCTCTGCCTCCCTCCGCTGCCTCCTGCGCGTGCCGTTGCGCCGGTGGTCGTCGCCGGCGACCTCTGGGCTGCTCGCCGTCGCTCCCCGGCCGGTCGGCTGGCGAGTTTTGCCGCTCCCGCTAGCTGTGGCCGCCCGATCCCCTTTGGGGCGATTCGGGCCGTCCACGTGGCTCTGGCGCCGCCCCGCGCTGGTGTCCCACGTGGCGCCACCTCGGCGCCATGCCTTTGCCACCTCGTCCCGCCGTGCCGTCGTGGCCGCCAAGTGGTCTTCCACGTGGTGTGCCCGCGTGCCTGTGCTGCGGTGGACCGAGTACACCATGAGCCACCCCCTTTGACCCGCTGACGTATGGGGCCACCTGTCGGCGCCCTTCCCCTTGCTGACGTCAGCGCTTATCATTTCCTTTGGAAAAATATTTAATAATTGCGCAATAAATTGGTATTAATTATAGAAATTCATTTAAATGGCTCAAAACTTCTAAAATTCATATCTAATTCATTGGAACTCCAAATTGGGCCATTCAACTTACAAAATTCATCTAAAATTGAGATCTACATGTTTGTTTACTTTTTATGTATTGTTTCCTTGGTTTTTATTAGAGTTTTTCCTCGTTTTGCGTGCCAGCGTGTAGAATCCGTCATTTCGGAAGATCGCGGTCGCGAGGAAAAGAGTTCAGAAGATCCAAGTGAAGAAGCAAGGCAAGTCACACATTCCCCTTGAGCATTTTGATCCTAATTTACAAATGTTTTATTGTTTGCAAATAAAATTGCATGTCTTGCTAATTACATGGGATCCGGGTATTACCTATCTGTTTGCTTGTGCCATATTTACTTGATATCTGTCCTTTGTCAACCTTAGGTAATAAATAGACTAGCTCACGTTACTTATGTGACCTAGCTAGAACTATATGCGTAGCCATGCTTAATTACCACTAGCTCAGTTGATGGGATAATTGCAGTATTAGACCTTTTTAGTATCAGAATGAGCTGCGCGCTCAAGACATCTGGCCATACTTCATGGTCATAATTATCCAATTAAAATGCGACTACATGGTGGGCTGTGGGTGCATGGTTTTGCTAGTCGTGCCCATGGCGATTAAGGACCGGTTCGCGGGAAACCCTGGAAGAATTTATCGTGCTTACCACAAGCCAGCGTGGGCAACAGCTGGGCTTGTAGCGTAGCTTTCCTCTAGCTGACGCATCCAGGCAAGGGTGGGCGTGATGGAGTTTGGATGGGTCCTGCGACGGCCTATGCGGCTTCCGGATTCACCTAGGCACGAGAGGGGACTGCCCGCTGCCTTGCGAGGAGTGGGGGTGAAACCTGAGGTGTGGTGTGCTTGGTTAGAGGGGGTTATGCGAAGGGTCCTGTCACGGCCTCTTTCCGGTATGTCATATGGTGGCATGTCGGCGCACGGAAACGTGTCGTGGGGCTGTATCTTGTGGGTACAGTTGTACGCCTTTGATCAGAGTAAAACTATTCGAATAGCCGTGCCCGCGGTTATGGGTGGTCGACCAGATTCACCGGGATTAGTCCCACCTTAATAAATCGACTCAATGCACTGTAGTTCAGGTGGGTTGGTTGGGCCTGTTCAACGTGGTGTAGCGTTGATCAGTAAAGATTTAATGTTACTTTAATTACTCAATAGTTTTACGGTTTTGCTCAATAAAATGTTTTACAACCGCCTTTATGCAAATAGCCACAAACCGTCCTTGTGTTCCCCTTGCACGTCTGCATCATTGGTGTGGCTTGCTGAGTACGGTGGTTGTACTCAGCCTTGCTATTATTCCCCCTTTTCAGAAGTGTGCTTCTGAGCTGAAGACGAAGTTAGAGGACCAAGGCTCAGACCCCAGTTGAGTTTTGCCTGTGGAGTGGAGCTGAAACCCCGCTAGGATCGTCTTTTCCGCTGCCGCTGCTTTTGTTTCGGTGTGAGGACTAAGTGCCTCTCCTGTAAGTATTTTACGCTTTATTTACGTTTGGAACTGTTTATTACTTGTCGTTTTATGTACCCTGGCTAGTCCTTAATAGGGATTTAATACACAAAATAGTCTGGAAATTTGGGCTAAATTTCTGGGCGTGATAGAATGGGATTAATCCGAAGCACCGCCAATGTAGAGGCGGTCGATAGGGACAATATATATAGATGGAGCGTTGCCTTGTCCAGAATAGGGAAGGAGAGGCGCGGGGGAAGAGTGAATAAGAGGAAATTGAACCAGAGTGTGGTCCTTGTGGAACAAGCTTACAAGGGTGACAACTTGAATGAGAGTGTTCTCATGTATGACAATATGAGAGAGGCGGACATAAGAGAGGATATATTTTCACATGTTATTTTCTCATTAAGATTCATATTTTATCTCGATTTCGATAGCATGTTTTTTAAACTACTAGACGGTACGTTTCATATGAAAACTTTCTATGTAAGTTGATTTAAACTATCAAATGTATCCATTTGTTAATGTTGTAATAATTAAAACTTAAATAATCATGTGCTAATAGCTAAATTAATTTGTGCAAAAACTTTCTCATTACATGCACATGATTAATTAAGTTTTAATTATTATAAACTTAACAAATGTATATATTTGATATTTTAAAGTAACTTTTATATAGAATTTTTTCACACAAAACATATCGCTTAATAGTTCGTAAAATGTGCTAATGGTAATGAGACAAGAAGGGAGCCGCTAAATAAATTGGACGGCTGAGATACTATCTGCTATAGGAAGCGACCAACCAACGTCCACGCTTCTCTGCGAAACACGGAAGCTGCAGCCGCGGCCACGTCGGCACAAACCGAAGGCGGGAGGACGGACGACGACCCTCCATTCCCCATCTCTTCCACCATCTCTCCTCTCCCTCCCCACAAGAAAAACCTCGCGCGAACAATGTACAGCCCTCTCGGCAGCGGCTGCGCGTTCGCGGCCGCGGCCAGCTCCGCGTTCCCGCCGGCCACCGTCCCCGGCGGGATATTCGCGGGGAGGAGGAGGAGGAGGCCGGCGAGGCTGGTTCTTGCGTGGGCGAGCTCGGATGGCTCGGACGGTGGTGGTGCCGCCGCTGGTGCAGTGGCGGCCGAGGCTTCCGCTGTGGGAGAGAGCAAAGAAGGGGAGGTGGCCAGTGGCGGAGGTTCTTCCGCTGAGTCGTCGGCGGAGAAGAAGCCGGCTCCTGTTGATCCCAAGATTGAGAAGGAGCTCAAGAAGGTCGGCTCTTTTCTTTGTCCCTTGGTCTAAGAACTAAGCATTCAGCTCAGGAGATGGACTCTAATCTCTCGGGTAGACGTCCACCCGTTTCTTGCATGCCACCTAAATGATTATGAAAAAATTCTAAAAAAAATTATAAGATAGGTTAATATGTAATATATCATCTCACAAACATGCAAGTTCAAATTCGACTTCTACAAGTTGTAACAAAAACAACAAATTAAACTTTAACTAGTATACATATATTCACAGTCAAATTTGTTATTTTTATTACAACTTATAGAAGTTGAACTTGAACTTGCATGTTTGTGAGATGATATATTACATATTAACCTATCATGTCAATTTTTTTTGAAATTTTTTTATAACCATTTAGATGACATGCAAGAAACGGGTGGACGTCCACCCGAGTGTTTAAAACAGTTTCCCATTCAGCTTGTTCGATATAATTCATAAGTTGTTGCAAATAATACTAGGCAACTGTAAGAATTCGAAACACTTGAAAACTTCACAATTCGATAGAAACCTAATACAATGAATTGCAGGAAGAAACTAATTTGCCATCAGAAATGTTGTAATCTTCTAATAGGTGATTTAACTTTAGAGCAAGTTTAATAGTATAGCCAACTATCGGCTCCAAATTATATATAGTCAATTTAATAGCCAATTCATACAATAGTTACCTATATATACTACATCATTAATGTTTAGTCCCACCTATCATATACATATGTATCTTGGAGTCCGTATTGTAACTGGCTACAAATCTGTAGCCTGCTACTCTTATCTCTCCTCTTTTATCTCTTTAAAATATGTGTATAGCTAGCTTATAGCTTGGTATTGTACCTGCTCTTAGCATACATCTAGTTTTTGGTCGTAGGCCCATATGCACAAAGGAACTCAAAATGTTATTTTAAAGGGTAGAAATGCTAAAGATTTTTGCTGATACAGCAAACAACATGACTTCATGAGGTCACCACCAAATAACTATGCTGTGTTCTTGAGCAGGCAGTTCAGAAGACCGCAGCAACGTTTGCACCAAGGGCGTCCACTGCCACAAAGAACCCTGCAGTGCCTGGAACAGCTCTGTACACTATCTTTGAGGTCCAGGGATATGCCTCCATGCTGTTGGGTGGAGCCCTTTCCTTCAATCTCGTGTTCCCGTCGAATGAGCCGGACATTTGGAGGCTGATGGGAATGTGGTCCATCTGGATGTTCAGTAAGTAAGAATTTGATTTGTGGTACTTGTCGTTGTGCAGTAAGTTTATACGTTTGTAAATTGTTCCCATCAGCAGCAAGGATTATGATCTATCCATGCATCAACCAAGCCCTTGCTCTTTTTTCATAAGCAGCAATGGCTAAAAATGTATTGAAAGTGCTCTTGTGCTACAACATTTTGAATCAACTGGCACAAGGGGTTAATTCGTGCTTCACTAGCCATAAACTTTATAGTGCAGTTCATCCAGTTCTAGATAAAGAATAGTTCTAAGAGCAACTGAGAATTTATTTTCTTTCTAGCACGGTGTCTGTTTAGCTGTTCTATATATGCATATATGCTGACTGGAAAAACATAATGAAATATCCTTCTCTTTGCCAACCTTTAACAAAAATCCTTGAGGTTGTCATATCAAGTAGTAATTAACAGTGAATCTGTCTCTCAATATTAATTATTAATCTGAGGCTGTCGATAAAATGAACATAATTTGATCTCTAGATGCTGTGTCGCTGTTGAGGTTAATAAGATTCAATGGATGCAATGAATTAGAAACATTTTCTGTGATGCTGTAACTGATCAACTACCTACTTCTGCAGCTATACCTTCTCTTCGGGCCCGTGACTGCTCAAGTAAGGAGAAAGAGGCTCTCAACTACTTGTTTCTACTGGTCCCTCTAATCAACGTCATTATCCCATTCTTCGTGAAATCCTTCGCTGTTGTCTGGTCAGCAGATACGGTTGCATTCTTTGTGATGTATGCTTGGAAGGTATTTCCTCATGTCAAATGTTGTCTGCTCCTTCAATATTCAGCCAGTTTTGTTGTCAAATGTTTAACAAGATTCATTTCTACACAGCTTGGATGGCTGCAACGGTCAGAGTGAACAATTTCCTGAACGAAGGAGCATTTGAACTGCAAATTTTGCCTAAGTGAATTTTGGAGGGCACGCTACATGCGATGAATTTTTCCTAGATTTAGTTTCGTGTACATCCATGGAGTGTAAAGTAGCTTGCTATGTAGATGTACCTTAAATTGTCAACATTAGTGTTGACTAGGAACTGGGCATCTCTCAACCTGTTATGGTTTCCCAGTAGATCATATATGCCTGCGCGCTGGCATGAAACGGTTGCCAATTGCATCTGCTTCGTTCTTGGGGCTACAATTCGCAACTGAATTTGCTATATATTTGTCGACAAATTTTCCACCAAAAATTTGACAGATGTAATTATAGTACAATCGTAGTGTAATTACACTATAACTTGCATGTAATTACACTGTAACTATAATGTAACATGTATGTAACTTTCAAAAATCTCTCCATAACATTTATTTCGGTAAAATAGAGGTTGTGAGAACAAATTCTTTCACATATGTGTATGATGTGATTTTTTTTCTTCTTCACCAGAACAAATCTTGTAATAGATCTAACGATTCAAAATTACGTGAAACTTACATATAAGTTACACTGTAGTTACATGCAAGTTACAGTGTAATTACATATGAGTTACAGTGTAACTACACTATAATTGTACTATAATTATATCTGTCAAATTTTTAAGAGAAAATTTATCGACAAATGTATAGGAAGTATTCCTTTCTTAAACTATGAATTTACTCTTTTGGAAAAAATAAGTCTCTTTGTTTGAATTTTAGAACTTTGAATTTTTTACCCTAGAAAAAAAAAAGAAAAACCTAACCCTTTGAATCTTTGGTATCCTTCAAATCTTCGGTATCCTTCGAGTCTTCGGTACGCTTCGAATCCTTATGGGGAAGTCTATAAATTATACGCCCCTTGCTTGAATCATAACGACTTACTTCAATTTTGACCCTATCCCCCATCAGTATTCGTATAGAACTAGACCGGATCTTTCCTGAAATATAGCCCAGGATGATGGTGTCATTCTCTAGACAAACGCGGAACATTCTGTTGGGTAGGGCTTCCATAACTAAACCCCCGAAAGTAATTTTTGCTTCTCTCGGACTTTTTTTTCTCTCTCCTATTTTTCTTTTCTGTCATATTTTTTTCTCCTATTTTTCTTTTTTTATTTTCAAATAAAAAAATGTTGTATTTTTGTTTGAAAAATAGGAAGTTCAAGATAGAATTTGGGTACTATAACTATTGGTGGGGCGATTACCATATATAACATAAGACTTCTCCCCCAATTCTGTTTAGTCGAGCTTCTCGATCTGTCATTATACCTCGAGAAGTAGAAAGAATAGCAATTCCCATTCCGCCCAAAACCTTAGGAATTCCTTGAAAGTTGGCATAAATTCGTAAGCCAGGTCGGCTGATACGCTTTAAAAAGGTTCTAGTTCTATATATTCCCTTTCTAGTCTTTCTCTTTTGATGTCGCAAAGTTGAAACCAAGAAATATCTATTACTTTCCTGATGTTTCCGAACACTTTCAATAAAACCCTCTCGTAGAAGTATTTTAACAATGTTTTCGGTAATATTTGTATATACTACCCGAACAGTTCCTTTTTTATTCATGTCCGCGTTTCTTATAGAGGTTAGTAAATCAGCAATAGTGTCCTTGCCCATAAGACTCTAATTCTAGGTTCCTCCTAATTTTTCTATAATCAACATATTCTCTTTTTTCTTTTCGTTTTGGATTCTAAAGCATATACGTGAAACACAATCTACTAATTTTTTATTTGATCTATATCTTGTCTACTAGTATTTATAATACTTCAGGAGCTAATGAAACTATTTTAGTAAAATTCAATTTTCTCAATTCCTCGGCGATCGCGCCAAAAACGCGAGTTCCTTTTGGATTTCCTTTTTGATCAATGATAACTGCTGCATTGTCATCATAGCGTATTATTATACCGTCTTCGCATTTGAACTCTTTACATGTACGTACAATTACAGCTCGAATTACTTCGGATCTTTCTAGAGGCATTTGGGGCACTGCGTCTTTGATTACAGTAAAAATAACATCACCAATACGAGCATATTGCTGATTACTAGCAGCTCCTATGACTCGAATGCACATCAATTTTTGAGCTCCACTGTTATCTGCTACATTTAAAAGGGTCTGAGGTTGAATCATATTATTTTGATTTCAATTTGTTATTTCAATGCAAAAGGATGAAAGAAATATTGTCTTTCCAGAAAGAAGAACCTGGTTTTTTTATTTTCAATACTACTTTTTTTGGGGGGTTATATTTCTAACCGAAGAAATTGACTTCGTATGGGCATTTTACTGGCAGCTATGGAAATAGCTGCTTTAGCTACAGTTTCGGATACTCTGCCCATTTCATAAAGTATTCGACCTGGTTTAACAACGGCTACCCAATATTCGGGGGATCCCTTTCCTAAACCCATACGTGTTCCCGTCGGTCTTATTGTAACCGGTTTGTCGGGAAATATACGTACCCAGATTTTTCCACCACGACGTGCATATCATGTCATTGCTCTTCGTCCTGCTTCTATCTGCCTCGCCGTAATCCAAGTGGGTTCAAGTGCTTGAAGAGCATATCTACCAAAACAAATACAATTGCCTCGGTAGGATTTTCCTTCATTCTTCCTCTATGTTGTTTATGAAATCTGGTTCTTTTGGGGTTATAGTCGATGGTTCTCTCTTAGTTGCATCTCTACTGCAAAACTGGACATGAGAGTTTCTTCTCATCCAGCTCCTCGCGAATCAAATGAGAAAGTGTGCAAATTTCTCTAATTCCACAATATTCTAAAATATTACGGATAGATACACATTAATAGGAAAGGTTAGGGGTTTTAATATTGAATTTATTAAAATACTAAAATATATAGTCAAGAAAGAGGATCTAGAATATATCTAGATGTGTATGTTTATTTATCTATATTCTATATTTAATGTAATTCTTTTTTTTAATCTCCTTTTTTTATTTTACTCTTATTGAATCGCGGTAAAGTATTCTAATTCAATAAAAATTTCGCGGGCGAATATTTACTCTTTCCTGTCTTATTTGTTAATTCATAACCTTATCAAATAAGATAATTTTTTTTGGTTTGTTCTGCCATCCCACCCAATGAAGTATTGGGATTCTTTTCAAGAAAATCCTATCCAGTCATAGGTTCTGTCGTTCCCACTGCTTCTCCTTTAATGGTTAGGTTTGAATCTCGCAATGGAGCTTCCAAAAAATTTCTTTCCGAGTCAATTTCTCAGTTTTATTAACTCAGGACGCTCTTTGTTATTCCTTGAAATTTGTATTTCTTGTTTCAATCAAATTATGATTTCGAATCTCTGTTATTTTTATTATATTTATGCTTTATCACATTGCTTTTTATGATGTAATTCATAGACCATACATATTGGAATCCTATATCTTTCTTTTTTCTCTTCCTTCTTTCTATCATCCTTCCTTTTATCTACATCCCCTTTAGTTTTGCTTCACAACTTAGAATCCTATTTTTTTAAAGAAAAAATTGCAGTTGCTACACGTATATGATAGATTTACTCATTTATGATAGATGTATTTATTCATATAGTGACTGTTTCTTAGTTAGGATCTCGACAATACGAAGCAATAGGTTGGTTATTAGTTCATTTTCTATAATTACATAGTAGTGTTCATTCTATTTTTTTAATCCCCTTTTTGAACCCTAAAAAAAAACTAACGAGTCACACACTAAGCATAGCAATTTTATTAAAAGATTTCTCAATTTTCATTAAATCTTATAGAAAGAGGTAGAATTTCTTCTTTTTTTCAGGGATTTTAGGGAAAATAAGGCTCTTGTCATTTTTTATTCTATTACTGAACAGAATGGGAAGACAGGGTTGGTTATTCTTCGTCTACGAATATCCAAATTTTAACTCCTAATACTCCATAGATAGTTCGAATTGGATAGCAGCAATAATCAATTTTAGCGTGAATTGTTTGGAGGGGAAGTCTACCTTTTTTGATGCATTCGGCACGCGCAATTTCTTTTCCCGTGAGACGGCCTGCAATTTTTACTTTTACTCCCTTTATATCTGTTTTTTTAGTTAATTCAATGACCCCTATACATTTATCGACAAATTTTCTCTTAAAAATTTGACAGATGTAATTATAGTACAATCGTAGTGTAGTTACACTGTAACTCATATGTAATTATACTGTAACTTGCATGTAACTACAGTGTAACTTATATGTAAGTTTCACGTAATTTTGAATCGTTAGATCTATTACAAAATTTGTTCTGGTGAGGAAGAAAACAAATCATAGCACACACATATGTGAAAAAATTTGTTCCCAAGATCTCCATTTTATCGAAATAACAAGTTACGGAAAGATTTTTGAAAATTACATACAACTTACATTATAGTTACAGTGTAATTACATGCTAGTTATAGTGTAATTACACTACGATTATACTGTAATTACATCCGTCAAATTTTTGAGGAAAAATTTATCGACAAATATATAGCAAAATTATATCTCATTCATATGATCAATTGACCACCATATCTGGTTCTCTTACCCAGTTTCACTTTCATAGCACGTCTGAGAGCACGCTTGTGCTTTGATGCTTTCTCGCGTTGACAACTCGAAAACGTGTTTATCCATAGTTCCATGCCCGTATCTCCAAAACGTATTTCTGATTTACGCTTTCAAGGTGTGCAGCGACATCAAAATATGTATATGGTTCAGTGCCTTATTTGAGGCAAATATTTTTCATGGCAGAAAGATCAAACTGCACCACATCTCATTCACATGATCAAATTAACCATGTCTGAAAACACGCTTGTGCTTTGATACTTCCCCGCTTTGACAGCTGGAAAGCGTGTTTCTCCATGACCGAAAGGGTTCCATGTCCGTATCTCGGAAACGTACTTTCGATTTACGCTTTCAAGAAATGGACCAAATAGGAGTCCGGGCTCGAGCCGCTCGACTCGACCGATTCGACACCGACGAAAGAGGGCGAAAACCATGGGCTCCTCCTCGAGCAACGGCCGGGCCGCGCCCGCGCCGCCGCCTCCGGCTGCGCCTGCGCCGCCGCACCCACTCCACGTGATGGACGCCGACGAGGAGGACGAGAACGTGAAGCAGCTCAGCGAGTGCGCCGCCCTCTACCTCTCCCTCCAGGCACCGATTCTCTCCCGCTCCCTTTCCCCTCTCCCTCCCCTGCGTGTTCTCTTCCCCGCCTCGTTCTTAGTAGTTGAGGACTTGAGGAGGCGAAGGCGATTCCTGTCCTGCTGCCGCGCGCAAATCTCTTCCTGACTTAACAGTCTCTGATCTTGCTGTTCGCTTGGATCCTTTGCAGGATTGCCTCGTGGAGTCCAACCGCAACTGGAAGGCCTGCCAAGCACGTAAGCATCGCGACAAATTCGTCATTCCTTTCTCTCTCTCTATAGTAGGCCTTGGCTTCATATTGGTGAACTGAATGAGTTGCTGAAAGTTGCTGATTGCTTGCTCAGATTGGAACTGATCAACTGAATTTGTTGTCAAATGGTTTGGAATTAGGCAAAACCTTGGATTTGTAGTGTTGTGTTGAATACCCAGGATAACTGCCTCATGTTACATGTGAATGGTTTCTGGTTTATCAAGTGTTAATGTAAACTCAGGAATGCTACGAAATTTTCTTCTTCAAAAGAGAGTGCTTATGGTATAGCTGAAGTGAGGCTCACTTGCTTATCACATTACACTCTCAGAGAGAAAAGGAAATGTGGGGAATTTTTCTTGCTTCTTTGGGAATTGAATTGTTTTGTATGAAATTCTTGCATATAGATAGGTTCTTAATGGCATGATATGGCCTTCAATAGCTTAAAACGTGCTAGAATGGGAGTTAGAATCATCCAAGATAAATCTACATGTGAATGTGGTTTAGCTTCATGTCTTTCCCGAAACTATTCTAAGGCTTCGCGAAGTTATGTCTTTCGGCGCTTCTTTACAACCATGCGCACTTGTGCGATATTACTGGGTAATTTTCTAGTAAAAGAAGTTGCTGATCCATGAGGCAATTTGTACACATTTGGCTTACCTAACAGCTCGCAGGCCCTTAACAAGTAACAACAGCAGGCATGCAGATCCAACTTTATCATATAGCACTAATGTCCTAGGCTCCTAGCACTGCACAAAGTTTGGTCACACATTTGCATCCTAGTTGCTTTCCAAAATCGAATAACTTACAGCCACATTTTATTTTGTCTTTTGGCTGTACAATTGCTGTGATGAGGTTAATGTTTGCTCAAGTCAAGGGGCTAGACCTGAGTTGAGATGTTGCAATTTTAAGATGCTTTGCATTGTGATCCGAGCTAAATGTAGCATTTCTTTGAGGATAAAAGTATGGTAGCTATGATAGTTACATCCATATTTGTTTAAAGTTAGTGCTGTCTTAGTTTTCCACAAGCTGGATTCTGGTTTTATTATCGTAACATTATCTCACTTTGTTCTAACAATATCTGTGTTGCTTCCTTTTTATGGCAGATGTTCAAGCCTTGAAAGCATGTGAGGCAAAGAGAAACAAAAGTGAAACAAGATAAAATTATTTTGCAATATTTGGCACTAATACCAGGCAAGTAGAAAGTTAATAGGGTTTGAAGAGTTTTGAAATCAACTGACTTGTTTCTTCAAATATTGCGTTATGGCTGTTGCAATCAGCATCGAACTGAACACTATGTTTTTTCACCAGTCTGCTTTTGGAAGGTTTATCATATTCTTCATTGAGGATGGCGACACCATAGGCAGCGTGTTTAGAGCTGTTAGCTGATGATGGAGAAGGTCTACAGCATCATAACCTGGAGTTAACTTGTTAAAAGAACCTGTAGTTAGATTTCGACCGAAAGGACACAGGATGAGCTCGCCACGTTAACTGAACTTGCTTGATTTTTTCTGGTGGCAGTCGCTGTTTCTTCACATTTTCATGAAATGAGACAATATTAGCATTACATGCGCCTTTGGATAACTGCTGATATGAGTTCATAGCTTAAGATTATCATTGTTGCTGAGATGCCTTTAGGCTTTTCCAATACCTGTTTTGGCTTTGTTTTGGGGCGCACATGGTTCGCCACATCGTCTATACAAGTGACATCGTAGCGACAGAATCAGCGTCTTCAGTGACGCAACTGCCATTGCAGACCGAGAACACCAACTCCTGCCATTCTCCCGGTGGCTTTCTCCATCGGATAGTTTCTTCCGTGTTCAATTATGTACGGATATGAACTTCTCTGGTTATCGGAAAAAATGTAGAACTGGAAGTGTAAATAGGTTACAGCCAAAAGTTTTCGACAATCATCAGACTTGGTATTTCGCATTATTGACAAACCGCAGAGTATAAATTGCTTTCTGAAAAATCCGATACTTTTTTAATAAGGTTTACTATGACTGCGCAGACTGTTCTATTGCTGGCTTATACTTCCATGCTCAAAGCTTACTATCTTCTGAGGCTGGAATGAACTTGAGTGAGATACTGTTAACACAATGCCGCTCATCTGTAGGCGTGTTGAACCCCTCCCCTTTGAAGACATGTCCTAAATGTCCTCCGCAAGCCGCACAGGTGATCTCTATTCGCCTGCCATCAGGATCAGGCTGAAGTTGCAAAATAGTGCCAGCATCAGTAGGAGAGTATGGAACGACCGAAAGAGGAAAACAAAACACCATATATATTCATCGCCATTCGATGTAGAAGACAAAACCATACCGTTCGTGCGATGGCTCCGGGAAATCCTTCATAGAATGCTGGCCAACCACAACCTGAGTTGAATTTAGTAGATGACTTGTACAATGGAGTCCCGCATCCAGCACATTCATAAACACCCTCAGCGAAGAGCTTGTCATATTCACCTGTTCCAGGATACCTGGAAAAAAAAAAGATCAAATCAAAATTAGTTCAAGACACTACCAGATTAACCATGTCATACACCAGTAATTCGTTAACTGTACGACAACACAATGTTGATAATGAGAATAGGATCAGCACTGCAACTTCGTACAGAATTATCTTTTTGCAGTTTTGTTACATTACTCAATTGTCAGGACTCAGGACTACAGTTGCAGATCAGGAACAAAACAAGCCTCAAAGGATGGTAAGTTGGTTACAACCAACAAGCATTTGTAGTGACTTCGCTTTATTAACTTTGGCTGAGCTATTTTTCGCTTACATTCTGCACTTCATGATATGCAGCTGTGTCCAATGAGACAATAACATGTTGGTCGAATACTAGACAAAAGAAATATTACCGACAAAAGGGTTCATGCACTAGTACTATGTCTGTATAGCAAGATACAATCCTGGTCAAGACTCAAGACAAAGAGGATATGTCTAGAGACAAACCTAAAATTAACATTTCATACAGGATCATAGTAACAAGCTGATTTTTTTAGACAATCATATGTATATACACAGCCAGTAGTAACGGGCTGGTAAACTGATAAATTTCGTCTTCAGAGTAAAATATCAGATACTGTTACACATGAAATTCCACATGTAATTCTACCATTTGATATCCAAAGTACAGCTGGTACTTAATTTATGAACAATTGTGTGCACAAAAAATCATTATGTCATCAAAATGCAAAAATAGGAAGGCATCCATTCCAAGAACGTACATTCAGTCATTCAGATGAGAGTTATGTTTTTTCACAAACTGGCAAAAGGATTGCACGCCATTGTATTAGAAGAAGCAATTGTAGTTTACACGACATGACGACTGGGAGCCATCGTGAGTTTACATATCAGTTTCCACTTTCCTACTAAATCTGTAGCCATAGGTGCGTGTTTTTCTTGTGCTTGAGCCGATGATTAGGAAACTAACTATATCTATTGTCACATCATTTTAATTTTAAACCTCTGGAATATTAGTTCTTCAATTTGTTGCTAATTTTGCCAAGTTTTTTTTTCTAATTACTGTCAATTTATATAGACTTTTAGCTCTGATGTTTTTTTTATCATCTATAAAAAATCTTTGAATTTATGTAATACTTTTTATACAATTTTTTTTATCATAATCATTTGTTAAGCTGCCCCCCTCATAGTTAAATCCTAGCTTCGCAACTGATCACAAGCATTTTAGTTTGTTTTTTCTTCTTTTGCTTGGTAAAATCAATTGGCCTGGTCGGCTATTATTTTTGTGGCTGCTCCCACCCAATAGCTTTGGCTGTGCAGCTGTACACTTCACAGCTGAGCAGGGCCAAATCATAACCATTTAAATTGCATTAGCAGATCTAGAAACGTTTGCAGCATGCAAAAATGTCCCAGAAATGCAACTAGATAACATTACAACTGTTGACCCATGGCAAAAAAAAAAAAAGATGGAAACTCGGGAGCAGATTAATAAAGAGACAGGATGGTTGGCTGTCCAGAGCCAGTAACCATGCATAGGCAAGTCATATCTGAAAGAGCTCTTGCAAAGTAGCAAGGAAATGCACCGTTCCACACATGCTCATACATGATCCGAGTATATACTGATTCAAAGTTTTAAGAAATTGGCATTATCAGAAACGGAAACAGAAACAGATAGCAAATTAGCAATGACTTTACGCTAGTATTTTTTATTCTAAGGGGAAAAGAAGGATAAACAGTGGGAAGAAACACGTCTTACTCCGTGCCCTTGAGGCGGAGGATGCGGAACTGCTCCGGCGAGAGGATGGCCTCCCACTCCTCCTCCGACTTCTGCACGGATCCCGGAGGCGGCGGCGCCGCCGACGAGGACATCGCCACGACGCCCTGCAGCCGCCGCCGGCCCGCCGTCCCGCGGCACCGGCTGGCGGCCCACTGGTTGTGGTTGCAGTGCGGCCGCGAGCACGAGAGGGTGACGTGCCGAGGAGGAGGCGCGGCGGTGGTGGAGGAGGGCCGGGCGAGGAAGAAGGAGGCGAGCGCGGAGAGCGGGCGCGCGGCGAGCGGCGCGCCGGGGTGCGGGTGCGGGTGGGGCGACGCCATCCTCAGCTTGAGCAGATGCTGGACGCCCATTTTTTTTTCCTCCTTGGCGTGTTTCGTCTGGCAGTCCGTAGTACACGTGTCCTTTTCGTTTTCTGGTGGCGCTGATAGCTGATAAGGTTCTTGTGCAAGTGTAGTGACTGGATAACTTCATAAGGCCATGTACAAATGTACAATATGGTGCCTCGTAACTCACTGAAGGTTTGAAGTGATCTCGCAGGGTGGCAGATGAAACGGTGGTTGAACTGTGGTTCTAGGAGAGAGAAGACGATTTGTGTGATCCGGAAAGTTACAGAGGAGAAAAGAGAAACTGGAGGCCATTGACGAGTTGACGGGCTGGAGGTCATCGCCGCCAGCCCATGCCTCGTTGTGGCCCATGCCGCCAGGGAGGGAGGAGAGGGAGCCCAACGGCGGCTCCGAACAAATCGACACCACCTCCGGGAAGACGCTGACGAGGCGGTGGCTCGGCCAGATCCGGCGAGCATGACGCCAGATCTGTGGATCTCTCTGGCTCTCGAGCTCGGCCAGATCCAGCGAGCATGATGCCAGATCCGCACTGGAAAGCTCAAGCTCGAGCGCTGCTGATCCTGTCGCCCTTTGCCACACGAAGCTCGACATCAGAGATCTCATCACCACCATGAGCTGGGCGGGCCATGCCTCGTCGACAAGGCACAGAGAAGGAGAAGAGGAGCACCGACAGCAAAGGAGAAGGGGAGCGCCTCCGTCGGAGAAGGGGGAGAGGCGAGAATAACGACAGTGGTGGTAAGGGGGTGGGGGTGGAAAATGAATGTGAGAGGCTAATTGTGAGACCGTTAGGAGGTTAGAGTATATATATGTGTTCTTTTTTGTTGTTATAAGGTCTAAAATATAAAAGTATTATCGATGTGATAATAAAAAAATTAATAAGGACTGAAATGAAAAAACATTTAGCACTTAGCAGTAGTCTCCATTAAAGGATTGTGTGTATATTAGTGGCCTTAGCCTACGTGGTAACTTGAGACCACTAATAGTAGTAGCCTCCATTGTACATGTCCTCTTGGAATAAATGGTATTTATGAAGAAAATGCAGATCTCGGATAAGTCAGCCTCATCTTTTTTTTTTATACTTATACCTATCAGTCAAAATTTAAATTTTAAACCTAAAATTTAGAGTTAATTTTAGGGCCTTTCATCATAATTTATCTTTTAGCTTTTGCTTGTAGATGTCAAGAACACGTATACCAAAGTTTTATTCACAAATTATTTTTCATTTGCAAATATGCCGTTTCACTTTTTCCTCCAATATGCCAAACCATGGTGCTGATACCTGCTGCGTTCCAATTGAAAGGCAGCTACTTTGTTCTTGTGACAACTTCTAAAACTAAAACCTGTAGATATCTGTGCCTTTTTCTCTTACTGAGCATCTGAAATGCCCTTTTCCAGAAATGCAGAAAATGCTGCAACTTCGTTGCTCTCCTTAAAGACAGGATTTTAGTCTTAGCACCTGCAAGTTATGGATTTAGCTCATCTATTGGCAATCTATATCAGTTTTGAGTGTATGGCACTTGCTGGTGACGAAATCTCTTTTCCAGCTTGTAGGCATAAGCCGTATAATCCTCTCAAAGAAAATCATAAACGAATGGTACGTTTCATGAAAAATAACAAGAGATGGAAAAAAAAAGTATGCAAGGCCAACAAATGTTCTATGCAGCACAACTGTCCAAATTCTGAAGAAAATGTGAGCCCCTAATGCACTGGCCAGAACCAGGTTAAAATGAAGTTTCGTATTCAGGAAATATGAACTGTCCACACGAGGTATTTTTTCTCAAAAATATGTTTCTAAATGGAAATACCAACTTGTCAGTAACAAATATGAGCAATACAGCACTACACAGATCAAGGATATCTGAATGCATTGGACCTCTAAGCTACAATTTTATATATCCAGCATTTGTTGATCAAGCCAATCCTTCAAAAACAACCACCTAGTGACCGCATGACTGCATCATATCATGTACAACAGAGCATCAAGCTGAAGACCTACATGCAAGTTCGTCAGCAAACAGTTGATACTTGAAGCATGTTACTCAACAAACTCATCATCGGTGCTGTCATAATCACTATCCTCATCCAGATCTTCATCTTCCACCTCATCCTCTACTCGCTCCGACAAAGTGTTCGTGTCAAAAGAGTTATCAACTTCCATTTCCTCAATGCCAATCGTATCATATTTCATGCGCTCATCGAATTTGGCATCAGAACAGTTTAGAAGCCATGCAAGAGAGCATGTGAATCCCTTCTTCGCCACCATCTCATGCCGTGGCCTTACAGTCGACTCAAGGCCATATGTAAAGAATGCAGGGAATTCAACCAGCTCCTCCAAATCCCTCTCCATCTCATTCTGGAAGTACTCAAAGCTCATCTTCATTATATCCATGTTCAATGCGAGCAGCTGTGGGCATGCTACGACCATCTTGCTGACCTGAGAGAGCAAGAAGCCACAAGATGTAAGGAAATTAACATGCTTTAGAACTGCAGTTCGGCCAAGGCTAATGGCTTGTGGCATCCTCTCTATCACTCTACCAAAATCTTCACTGCTGACCAAAATGCTAGACTCAAACAAGCTCTGTTGTGCAGCAAGCTTGTCTCTCAGCTCAATTCCAAGAATGTCTGGGTATTGTGCCACAATGAATGCTAATGCTTCCTTCCTCACCCCAAATTCCAGAAGCGCCTCAATATTAGGCTTCACCTTGTCCTCCAACCCAAAACCAAGAACATATGGCTTCTTCTCGATGATTCTTGCAATAGCTAGCCTCTGCAACCCAATGCCCTCAAGGTGTTCGACGAAAGGCTTAATGATCTTACCCACCCGCATGCCCAGCACCTCTGGGAAACGGGTGATGACGCTGCCAACCTGCCGCCTTGCCACGCCAATGCCGACGAGGTAGGCGATAGAGGTGCTCATGGTTCCCTCGAGCTTGAAGCCGAGGAGCTCGGGGTAGCGCTCGAGCACCCGCGGCACGTCGTGCGGCCTGACGTCCATGCCCTGGAGGTACTTGACAACGGGGGCGAGGTCGACGACGACGCTGGCGTGGAGCACCTGCGGGTAGCGGCGGAGCAGGTCCGGGAGCGCGTCCTGGCGGACGCCGAGCTTGCCGAGGTAGTCGAGGACGGGGACCATGTTCTTGCGGACGCTGCAGCCCAGCGCGAGCGGGTACGCGGCGAGGTCCTCGTTGGAGAGGCCGAGGGAGTGCAGGAACTCGACGCGCTCGCGCATGACGTCGACGGTGGCGGGGAGCTCGAGGCCGGCGAGCTCGCCCGGGTCGACGCCGAGCGAGGCGAGGAACGCGTCGACGTCGGCGCGGCGGGCGGCGCGGCCGCGCTCCATGTCGAGGAGGCTGGGGCGCGCGTAGAGGGAGGAGGAGGGGGAGGGGCGGGGGCTGGGCCGGGGCCTGGCATGGGCGGGGCCCCGGGAGCGGCCGGCGCGGGGCGGGGAGGAGGCGGATGTGGAGGCGGAGGCGGTGAGCCGGAGGAGCTTGCGGAGGTGGGGGGATGGGGGGAGAGGAGGCGGCTTGGGGTGGGCGGAAAAGAGGAAGAGGGACTTCATCATTTGGCGAGAGGAGGAAGAGAGGCGAGGAGAGGGGGGTTTGGGGCGATGAGACGATGGGAGCTCGGCCCGCTCGGGGCCTCGGGGTAGAGACGGCGCAGGTGGCCGGCCGAGTAGTCGATGGAGGGGGGTATCTTCCTCTGAATATCGATTCCCCTGGTTTTCTTTATAAACAGTTATTAATCCGTTTAGTATAGTTATTACTAATATTTTTAAAAAAAAATTGAGGAAAAAAAAGACTCTAGCCATTACCTGAAATATTTTTTCTAGAAAACAACCATTTTGTAGAAAAAGATTTAAATCTCGAAAAAAATGCCCCACGTTCCAATTGAAGGGTACTCAGTAGTCACTTTGTTATTCTGACAACTTTCTAAAATCCGAAAAGGGAGTATCTGAATTCTCATTTTCAGATTTTTGCTTGTTCTGTGAAGAGGTGATCGAAATGCAGGTTTGAGAGTAGGGGAGGCTTAGAGAGAGTTAGAAAAAAAAATCTTCCCGATCCCTCTTCCCCCAACTCCAGCGGCTCACCATGGGTGATGGCCGGAAGAGGAGTCGAGCATCTACTCTACTAGTTCTTTAGTATAGATTAGGTTAGAGTTTTCTATAGTCGGGTTATCTCATAGATCAAACTAGTCTTGTTTTGGGGTTTTCTTCTTCCCATGTGCTAGCTCATGGAAGTGATGAAGGTTGTAGGAGGTGGTGGCTTCGTTTGTCAGAGGTGGCAAAATGGAAGGTTTCGAGAGAAGAACCCACAACCGACATCTTGGCTGGAGGTGGAGATGTAGGCCCTTCCTTCCGGCTTGGAAGCCGACTGCCAAAGCTGCTTTTGCGGCGGTCAGGAAGAATCAACTTAGGGGAGTTGTTGCTCCTAGTTGAAGACCTCGACGATGGTGGTTGTTTGGTGCAGTGGTTTTGTGCTTGGCTCCAGATCTGCAGGGGAAGATGTTGACGGGAGTATTGGGGAGGGGGGGGGACAAGCTCTGCGCTATGACATCGGCCGGGACACTAATATATGGTCATATGGAGATAAAAAGGTAATCACTAGAAAGTTGACTGCCTCCAGATGAAGGTTGTCGTCCTGTTGCTCGCTTCTAGTCATTCCTTTGCTAGTACTTGCTGTCGTCAATGCATTGGTTGTGTGCTTGTCCACTCAATCAATGGCCCCGACAGTGATGATGGCCTAGTGCTGAATGGGAGTTTCTCTTGGTTGATTTGGCCATCAAGCAATTTATTCAACATCCACAAATTGCAGGCTACCTCTTCCTCAACCACTTTCGTTCAGGTCAAAAGGCAATGGTTCATTCGTCACCATCCTAATCTTTCACTTGAAGATCAACTAGACTTTAGAGATGGCTTCATTTTTGCTTCCAGATAGTGGGTACCATGCAGGGTTCGCCATTCGCGTTGAGCACGGTTCACGTGTGCAACCTTGGTTCACAGGACTATAGTCAGTGTTCCTCATATTTAGATTTAGTGGTGAACTCCGTGAAAATCATTTGCTGTGTTCGGTGAAGCTCATACCAAAATCTACGACGCAATAACAAACCTCTCATTTGTGCCATTCCGTGGAGGCAACCGAAGGGAATTACCGGTTTGTCAAGCAGTGTGGATATTTATAGAGGCCGTTGGATGTAGTTGTCGCGGCAAAGCCGCAGCTTCCTGTCAATTGACAATCTTTATTACTGTTTGCTTTCATTATGAAGCATATTTCTTTAGTCTAGTTACCCTTCCTTTTAACAAGGATGGTTCAATGCTTTCACTTATTTTGCATGGCGATGTACTTGGGATTATTCCCCTGATCCCTGACTATCTCTAATAAAAATGTTCTTGAGTCTTAAAAAAAAGAATTCTTAGTTCTAAAGCTGCAGAAAAATTGAAATTTTCTTGCACACCTTAAGACAATGTTTTAGCCTTGATACCTGCAAGTTATGAATTTAGCCCATGTTTGTAGTTTATCATGGTTGACTCTCTAATACTTCGTGATGGTGAAAGCTCTTCCAATATATATGCATGGTCTTAAAAAATCATAATGACGTATTTCACGAAAAATAAGAAGAGATGGCAAAAATATATACAAGACTAATATATTGCAGTTGTTCTATTGAAATAAGAAGATCTATCAAAGCTATGAAGAAAATTTTTGTATTAACGTTTCTGCTTAAAAAAACTTTACAATCTACTTGGTCTAATAAAAGTTGTTATACATCCATCCTAAAATATAATAATTCTTAGCATTCATTTTTTTTTTCAAAAACATATCAATTCCAAGTTGTTGGGTTCTGTATTTGAGAAAACAAAATCAAAACTTAACTATTTGATGGGAAACACCATATGAAATCTTGCAAATTTCGGATTGGATCACTTTGAAATTCATGCAATACCCCATAAACATAACACCTCCTCTCCTCCATCCTCACTCCTACCGCTGCCATGACTTGGTCAAGTGAGCGCTCGATGCCCCACCTCCTGTGTCGTTGTCGTCCACCACATTGCCACCCGGCTAAACTGGTGGTCGAAAGGTGCCGACAAGGCACCCCTAGCAAGCCTCTTCTCCCTTCCCTAGCCCTCCTTCTACTTAAGGGCCCCTTTGATTCGCAGCATAGGAAAAACGCAGGAATAGGAAAAACACATGATTTGAAGTGGTAGGATTTTCAAATCCTATGGGAAGAGAAAACAGAGGAAAACGTAAGAAGATCCCTTTGATAGAGGCATAGGGAAAACAAATGAATCTGCACATCACTTCATTTCCAAGAGGTCTGACCTCTTTTTTAGTTTCTTTTGAAATCCACTCATAGGAGTGCAATCCTATGGAATTTATACTTGCCTTTCCTATGAATCAAAGAGGCTTGAAGGAAAAAAAATCCTTTGGAATCCCATTCCTCCAAAAATCCTTTGGCATTCCTTTAAATCAAAGAGGCCCTAAGCCAAATTCACCAATACCACCCGCCGTTAACGTTGGCCAGCTATCTTCCTTCATCCACGTGGCTCTCTAGCATTGTTGCCTACCCATGTCCATTATTTTTCATTTATAGTCGTATCACTATTTCCACAACAATCCATTTAAACCCGTCGATACCCTCTATCCCTAAACCCTAACTTTGTCAGGGTATTGCATGTTATTAAAGCTTCGTTGGAGTTTAAGGAGAAGGAGCTGAGATTGTGGGAGCGCGAATCACCGAAGCAAATTGTGAAGTAAGAAATTTATAAGGTTTTAGGCCCAAGTCTAGGATAACAACCATTTATCCATTAAAAGAAGTACTCAGAATAAATCCCCTTAATCCCAAGGGGTACCGTGAAAAAAAGGAGTACGGCTAAACCCTCGCGAGTCCCCACTCTTCCTCTCCCCGTTCTTCATCACCATGTTCGCCGCCATCTGCCGCCGCCGGCTCGCCGCCCTATTCCCCCAAATCCGCGGCGGCGGCGGCGCATATCATGTCCAGTCCAACCCCCAGGCCGCCCTCCTCTTCCACAGCTACTCCTCGACCGCCGTCACCGGCGGCTCCGACCCCGAGCCATGCCCCGACACCGTCTCTTACCTGGTCTCCTGCGGCCTCCCCCCGGCCGTCGCCCGTCACACGGCCGCCAACACCCGCGGCCTCCGGATCCGATCCACCGAGAAGGCGGACGCCGTCCGCACCCTCCTCCGCAGCTACGGCTTCTCCGACGCGGACGTCGCCCGGATTGCCCGCAGCGCCCCGCTGCTCCTCACCGTCGATCCCGACCGCATCATCCGCCCCAAGCTCGAGTTCTTCGCCACGATGGGGTTCCAGCCCAGCAAGCTGTCCACCGCGCCGCTCCTCCTCGCGCGCAGCCTCGAGAAGCACCTCGTCCCCACCATCCAGTTCCTCCGCAGCATCATCGGCAGCGACGACGGGATCCGCCGCGGGTTCTCCCGCATCCCTCGCGCACTCATGGTCAGCCTGGACAACTGCATGCGCCCCGCGGTGGAAGCCCTCCACAGGCACGGCCTCACCGGCCGCGAGGACGTGTCCAAAGTCCTCGTCCTCCAGATGGGCGTGCTCATGCTGTCGCCGGTCCGCATCGGCGAAATCTTCGAGGATCTCAAGGCTATGGGTATGTCCATCACGGACGGCCGCTTTGCCAACTCGTTCCGCGCGATGTGCAGCATGAGGAGGGCGACCTGGCTGCGGAAGGTGGCGCTGTACCGGAGCTTTGGCTTGTCCGAGAGTGAGGTGTTCGAGGCCTTCAAGAAGCAGCCCACGGCACTGCTTGGCGCTGACGAGACCATAAAAAAGAAGGCGTCGTTCTTCCGCGACGCGCTAAAGCTTGAAATGCGCGAGGTAATGGTGCATCCTGTTGTTATGGCATATAGCTTTGAGAAGACCATCCTGCCAAGGTGTGCCGTGTTGAGCGTGTTGATGAGAGAGGGGAAGATTAATCCAGATATCCAGTTGCTTCATGCATTGCTTGGCAGTGCCAAGACATTCTCAGGGAGGTATGTAGATAGGTTTGCTGCTGATGTGCCAGACGTTGTTGAAGCATATGAGGGTAAGATCAAATTCAAAGGATTCAAGGGTCAGGGTCAGGGTGTTTAAGTCCACGGAAGCCAAAAGGCTATTCTTCTGGAGCAAAATCACTTCAGGTTGGGTTGTCTGTTTTTCTTTTAGAGCCATTGAGATCAAGGCATATGATTCTAAATTCTAACACTGTTTCATGGAGCAGCATTACTCTGTTGTTGGACCATGGTTACTTAGTATCATATATTTGTAGTTTAGCAGTTTCCATTTTGAAGTATTCTGGTCTTGGGAAACCTAGATACATGACGTCGTAGTGATACCTTTAAGGGCAATTCCTCTATCATTTTCTGATTTCAAACAATCTCGTAAATTAACTTAATTTGTGATTTTCAAACAGTTCTTTCTTCAACACACCTGAAATATCTGTGGTTTGTCTGTGTAGATTATCAAGTGTTCAGATTTCAGAGTTTCCTTATATGTGGTTATCCTGCAGCTTTACGTATAAATCTTGCATTGTCATTGAGAGAAAATGCAAGCTAGCACAATGAGGACATCATAAAACAAGTATAGTGGAAAATTATAGCTAGTGACATGAGGCATGGCTTGCAATGCCTATAAGGCAAAGAACTAAGCTTCTAAGCCTTGCTCTCCAGATCACTAAATAAGTGGATTTACTCCCTAATACATAGTAGAATGAAGAACATCAGAAGAAAACTAATTACTGGTATATTGATATGCAGATCAATGCTAAACTTGAACTATTTCCACTGCCACCATAAGAGAAGAAACATATATTTATCCCTATATTTTAATTGAAGATTACACTGCAGTAATCGTGCTGTACTGCTCTTGAAGCTTGCCAGGTTAACCACCCACAATAACCTGCATCTAACATGTGCTTAGGACTTATCATCTGCAAATCTTTGTTGTATGATTGCTAAGAATGTTCAAGAGTATCTGATAGTCTTGGAATTGTGAATGCGGAGTTACGGTGACTTCTTTGAACTGGTTTGATGTACTGTTCTTGCGAGGTATTGTGAAGTTTTGTGAGGAACTTGCTCAAAGTTTCAAAGTGTCCTTAATTCTGCTTAGTGGGAGTTTTAGGTCCTAGAATGGGATATCCATTTGGTTGAGAGTTGATGACATACAAATCATACTTGGTACTATATCAATAGGCTGAACTGTTACACACCATCTGAGTACTTGACTCCTTGTTGTTCTCCAAACCACATGTTATTTTCTTTGCTCCAGTATGATTCCTGAACTTATCCATATTGCTTCCATGAACTTGGAGGAAAGTTAGTCTTGTTTCTTCACGCTTGTTGTCTTCCTTAATGATTGTTGAAATTTATTCCTAGAAATAAGCACACTGCTAAAGTTTCTAGCCTACCCTTATTCCTTAATGATTGTTGAAACTTATTCCTAGATAGAAATAAGAATACTGTTAAAGTTTCTAGCCTCATATTGAATAGTGATTTTTTACGTTTGATACAGCAGTGATACATGTTATGCACACGTTTTCACTGGATACTGAGGTAACTACATGATTCAGTATTTCAGTTATCCATACAGTAGTAACTCATGTTTTGGAATGTGACATTTTCCCTCTAATAATTTGAGAGGTAATTAACAAGCATGACAACTGTGTATTTATCAGTTTAATTATAGGTATCTTGACATCTTTTCATTTTTAAGGATCAGATGCTGCAAGCCTGCAACAGTGGTTCCGAACAAACGGACCAAACGGCAGGGCGTCAACTGATGCTCCTTGCCGTCTATTAATGCAGACAAAATTTTATTTTATGTATAGATAGATGAAGTTATGAAACATGCTGGTAGAGAAACGGTCGACTGGCTTGATGTACATACCTCTGTTGGTTTAGGTGAATCGCTGTTCAATCGTTTCTGTGGTGCACACAATCCTTTTAACACAAGTCTAAGGATAGGGGCATAACAATGAATCCATATGTCTCAATAAATTTATATTGAAAATGTATGCATGTGAATGCTATTATGAGCGCAAGAATTTAAACTCTGATGCTTAAAGTATAAGCACGACTCTACCATACCACCAAATCTCTGGCGCTTCCTCTACTTGAGATTTTGCTGTCACATGGATTAGTGTGAATGTGATTATAGGCTTGCGAGATTTTGAACTAGTGAAGTACTATTTGGCTGTTTTCTTTCCTCTTTTTTCCCAACACACCTCTCATTTCTCACACGCACAAGTATCTCACACGCACAAGTATGTTTTTCAAATATTAAACGGTGTGTTTTTACAAAAGTTTTTTTTATAGGAAAGTTGTTTTAAAAAATAATACTAATTTATTTTAAAAAATACTAATACTTAATTAATTATAGAAAAGTTGTTTTAAAAAATCATACTAATTTATTTTTTTAAAAAATATAAATACTTAATTAATTATGTGTTAATAAATCACCTAGTTTTACAAGCCCGAGGATTATTTGCTAACCTCATGTGCCGAACACAGCTTTACACACGACTCTACCTACCACTACACCTATTTGAGATTTTGTTAGCACTTAGAGTACTTGTATAATTATTTCCCTACATATCGTGTTGACTTTATAATGCATTAAGAATTGAATTCGATTACAAACATGTTTGATGCAACTTTTTTTTTCAGAGTTTGAGGTATCTCGTTAACTAATTATTTCATCTGTCGCATGATATAGTAACGTAGTATCAGATAAGACGTTTGAGGTATCTTGTTAACTAATTATTTTCTCAGTTCTATAATATAGCAACACAGTATCAGATAAGACATTGCATTAGGGATGGTAATTTAACTCGTTTGCCCGTTTACCCGTAGGTAAAAACCCTAATAGAGTTGGGTTTGTTCTCCATTTAGTACCCATAGGTTTTTTTATTGGGTCAAAACCTATACCCAACGGGTATACGGACACGGGCAAAAACCAATTGACATGTGGTAACTTAGTTAAATTAGTATAAATGCCACCATCTAGTACTGATGAACTTGTAATGCTTGTATTGTTGAACTTGGTACAATTGTACCCTTTCTTTAAATTGCGATAATGTCTCTCTGCTTGTGGAGATTTGTGGTTGAAATGTTGAAATGTGAGTTTGTGACGGGTAAACGCGCATGCCCGCGAGCACATGGCGCCCGCGGACAACGGGCATGGGTAGTGTTCCTTGCCCGTCATGTAGTAACGGATATGCCCGCGGGCATGAATTACCTCGCGGGCATGGGTATGGGTAGTCACTACCCATGCCCGTCGTGTCCGACTGCCATCCCCACATTGCATAGTACAATGAATATAAACAGATACACGTCTAGATTCATTTTACTATGAAATTTCTCGTCCGGTACTAAATTATTATATTCTAGGATGGAGGGATTAGCTATTAATCTAAGCTGCATATGGATGAGGATATTATTGCATTTCAGAAAATGTTACTACTGTCAAAGTCAGTTGTAGTTTGAAATAGAGTAAATTTTAGGAAAAGGTATGAATTACCCCCACTGAACTATCGCAGTTGATCGAATTACCCCCTGAATCCGAAAACCAGACATTGCTCACCCTGAACTTTCAATACTGGACGAATTACCCCTCTCGACCCAATCCAGAGTGGTTTTTTCTTACGTGGCGTATGCGTGGCAATCCGGTCAGCATTTTATTTATAAAAAAATATTGGACCCACCCGTCATACTCATCTTCCCCTCTTCCTCTCTCTCCTCTTTCTTCCCTCTCTCTCTCTCTCTCATGGGGCAGCACGAAGGGCGGGGAGGTGGGTGGCGGCGCGGGGACGTGCAGTGGGCGGGCGGGCGGGCGGGCGGTCGGCGCAGACAGCAGTGCTCATAGCAGCACGCACGGCGCGACGGTGAGGAGGGGTGTGGTGGAGAGGCAAGCGGCGGCCACCTCATCTTCCCCTTCGATCTCCCTCCCCTCCCACCCTCTCAATGGCGGATCTCAGTGAAGTACGCAGCCGCGGTGAGCCCCGTCCTCCCGCCCCACCATGATCCCCGTTGACGACACGATGAATGCTGTCACCAGCGACGTCCCCAACATCAACTAGTTGACGATGGGGAACGTCACAACCGGCGCCACGGACGCGCGTTGCGACGTCGGGCATGCGCCGAGCGTGATGAGCGTCAACGAGCTGAATCCGACGAGGCCCACGCCCTCGCTGCTCCGCAGCCCGATGAACTCCAAGAAGAGCCCAATCCCGGTAGACGACGATATCCGGACGAGCTTGGGAATGAACTTGGCGAACTTGGAGCGCAACCCAATGACGGAGATAAAGAGGAAGATGTGGCCCTCGAGGAAGACGGTGGCGAGCGCGATGCGGTACGGGAGCCTGCTAGAGCCATGGAGCAAACACTCTCCGCTCCCTTGTCGTCCCCCTCCACCGTCGCCGCCGTGTCCTCCACCCCAACAACCGCGCCCGGCCCGCTCTCCCTGTTGCCATCCCCACTCCCGCGCGTCGGCGCGACCAACGCCTACCTCAACCCTCGCCTTGCGGCCGCCGCCTCAGTCCACTGCTCACCCCCACGTGCCGCCGTCTGCTGCCTACCCCTCTGTGCCGCCATGCGCACCCACGCCCTTGCACGCGAGATTGCACGCGAGAAAGAGAGAGAGATTAGGAAGAGGTGAAGAGGAGGTATGACAGGTGGGTCCCACCAATTTTTTCAAATGCTGAATGGTATGCCACGTAGGACAAAACCGCTCTGGATTGGATCAAGGGGGTAATTCATTAGGTACTGAAAGTTTAGGGTGAGCAATGTCTGGTTTTCGGGTTCAGGGGATAATTCGGTCGACCGCGATAGTTCAAGAGGTAATTCATACTTTTTCCTAAATTTTATAAAGAGTAAAACCCCACCTATTATGGTCCAAGTTTCATGAAACCACAAGAACTTGTACACATTGTCGACGTTTGATGTCGCGATTCCGGTATTTGCATAGTATGGGGATCGTTGGTACTAGGGTATATGCGAGATTGAGGTAAAAAAGATGGAGACAGGGATTTTTATATAGGTTCGGGCCCCTGAATTGTCAGGTAATAACCCTACTCCTGTTGGCCGAAGCCGGTCGTTGCTCTTATTCACCATAATCACACCAGTATAATATTTGAGGTAGCCTATCTATCTGTTGTCGACTTGGCGGTCTAAAGTGCTGACTCGTAGTCGATAACATGGTAGCCTTCCTCCTCGAATCCGTGCCCGGCGAGGTCAGAGATAGCACTAGATTCCTCTCTTCGGTTCCCGTAGGTACCATATTGGGTTTTCCTAGGCTTATCTCTGATGTCGATATCTGGCAGCTTGTCTTGGCGTATGTAGGCTTGTATTGGCTTGTGGCTTTGTGGCGTCCATGTCTGTGTCCCCTCTCCTCCTAGGGGGCCTTGTATTTATACCCATAGGTGTCCCCTTTCCAAGTAGAACTAGGGAAACCAATATGGATACAATCCGACTAGTCCTTGTCATTTCCATGTAGAACTCTATTCATCCTTCCTTACGTGAAACTCCTCCTATATCCGAAGGTTGTTCCCGTATAAGACATGGTATGTGGTGGGTCCTCCCGAGATTTAGTCAACTACTATTAGATATGTGGTATCAATAACCCTGACATACATGGTACCTACCCTTAGACTATTACGATCCTAACGTTTTTACAGAATCACATTACTTATCACTTTGACTTTGGCCTATCACATTTTTAAGTTGTACAGTCACATCTTAAATTTATGAGAATTTTATCCATCATATAAATGGTGCATCCGTTTTTCTCTTTTGATTTAGGAGTATGTCAAAATAGTTAATAATGTGATTTATGAAACTTTAGATCATAATACCTAACATTATATGTCACATATTAAAATACCTATGGTTTTATATAACTTTGGACAATTATATGTCACATATTAAAATACCTATGGTTTTATATAACTTTGGACAATATAATACTCTCTCCGTCCCATAAAAATCAACCTAGTACCGGATGTGGTCCTAAATTTGTTTTTTATGGGACGGAGTGAGTAGGTGATACGGAGTAGGTTTAATGAAATTTAATCTTTATAAAATAAGTGGCCCAATATTAAACTCAAATTTCACACATGGAGAAGTCGCATCGTCTCCTTCTCGCCTCACCACGTAGCGTCTCCTCGTCTCCTTCTCGCCTCCTCGTCCCCTCGCCTTGCCGCCGCCCGAGCAAGCTGCCGGCGTGCCGGGCGGCAGCGAGGAAGGTGGCGGCGGGGTTTTCCTGCAGAGACCACGGCACGGTTTAGGGGTTTACCGGGTCTGGGATTCCGGCCCACAAATCTGGCGATGCGGGAGGTAGCGGGGCCATGGGCGGCGGTGGCTGGCCGGGCCGCACGCGGCGGCGGAGGTGGTCGGGAGGGACAGAGGCGCGGGAGTTGGCGAGCGGCGGTGGTTGAACTGCACCTGGCGCGCAGCAGCGGAGGGGTTGGGAGGCAGTGCGGTGGCTGGTCAGCGAGATGTCGGCGGTGACGACTCTTCGAGTGACCGTGGGTGCAATGGAGAACGATGACAGCCTTAGTGTCGATGCCTAGTCCTCGGCAAGGAAAGGCGGTTCCAGCGAAGGTGGTTTCATAGCCAGCGGCGACACTAGGGGCGGCGACGGCTTTCGAGTCCGAGCAGTGACCTCCTCGGTTGCGGCGGCGTAAGCGCCGATGCAAGGTGATTCAGGTGAAGGTGGATCCAGTTAGTGACGGCAGCCCTAGGGGCGGCGGATGCCTAGGAGTCTGGGCGGAAGATGATATCCTCTCTGACCACGGCAAAGGACGCCGATAGAAGTGGCGGCGGGCTCAGAGTCCAAGAGGAGGAGGATTCTGACGTTGGCAGCGGCCCTATGGGTGACGGAGGCTTAGGAATCCGGCGAAGCAGATCCTTTCAGCTCGCGTCTGGTTGGCTAGTTCTGAGTGGACGATGATGGATGGCTAGTTCTGACTAGACGACGATGGATGAAGGTGGACTACCCAGCGGCGCGTGGCATCGGTTCACTTGAAGCAGATGAAGATGGCACCAATGGAGATTCGCAGCGACAAATGCACTAGGGGCGGTGGCGACTAGACGACTTCCACTCGTCGTTTTCGACTGTTTCAAGAGAGAATGTTGGGATGCAGGGATGTGTCAAGGTTGTAGGTTTTTCGTTTTTTTGGTTGTGTGTTCTCCTCTTTGTTGAGGTGTAAATCTAAGTGCTCTTGTATCCTTTTAGCTGTGTATATCCCTCGTGGATATAGAGGGATTAATGGAAATCCATTATATAAAGAAAATCAAACTCAAATTTCAAACCCTTCTCCCTTTCCAAATCCCCACATCCAAACAGCAGACTAAAACCTAAAGCCGCTTTCTAACAGTCGCAAACTCGCATTAGCGCTTCGAAATCCCAGGCATGTTCCCCACAGCCGGCGGCCGCCGGCTCCTCGTCCTCATCCGCCGCGCCTCCGCCGCCGCCGCGGCCGGCGCAAACCCTAACCACCACCACCACCACGCAACGCTTTTCACCCATCGCTACTCTTCGTCCCCCCTAGCAAGAACCCCTGAGGCGGAATCCTCCGCCGCGGCCTCCTACCTCGTCGCCTCCGTCGGCCTCTCCCCGGCCGCCGCCGCCAGGATCTCCCGCAAGGCACGCTTCCGTTCCAACGCCGACGCCGAAGCCGTCGTCTCCCTCCTCCGCGGCCACGGCTTCTCCGACGCCAACATCGCGCAGGTGCTCCCCAAAATCCCGGGCCTCCTCATCCTCAACCCGGACAAGATCCTCCGGCCAAAGCTCGAGTACTTCGCCTCCCTCGGGGTGGTCCCCTCGGCACTGTCCCGCGCACCCCTCCTCGCGCGCAGCCTGGAGAAGCACCTCGTCCCGTGCGTCGAGTTCATCCGCGGCGTCGTCGGCACCGACGCCAACCTCTGCGCGGCCATCTCCCGGAACCCCTGGGCACTCTGGTGCGACATTAACAGCAGCATGCGCCCCGCCGTGGAATCCCTTCGCCGCCACGGCCTCGCTGAGGCGAACATCTCCAGGCTCGTCGTCATCAATCTCAGCGCTCTCACGATGTCACCCGACCGCATTGACGGGATCTTTGGGGACCTGGAGGCGCTCGAGGTGCCCATCTCGCATTCGCGCTTCGTGTACGGCTTCTGGGCACTGTCCAGACTCAAGAGGGGGGCATGGGAGGAACGGATGTCCGTGTTCATGAGATTTGGGGTTTCCAGGAGCGAGTTGCTCAAGGCATTCAGGGAGCAGCCCGGTATACTAGTGTTCACAGCTAAAACTATCCAGCGGAAGCTCAGTTTCTACCAGGAAAAGCTGAAGGTTGCACCGGCAGATGTGATTGCACATCCTCTTCTCTTGACGTTCAGCTTGGAGAAGAACATCATACCTAAATGTGCCGTGCTGAATGTGCTATTGAGGGAGGGGAAGATTAAGAGATATGGGAGAGAGATGGACTTGTTGAGACCCTTGCAGCGTAGCAATGCAAGTTTCTTTGAGAGATTTGTGAGGAAGTATGAGGAAGATGTGCCAGATGTTGTAAAAGCGTACGAGGGGAAGATTAAGTTCACGGGATTCATGGATTAGGATGTCAATGTTTGATTATGCTGAGGCCAAGGCGCCAGCTTTCTAGTGTGTATTCTCTGTAGCCTGTAGGTAAGGCTAAAATTGTCGTCAAATTAATGCATATTGCTTCCTCCTTTTTTTTGAACTAACTAACATCATATAAATGAAAATGGAGGTAGTACATTTTTACATTGTCTTGCCATGCAATCTTATCATATCCTATATGTTGGATTACTTTTGCTACCGTAGTACAAGTAACTAATAGCATCATGAGAATAACGAAGTTGTGACATGTTATTTAGCCTTTGTATTTTGTACTTAGAGACACAATTGCTCTTACCCTAATCTTCACTAAAGGGACAGTACATTTATCTTTTATGGATAGCCAACTCATTCAACTGTCTGTGCTGAATAAGCTAATTTCCCCCCTCCTAATAATGGTGTGAGCAGAGTATTTTCACTGGCACTTGACAAATTCCACTTCTAAGTTATGCTGCTCAAACAGTATATATTGTTCTGTGAAATATTATGACACTGACAACTCCTTTTTAGAGTTAAGACCCTGTCTTGTTTGAAATTCCTTTTTTTTTTCATTTGTGAAGCATGTTCTCCCCATACAGAATTTGTTTCACCCAATGGAATTGACAAACTTTTCTTAAGAGTTAGACCTGTCATGTCTGAAATTCTTATTTATAAAATATCATCCTCCTGTAAAATTTCTTCGCCCTCTTGACTTTTGTAAGTCTTCAGAAAACATGAAATAACTGCAGGTCCATTGTCCTGCTATCTTATCCCCTTTTATCCTTGTTGGTAGGCTAGGACTCCATTAATTTATTTTATAGAAAAACAAGTTTTTTTTTTAATCAAAGGAGCCCTTTGTAATGTTCTCATGAGGCATTAGAACTTATAAAGTTCTGTGGCGAACTTATTTGAAGTTTGTAAGTGTCCATAATGATGCTCAGTGGAAGTTTTAGGTCCTGAAATGAGTATCCATTTGGTTAGAGTTGATGGCATACCATTGGTACTTGGTATATCAGTAGTCTGAACTGTTACATGCCATCTGAGTATTCGAAGTTTTGTTGATCTCCAAACCACATGTAAGTTTAGCTTCAATATGGATCTTATACATATTGCTTTTCCGTTAACTTGGGAGGAAAGTTAGTCTTGTTTCTTCACGCTTGTAGTATTGCTGTAATGATTGTTGAAACTTATATTCCTAAAAGTAAGATAACTGTTAAAGTTTCTAGCCTCATTTTCAACGGTGGTTCTTAACTTTTTCTTATAAGCAGTGATACATGTTATGCGTGCGTTTTCACTGGATATTTGAGTGGCAAATGCATTATTCACTTATTCACACAGTAGTAATTCATGTTTTGAAATGTGCTTTTTTTTTTTTGGTTGCTGATGATTTGAAATGGGTCTTCACCAATTTCATTATTGGTGCCTTGTCAATTTTAAGGATTAATGCTGCAAGGTCAGTGGTTCCAAAAGGCAAGCGTCTACTGATGCTCCTTGCCGTAGTGACTGCTAAAGACAGTTATAGAATTAAACTCTGGCTATAAATCTGGACAACTATTTGTCTAGATTCAATGGCCCGGAGGCCCGCACGCAAAAGTCGGTTTTGGTTGTCTGGAATACTAGTACGTATTGTAAAATACTAGCCCTCCGTTTTATATTACAAGTCGTTTGACTTTTTTCCTAATTAAAATTCTTTTAAGTTTGATCAAGTTTATAAAAAATATAATAACATTTTCAGTACAAAACAAACATGTATCAAAATATATTCAATGTTAAATTTAATAAAACTAATTTCGTGTTGCAAATATTGCTAGCTTTTTCTATACACTTGGTCAAACATAATAACTTTGATTAAGAAAAAAGTCAAACGACTTATAATATGAAATGGAGGGGGTGAAACTTTGGCAAAAACTTACTATTTCTTTCAGAGATTGGTATTTTCAGACATAAGGCCTTATTTTGTGTTAAACACCGGGGGACCCAAAATTTGTAGGTATGGCCATGCATACTTGGGAACGGGGCAAATGCCAGCATTGCTACATGCTAGCCGAGGCGAAAATTATTACAGGTCGTCTGCCGAGACGGGAGGTATGAACTGAACCCCAGCCGCGATGCCTCCAGGTCAAACTCCAGCAGGTTGTCCTCCATCATGTGCCCACCGATCACAACCGACGTCTGCGGCTCCGTGCCGGCGTCCACCACGCCGAGGCAGAGCGCGCCTCCCTTGGTGGCCACCATCGAGTTCGCCCCGAACACAACCCACGAGGCGGCCGTGCTTTGCAGCACCAGCTCGATGGTCGGCACGGCCGGCCCCACGCGCGTGCTCCCCACCTTCCTCCCGTCGTAGCACAGCTTGAACGGCTCCACTGCCGGTGCTCGCGGGATCGCGGCCATCTCCTTCGCGAACGCGTCGGTCACCGCCTGGTGGATGGATCTCTCCAGCACGGTGTAGGGGGACACCGTGCTTAGCTTGGTGCCGCCCACTCCCTTCTTGTCGATGGCCAGCAGCGTCGCGTTTACCGGCACGGTGTGGCCGTTAACCTTGATGCCCGTCAAGCTGACGAAGTAATCGGTTGACTTTTCTCTCCAGACGCGGCCTTTCAGTTGGATGGTCGTCTCGCCGATGAAGTACTTGGTCGTCTTGTCCTTCCTGCCGTACGGCGCCGTGCTCACCGGGTTGACGAGCAGCGGGGTGTAGATGAGAGACTTGGAGAGGTCCACCCCTGGCTGGAACGTGTAGGGCGCGTCGCCGAAGACGACGACGCCGGCCGCGGAGGCCGGGGGGAGGCAGAGCGCGAACTTGCGGGAGAAGCCGAAGGTGTCGGCGAGCTGCGTTGGGAGCGCGAAGCGGGCGCGGCTGAGGGACACCATGCCGGTGGCGCCGTCGGCGAGTCCTTGGGTCAAGAACGTGTGGCCGCAGGTGAACAAGAACGCCGGCGCGGTGGCGAGCGGCCCCGGCGCGGGGCGGAAGGTGGTGGGCAGCGACAGCACGTCGGTGATGATGTTGCCGGCGGTGCTGACGCTCGTGGCGGTGTTCTTCGGGAACTCGCTGCAGGTGTCGTTGAGGCAGCCTGCGGATACCGCGTCGAGGCAGGTGATGGCGCAGCCGGCGTTCTTCAGGAGGCGGCAGGGCTTGGCACCGCACCGCACGCCGGCGTACGACGAGGACACGTACCCGGCGTCGCAGTCCACCCAGAGCATGGTGCCCGCGAGGTCCAGCACGGCCTTCACGGGCACCTGCGGCGTCCGCTGCCGGAACATCGTCACGTACTGCTGCGTCGCGTCGTCCTTGCTCACCGGCAGCACCACGGAGCTCGGCCCGCCGCCTGCCACCGCGCGGCACGGCGAGACCGAGACGAACAGCAGGAGGAGAGCGCCGGAAGCCACAGCAAGAGGAGGCAAGCGTGCCATGCTGACAAGAGTCAGAAAACGAAGAACTCGATGGGGATGGAGATGTGAACTTGTGAAGTAATGATGCGGCAATCAACGACATTTATAGGCGCAACACGAGCGATTTGGGTCTCCCCGTCTCAAGTCTCAACCTCTTATTACGAGTTACGATACCGCGGCGAGGGTTGGGCAGTACGTAGTGGCGCGCAACCTGCCCACCGCGGGCGAGACAACGAAGTGGACAGGGAACTCTGCTGTTCTGGTACTAGCTAGCTGTATTTGACGGTCTGGAGATGTGCAATCTTTGGACGCGTCCATGGCGGGCCACGCATGCATGCACGCACGCCTAGATCATCTGTACTACATGTACGGAGTACATTTTCTTATGGCCTGTTTAGATTAATTTGGTCTGATAATTTTTTTAAAAAAAAATTTGGTGGCAAAAGATTTGGCATTGAAGTTTTGCTAGTTGGTGTTTATATGCATGTTAAAGTTTTGCCATTTTACTAGTAAAGGCAGAGAGAGCACGGCTTCCAACACACTTTTTACCAAAATTTGTTATTCTAGACTTCCAAATGACAAATGACAAATTGCAATTTTGCTACTAGTGTTGAGATCTATTTTGGCAAAAAGTGCTCTAAAACAGCAAAACTTTTGCCATTGGAGGAAATAAGGGTCCCTTTTAATCGCAGGATCGAGAAAACGTAGGAATAGGAAAAATATAGGATTTTGATAGGAATATATGGGCCCCTTTGATTCAAAGAAATTCACAGGAATTTTAGAGGATTTTATTCTTATAGGAATTTTTCCTATATGGCCCTTTGAATCAAAGGAATGGATTCTATGGAATCCTATGAAATTCCTATGGAATGCCTCTTCCCATGCAGGTTTTTTAAGGAAATTAGGGCCTCTTTTATTTGTAGGAAAAATATAGAAAGTTTGGAGGATTTCAATCCGATGGAAAAAAAATCCTATGAAGGTCATTGAAACAAAGGATTGAATCCTATCCAATCCTTTAAAATTCCTATGAAATGAAGGTCATTGAAACAAAGGATTGAATCCTATCCAATCCTTTAAAATTCCTATGAAATGGGTAATCCTATGTACATTTTGGAGGAAAGTTAGCAAGATGTCTAACCTCTTGGAAAATTTCCTCTGAGTCTATCTCTCTCATCTTCAGAATCCTGTGTTTTTCCTATTCCTTTATTTTTTCGTTCCTACGATTCAAAGGTAGAACCTCATGAAAAGAATCCTTTGAGTCTTTATCTCTCCTTAAATTTCTGTGATTTTCCTGTGGTCCAATCAAACATTCATTCCTATATTTTTCCTGTATTTTACAATCCTCTATTTTACACTAGCATTCCTGTCAGAATCCTATGTTTTTTCTATTCTTCCATTTTTTTCATTCCTGTGATTCAAATGGGTCCTAAGTGTAAAACAAATGATTGCAAAATGCAGGAAAAAACACAGGAATAACCATTTGATTGAACCATAATAAAAACACAGGAATTAGATGAGAGAGACTCAAAGAAAAGTTACCAAGAGGTTGAACCTCTTGCTAAATTTCCTCCATAATTTCCATAGGATTGTCAATTTCATAGGAATTTCAAAGCATTGGATAGGATTCAATCATCTGTTTCAAAGGGCTTCATACAAAATTTTCCTATAGGATTAAAATACTCTAAATTTCTATGTTTTTTCTCCAAATCAAAGGGTCTCTAAACAGGGCCTTAACGTGGTTAGGATCAAAGTCCAGACCTACTACCTCTTTGTTGGGCCAGTTTAACCAATGTTAGTTAGGAAAAATGGATTTTAATATCCCCTCGAGATATATTACTTAAATAGTACCCCCTCCATCCTAAAATATAAGTTTGACCCTGATACGGTCTTCGAGATGCTACTTTGATAAACAATATCTATAAAAGTAAGATGTTTTAAATAAAAATAGTTGCATATTATGTTAGTTTGTTTAATGATAAATCTAGTAACATCAATTTTACATGATTGTATTTTTTATTTCTTTGCTATTAATAGTTAAAGTTAAAATTTTTTGACTTGTTACTATGCTAAAAATGCTTATTTTTTAGGACGGAGGGAGTAATAAAAAATTTGAAAAGAAAAAAGACGAGATAGATTAATATGTGATATATAACTCCAGAAACATGCAAATTTATATTTGATAGCCGCAAGTTGTAACAAAAGTAATAGATTTAACTGTAACTTGTACACATATGCTCAAAGTCATATTTATTTTCTTTTCAACTTGTAGAAGTTAATATTAAACTTGAATTTTGTGAAGTGATATATTGTATACTAATCTATCTTATTATTTTATTGTTCTTTTTAAGAAAATCATAACTTTGGGACGATATGTAAAGAATGAAACGAGAGCTTTGCCTGTTACTTACCATCTCCACGGCTTCGTCATCGTTGATTTTGTCACGAACCGTGTACAAGGCTACAAAGTAACCGTAGCAGGATTTGCCATTTTTGGGTGTGTGAGATCTGACTCATCCAAAGCAAAGCATGCATTATTGTGATCTGTCCTCCAGGGCTTGCTTCCTGCCATGATAGCTAGGGCACCATTTGTCGCCGTCTCCAACCTAAAACCCTCGCTGCTGAGTAGGAATAGCTATTTTTTGAATTGGGAATTACCTCACCCATAGGAATTTTACCAGTGGGCGTGAAGAGACAGACTACGGGAGGAACAAGAAAGTCAAGCTTACTATTGGAGAGGCTTTTGTGCGTGACAGCGTGAGAGTAGCTCCAATGTTAGGCTAAAATTGAACCGTGCGCACAGAAGGATCGGACCGAGCAAACTGAGAGTCGACTTGTGTGTTAGAGCAAGTTTAATAGAATAGTTAATAACTAACTTTAAATCATCTATAGTCAATATTGTAATAGTCAATTAATACAATAGTTGTTTACTATACTATTAATATCTGATCTCACCTGTCATACACATATTACATCTTGGAGTCCATGCTGCAGCTGGCTACAGATCTATAGCCTGCTGCTCTTCTCTTTCTTCCTTTTATCTCTTTAAAATATGTTTATAGCCGGTTTATAGCCTGCTATTGTATCTGCTCTTAGAGCAAGGCTAATAATACAATCGATCTATTGGCTATAAGGTTTTTTTGTAGCCTTCTCTCAGCCTACCCGTATAAATAGCTTGCTCTTTACAATTAATAAATGATCCACTTGTCTCTCTCACAGAGTTTCTTGGTTCTTATGTCTAAGCCGGCTGTAAGTTTACAGCACGCTTCTCCTCTCTCCTCTCTTCTCTCTTTCACCTATTTAGCTGGCTCTCTTAGTGAAAAAAGCGACTTCCAATGAGCAAAAACATTTCCTATCATAGGGTCACACGAGTGTGTAGGGCGGACGCAGGTGAGATTGAGATTTTCATCCCACGAATCAATTTTCACAGCGATCGAAAAGATATTTTGTTCAATTCGCTTGCATGGACTGCACTAGTCAAACCAACACTAGAGCACTACTACAAAACATATAGTGACGGAACTGATAAAACCGACACATATAGTGCCTTTCCTACCCACACGCCCATCAGCCCGCCAAAATACCAAGAACCGGCATCTTTATCTCCTAATAGGTGCTAGTTTTTTTAAAAAAAACCGGCACCTTTTACCCCTGTCAGAAATAGATGCTGGTTTTAATTTAAATCTAACATCTTTTAGTTGGTGCTAGGCCCACCCAAGAACTATCATCTTTGTGGCAAAAGGAATAAGTGTCAGCTTTTTTAAAAAAATCAACACTTATAATATATTATAGGTGCCAATTTTTAAACAACCGACACCCCGTAAAACCGAGCCGCACGGGGAAGGGAGGCGTCCGTTCTTATCCATCCATCCTTCTTTTACCCACCTCTCTCTCTTCTTCCTTCTCTTTCTTCTCCTCTTCTCTCCTCCATCTTTTCTCTCACGCCTTCCCCTCGACTCTCTCATGCGCCCACCCCATCGAGCGGCGGCGGCGGCGGCGGCGTCCTGGCGGTGGAGATGGCCACGGCGCCTCCTCTCTACCAAATCCGCCGGGGAGGGGAGGCGTCGGCCCAACACGAGGTGCCGCAGCGGGAGGCAACAACGCCCTCCGCCAGATCCTACCGGGAGCGGCGGCCCGACAGGAGGGGGGACGGGGACGGGGATGGCAGAGACAGGCGGTGGTGGGAGGGAAGGCGGCGGCGGCAGAGGCAGGCGATTGCGAGAGTGGAGGAGACGGCGGCGGCAGAAGAATCGGATTTATGTTCTTGTTTCTCATCTCATGTGTTCTTGTTCTTGTTCATGCAAAAGAATCGAGTTGAAAGAATTGAGATTATGTTATTGTTCTTGTTCATGTGAATCGGGTGTGTTCTTGATTGGTCGGGGTGAAAGGGAGCTACTCGGCTCGATGCATCAGCCGAGTCGGTTTTTTTTATTCGTAAAACCTTAAAGGTGTCGGTTCTAAAACGTAAAAACCGACATCTTACCAATGTAGATGCCGGTTCTAGAACCAGCATCTAAGGGGGTTTCCAACCAGCACCAAAGTGCTTTAATTTCTGTAGTAGTGGAGGGGCCCTGATAGGAGTAGCATTGATCCCGGTGGAGTGTGCAGTGTTACGAGGACATGCTACCGCTATAGTGTGAGGTACAATATCCAAGTCAACATGAAAAAATGAGTAAATTTCGTAACACCGTATAAACTTTGCTAAACTAGCATTCGATGTTTTCTACAGGAGAAACACAAATTTTACACTCAAGTTATTGCATAACTATAATTTTAGAGCTCCACCTTCACATGAACCGCTACAAGACAAGTGAGTTATACATGTCAAACATGTAGTTTTTCTCGTCAAAACCTATCATTTTCTTCAGGCTAGCGAGAGTGCGAGACTCTATTCGTCGGCGACATGGTGTTGCACGTACTGGTGGAGTCTAAACTTCTAGTTTTATGAACGACGACTTAGCTTAAATTTCATAGTTCTATGAGATATAAAATCATGAATTTGTAGTAGTGTGATAATTTAGATAAAACATATGTGCTCCCTCCGAAAAAAAATTCTATGACCGAATCTGAATAAGCATCCATCCATTCATTCTTGAAAATTAGTTTTTTCAAAGACAGAGGGTGTACTTGGTAAAAAATTAAAGATGTCAAGTGTGAAATGGATTCTAATCTCTCTAGGGGATGCCTCATCATTTTTGCATATCATTTAAATAATTATAAAGAATTAAAAAATAGCAAGATAGAATAATATGCAATATATTACTTTAGAAACATGTAAATTTAAGTTCAATTTTGATCTCCATAGGTTATAACAAATTTAACTCTAAATAGTACGTGTGTACTTATAGTTATTTTTTTTAACTTGTAGAAGTCAAATTTAAACGTGCATGTTTGTGAAATAGTATATCACATATTAATTTGGGTATTAATTTATCTTATCGTTTTTTAGGATATATATAATTTTTAGACAGACAAGAAACAAGAAACTGATAACATCCGCCGAGAGATTAAAAGAATTCCCCTAGAAGTATGTATGATTTCGCCAAATTTACTGATGTTTTTTCATTACAACAGAGATTGCAAAAGGCTAGCACCGAGATACTTCGCACTATCACACACAGAAATACATAATTTATACAAAGTGAGCATAACTTAACTGATCAGGTTTCTTGTGATGGAACCTGTCCACCGGGTTCAAATCTCAAATTTAACATGGGACTGTGTTTGTATCATTTATTTAAAAAGAAAACAAATGAGCTACCCTGGCAACTGCCGGCATTGCTATATACTACTAGTACAAGCTAGCTAGCCAAGGTGAAAGCTGTTGCAGGTCGTCTGCAGCAACGGGAGGTAGGAGGTGAAACCCAGCCGTGACCCCTCCAGGTCGAACTCCAGCAGGTTTTTTCCTCCATCATGTGTCCGCCGATCACCACCGACGTCTCCGGGGCTACGCCTCCATCCACAACGCCGAAGCAGAGCGCGCCGTCCTTGGTGGCCACCATAGAGTTCGCCCCGAACACCACCCACGACACGGCTTTGCTCTGCAGCACCAGCTCGACGGTCGGCACGGCCGGCCCCGCGCGGGTGCTCCCCACCATGGTCCCGTCGTAGCAAAGCTTGAACGGCGCCACGGCCGGCACACGGGGAATCATCGCCGTCTCGGCGGCGAACGCGTCGGTGACCGCCTTGTGGATGGAGGTCTCCAGCACGGTGTAAGGGGACAACATGCTCAGCTTGGTGCCGCCCACTCCGCTCTTGGCGATGGCCAGCAGCGTCGCGTTCAGGGGCACGGCGCGGCCGTTCACCTTGATGCCCGTCACACCGATGAAGTACTCGGTCGACTTGTCCCCTGCCGTGGACACCCCCGTTGTGGTCACCGGATTGGCGAGTAGCGGGTGTAGATTAGTGACTTGGAGAGGTCCATGACGGGCTGGAACTCGTAGGGCGCGTCGCCGAAAACGACGACGCCAGATGACTCAGCCGGCGCGAGGCAGAGCGCGAACTTGCGGGAGAAGCGGAAGATGGAGGCGAGTTGCGTGGGGAGCGCGAAGCGGGCGCGGCTAAGGGACATCATGCCCGTGGCCGCGGCGCCGAGGCCTTTGGTCAGGGACGTTGCACCGCAGGTGAACAGAAACCCCGGCTCGGTGGCGCGCGGACCCGGCATGGGGCGGCAGGTGGTGTACAGCGACAGCTTGTCTGTGATGATGTTGCCGCCGGTGCTGACGCGCGTGATAGTGTACTCCGGGAACCTGGTGCAGGTGTCGTTGAGGCAGCCCGGGGACGCCGCACCGGAGCAGCCGGTGGCACAGGCGGCGCTCTTCGCGAGGCGGCAAGGCTTGGACCCGCACGGCACGCGCGCATACGACGACGACTCGTACCCGGACTCGCAGTCCACCCAGAGCATGGCGCCCGCGAGGTCAACCACGGCCTTCACGGGCACACTCGGCGTCCGCTGCCAGAACATAGTCACGTACTGCTGCGTTGCGCCGTCCTTGTCCACCGGCAGCAGCACGGCGCTCGGGCTACTGCCTGAAGCCGCGCCGGCACGGCGAGAGCGGGACGAAGAGCAGTAGCACTAGCACTGGCGCGGTGGAAGCGAGAACGAGACGAGGAGGTAGGCATGCCATGCTGGGAAAACCAAGGATGTGCAGTGACGGTAGTGAAGGATCGAATGGTTTTTATGGAGCGCGCGCCCACGCGCGGCCGGGAGGGTAGGTCGCCGCGCAGACGCAGGCGCAGGGGCGAGACCGCGCCAGGTCGCGAAGTGGACCTCCGGAATATAACTCTTCTACCACTTGCTAGTCCTGCTCCTGTATTTTAAGGTTTGGGCAAGTGCGATCTTTGAACAAATTAACATGTTTTTTTATGGGTGAGATGAGATCCAAAGGGAATGGATCCTATATTACTGTGCTCTTGTGATCCTGTGATCATGTCCCTGTCCTGAGCCCCTGACGCGGTGACGACTTACCGTTTGCCGCTAATCTGATATAATGGAGTAAAACTCTGGTTAGAATCTCGGAGAAAACCTATGACGCTTGTGTTGCTGACAACTCACAAGTCATTTTATAGAGAATCACCCTCATGCGAAAATATATATCGATCTCCGTTCAAGCCCCTATATTTATAGATGGGTTGATTTTCATAGGTGGGCTTTTAAGATGTTCGCTTTAAAAATTATACCGCATGAGAAAATAACGATGAAATGCAAAAGGCATTGGCCACAGAAGGAGCAGCTAAGTCTCCTTCTCACTTCTCCCTCATTCCTGTTGCCTCCTTTTTTCCGGTGAAGAGAAAATAACGATCAAATATAAAAGGCATTGTCCACAGAAAAGACGGCTAAGTCTTTCTCTCACTTCTCCCGGCCTCTTTCCTGTTGCCTCCCTTTCTTCAGGCGACCTCTCCGTCTTTCCTATGCCCCTCTCCCTTCTTAGCGACGGCTGCTTCAAGCGGTTGAGGCGAAGGCGTCGGGATTCGATTGGTTGATAGAAGCGGCCACAGGAGGGCACAGAAAGCAATGGAGACGGCCGCCACGTGCACATCTATCTCTCTAGATCTACCGACGGGAAGGGTCGGGGATGATGGCGGACTGCACCAACGGCAGCGGCTTCGTCGACGAATTTTTATTAATTTGCCGATTTTGTCGGGGAGTTAGGTATCGACATGTTATATACCCAACAATGGTACTTTATGAACGTAGCGTACAACTGATACCAACATATGTACCAGTATAGAATAAAGAGACAAGTAACATTGATTTTGATACTAGGTTCGAGCCCTCAAGAAGGGTAATAACACTACTTTAGTTTCAGTATAAAGGAGAAGCAAACAAATTAATCATGAGAAACAAGGCAGTGGGTTGTATTATGTGGCTAGCTATCTGTAGGGCTTCCTCGTGGTGTAATCTCAGTGTGGTTTGTGTCTATGACTTACAAGTTGTAATTAGATGTCCTCCCCTCTCTGGGGGCTTGGTATCTAAATATATGAAAGCAACAAGCTTTCTGAAAGGAGGATGAGCCACATCATCTACAATGTATTGACCGTTGGATGAACTGGTAAATGAAAATACACCGTTGGATCATCATGCTCATCTATGACAGTGGAAACACGTTGGACCAATCCGGATGCTTCTAGACTAAAGATCTCAAAAAGCAGAGAACTCATGTGCTTAGTCTATTTAACACTACCGTTAAAAAAAGTCTTTTTAACACTATATATATGTTTGCTTAATTAATCTCCTGGCTAAATAAAGGAAAAAAAATATGATGCCTTACCCGTAAATTTATATTGAATTTATATGCAAGTTTATATCTATAATGTATACTACTTTTGATTGCTTGGTATTGGAGCAACACACAGCAACTAAGTAGTATCTACTGTGTACCAATTTTATTTTAAAACAGTCCCTACGAACGCACACACTACACTTAGGATCACTTAGTGTTATTGTTGTCTCCGTTCTAAAATATAGGTGCTTTTAACATTCAAAATTTCTCATAAAATATAGCTATTTCTACACCTACTCTCTCATCTTAACCAACATAGTCATATCCTATTTAATTTCTTTATCTACTTTATAATGTCAATCAATTACAGCATTCCTCCATTTACATCTCTTGCTACTGCATCATTCCCGAAATAAGTATTATGGAAAATTTTATATAGAAATATAAAGCATTTCTAGGACACTAATTTCAATGCATATCTAAGTATTTTTAGCCAATCAGGTGTTCGAAAGAGCCAATCGGAGTAGTTCAAAATTTGATAGTAAGTGATTGAAAGAAATCATTCCTCCTTAATCTTACTCTTTACTAAACAAACTAGAAATACTTATATATAGGAATTAATGGAGTATATTTGAGAACAAAGAAATTAAAGTACTTACGAAACCGGTAACTTCAATTAATGTCAGGATCAATGTCTCAAGTCTAATTATATAGGTAGATACGCTAACGTGTCAAAGTCGCACAAGCGCGACTAAGTGGCTAGTTTATATTAAAAGGCTACCCCTTGTGCAAGTAAAACTTGGGAACCCTAAGTAAGGTATGGGCAGACAAATACCTATCATTCCCGGGTTAGACTCCATAATCCTTCCCTAAACAAACAGAACTCCTTCCTTACATGTAATTTTGTCTTAGATATATCCTTCAGTATAACATTAGGTATACAATATTTTCGATGGTGACCAATATAGGTATACAAGGTACGCCATATCCATAACATTGATATTATGTTTCCGGAAAACTTTTTTTTCAAAATTTGTATTTAACTTTTTGCCAAAAATCTTTTTCAGCCAAACGTCTTAATGCACATGCCTGCGAAATCACTTTTCACATGCAGTTGTGGTGCCCTCTTATGTCAATTTTATTTTTTCACATACGTGCAATTTCAGGCGGACACTCCACCGCCTGAGAAAAGGGATTTTAGCCGTACGTGAAAATGAGTTTTGTAGTAGCGCCGGTTGTAATATCCCGAGCTTCGAATTAGTATATTTTGGAAAAAATAATCAACTTTTAAACCATTGTCCGAATAGGCGATCAGAAACCGTGGATGTGTGGATACGGCATCTGGCGGTTCATGAGCAATTCTAACAACAAAGTAGAAAGGGAAAATTAGAAATGTAGGTACTAGTTGATAGTATTAGCTACCATGGGTCCATGGCTACTACAGGTTGCCCACAGTATTGCTATCTGCTAGCCGAGGCGAAAGTTGTTGCAGGTCGTCTGCCGCAACGGGAGGTAGGAGCTGAAACCCAGCCGCGACCCCTCCAGGTCAAACTCCAGCAGGTTGTCCTCCATCATGTGCCCGCCGATCACCACCGACGACGGATACAGCGCGGGGCCGCCGTCCACCACGCCAAGGCAGAGCGCGCCGCCCTTGGCGGGCACCATCGAGTTTGCCCCGTACATGATCCACGACACGGCCTCCCTCTGCAGCACCAGCTCAATCGTCGGCACCGCTGGCCCCGCGCGGGTGCTCCCTACTTTGCGCCCGTCGTAGCACAGCTCGAACGGTGCCACGGCCGGCACACGGGGGATCGTGGCCGTCTCGGCCGCGAACGCGTCGATGACCGCCTTGTAGATGGAGTTCTCCAGCACGGTGTAAGGAGACGCCGTGCTCAGCGTGGTGCCGCCTACGCCATTCTTGTCGATTGCCAAGAGCGTCGCGTTCAGTGGCACGTCGCGGCCGTTCACCTTGATGCCCTTCAAGCCGATGAGGTACTCGATCGACGTCTCCCCCGTTGTGTACTTCCCCGCCGTTCTCACCGCGTTGACGAGCAGAGGCGTGTAGATGAGCGACGACTTGGAGAGGTCCACGCCGGGCTGGAACACGTAAGGCGCGTCGCCAAATACGACGACGCCAGCTGCGGAGGCCGGCGGGAGACAGAGCGCGAACCTGCGGGAGAAGCCGAAGGTTCGGGCGAGCTGCGTGGGGAACGCGAAGCGGGCGCGGCTGAGGGACACCATGCCGGTGGCGCCGTTAGCGAGGCCCTCGGTCAAGAACGTGTGGCCACAGGTGAACAAGAACTCCGGCACGGTGGCGAACGGCCCCGGCGCGGTGCGGAAGGTGGTGGGCAGCGAGAGCACGTCGGTGATGATGTTGCCGCCAGCCGTGACGCGCGTGACCGTGTTATCCGGGAACCCGCTGCAGGTGCCGTTGAGGCAGGCCGGGGATGGCGCGCCGAAGCAGCTGTTGAAGCAGCCGCCGGTCTTGGTGAGGCGGCACGGCTTGGACCCGCACGGGACACGCGCGTAGGACGACGACACGTACCCGGTATCGCAGTCCACCCAGAGCGTGGCGCCCGCGAGGTCCAGCACGGCCTTCACGGGCACCTGCGGCGTCCGCTGCCGGAACACCGTCACGTACTGCTGCGTCGCGTCGTCCTTGCTCACCGGCAGCACCACGGCTCTCGGCCGGCCTCCTGCCGCCGAGCGGCACGGCGAGACCAAGACGAAGAGCAGGAGGAGGAGAGCGCCGGAAGCGAGAGGAGGAAAGCGTGCCATTCTTCTGAGAGGAAGGATGCGATATTCCGATGGGGTGTGAACCATTGCAGCGGCGAGGAAGGATATTTATAGGGCGCACACTCGCGCGCGGTTTGGTATTTCGGCTCTCGCACTAATCACCATCCCAGAATACAACGGCGATGGATGGCGGTGGTAGCCTGGTAGGGCAGACTGTATAGTCGCGGGCCGAGCGAGAGTACGACTGTACGAGACGCCGAAGTGGAAACGGAACTCTGCTGTTATAGCAAGGAAAATGCTGGTAGTATTTGACGGTCTGGGCATGTGCGAATTGCGACCTTTGTTCTCGACCAATGGCGGGCCACCATGCAGGCAGGCAAACCATCTGCACAGCCTTTTGCAGGGGTGGCCATTGTTGTATGGGTGATGAGATGATGGTATCCAACTCATCCAACTAATCTAAACTGGACCAGTGCTGATCAGCTGGAGCGAGGGGAGCTGAAATGGGAGAAGACAGCACAAGCAGCGACGGTTGATTACATTTGCTGACAAAGTAAGGTCAAGTGCTTGAGATTACCTATACATTTGACGATAAATTTTCTCTTAAAAGTTTGATAGATATAATTATAATACAATTATAATGTAATTACACTGTAACTTACATATAGCTTGTATGTAACTTTCAAAAGTCTCTCCGTAACATGCTATTTCCGTCAAACGGAGGTCGTGGAACGAACCCTCACACATATGTGCACACAGCGACTTTTTTTTCTTCATTTGCATAGATCTAACGGTTTAAAATTATGTGAAAGTTACATGCTTATATTATAGTTGTATGCAAGTTACAGTGTAATTACATTACAATTATACTGTAATTATATATGTCAAATTTTTAGAAGAAAATTTATCGATAAATATATAGCAAAATTAAATTAAATTACGATTGTACTATAATTACATCAGTCAATATTTTAGAAGAAAATTTATCGATAAATATATAGCAAAATTGATTCCAAATTGTTGTTTCAGTCAAACGCCACCTCTCACTATCAAGGATATGGTAAAGAACAAGTAGATCCAAGTCAAATGCCTACGCTGGTTGACTAGTTGTAATGGATGAACAATTTATTCCAACAACTTCACACGATTGCACAAAGAAATGCAAAGCATCTTTTTTTTTTTTTTTTGAGATAGTAAGCTAAGCTGCAGTGGCGACTGCCTGCGTTGCACATCTAGCCGAGGCGAAAGTTGTTGCAGGTCGTTTGCCGGAACAGGAGGGAGGAGCTGAACCCCAGCCGCGATCCCACCAGGTCAAACTCCAGCAGGTTGTCCTCCATCATGTGACCGCCGATCACCACCGACGTTTCCGGCGCCACGCCGCCGTCCACCACACCGAGGCAGAGCGCGCCGCCCTTGGTGGCCACCATCGAGTTCGCCCCGAACACCACCCACGACGTGGCCTCGCTCTGGAACACCAGCTCGACCGTCGGCACGGCCGGCCCCACGCGTGTGCCCGCCACCTTGCTCCCGTCGTAGCACAGCTTGAACGGAGCCACGGCCGGCACTCGCGGGATCATGGACGTCTCGGCCGCGAACGCGTCGGTGACCGCCTTGTGGATGGAGGTCTCCAGCACGGTGTAGGGGGTCACCGTGCTCAGCTTGGTGCCACCCACTCCCTTCTTGTTGATGGCAAGCAGCGTCGTGTTCAGCGGCACGGCGCGGCCGTTCACCTTGATGCGCGTCAAGCCGACGAAGTATTCGGTTGATTTGTCTCCCTTGGTGGACACGCCCCCCGTGCTCACCGGGTTGACGAGGAGTGGTGTGTAGATGAGCGACTTGGAGAGGTCAACGCCAGGCTGGAACACGTAGGGCGCGTCGCCGAAGATGACGACGCCGGCCGCGGCGGCCGGCGGGAGGCAGAGCGCGAACTTGCGGGAGAAGCGGAAGGTGGCGGCGAGCTGCGTGGGGAAAGCGAAGCGGGCGCGGCTGAGAGACACCATGCCGGTGGCGCCGGCGGCGAGGCCTTCGGTCAGGAACGTGGCGCCGCATGTGAACAGGAACGCCGGCGCGGTGGCGAGCGGCCCCGGGGCCGAGCGGAAGGTGGTGGGCAGGGACAGCACGTCGGTGATGACGTTGCCGCTGGTGCTGACGTGCGTGACCGTGTTCTCCGGGAACCCGCCGCAGGTGTCGTTGAGGCAGGCCGGCGACGGCGCGCCGTCGCAGCTGGTGGTGCACGCGTTGGTCTTGGCGAGGCGGCACTGCTTGGACCCGCACGGCACGCGCGCGTACGACGACGACACGTACCCGGCCTCGCAGTCCACCCACAGCGTGGCGCCGGCGAGGTCCAGCACGGCCTTCAAGGGCGCCTGCGGCGTCCGCTGCCGGAACATCGTCACGTACTGCTGCGTCGCGTCGTCCTTGCTCACCGGCAGCAGCACGGCGGACGGGCCGCCACCTGACGCCGCGCGGCACGGCGAGACCGAGACGAAGAGGAGGAGCAGGAGAGCCGTGCAAGCGACAGCGAGAGGAGGAGGCATGCGTGCCATGCTGGGAAGGCGAAGGATGTGACTGATCGATGGTGATGTCAAGAAGCTCTGTGGCATGGAAGGATTTTTATAGCGCGCGGCGCGACGGGTTGGTCGCTGCCACGATACCGCGGCTTGCGACGGTGCGACTCGTGCGAGGCAGCGAGTGATGCGAAGTGGTGACGCGCAGCCGCGGGCGGGAGCCGGGAGACGCCGAAGTTGACCGGACTATGACTCTTCTACTATTATGACTATCCAGTATATACTCCTCTATTTTGGCGCTTCCATTAATTTATGATTTGGTCATGTGCGAATTGCGATCTTTCAACTAGTCGTTGGCGTGCTAAGCATGGATGCTGGGTGTTGCCATTTTTGTATGGATGGGACGAGATCCAAAGGCAAATGGTTTCTGTGCGCACGTGATCTTGTCCCAATCCCAGGCTTATCCTGCCATAAGCCTCTGACCCGGTGACGCGGAACCATTTGTCGTTAATCTCAACTAAAAAACTCATGTTAGCGAAAAACTTTTGCGTGGCCGACAACTAACAAGTCGTCTCCATGGAGAATATAATCGACGCGGGATTTTGTGGGCGGGCACAAGCTTGAGGCCATGGGATGGAAGGAAGTCTATTTTGCATGGGGCTTTTGTTCAGAGGAGTAAAAAGTTGGCCGCTGATCCGGCACGCGGGGCGTGCGCCGGCAGCTTTTCTTCTGGTCGCGGGTGCACGCCGACTCGCCGGCGCGGCCATGGATCTGCAGGGAACGAACTGGACCACGCTGTACAGTGTCCACTGTCCACCGTGCGAGGCGATAACGACGGTTCATCTGCTGGCAAAGTTGGTCCAACTTGGGCGAGGTTGCAATGCAGGAGGAGGTGGGCTCTGCAGCCTGCAGTCCAACCATGCCATGGGATATGGGCCATGGTCCAGCCCCGTGTTGTGATGGACTAAAAGCTAGGATGGGCCGAACTATCTTGATTGGGCTCAATTGGCCAGGGCCATATTACAATGAATGAGAGCTCCATGTTTTACATTTACATTTAAGACGCCATACAGTTTGATAATGTGGTACCTTTTCAGCATGTAAAATATTTAAAGAGACAAAATTTAAAAATGAATATGCTTAGTGTAAATTATTTGAAAAAGAGGCAGTACATTAATAGGCAAAAGAGTTAAAATATGATATTGGTTTGATGCCGAAATTGTATAAATACGAGAAATAAAAAGATAGGTAATCAGATTTTTCTAATATATGTTTTTGTTATGGAGATTTGCTCTTTACTAGGAACTTGCGTTAATAAATTTTGGTGCATAGCAATATAAGGTTTAGGGTTCTTTTGAACCGCGGGCTTAAAGAAACATATGAATAGAGGAAAAAAGGGGCAATTGCTTATTTGACCCAGTTTCATAAACTAAGTACCGATTTGACACTACTTTTTCAAATCAAACATAACGTTTGACCCTAATTGCTCTACATTGTTAAAGTTTCTTTAGAAAAAAGAAAAAAATAATTTGTTATTCAAATAGACCAAAATACCCTCACTTCTCTCTCATTTCTCTCTCTTTCCTGGCCTGACTCACTCTAACTCTCTCAGCGCGAGCAGTGGTAGCGGTGGCACCGGCGCGAGGGAGGAAAGTGGGCCCGGCTGGCGCCGTAGAGAAAAGCCACGCCGCCGGTGCGCGGAGGAAGGAAGGTGGCAGCGTCGGCACCGGCATAGGCACGCGGAAGGAGGGAAAACGGCCGCATCGGCGACAGGCGCGCAGAATGAGGGAGGCGGCACTGGCGCCGGCGCTGGCACAGCCGCGCGGAAGGAGGTAGGAGGTGGCGGCGGCCAACGCGCGGAGGGAAGAAGAGGCGCCGCCGGTGTCCGAGGGGAAGGAAGGCGGTGAGCCTGGGATAGAGCTGTGAAGGCTGGATCTGGCGAGGGAGGGGTGACGACGGCTCGGCGGCGATGAGGATTGGAGGTGGTGCTCCACAGCTGTCGGCCGGTGTCGGCTCGCCCTCTCACTGCTCGCCGCCTTCTCCCTGCTAGTGGAGCTATGGAGGAGAGGAGAAGAGAAAAGAGAGGAGGAGATGAGAAGAGAAGAATGACAAACGGGTCCCACATGCAATAGGGTCAAATGAGTAAGGGCAGAAGAGATATTTTATGCTTTAGTTAACACCGTTAGATGCCTTTAACAGAATATGGGCATACCATACCTTCAATTTTGAAAAGAATGGTCAAATAAACAAAGTTGATAAAAGGGGTCAAATTGGTAGTTAGCTTTCGAAAGAGGGTCAAATGCGTGATTCCCCAAAGAAAAAAACTGGAATAGAGCATCATGGCCTCATGGCTAGCCTAATCCCACAGGAAATAGAAACTCTGGAATTCTAGTAAAAGAGGTTGTTTGGCTACTGTATGTCTGTATTTGAAAACCACGGGAATTAAAAATGAAACACTTCATTACAATAAGTAAATAGGGAAAAAATAAAGAGACATTTGCCATAGCACGTAAAAAAAATGAAAAACACTAGGGCTGAGTTCGACAAAAAGAGTAGGGAGCTCATCCCATACGCACTTAAAATGAAGTGACTTATGAGTGGATGATTAATTAAGTATTAGTTAATTCTTTTTTTCAAAAATGGGTTAATATGATTTTTAAAACAACTTAACTATAGAAATTATTTTGAAAAAAACACAACGTTTAGCAGTTTGAAAAGCGTATGTGTGGAAACGATGGAGATGAGTTAGGAAAGATGGTTGCCGAACATAGCCTTAGGTTGAGTTCGTTTCTAAGTTTTCCCAACTCACCTCTCTCTTTTTTCATGCGCACACTTTTCAAACTACTAAACGGTGTATTTTTTTTAAAAAAAATATGTACGAAAGTTGATTTTAAAAAATCATATTAATTTATTTTTAAAAATAATTAATACTTAATTAATCATGTGCTAGTGAGTTGCTCCGTTTTGCATGCGTGAGGGATTAGTTCCCCTCCCAAGTGCCGAATACAGCCTTAGGGTAGGGCAATGTTGTCTTCAATCTGCATTGTGATGCCTAAGCATGTGCACTAACCACTTTTATCGGGTGCCCTTAGGTAAGATTAAATTGTAGCCAGTTGAGACTACTCTAGCTCTCAATGGTGAGAATATAGAAATACAGACTCAAGTTGGGGAGTCGAACCTTGCGTACCTCATTGGGGCTTCCTTGTTTTTCTAGAGTTGAATTTATGAATGCACTTCAACTAGCCAAGAACAACCAGGGTTTCCCCTGCTGGCCTGCTGGCAGTTACCGCAAGGTAGCCACATTAGCCGAGCTTTACTACAGGGTACAATAGGGTTGAATTCATGAATGCGCTTCAACTAGCCAAGAACAACCAGGGGTTTCCCCTGCTGGCCTGCTGGCAGTTACCGCAAGGTAGCCACATTAGCCGAGCTTTACTACAGGGTACAATAGGGGTAACCGCTGGTAGGATTTGGGGAATTATGTTTGAATTTAAATTTGAATAAAAAATCATACAATAATTCAAAATAAATTCCTACAAGTAGTACCTATTTTCTATTGCAATATGGTGAACAATATTTGTGAAAATGATGAAGTTTACTTCATTTCGGAGCTCCATTGGAACAAAAAAATGAAAAAAAGCAATAGATGGGTTGGGATATAATACCTAATTTGTTTAAATATAATATATATATATATATAGCAAATGTTATGCCAAAAAACTTATGCAATATTACATTATTTTTCTAGAGACAACCATGTTTTTTCATGAATTGTCCATAAGTTTTTCTTTAGAAAATTTACTACATTTTACATTTTTTCCGCAATTGTTTCTTTTCAGCTTCAACACGCACTGCGTGGTAATTGTGTATTACCGCATGGAGTTTCAAATTTTGAATTCGAAGTTTGGAATATGAATTTATAGTGGTTACCATGATTACTGTGCTACCACCGGTCGCTAAATAGTCTGCTGGCAATAGGGTAAGCCCTAGGAACAATTAATAAGTTTACAGCATTGTGTGTGTTCAATGGGCTATGTGTTTTCCATATATCGGATAACTAGACTACCCAACATAATGCACGTGCGCAAAGTAAATATACACACATGTATAGTGTGAGCTGCTAAGCATGTAGACTGTAGAGTGGGTGTGTTTAATGTGCTGCACCTTCTGGTTGTTTTTTTTCCCTTGCTATAGTTTGGTCAAAAATCATATGCCATTATACTCTCTTAATAGTAAGTACATATATGCCATTATATATGTACTTATAGGCAATCTCTAGATTCATATATTAAATTTATTCATCATGCCATATTAGAGCGCCGTCTTCGTCTGAGTGGTAAAATTACGTCTTATGTGGAACAAACGCACAATAACATGGTCTTAATTTGTATTAAAAAAATCATTGCAATGAACCCACGCCTATCTTTTTTCAAATTAGACTCCAAATTCTCATTCAATGAGTTTTCCCCATTCAACGAAAAGACAAGTATAAACGTATTTGATGGATATAGAGAGACAAGATCTCGATGGCGCTTCCAAGCGTGTCATGCTTAATATTGGACAAAACTTGTTTTTCAGAATCCTAGGTGCATGGTTTTAGTTGTACAATATCGAAATTGTACGGTTCACTTTAAGAACATCAAAAAATACCTCAGCTACTCATTTCTAACATTTGGTCAAAACTACCATGAAATTTACTTACCATATCGTTACGCCGTCTTCTTCACCTGAAGCATCTAGGTCCCCGGTGTTAATTTTGGTAATTAATGACAAGCACTAATTATGGACTAACCGTTGTGTTTGAGCTTATTTATTTGAGTTAGGTTCACTTATTTGTGTGCACATGGATGATCATTGATGGATTAAAATTGACGGTGCAAAGCAAAAGGAAGAGAAGACGGTAAACTAGTGTTTTCTTTTTAAATTGATCGAGGCGTTGGGCGATCAAAATTGTGCTAGTTTATTTATAGTTTTGCCGTACTACTAAGAGGGGGAATGACCTAGCAAAGAGATGATTTTAATTGCCATATTAGGTCATTGCATTTTCACTTGTGCTCACATTTTCACAACACACACTTGTTATATTTTTGTCACTGCTCTGGACTGCCAGGGCCGGTCTGACCGGCCTGTGTCACCGGTCTGACCGCCGCACCAAAGACAGTCTGACCGGTATGTGTTGGCCGGTCTGACCGGCCGGCTATATGGCCGGGATGGCATGCTCTGGGATGGCCGATCCCGAGCCGCCGGAGCCGTATTCGGTCTGACCGAGCCGAGGCCGGTCTGATCGGCCACCCCATGTCGGTCTGACCGGCCGGGGCAGTGGGGCCCAATGACAGCCCTACAACGGCTAGAAAACTAGCCGTTGTAGAGTAGCACGGTCTGACCGGCCACATACCTCCGGTCAGACCGGTAGAGCACTGAGTTGGGGGATTTCGCCCCCAACGGCTAGTTTTGGTTGGTGGGAGTATAAAATTTATACTCCCCCTCCAGCAACAGGGGGACTCTCTTAACACTCAATTCAATTGCATACACCCCTTGCACCTCTCTCACACACCTTTGAGCTTAGTGTTCATCCATTGTAGTGGTTGAGGTTGTTCTAGCCAAGAGTCAAGTGCATTTGCTTCCATTGTAGAGCTAGTGTGGCACTTGATTGATCATCTCCATGCCGGGTCATTGCTTTTTACTCTTGGAGGTTGCTGCCTCCTAGACGACTTGTGGAGGAGTTGCCCGGTGACCTCTCCGAGAAGATTGTGGAGGAGGCCTGGTGCCGGTTTGTGAGTGGTTTGGAGTTCACCACCTTTGGAGTGAAGGAAGAACTACCCTAGTGATTGAGGCTTGGGTAGTCCTCTCCGTGGGCCGGCTCCCGCCTTGCCCACCCCTTGACGAAGGGGGCGTGCGGTGGCTTCGTGGTTGAGCGGTGGAGTTGGGCTCGCCTCAACAGGGAGTAGGAAACCGGCGAGTTTCCGAACCTCGGTGAAAAATCTCTTGTCTCCTTGTCTCATTTGATTGTCGCATTTACATTTGTGCAATTTACATTTCTAGAGACATACTTGAGATCATATCACCCTCGGATTGCTAAACATTGACATAGGAGTGTGATTTATTTTTCTAGAGATATAATTGAGCCACTATCACCCTAGGCTTGCAAAACATAACTTAGTTGCTTAGTTAGAGTTGACCCTCACCAAGTCTAGCAACTTAGGTTAGTTTTGATTACGTGTCATTTAGTTTTAAATCGCCTATTCACCCCCCTCTAGTCGACATCTCATCCTACATCACCCCTCCTTTACAACAACACTCACCAACTACTGCAACAAAGTATGCTAGATGGAACAATGATAAGCGAGCTGGAGGGTGGCAGTACATCCAAACAAGGTTGATGGACGATGGTGAGTGAAGTGGAGGGTGGCGCATTTGGCGGGCTCGAGGGTGGTGCAACATACTAGCTCGAGGACAACAATATCGGGGCAAGCTCGAGAGCGCCAACATAGGGGCATTTAGGGTCTAGGTGAGCTCAAGGGTAGCTGCAGCTAGTAAGCTTGACGTCAATTGCTATTGGCAAACTCAATAGTAGCGGTGGCCGACGAGCTCAAGCATGGCTGCAAAGCGTGATCAATGATATGGTAGGGAGGACGACATCAACGGCAAAGCACATTCGATGATAGCGAGGAGGATGATATTCAATCTTGGTGAGAGAGGATTGGAGGTAGGACAACTGCAGAAGTGCACGAAGGGTAACGATATGAATAGCTAGCATTTTGCACAACACCACCATTGTTCAACACAATACATGTTGTTTGGCTCGTACTTGTAACAATAACGATTACTAGAACACATGGTACAATTTGATTTGTATTGGCTACAGGCTCACATGCTAACCATGAAAATTAGATAGACTCAGAGCCCCACGAGAGACTTTGATGCTATAGAATTTTCTGAGCTGTTAAAGTGAACCATAGAATTTTGATGTTCGATGTGAATGAACAAGCTTTGTATTAATAAGATTAAAAGAGCACATGTGCACAAAATATCAATTGGCCATAATCATTGTAAGCGCTATACAGTACTCCAAGTATTTTTTTCATGGGAAAACAAGCGTCTCCCAGACTCCATCTTCTTCACGATCTTGTCCAGTACTCCGTATTATGGTTGTTAATCTCGACAAATACTTTAGCTTTACACGCCTTTATAAAATCGAAAAGAACGTGAATTGAAGATAAAAGAAAAAGTTACTGGGATTCAGATCGCCGTCACGTTCCGCACCGTAACGAAACGTAAATAACGGCCGCCGAGGAAGAAGAGGACGGACGAGCAGCGAAGCAGCCGCGGCGGAAGAAGAAAAAAGGAGACGACCCGTCGCGCCGCGGCCGCCGTCCGGCAAACGCGGCCGATCCGACTCCGCCGACCCGAGCCGAGCCGGTAAAACCCCACCCAAATCCCAACACCTGCAACTGCAAGTGCAACCCCTCTTCCTCGCAGATTCGCATCGAATCCCGATCTGAGCTCTCCCCTCCCCCGCCGACGACCACCTCGCAGCTCTCCCGCCCCGATCTGCGGGCGCCGGCATGGCGCGGTTCGAGGTGGGCGGCAAGTCGGTGGAGGGCGTGGACCTGCTCCGGCGGCGGCACTGGGCGTCGCGCCTCGACTTCTGGCCCTTCCTCGCGCTCTACGCGCTCTGGCTGGTGGTCGTGGTCCCGGCGCTCGACTTCACCGACGCACTCGTCGTCCTCGGCGCGCTCTCCGCCTCCCACGTCCTCGCCTTCCTCTTCACCGCGTGGTCCGTCGACTTCCGGGCGTTCGTCGGGTACTCCAAGGCGAGACACCTCTCAACTCCCCAATTTCCCCAATCTAGCCACCGCTACGTTTGGCGCGCTTTAGTGTCTAGGGCTAAACAGCTCCCGCTTGGTGGCGGTGCAGGTGAAGGATATCCGTGCGGCCAACTCGTGCAAGGTAACGCCAGCGAAGTTCTCGGGATCGAAGGAGATCGTGCCCCTGCATATACAGAAAACTGTGAGTATGGCGTCGTTTTACTGTGGAGTGTTGGTGTTTTCCATTTTTTTTGTTCACTGAGTGTTGGTTTGGGTGGCTGCTCAGGTGGCCTCGTCATCGGCAGCAGGTGAGACGGAGGAGATCTACTTTGATTTCCGTAAGCAGAGGTTCATCTACTCCTCGCAGGAGGACAACTTTTTCAAGCTCCGGTACCCAACAAAGGAACCATTTGAGCATTATATCAAGGGCACTGGGTATGGAACAGAGGCTAAGATTAACACAGCTGTGGATAAGTGGGGGAGAAACATGTAAGCTGCAACTTAGCTCCCTACTATTTGTTTATGGCATTCAGTAATGAGTAAATTGATCGCTTGTATGGCTGTGAATGATATTATCTATAACAATATAATTCAACTTAACAAGTACAATCTCCGCAAAAAAAAAAAACTCAAGCACTATTGTCATTTTTTTTTTCAATGGATGATTGTCCTGGAAACTAGCTAATCACCCATGTTTTTTCCGTGGATAAAAATGAATCGCATAGGCCCTTATACGTTTCAAAACAGTATATGTGAAAAAATGAATCGCATAGGCCCTTATACGTTTCAAAACAGTATATGTGATGTTTCATCAAATATGTCTTTCACATATTTTTGTTACAAGGAGTATCTGACTGTGTTGAAACAATCTTATTCTAAAGTTAACTCATACACTACATATTTGAATTACATTTAAGTTTCCCTAATAAGAAGAAAAGAAGATGTAAAATATCTGTTCTGTAATATTGATTAAATTTAGGGTGTAATTCATAAAATGCAGTGTCGATATGGTGTGGGGGAGATTCACTACCACAACCACCGTGCCTTCTTTTTAAAAGAGTATAGATTTTTGTGCAATTGAAGATTAACTTGTAGTCACGTCTTGAATGGAACTCCTAACTTCATGTAAATGACATGCCTGAGGAGAAGAGGAACACAATAAAAGTAGACTCTTGCGTTTTGCAGCATATAGGGTGATGATGAAGTAGAGTCCAAAGAGCAGATGAAAGCATTTAGGGCATACTTAAATATGTTTACACTTGGGACTATCTAAAAAACTTTCACAAGTTTTTTGGGTCAAAAACTTTCAAATGTAACTGTAGTATAATTAGAGTGTAATTACATTGTAACTACACTATAGTTACAATATAACTCATATTTAACTGGTATGTTACTAGAAAAAAATCCATGTGAGATGAGTTGGCTAGCTACAGCATGTGCTCGTTCAACACATCACACTCCACCTTCCTACGTATGGCTGTGATTTTTTCCCAATGTTGCACGAATCTTGAGGCGAAACAATGGTTAGAAATTTGAGAGTTTTGATTGGAAAAAAACTGTTGCATGTTCTGTAGCAAATCCGTTACACTTTGCACTAGAAATTCAATTACTATCTCTTTATAAATTGCGCTATCTTAAGACCACTTTGATAGGCAATTTGTATCTTTTTTTATCTGATTATAAATACTAATTGGGATGTAAAGCAACAACTGTCTGTGGTACTTTTTTTTTGGTGCAGTAAAATGCTGCAAAAAACACAGGCTAGGTGTATAAAATCTGTATATCTGCATTACTCAAATCAATAATGTGAAAAAAAAAGAGATTTGTATCAAAACTGAAACTTCCATCATATATACATATGTTTAGCTATTGTGGATTAGTGTCTGATGATCAAATTGTTTCCTTCTCTAGATTTGAGTATCCACAGCCTACATTCCAGAAATTAATGAAGGAGCAATGCATGGAACCATTTTTTGTTTTCCAGGTTAGCCTATCTCATCATTGACTTGGTATTTTAATGGTTCATCTGCCTTTGCTAATTGTGATCCTTTTTTTACTCTTCAGGTTTTCTGTGTTGGTCTTTGGTGTCTAGATGAATATTGGTACTACAGTCTGTTTACACTTTTCATGCTCTTCCTGTTTGAGTCTACTATGGCAAAGAATAGACTGAAGACATTGACTGAGCTAAGGCGTGTGAAAGTTGATAATCAGATTGTTGCAACTTATCGCTGTGGAAAGTATGCCTGCTTCATTTGATTGATTGCTTATACTGTTTTTAGCATGTTATTCATCCTACTTATGTTTTTTTTATTATACAAATATTCAGATGGGTTAGAATACCTGGGACAGAACTACTACCTGGAGACATTGTGTCAATAGGCCGCTCAGTAAGTGGAGAAGACAGGTCTGTGCCAGCAGATATGTTATTGCTGGCTGGATCTGCAATAGTAAATGAAGCTATTCTCACAGGAGAATCTACTCCACAGTGGAAGGTCCCTCCTCTCCTTTACTCATTAATTCTAATATATTCTTTTTTGTGTGGTGAAACAACCAAGGGTTACAAGCAAACTTATTGATTCTGTTATTTTTTCTTCATTTGAATTTACCACCAAATTTGACTACCAGAATTAAAAAGATCTAAGAAATGTTAAATCCATAATAAACTCCCATGTCAAACATGCACATATACAATTGGAAAAACCCATTGTCTCTTAAAATCTGGTACAGATGTCTCCAGAGAATTTACTTACATCACAGGTGTAGGAACTAGGAATGATGAATTTGGCAATCAGATATTTGCATACACTTTAAGCGTGTGAGCTAGGTAGTTACTTTTTTGGCATGGAGGTTAGGTAATAAAACAATATCTGGTTAGTTTCCCAGCCCACCATTGGAGGAGACACTACGGCTTGTAGCATATTTACTTGAAAGGTTGGGGATTTGGGGGTTTCTCTACAATGATTGCATTGAGCTGGTATTTCTGCTGTTGTATTTCTCTAATTAAATGGTCCAATGGAACACCCCAGTTCTTCTTATCAGAAACAAATAGAATTAAAGAAAAATGCTTCAAAGACGCATTGAATTGTGTTAACCAACTGTGGCATCCAACTTTTGTTTTGTCCTGCTTTCAAATGTGCTATCCCTAGTATTTTTGTTCAAAATTTTCAGTTCTGGACTTCTGGTTCTGACTAATCTTCTATTCTTATAGGTCTCAGTTGCTGGTCGTGGTCCTGAGGAAACACTATCTGTAAAGCGAGATAAGAATCATATCCTATTTGGTGGCACTAAGATATTGCAACATACTCCAGATAAGGTACACACATCTATTATACCCACTGCTCCCTCTGTTCACTTTTAGGTAGTGTTTTGGCATGTTGATTTAGTCATCTTAGATTTTCTACGTAAAGTTTTCCCTTATAACCCCTATCAAAGCTTAGGAATCTCAAAGGTTTTCTGGTTGAGATAACTTCGGCTATGTCACAGCTCCATGTGGCAGTGCTGCTGGTTGTATCAACTGATGCCACTATGCTTTGCCTAATGGGTAGATGGGCTTGGAACTAATGAACGATATTAAACTAATGAAGGTTAAACTGGCTATCTAGCATTAAAGAGGTGCATCGTTCTGTGGAGTATGTTAGAATGTCAAGTTTTGCTGATTGGAGGGAGGAGATGTACTGGGAATCTTGCTGACATGTGTTACTTCTGTGCAGTCTATAAATCTCCGAGCACCTGATGGTGGTTGCATAGCTTTTGTATTGAGGACTGGATTTGAGACTAGCCAGGGAAAGTTGATGAGAACTATCTTATTTTCAACTGAGAGGGTAACTTTTTCATGCATTAGAGTTAATAATGCTGTTAAGATGTGCAAACATAACACTCTGATTCTAACAACATAACAGGTTACTGCAAACAGCAAGGAGAGTGGCCTGTTTATCCTATTTTTGCTATTCTTCGCAGTAATTGCATCCGGTTATGTGCTTGTCAAGGTAATGCCAGATGGAATTATCAAGAAAATCCATATGTTTAATTGTATGCTATATAGCACACTTCAATATTATTTGAACTTTGGTCTGTCCGTATGTAGGGACTGGAGGACCCAACAAGGAGTAGATATAAGCTTTTCTTAAGTTGTTCATTGATTCTTACTTCTGTGATACCCCCTGAATTGCCAATGGAGCTCTCCATAGCAGTCAATACATCTTTAATTGCATTAGCCCGCCGTGGTATTTTCTGCACAGAGCCATTCAGGATACCATTTGCTGGGAAGGTTAATAAAAAAAACTTTGTTGTGCTTATGTTTAATCCTTCTTGCAAAAGCTTTTAAAAGCTCTTTATTTTTTTTATCAGGTTGACATATGCTGTTTTGATAAAACTGGGACATTGACATCGGATGACATGGTAAATGATTTACCCATGTGTTGTATTTTCAATTCAAGTGGAATTTTGTCAACCGAGGTGACATGCATTTCAGGAATTCCAAGGTGTTGTTAGTTTGGAAGATGATGAAGAATTAATAACAGATGCAAATAAATTGCCACTCCGCACACAAGAAGTATTGTCCAGTTGCCATGCATTAGTATTCGTAGATAACAAACTGGTATGTAATGGACTATATGTCAGAAATAACTAGCTATGCTTCACATAGCCAAGGGAAGTTTAGATACCTTCTTTTGTTGATGGTATGTTTCATCTTATCAAAGGTTGGTGACCCCCTTGAAAAAGCTGCTATAAAGGGCATAGACTGGATCTACACATCTGATGAGAAGGCCATATCTAAAAAGTAAGTTGTTGCCTGAAATAACAGATGTAAATATGTGTTCATTGTAGAACTGTTCATGTGATGACCTAAACCTGATCAGAGAATAATGTCTATGTCATAGTTAATTAAGTGTGATGCACTTTTGTTTTATCAAGTAGATTTGTAAAACTGAACATTAGCTGTGTGTCTAGTCAAGCGAAATAAACTTTCATATTGGTTTTAACACTAGTGTTATTTCACCTTGTCAGTTATGTGGCATGCTGCCAACTTTGTCCCTTCTCTGAAGTCAAGCTAGTTGTATTAGGAGTAATTTTTTATCTTTATTCATATATCCAAGATTATAGTGGACTACTTCTATCTGGACAATTTCTCTTCTCTCTTCTGTTTGTTATATGCACAACTGCGGCTCTGTTTATAGCATTGGAAAGTCCTGTACACAGATGATAGACTAGATGTTTTTTCTATCAAAAGCAGGATTTCGATGTTTGATTGACTTGCATGTATTACATCTAAATATATCTGAAATGTCAATACCAGTACAGTTATTAGTTATTGATTCCAAAGTAAAAAGATATTCTATTATTTATTTTACTTGATGTCATCTTCATTGCAGGTCTGGTGGTCAACCTGTAAAGATTGTACACAGATACCATTTTGCTTCACACTTGAAGAGAATGTCTGTTGTTGTCAGTATACATGAGAAATATTATGCTTTCATAAAGGTAGGAATTCCGAGAGACTACATAAATGTTTTACACTTTTTTCTTTTGTTAGTAAGATTGCTGCTTAGGATGGTTCAGAAACAATTTCTTTTGGTTTTGGCCCAGTGTGCCCATGCATTTGGCATGATTTCTTGTTCTTAGATATTTTAAGTCAACCAAAACAAATGTGATTTTCATAAGGTTTGAATTTCACATGTTTATGAATATTTATTATTGGTTTGAACCAAATGAATAGTGAGAAGAATTCACCTTGTTATCCTACATATGTTTTAGACGGATATTAACTAGGGTACACTAAATTTTGAGCGGCTATCCAAAGAGACCTATTCGAGGCTTGGCTCTTTTCTCTTTGTTTGAAATCATAAGAAAATTAGAAGTCAGCAAAGGAATAATTTACCATTTGTCATGTTAGAACTTATCTTCATTCAAACAAAATTAAATATAGAGTAAAATACACGGCCAGTCCTTAAAGTTGAGCGCGGGTGTCACTTAGGTCCATAATCTTGTAAATTGCACATGTAGATCTACCATCTTGTTTAAGTGACTCATTGAGGTCCAAAGGATCTTTGACCGGGTTGACTGGCTTACGTGGCGGTCTAGTGTGGCAACATATTTGCATTTTGCCCCCCCCCCTTTTGCTTTCCCGTGTTCGATCCAATCTCTTCTTCGCGTGGCGCACGCAGGAACGCGCCAACGGCGACGTGTGTCAGCACGCGTAGCTGCGGCACCCACCCGTCTCCACCACGCCGCGCCTCGTACCCCTCCGGCAGCCGCTCGCCGGCGTTGCGCAGCGCCCAGAGGAACCGCACACCGTCGTTGACGGGAAGGAGGAGTGGAAGGGAAAGGCCCCCGCTCTGGCTGGCCGCTGGCGCGCGCGGCAAGCGGCTGTGGCAGCTGCTCAAGTCGAGCTCACCCTGCCGCCCCGTTGCCGCCGTTGAGCTCGCACCCACCCCGCTTGCCGACGCCTCCCCCACACGCGCGGCCACGGTCGGCGAACCCCCCCCCCCCCCCCGGGAGCGGCCGGCGACACCTCCCCCCCGTCACGCGCCGAGCTCGCCGACGCCTCTGGCGCCAACAACCAGCGGGAAGGGGACCGGTGGATCTGGCTGTCAGTTAGGCGCGAGCGCCGCCGGCGCGCTAGCTATGAAGACGGTGACGGAGCTCCGAGCTCGCCCACCATGGTCATGGCGACGGCGCTCCGCAAGCTCTCCTCTGGCTCCCTCCGCCGCCCTCCAACTGCTGCCGCATTCGCCCGCTGCCGCTCCGCCCGCAGCCCACCGCTGCGCTTGCCCACCGCCGTTTCGCCCGTCGCTCGTTCTTCAAAAAGGATTTGAGGGTGACGCGGTGGGGCGGCACAGCGTCCGCCGTCGAGAAGGTGATGCTCGTCTCCAGCACCGGCACCACGGCCGACGTGCTGTGGCAGGGCGGTGTGCCGTCCTTGGAGTTGGTGCCGTTCGACATCCTCAACGACCACGAGTTCTTCCCAGGGCAGCACGTCGACGTCGACACCATGGCGGCGGCAACAACAACGACGGCGAGGCGCGTCAGCTTCATCGAGGTCCACGATGGCGCGGCGTCCTGATCTTCGAGCTCGTCCGCCACTCGCTTTATCCCCTCTAATACTGCGTCGTTGGCAATCATGCGCCGCTTTGTCGAGGTCCACGACAGCGTCGACGGAGGACGCTGATGTTGGCGAGGCGAGGCCGGAGAACGTGACGAGCGAGGCGGCGCAGCCGTGGTGTGCGACGAGGCGCCGCATCAGCTCGGCCATCGGTATGATGTGGCCGGCGAAGGTGCTGGCGATGAGGACGACTTGCGGCAGCGGTGGGCGAGGTAATGACGGAGGCGGCCGAGGGATTTGGGGATTTTTTTTGTGCCTAGGGCTCTACTGTAGCGCGAAGGGGCTATTTGCAAATTAGCTGTCTACGTGGAATGCAACGTAGACGGTCAGCTTCGGTCAAACGGGGTTTGGACCTCAATGAGTCACTTAAACAAGATGGTGGACCTAGATGTGCAATTTACAAGATCATGGACCTAAGTGATATCCGCGCTCAACTTTAAGGACCGGCCGTATATTTTACTCTTAAATATATAAGGTCTCCTTTGAATTCGTTCAATTCCTTCAGGAACCAGGGAAATCCCCATGTTCCAAAGGAGGCCTAACTATGATACACATTAAACTAATTAACAGTTCATAAAAAATATTGTGTTTCAGGCAAGCACCCTGCAATAGATATGTTTTCTTGAACAACAGTCTTCTGGATGCATTAGTGACCATTTAATAGGGAAATCTATTAGTGAAAAAAAATCTTGATACTAGTTATTTCAGAGCTAGCTCGGTGCATTACTCTGTACTTTCTTTATTTTAGATCTTGTGATATTTTAAACATTTTTTGCTCAACGTTTCTGTCTAGGCCTTCTGCAAGAAACCTTTAATGAAGTATCCTCTTATTTTGTGTTCAGGGTGCACCAGAGACCATTCAGGAGAGGTTAGTTGATTTACCCGCTGGATATGTGGAGACATACAAAAAATACACTCGACAGGGGTCCCGAGTCCTGGCCCTTGCATACAAATTGCTTCCGGATATGCCTGTAAGTTAGCATTTAACATTTCTCGGTTCATTAACAGCGCATTTTGGCATATCATTTTTTTTCTTAGTACTAGCAAAATATTTGTGCCTTGCAACAGATTTCAAAAAATATATCTTAAGTTTCTTAACTTAGAAATTATATCTTTGTTCGAAATTCGAAAAGACATATAACTTGCAAGCAAACATAAAAAAAAGACATATAACTTAGAAACTATCCATCCTTGGAAGATCCCAGCCACTAAGTAATGGCAGATTCACCACTACCACTAGGTTCTTTTATACTCTCTGTTAGCAGTCTTCCAGAAAGTTCCTGATCTGCAACATAGCAAGGACATTTTAACTAAAGAGTAAACCTTTTCTTTTAACCTGATGTATAAGAGCTGATAAATTCCAGCTATACATAGAATTCTAGTTTAGTAAAAGATAGTCTAACTATATTCTACAGCTTGTCTTTGTATCCTTGTATTAGCAAAGGTCACTGGAGTCCTATGAATCTTATGTTTGCTCGAATTGGTACTGATAGGTTCTTTACCTGACATGTTTTAGCACCTTTACATGGAATGTTTGCTGAAACGAAGAATTCCCTAAGGCCTAAGGGCATTCGGGCTGCATGCATTACCAATGAGTTGGGTCTAAAAGCAAAGTAATATCACTACACATGCATATAACTACTACATGTCATCTAATGACATCTTTCAGAGGGAGGTTTGATGATGGAAACTTGAGTTAGAACGGTGACGGGTGAAGGAGGGCACTGAGTTGGGGAACAAATCTAGAATTGCTGGTCCATGATCGCAACTGAAGTTTAGGGACTAGGGACTTTTTTATTATCTTTGGTTCATTCAAGAAGATAGTGCAGTCCCTTTCTATATGGATGACTCTACTTGACCCCCCCTAAGAAATAATCTGTCCTAGAAACAGATCGTCCTAAGATAAGTATCCAAATTCCCAACTATCAAACCAACCTAATACTACATATCTAACAATCCCTCTCCAATAGACCTGACCCGTTTGCCAGACAGACCCTCTCTCCATATTTTGTGGTTCTTATTCAAAAGTTTTGTATCTGCACCAACTTATAGTTATCTAAAACTACCATTCCTTACCCTTCCTTAACTCTTCTCAACCTTTGTTAAGGTGTAGCAATTTATGTCAGGTCTCTTACTTTTGTCTAGTATTCATCTAGGACTCTTGATCTTGTAGGCCTGAATGCATCCACTATTCATTACAACATTCATCCTAGGTGGATTTGCTTGGATATGTCCATGAAAATGCTCTTACAATGGTGCAAAATACCATGTAGCATTTTACAGGGGAATTTGGTGGAAAATACTGCCTTGAAACATCTAGATGGCAGTGTTGCAAAAGACAGAATATGGGTGTCGGACCGACAAGGTGCCGCCAAGTTATTAGTGGGAATACAGATGATTAAGCGGAATTGTACAGATTTTTGTCGTTCACACTAGCATATACATTAGGTGTTAATGACAATAGTAGAGAGGACATATAGAACCTTAATCAAATATATCTGTACATTTTTCTGAATGTATCATGAAAACATCATTATTTGCTGAAAGAATACCAATGTTAATGCATTAATACCACCAGGCTTGTCCATGAAACGAGTGCAATTGTGCAACTGGACTGCAAGTCTACATTAGTTTAATAGAAAAGCTATAGCTCCTGATTAGACTGAAAATGACCAATTAATAATGCCATTTGGCTGCATAATTGCTCTGAAACATTACTGGCATACCGGTTCAATGATACGATACAGTTTGGCTAACGTTTCCATTTAGACATTTGGCTAACGTTTCCATTTAGACAGCTGACTAAACAGTCATGGTGACTGACTTCCACAACACTGCTAAATGGCAAATGTTTGCAAACCAAAACCTGCTTGCTAAAAGCATCATCTATTTTGTACTGGAGGAAATACATTTTTTAGGAAGACAAATAATGGATTGTCAGGGCAATGTGGGATATGCTAGAGGCAAAGAACATAGTGTTCTGATTTGGAGAATCCTAGGTTCAGAAGAAACATCTAGACATTTATAATGATATTTGTCTATGATCCACAACTTCTGCATCCAGAAAATAGTCATTATTTATTCACTGCTTACACTTCAGGAGATATTGCAAAATATGAACTGTCCTCAATCTCATCATTAGTCGTTCCACACTATTTTTAATAAATTACCCAAGTCTCTTCAAATGTATGTGATATTCATCACTTAATGTATACCCTTGAACTTTACAAAGTAGTTGCAGTTTATTTGTTTATTTTGTATTTTTCAGAAGCAACCCTATATCTAGTTTGAATTGTTTGGTCTCTTGGTATTTGAATGACAGGTAAATGAAGCTAGAAGTTTGGAAAGGGATCAAGTAGAGAGTGACCTAACTTTTGCAGGTTTTGCGGTAAACCACCCTCCCCAACTCCCATCCATAAATTTTATAATTTCTCAAGTTTGTTGATGTGCTCTTTTATGGTAATGGGGTTTTGTGGGCTTAGGTTTTCAACTGTCCTATAAGGAGTGACTCCGGTGCTGTCTTACAAGAATTGGAGCAATCTTCCCATGACTTGGTATGTACTCTTATTCATCTTGTGTCCATTCATCAAATTACAAGGGTGCGATATAGTGACATCTCCATGCATTGTGCAATATTTCCTTGTTGAAGGATTTTTGTGGACCGGTTTCTATATGACCTTTATTATACACTATGCATCGGCCAATGCACTGGAAAATTTCCATTTATGTGATTAAAGTTCTTACCACCTCCCTGATGTATTCTTAGGTTATGATCACTGGGGACCAAGCTTTGACTGCTTGCCATGTTGCTGGCCAAGTGCATATTTGTTCCAAACCTGTTTTAATTTTGACACGTACAAAGACTGGTGGTTTTGAGTGGGTTTCCCCTGATGAAACCGACAGAGCTCCATACAGGTAAGATATGCAAGGGTCTGCTCTATACTACTAAGCATTTTTAGCAAACATTTCATACTTTTTAGTTAATACATACTCTGTTTTTTAAAACTCCGTAGATGACGCCATTGACTTTTGTATGACGTTTGACCATTCGTCTTATTCAAAAAAATTATATAAATGTTATTTATTTTGTTGTGACTTGTTTTGTTATTGAAGAAACTTTAAATACGAGTTATTCAAAATTTAGTGCAAACGTTATTCTAAAAGTCAATGGTGTCATCTATTAAAAAACAGAGGGAGTACTTTCCAAAGATTCTTTTGTACAACTGTTGTTTCTTTTCAGTGAAAAAATGAGTCTTCCTATTTGTGCTGGTGAATATTATTTTTTTCCTAGAATACGCATGAGAGCTGCGTATCATTGCATTAATAGAAGAAAACGAGGCGTCCAAGATGCTGTTACAACTGCTGAAAAGAAACAAGCTGACGAATATTCACATTTCTTCTTCTTTTATCTATGGCACAAACACTGTTGTTAGGAAAGAAATTCCTAGAATTTGGAAAATGATAAGCGGTGAATATGGTTTCTTTTCCTGATTAGTGATTAATATATAATTTAATTGTTATTCCAAATTCACTTTCATTACACAGATATAGAGTAACTACATCCATTATTTTACATCTCTGCCATCATGATGACTGTGTGGAACGTGTATCTTCTTTAATACTATGCCTAATGTGCTGCATTAATATTTTGTAGCGCTGAGGAGGTTGCCGCGGTGTCTGAATCGCATGATCTCTGCATCAGTGGAGACTGCTTTGAAATGCTACAAAGAACTGATGCTGTTATCCAAGTCATTCCATATGTGAAGGTATCTGAGAACAGATTACATCTTTTTGGTGCTTTTACGGTATCTTCTACTACCGGCGTTAGTATGCTAGTAGGGTCTAAATCTATCAGTTGATTTTCATGTGTACTTAGAACATTTCAGTAGAGGTTTAGCAAGGTAATTTTGACCATTCACCTGTCGTCGCATCACATGCCATTTGACATCTGAATCTATCTATCTATCAACATGCACTTTTATTCCAATTTTTGGGATGGAACCAAAATATCTGCTGTCCATACTACCAGGTTCAGTACCATAGAATCTTATCCATTAGGTCAAATGCAATGGATGGACCAAGGTTTATCCTAGGGTACTATAAAAAACAGTTAAAAGTATATTGAATCCTTATTCCCATTGTTTATTTTGTATGTGTTGTATTTTCAGGTTTTTGCACGTGTTGCTCCAGAACAGAAAGAACTTGTTCTGACTACATTCAAAACTGTTGGGAGGGTTACACTGATGTGTGGGGATGGAACCAATGATGTTGGTGCACTAAAACAGGTCAGTTCCCACTTTTTTTTTCTCAAGTTCACTATAGATTTACTCAAATATGTGTGCCCACAATACATTTGTTAATCACGTAGATGAAACTTTATCTGAACTACTCTGGTGTTATTGATCTTGTAGAGATATTTCTTACTGCATCTTTTCCTTTCTGTGTGTATTATTTGTACGTGTCATTTGGCCCTCAGATATAATTGTAACCACTATATCTTTACTATGCGTTATGGCTATGAGTTGATGGTTGCTGAAGGCCCCACCCTGGTCTTGGCGTTTGGCTATCTGTGGTACAAATGATATAGATGACTGGATAACGTTTATGCTTACATGCTAAACCAGCCGCACAGCTGTTCTAGTTCTAGCATCAGCTGAGGTGGAAAATTTACTTTTCGCTTTCTTTTTCATGAAGTATTAAAAAACAAATCCAGAGACTTTGGATGAAGTTCTTTTCCCAAAATTGGTAATTGGCATGCCGAGAAATCTTAGCTGGGTGAATTTTTAACCTATTCAACACAAGAATCAAGAATCAAGCAGAGCTTGCATTTGGCTTTAGGATTTAGCTGTCCTGGATCATTCAATTAAATAAAACCTGAACACCTTTGTTTGTTTAAATGGGATGGGATGGTATATAGAACCTACTTTTACTAACACCATCTTTAGCTGATGGCTTGGGAAATACATGTCCATGTAATAGGTGTTAGGCATGTTGACCTGTATTAGCTTGGTATTTTCTTCCATTCTATCAGTGGTCTGTTCTGCAAGCTTAACTGTAACTGAAAGGTTACTTCTAAATTGATAGGCCTGAGGCATTTCTATCTAGTACTTTCTTGTCAGGTAATATTGCTTCTATTGATGCTTTAAATCTATATGAAAGAGATGGGATGCATAATTACAACAATATTTGATGGGAACATTTTTTTTGTGATCTCCAAATTTTCAGGCTCATGTTGGCATAGCTCTTTTGAATGCTGAACCTGTCCAGAAATCAGATTCAAAATCCCAGGCATCAAAATCTGAAAATAAACAAGGGAAGTTGAAAAAACCGAAACCTTCTCAGGAAGGATCATCATCACAATTGACCCAACCAGCTAACAGCTCCGCTAGAGCATCCAGTAGCCGCCCTTTAACTGCAGCTGAGAGGCAGAGAGAAAGACTGCAGAAGATGATGGATGAAATGAATGAGGAAAGTGATGGCCGTTCAGCTCCTATTGTGAAGCTTGGGGATGCTTCCATGGCTTCACCTTTCACAGCAAAGCATGCCTCTGTTGCCCCTACACTTGACATCATCCGCCAGGGGAGAAGCACCCTAGTCACTACCCTTCAAATGTTCAAGATTCTTGGGCTCAACTGCCTTGCCACTGCATACGTTCTGAGTGTCATGTACTTGGATGGTGTCAAGCTGGGTGATGTTCAGGCTACTATCAGCGGGGTCTTCACTGCAGCTTTCTTCCTCTTCATTTCCCATGCTCGTCCCCTTCAAACACTGTCTGCAGAGCGGCCTCATCCAAACATATTCTGTGCATACGTCTTCCTTTCCATTCTTGGTCAGTTTGCCATGCACTTGTTCTTCCTGATCTCAGCCGTCAATGAAGCAACCAAGTATATGCCAGAGGAGTGCATTGAGCCTGATTCAGAGTTCCACCCAAACCTTGTGAACACAGTTTCATACATGGTGAACATGATGATCCAGGTTGCAACCTTTGCAGTAAACTACATGGGGCACCCATTTAACCAGAGTATAACAGAGAACAAGCCCTTCAAGTATGCTCTATATGCAGCAGTTGCTTTCTTCACAGTGATCACATCAGATATGTTCAGGGATCTAAATGACTACATGAAGCTTGAACCCCTGCCTGAAGGAATGAGGGGCAAACTGATGCTTTGGGCTATACTTATGTTTTGTGGCTGCTATGGATGGGAGCGGATTTTGCGATGGGCGTTCCCAGGCAAGATGCCAGCATGGGAGAAGCGTCAGAAACAGGCAATTGCAAATCTGGAGAAAAAACACGAATAGGATCTTGTATTTTTTTTTTCCTTCACTTCAATTTTTTGCTCCACTGGCATAGTTTCGATCTAATATGTAGGGTTGGTTTGGTTTGTGGCCTAAATAGGTCTTACCAAATTTTGTCAGTGCCAAATTTTGGCAAGTTTTGGCATGACTAATTTTGGTAAGGCAAAGTTGTGTTTGGATTAAAGCTAAAATAACCTAAGTTCACTATTGAAATGGTCTATTTTCTTAGATATGACAAAATTTGGTTTCAAACCAAATAGATATTAAACACTATTGGAATTGCCAAATATTGGTAAGCCTAATTTAGGCCTCAAACCAAATCAGCCCGTAGTTTAGGAGAATTTTGTCGGACTGTAGGCCCCATTACTAGGAGATACATGGTCAATATCCATTCTGCTTACATGTTGGATGAAGATTTTAATTTTCCATATCTTATGCTAATGCTATAGCATTGATGGTTGTACAATGAAGCTGAATTGCTACAGCAGTTCTCTCACGGCAGAAGTTATCCGAATTTACTTTACATTTTATCGATTTATGGATTTTCCACGCCTGTGGCATTTTGTTTTGGTGGACTTAGGTAGGATGGTAAATCTGCCTTGAAGCATAGCTTCGATTGAGCTGATAAGGTCCAGCGATTTCCAAGGTGATCGCAAAATTGGGGTAACGTCTACTAGACCAAATTGCTATTTACACTAAATCTGCCGAGTAGCGGTTTAAGGCCTTAATTAGTTGGGAAAAAAATTTTGTTTTGGGTGTCGCCTTGTTTAGTTGGCAAAAAAAATTATTTTAGAGTGTCACATCGGATATACAGACACATTTAATATCAGATTACAATTACGAGATAAATTTATTAAGCCTAATTAATCCATCATGTTTTGTCTCACAATTTACATGTAATGTGTCATATTTGATGTGATAGGGTAAAAATTTTTGTCTTAGGAACTAAACAGAGCCTAATTCCATCCAGCAAAATCACCCATCACACAAAGAACTGATAAAAACGATATTTCAATCCAGGCAATTGATATTTGGTAATGTGTTACACAAAAAGGTTCCAGAATTATTACAAGACATTTTAGATAACCATAGATTGCCCTCTAGATATCAAAACCACATTAAGCAACAGCCGCAGAATGTTCCAATGGTAGCCAGCACCTCCCAAGGCAAATCAGTACTTGTAGTCCTTGACGTGAAGGCTCTCGGAGGCGCCCTCGCCGAGGACAGCGTCACCCTTGTATGTACCGAGGGTAGCCTCGGAGTTGGCCTTGCACCTGGTAAGGAAGGCCGCCCTGGCCTTCTCAATGTTCTCCGCCTTGCCGGACCAGGCCTTAAGCGTGCTCTGCTGGAGGGCACGGCCGAAGGAGAAGGACAGCGACCACGGCTTCTTGGTGCTGAGCTTGTTCATGGCGTTGAGGTTCAGGGTCGCCTCCTCCTCGCTCTGCCCACCGGACAGGAAGACGATGGCGGGCACGGCAGCGGGGACGGTCCTCTGGAGGGTGCGGACGGTGTACTCAGCGATGACCTCGGGAGACACCTTCTTGGCGTCAGAGCCTGGGGTGACCATGTTGGGCTTGAGGAGGGTACCCTCGAGGAGGACATGGTGCTCGTTGAGGGCCTTGTAGCACGCAGCGAGGACCACCTCCGAGACGTAGGCGCAGCGGTCGATGTCGTGAGGGCCATCAACAAGGATCTCGGGCTCGACGATCGGCACCAGCCCGTTCTCCTGGCAGATGATGGCGTAGCGAGCGAGGCCTTGCGCATTCAGATCAATGGCGAGCTGCGACGGCTCGTTGGGGCCGATCCTGAGGACGGCGCGCCACTTGGCGAAGCGGGCACCAGCCTCGTAGTACTTGGCGCATCTCTTGCCGAGGTCATCATGGCCCTGGGTGGTGGTCTCCTTCTCGGTGCCGGCAACCTCGATGGTGCCCTTGTCCACCTTGATGCCCGGGAGGACACCACCCTCCTTGAGGACATCGACGAAGGGCTTGCCATCCTTGGTCTTCTGGTACAGGGTCTCCTCGAAGAGGATCACGCCGCTGAGGTACTGGAGGGCGCCAGGGGTGCAGAAGAGGAGCTCGCGGAGGGAGCGGCGGTTCTCCTCAACGTTCTCGACGTTGATGCTGGCGAAGCGCTTGCCAATGGTGCCAGTGGACTCATCCGCAGCAAGGATACCCTTGCCAGGAGTGCCAATGTAGGCAGCGTTCTTGATGAGCTCGTCTGCAAGATGGCAAACACTATATTATGAACAAAAAAAAAAAGCAGCATCTCTGTATGGCCTAAATAATAGATCTATCCAAATTGCCAGGCATAAACTATGTCCAATGCTCAACTAGACCACCGAAAGGCTGTCACTTGAACAGATCAATATTAGATATAAAATTTCTGCTAACAGAACATGCATGTCTAGATCAACCAACTTATTTCTGTCCCAAATAATACACGACTTATAACTAAAGAAACACTATGCATAAACTAAATCACTTGAACAGATCAATATAGATAGAAAATTTCTGCTAACAGAACATTCACGTCATCTAGATCAACCAACTTATTTCTGTCACAGATAATACACGACTTATAAGTTATAACTAAAGAAACACTATGCATAAACTAAATCAATATGGCAGAAAATATGTTTTATAATCAATCTTTTAACACACAAGAACAAGATCTGCTCCACTTATCACTAAAGAATCCTTATGTATAAACTAAGCCAATATGGCATACAATAAGTCAACTAGTAACCAATCTTTTACCTATAGACACAACAAAAGATTTCACGATTACGATCACATAAATAAACGCCACTCCATCGATTTACTGTTCCCGAACAGATCTACTAACAAACTCACCCCGAAAACCCAACAAGAACTAGATCTAAACAGCACGCAACTGAAAGCACGAACAGATGGAGAGAGGAGAACGACATGGAGAAGAATGCTGATGGATGGATGGATCCATACCCTTGTACTTGCCGCAGTAGGCCGACATGGTTGCGGGCGGAGCGAACGAGGGAGGAAGCTACGACGAATAGGGAGATCGAGGAGAGGAAGGAGGCGGCGGCTGTGGGGAATGAGGCGAGAAGGGAGGGGGAGGGGGGGTGGCCTTTTGAAGGGGGGCAATGATGAGTTGATGACCCGATCCGATCTGTGGGCGTCCGGCCGCCTTGTAGGAGGGGTAAGAAACCAACAAATCGGGTGCCAGTGTGCGCCGCGAGTCTGCGACCCGTCCGATCCGTGGGAAGCCGAGGAGGCGGCTGCGGCGCGCGGCGGCGGCCGCCACCTGTGGCGTGGGCCGGGGTCCTGTCCTGGTAGGTGAGGTGCCCGCAATTTTGGGCCGAGATAGATTTGACGACGTGTATGTTCGGCGAAATCTTTGGGCCTGGGATTGCCCCTATCAAAATTTGCCTAACCAACCAAACATCTCTGTTACCCCCTCCGTTTTGAAATGTTTGTCACCGTTAACTTTTTAGTACATATTTGACCGTTCGTTTTATTCAAAAACTTTTGTGAAATATGTAAAATTATATGCCTACATAAAAATATATTTAACAATGAATCAAATGATAGAAAAAGAATTAATAATTACTTAAATTTTTTGAATAAGACGAACGGTCAAACATGTGTTAAAAAGTCAACAGCGTCAAACATTTCGAAATGGAGGGAGTAGAACACAACTTTAACATGAACTAGCTGGGTGGCCTGCGCAATTGCGCGGCTAGCAAAAAAATCATATATTTTTTAAGTATGATTTTACTTAGAATTAATTAAATAGCTATCTCATTGTTAAGATTTTGAAAGACCAAACCTTATCATCCTCATGTTTCTAATTATATAGTTTTTAAAAATTTGTTATCCCTTATGTCATCTCCTTGTTTATTTGCTTGCTCAATCTATCACTATTTCTATTCATTCTTCTTGGAACATTTAAAAATTGGATTTTCTAGTTTTTAGAGCTTATTATCACATTGGGTTTCGTTTTTATAATTTCTAGATGTCCCGTCAAACATTGCCATTATGCTCCTCTATGCCCATCTACTATCTCTTCTCTTTATTGTCATTGAGATTTTAATAAGTCGAACGTAATTATCATTTGGGTTCATTTTTATTTTCTAGAAGTCACGCCAAACCGTCAGCGGTTTTGCCATTGTACTCCTCTACGGCTCGCTCGCTGCCTCCCTTCTTTATTGTCATTGAGACTTTAAAATCGGACATGATTATCATTGGTTTTTTTACTTTTTAGAAGTTTCGAACCTTCAAAAATTAGACTTGTATTTTCATTTTTTATAATTTTTAGAAGTCCCAGCAAACGATGCAACTATGCCCCTCTACAGACCGTCAGCCGCCTATTCTTTATTGTCATTGTGATTCTAAAAATCGAACATAACTATTGTTGCAATTCATTTTTTATTTTCTAGAAGTCCCGTCAACCATCGGCGGCTTTGCAACTATACTCTTATACCCCCTGCCCGCTGCTTCTCCTTTTTATTGTCGTTGAGATTTTAAAATTCGAATATGATTATCAATGTGTTTTTTTACTTTCTAGAAGTCCCGGTAATCGCTTTACTTGTTTGCTTCACGGCATGCCCGACGTCCCTCCTTTTAATCGTCATTAGGATTCTATTTGGTGTTTTACAATTTTTATATGACGTATCAACCGCCACCAACTCTACTCCTTTATAGGCATGTTACTTAATTTATCTCGTCAAGTGTTTTAGATGGTCTTTTCTTTCAATAGTCTTTATTTTTATCAAAAAATTAGTTATTTATAAATTTTATTCCTAATTGAAATCTTTTTTTCTAATTTTAGAATTTATTTTTTTAAAAAAAATTAGTTAATACCGTATTGTGTTCTTTTAATGTTTTTATTTTTTATTTTCAACTTCAGTTGTTTCAAAATTGTATTCCTACTTGAACTCTCTTTTAATTTTTTCTAATTTTGGATATTATTATATTTTTTATTCAAAATTTTAATTAATCTCGTATTGGGTTCTTATATAGATTCTTCTTTCAATATTGCTTATTTTTAATTCTGAATTTTAGCTATTTTTAAATTGTATTCCTACTTGAACTCTTCTTTATTTTCTTTTGCTAATTTCGGATTTATTTTTATTTTTATTCTGATTTTTAATTAATCTCATATTGGGTTCTTATATGGACTCTTCTTTTAATATTTCTTATTTTTAATTCCGAAATTTAGCTATTTTTAAATTGTATTCCTACTTAGACTCTCCTTTCCTTTTCTAATTTTGGATTTTATTTTATTTTATTTCGAAATTTGATTAATCTTGTATTTGGTTCTTATATGGAAACTTCTTTCAATATTGCTTATTTTTAATTTCGAATTTCAGCTATTTAAATTGTACTTCTACTTGGACTCTCCTTTCCTTTTCTAATTTTGGATTTTATTTTATTTCGAGTTTTGATTAATCTCGTATTGGGTTCATACATGAAAACTTCTTTCAATATTGCTTATTTTAATTCCGAATTTTAGCTATTTTTAAATTGTACTTCTACTTCGACTCTCCTTTTCTTTTGTTTTTCTTTTTCTCCGATTAATGTGGAAATTTCTAGCCCAAACAGTGAACATGGTGCCTCCTTTCAGAGCTGTTTTAATAATATAATAGATAGATTTACCTTTGCCTGTAAACTTGTGTCTTATAAGCATAGTTTGACTTCAATCCAAATCAATATTTTCAACTATAGCATACTAAAATTTTGTTGGTGCTAAAACTCTACCAAAAATTTAGTTTAATCCAAATAGTCCCTTTAATCCACGAACTATCGTGGTTAGGTCAACCAAATTATCTCCTTAAACTAAAATACCAAACATTTTACAACATGAACTATTCATACTAGACAAATAATCCTCTTAGCATTGTTTTAGTCGGTTTTAAATTGAGCTTGCACACGTGACTTCAGTGTGGCAATCCAACCAACAAAGAATTTTCTCTTCCTATGTCCAATCACATCCCTAGTCCCCTGCTCTCTATCTCTCTATCTCTCTCATACTAGAGATTGGAGAAGGTGGACAATGGTGGAAGATATTGATGCAAAGCTCACGGCGATGGCGAACTTGCGAGCCTCCGCATGGCTTCAGCTTGGTCGGGCAACACCATCCTCGTCGTAGAGCGAGTGGCCTCTAGACCTATGGTCGTGTGCTCCACTGCTCTAGCTTGACGGCAAGGTTAGAGGAGAGCCTGCAACGGAGCTCAAACTTCATTGGGGAGGTGTTGGCGGCGGAGTCAAGCTCTTTGTGGGAAGGATAGCTGAGCTCAAGCTCTCTAGGCATTATCTCCTGGAGCTCGATTGGGTGGAAAAGGCCGCAGGCGGCGGCGGAGTCGAGCTCTTTGTGCGAAGGGCAGTTGAGCTCGAGCTCTCTAGGCATCATCTCCTAGAGCTCGATCTGGTGGAAAAGGCCACAGGTGGTGGCGAGCATCAGTGCACGTGGTGGCGAAGATGTTCGAAGAGTATTTTGGTTGCGGAGCTTGGCAAGATGTGCAGCTGCGTCCGTACGAGTGGTGGTGGAGATGATGCGACCGTCGGGGTCCATATATGAGACTTGTGCTTTTATCCGGATGTGCGGCATCTTCATTGTCTCCCTCGCTATTGCTGTCATATTCCCCTCCTCCTCTTCCTCCCCCGTGTATCCTCCCTCTCCCATGGAGACCAGTGGCCAAACGTGGCGTGGACGTAGCAAGCGACGGTGCGACGTATGGTGGTGGTCGCCACCGGGGACGAGTTCCTAGTGAGGATGGGATTCTCGACCCCAAGTTGGTTTCGAGCTCTACATCCACACGCCTCCACTCTGCCTCGGGTTGCTGCCTCCTCAATCCGCCTCGCCCAAGCGGTCTCCGCCTTTGCCCTCCTTCTCTAGCCATAGGTGTAGAGAGAGAAGAGGGGAAACTAAGGATAGATTGGCTTAGGGGTGGGCGGGTCTAGAAATTTTTTTCATTTGTTAATTGGATTGTCACGTTGGCGTCACATGTGTAAGCTCGAACAAAAACCACCCAAAACAATGCTCAAGGAGTTTATTTGTCTGATATGAATAGTTTATGGTGTAAATTATCTAGTATTCCAGATCATGAAGTAATTCAATCGAGCGCAATCGTTAACAGTAATTCTTTTTGCTACGAACAAATTCTTCACGCAGGTGCAGTGAAGATGAGTTAAGCACATGTAATTATAGAGATTTCCCCGCAAAAAAAAATATAGAGATTTATTAACATAACAGCCTATCCACGTGGGTCCAACTGTCAGTGTGTGTGTCACGCGTTCTTCTGACTTCTGACTGAGTGCTGCGCCCACCGATCCGCCCAATTTGGCCCCACCTCGCAGTGACCAGGGGAAGAAAAGTTCGGTCAGATCCCACGTGTACGCTTAGCAAATTCACAAATCCCAACCTCCCCGATACATACGGGTCTCCTTCCCACGAGGCCACCAGCAACCGAAATCCCCTCCTGACCTCCTTCCTCCTCTCTCCCCGATTCCCCCCACCCGCCCACCAAGCGCGTCGGAAGCGATGGCGTCGGCGGCGGAGATGCAGCCGCTGGCCCCGGCGGGCTACCGCCGGGCGCCGGAGATGAAGGAGAAGGTGGACGCCTCCGCGGTGGACCTGGAGGCCGGCACCGGGGAGACGCTGTACCCGGGGATCTCGCGCGGGGAGAGCGCCCTCCGGTGGGGGTTCGTCCGCAAGGTGTACGGCATCCTCGCCGCGCAGCTGCTCCTCACCACCGCCGTCTCCGCGCTCACCGTCCTCCACCCCACCCTCAACGCCACGCTCTCCTCCTCCCCGACCCTCGCCCTCGTGCTCGCCGTCCTCCCCTTCGTCCGTACGTGTGCCCTCCTCCCCATCTGATGATGCTTCGGTTGACCTCTATCTTAGATTTCTTGTGCTTGATGAGAAATTGAGAATGGTTTTATTCTGTGATCGGTCGTAGATTCATCCGCGTCCCGCTGATTAGCAGCTGGTTTGATTTGTAGGTTACATAGTTGAATCTAGATAGATCGGTGCGTTACTTCATATATGCCTTGCTGTTGGAATCAAAACTTTGGCCTCTAGATCTAGGATCTAATTAGTTCACGAATTAATACTCAGAATTAGACGTAGTAAGTTCTGCATCATGGATTTGCCCACTCGCATTCTGAATTGGGATGTGAAGTAAATGTTTGTGTTATATTATAAACTAATGCTGCAATTGCTTTTCCTATAAATTGTGAATAGCATTTCTATAGATCATGTTCAGCGACGAGTTTATGACAAACTAGTTAATGCAAACGCTGTCGGAAAATTTTGTTACAAATGTTATGAGACCTTAAATGATATGATTCATATGCATTTTGGCTTGGCCTTATTTGTTTCCCTTGACATCATATGATGCGTTTGTGTTAGTCAAGTGCGGAGTGTGATGATATGGGCATGGTGGGGCTCTGTCTTTAGAAGTGTAGAACTCTTCTGAACACTTGTGTATCCAGATTATTATTTTTCCTTTCAATTCTGAAATTTCTGCTTTGTGTTTGCCATAGACAAGATTGTTTTATCCCCTAGTTGGATCAAGTAGGCAGCACACATAACTGTGTAAGAGATAGTCAATGTATTTAGTCCGGTATGAGTTATATTTTAATAGTATATGGAAAAATATCAAGGAAAGTCTCAAATCTTGAATCAGTGGGGCTGTTTTTTTTTACTCCCTGCTTTTTGTTCATGTTAGTGTTGCGAGTAACTAAACTTCTTCATCTGAATTTTGAGAAAAGCCTGAGTAGATGACATTGTTAATTGTTTGGTAGGATGGAATGGTTTTGGTGCTCTCAGCTAATTTTGTGTTATTTCTTGCAGTGATGGTCCCATTGTATCATTATCAGCACAAACACCCACACAACTTTGTTTACCTGGGTCTGTTCACGTTGTGCTTGAGTTTCAGTATTGGTGTGGCATGTGCTAACACTCAAGGTTGGTTTTCTTTCCTTTGCAAGTTTTAGTTAGTTTCTTCAACTGCCAACTGTACTTTTTACATAACAATCATTTGTGTGCTGCAGGGAAAATTGTGCTTGAGGCATTAATATTGACCTCAGCTGTGGTTGCCTCTTTGACTGCGTATACTTTCTGGGCTTCAAAGAAGGGGAAAGAATTTGGTTATCTTGGACCAATTCTGTTTTCTGCTCTTGTTTTACTTGTTGTGATAAGCTTTATTCAGGCAAGTGTACACTCATTTTGATACAATATACTTAATTCAAATAGCGATCTTACCATTACGAAACCACCAATTGTAATAAGCACTTTGCCGTGATATGCTGTGTTGCAGGTGTTCTTCCCATTGGGCTCTGGACCAGTTGCATTGTTTGGTGGCCTTGGAGCTTTAGTTTTCTCAGGTTTCATCATCTACGACACAGAGAACTTGATAAAGCGCCACACTTATGACGACTACATTTGGGCCTCTGTTGAGCTCTACCTTGACATCCTCAACTTGTTCCTTTATATCCTGAACATGATCAGGAGCATGCAAAGTGATAACTAGCCAGTCCATCAGCACCAACCAGACGTATTGTCAACTTGCTCAGTGACGTCAGTGTGTCCTGCTCTATTAAGTACTATTTTGAACAGCAATCTATATAACCGTGAAAACCTCGTGATGTATTTTGCTGTCGTCTGACTCAAAGGATGAGACCGAAGTACAATATATGTATAGTTTTGGTTGTGTTGAGTATGACTGTCGGAAATGTGATCCCATGATTGTGACGTGGTGCCAATAATTTTTACCCTGCGATGTTCGTGAATGGTTTTTTTTTTTCGCCTTCTGCAAGTTCCAGGTTTTGGTTCGTAATTAGGCTCTGAATGAGCCCATCTTCTCCTCAGTTAGTGGTGGAGACAGGAGATCAGCAGGCAAGCATGTACATCGACGGTAGGATACTGAAAGTTCACTAATGTTTCTGATCTTCGTTACAGAACAATCTTTCAGAAGAAGGGATATTTTATTAACCACTACTCTTGATCTTGTTTGTTGGCAACATATTACTTCGCTCGAGCTCTAGTGTACAGAAACTATACCAGCATGCTCTTTTTCTCTGAAATTTGAATGAAAAGAACCACAAACGCCAGTAATATTGGGATTTGAACATCCGAACAGCAAATCGAATTGTACAGAGGAATGAATCTCAGGTATATGTGCGAAAATTTTGCACAAATTTTCAGCCATATATAAGCAAACCGGATGTAAAGCTGCAGCCGGCGTAGAAGTAGAACACAGCAGCGGCCAGCAGGGAACTCGTGGGATGTGGCTGCAGCCTGCAGCGGTGGCCGGTTAAGTTGACGGGCCGCAGCGGTGGAGTGCACGTGTACCACAATTCATTTCTGGGCCATATAAATGTTGGATGCCAGTAGGTGTTGACGTAAAACACGAGGCATGGGAGATCTGCTTAACTCAAATACAGGTCCAAAACTCGCCTTCGGGTATGCTAGCGAGCCAGTTGATTTGATCCTGCAATTAACAAGAAATAAAAACAAAGAAACCACGGTTAAACCTATAAACGATAGCCAATCGGCTAGATGCCGATGACATATCATTTATTTTTGAGACGATGTCATATGTAAATCGATCGGTGGTTGTAAATAGATAATAAAGAACTAAATCTACTCGATCGGCTGTAGATATTGGCAATATATAATTCTTATATCGATATATACTTAAATCAAGTGATTGGGATAGATCGGTCGCCATGCCGAGACAGTATAAATCACTTAAATCGAAATTTATATTAATAACATGATTATATATGTTCATAGCATAGCCGATCAGATAGATCTAGCATGTATCGTCTAATACTCCGATACAACTCTATATTACGATGTTAAAACAAGCAGAATATACCAAACAGAAGCTGAATATACTTAGATGCAATAATATCTTAACATAAAGGGCATATTTAACGGGTCAATGAAGCGTATAGAGCAAATATAATTAAATCAGATAAGATCGGCTGCCCTCTACCGATAGATGTTAGCCGATTGTAGGTTAGATAGCGATATTGCCAAAGATTATGTAAGATATATGATAACTCGACGAATTACATAAACAAGATTAGAGTATCATAAAGATGGAAGCACTAATCCCGAGAACGCAAACCGTCATGACAAGTTTTACCTCTTGTTGAAGATCGAAACCGATGCAGCTCAACCCGAAAGCAAGAACACGTCGAAATAAAACTAAAGCAAAAGGGTGGCGATGCGCCGAAATTGTATTGAACGTGTGTGTTAATTGATTACATGAGGTTCGGGGTCTATTTATACCCGAAAATTACAAACTATGTCCATATCAGACACGATTCTTATCTCTAACAAACTCTAAGATACCACAAGCCTTTGCGGCAGACTTTTACCCAAACATATCTCTAAGGAATTTACATAAAATATCCTAATTAATAGATACAATTACCTTCTCAGGACTCTATCCATGCGTGGCAATCATCTTGAAGCATATCAACCCAACCCGATGTTGTACACCAAGTCGTATTGTCGGAATCGGCTATATCGGCTCACCTAGTTTAACTCGGACACAACCGATCCTAACCGTAGCCGATCTGGACTCCAACCGATTCTTGCTCTGTTCTCAGATCGATCTCCGCCTTTGACTCCACTTCGATCCAATCCTCCTTTCTGATGCTGATATTACCAAATTTGGTCGTTAACAGTAGGCCACAATCTCATTCCGGCCCATAAACTATGCCCTTCGACCTTGTTCGTTTAATACCCCGAATAGAGGAATTGGAGGGGATTGAAGGACAATAATTTCACACCACAATCCTCGCAGACACTCACGGGGGATTAAGGAAAATTTAAAGGGATTTATTTCACACGTATAGAATTATTCCCTATCAATACCCTCCAATTTCTTTCTCCTGGGGATTAAACAAAGGAAAAAGTACACCAAAGGTCTCTCAACTTGTCACCTAGTTACAAAATCGTTCTTGAACCGAAAAACCGGATATAACGCATCCCCCAACTTACAAAACCAGTGCAAACTAGGTCCCTCGGCTATTTTGACTCCGGTTTTATCCAACGTGGCAGTTGACTCAGCGTGGGGCCCACGTAGGCTCCATACTTCAGCCTCTTCTTCCCCTCCCCTCTCCTCCTCTCTTCCTCTCTCCTCTCCTCTCTCTCCTCTCCATGGGCGGGACGGGGGAGTAGCTGGGCACGGCAGGCAGGTGCGGTGGGCGTGGGCGGCGACCTTCGGTGTAACTCGAGTCCGGGAACCACCACCACCACCAGCTCGCCACCCACCCATCCATGGCGAACCCGAGGATAGCCATCGCGCTATGGCCCCCGCTGTTGTGTCGTCGTCATCGCTGTTGTCGTCGCTGTTGCGCTTCCTAAAGCGGCCGACGTCGCTCCCCTTCCTGCTCCCCCTCTTCGTGTTCCTCACCTAGATCTGCCGGCCCTTCTCCCCATGCGTCGTTGTAGAGAAGATGGGGACGGCTGGTCTAGCTCGGTGACGCCTGCGCCCGCGCGCCCATGCACACCAGCCTGCCGGGCCTTTTCCCCGTGCGCCGTCGTCGAGAAGATGGCGACGGCCGGTTGAGCTGGTGGCACCACCGCTGTCGCCTCCTCCCATCCTACTGCTGGTCGTCGTGGCGCGCCGCCAGGATGCCAGTGGTGGTGGACGTCTCGCGGTGGCCAGGCAACGGCCCCGGCCTCCGCCGTTCAGCGATGTCCGTCGTTGACGCCGCGCACCCCATCACAGCCGATGAAGGGGAGGGACGACGGCGAGAGGGGGACGACGTTCTTGGCGGAGCTCGTCGTCGGAGGCGTGGTAGGCGATGTTGCCCACGAAACCTCCGGTTTTCCCCGCCCGTCACCAACCGCCGACGATGCCCTCTTCCTTCTCCCGCCTCTCGGGCCGCTCCAACCCCGAGCTCGCACACGCGGCGATGTCACCACCTTCTCCGGCGTCGGCGTCGCCGCCACTCCGGCCGCCGCCGCTGCGTTGCCGGCTGCCGACGCCCTCCTCTTCTCCTGCCTCGGCCCACCTCGCCAGCCTCCTCCCCACCTGCCGGCCAGCCTACACAGAGAAGACTGAGATAGAGAGGAGGAAGGGAGAGAAGAGGGGAAATAGAGGGTGATGACGTGGTTACACCGACATATGGGTTTCATGTGGGTCCTACCCTGACTCAGTTGTCACATCGGATAAAACTAGAGCCAAAACCGCCTAGGGACCCAGACTAATCCGGTTTTGATAGTTGAGGGATGACTTATATCCGGTTGGTTGAGGGACCTCATACGTACTTTTTCCTTAAACAAACAAGGCCTTAACATGTCCCAATCCCGTTCTGGTCCATAAATACATGAGTGACCGGTCCGGTCCATCCAGTATGGGCCACACGTTCGCTGTAATACCTTTCCAGCCCATGATGGATGGGCCTCACGTAACACGTTCTAGCAGCCCACAAGTTACGGGCCGCACGTATGAGCGACAACCGCGTTTCCGCAAGATCGAGCAGAGCTGCAGAGGAAGCCAAACGTTTTATCCTCTTGGCTACCGATGCATCATGCATCATCCTACTATCCTAGTTCTAAGAGCAAGTGTAATAGAATAGTCCACTACTAACTCCAATTCATCTATAGCCGATCTAATAGTTAATTTATACAATAGTTGCTTACTATACTATTAATATATGGTCTCACATATCATATATATATTGCGTCTTAAAGTCTATACTGTAGCCGGCTATAGATCTGTAGCCTGCTGCTCTTCTCTCTTATATTTTATCTCATTAAAATATATTTATAGCTGGTTAATAGTCTGCTATTGTACTTGCTCTAACTAGTTTAGGATCGCCTTAACTTTGGTATTACTGAGTACGTTGAACCACAAAATCCCGAAAGAACATGCTACTCCGGTAGTACTAATGAACTGGAATATCTTGCCACGCCTTGCCACCCTATCTTGGAATGCAAGAAATTCACATAAATTTTGTAAAGGTGTGTTTAGTTCACGTCAAAATTAAAAATTTAATAAAAAAAGTTAGAACTAAACCAGACCTTAGTCTCAAATATGCACTCCGTCTATAGACTATAGAACAATTTTCCACACCTTTAAACTTTCGTCCTTTTCCATTCCGTTACCTCGAGAAGCCAACACCGACCCCGCGGCCCCGTCCATCCCCTTGGGAAATTGCACGCGAATGATTGCGCCGGAGCCTCTCTTTTCCCCGTGAGCGATCCAGCGCCGGTCTTTTCCACGGCCGCGGGCCCCGTGCTCCCCGCGGCAGCAAAAGGCGCACACACACGCAAAAAAAAAAGCGGCATCACACCACCGTGCGCTCGCGCGGGCGGACACGAATCAGCCGTCACGTCGCCTCGTGCCGGCGATTCCCAGCCATCCGCGCAAAGCGAGAGCACGAACGATCGCGCCGGCGCCCTTTTTTTTTCCCCTCCCGAGACAGCGGCTGTTTGCTGGGCAAGTACTGTGCGTGCACGCTGCACGCTGTTCGACTCACATGAAACCCAAGTTGCCGATGGTCGATGGGCGAGCAGACAAGCAGGTTCCGCGAGCAAAACTGAGAAGCCACGATAAGAATTCGATCTACCGGCGGGAGCGTTGGGTAAACAGTGCCAGCCATTTTTGATCAGGAATGATGACGTTGTGCTCATATTCTTCATCGGTACTCTCTCCGCCCCATAATATAAGAGATTTTAGAGAGATGTGACAAATTCCTTATATTATGAGACGCAGGGAGTAATGAAGAAAAAGTAGCACTGAGATAAATTCATATGCATCGTTCTTATGATAGAGAGAACCTTATGTTACTTTACTGGAAAGTCAGAGAGCACTAAGGCCATGGCCAACGCTCCACGCTAGAGCGTGGTCTCACCCGCGAATATTCGCGTCGCGTGGTCCCACCCCTCCCGACGCGAATATTCGCGCCAGCTCGGCCAGGACCGCGCTCTCGTAGAGCTCCCTGACCCCCCGCAGAGCATCGCATAGTTTTATTAGCTTTTGGCGAGGAACGGGCGAGCAGCCGTGTTAGGGGAGAGGCGTCACTCCGTACCGTAACCCCAGAACGTTGCAGCCAACTACTTCCCGTGCCAAGGCCGAAAATGGCGTGGAAGTAGGCGGGGGAGAAGAAGATGGGGCACCGCCGCTGCCGCCGCATCTATGCGGCGCCGCCGCGCCTCGATCCGGCACCACCGCAGCCTCCACCCGCCCTGCCGCCGCCGCCTCGATCTGGCGCCGGGGAGACAGGTGGCACCGCCGGAGAGGGGAGCGCCGGGGAGAGAGGGCCGGGGAGGGGAGAGGCGGCGCGCCGGGGAGAGACTCCTCGGCGGTGCCGGCGAGGGGAGAAGCGGAGAGAAAGGAGACGCGGGGAGAGATTGGGTGGGAGATATGGTGATAAGAGGAGAGGTTGACGTTTATATATGTTTGTGATTTTTAGAGGGTATACTGTAAATATTGGACGTATATGCAAATTAAAATAATCCAAAGGTTTAAAAGCAAAAATATGACCGACTAACATGTACTGAATTAAAAATTAAGATGGGGATATGGCTTACACTGTGTGAGGGATATCACTGGTATGATTTCATCCTATTTAACATCACCCTTTTTTATGAGACTATACCCTGCGTTGGCCATGCCCTAATAAGATGGGCAGATGTAACTGTTTTAGTTTCACAAGAGAACCTCAGACCCAGAGGTGTGACTTTTATGCGATTGGCTGTGTATGGCAGTATATGGCCATATGGGGTACGGTCCAGACATATCAGACTGTTGAAAGAATGCGTTAATTGAGCATTGAAATCTTGGCCCCCTGTAGTGACTATCGGCAAGATTGTACTATCATCATACTATGAATGGAGAATATTGAAAAAGGAGGATTATATGTGGGCCTTCATATCAACTTATGGTCCCACAATCTGGTAGTGTTCATTAAAATCTCTTTATATCTCTCATGAGGTATAATAAAGCCACAGCTCTTCGGAACAATCATTACCTAAAGAATTTTTGTTTTCCCGGGGTCAAGGGTAATAAAAAAAACAATTATGGCTACATCTGATTATTAGTGATAGTACTACCTACTATCTTCATTCACAAATACTCCCTCCGTACTCGTAAAGAAGTCGTTTAGAACAGCGACACGGTCTCCAAAACACAACTTTAACTTCTTGTTTCTATAAAAATATTTATTAAAAAATGATATATGTATACTTTTATGAAAGTATTTTTTAAGACAAATCTATTCATATAATTTTTACATTTTCAAAGTTATTGAGAGTTATTTATGATTTATATTCCTAAGTTTTGACTTAAACATTGTCATCAATAACTTTCTTTATGAGTACGGAGGAAGTATGATAGATCCGTGCATTGAAACACCATAGCAATCGGAAAACACCATAGTAAGAAATTAGTACGATCAAACGCGGACCAAACAGACGGCACAGAAACAGATACGTGATGAGAATACATGCAAGAGTTGCTCATGGCCCCGAAGTCCATATACAAAGTTTACAAACTCATCGCAGTCTTTTACCTTTTCTTTATTTATGCTATAAACCTAATTAAGTTAATATCTGAACTTACGGTCTGATCTAATCTACAACAATACTAATCTAGATTGCATCTAAAGAGGAAAGTCCATCCTATTTGCTTAATTTTATTTGGCCTCAGAAACATATTCTTTGTTACGCTAGTCCCTCTTTTTTTTTTCCTGTGCATTGTCTAAGAGTAGGACCATGTAAATTAACGCTTGTATACTTTTTTTTATATTGTTTCAATCTAAAGTTTGCTTTGCAAAACATGTCATCATAAACTTTGGTTTGCAATTTATTTAACGCAAAAACTAATCGGCGAGGCCTCTCGATATTGTCTTATCGCGCAACGCCAACCATAGAAGCCGTGAAGAAGCTAGCGCACATGCATGCCTTTTTTTTTCTATTACACATGCATGTATTGTTTTCCCCTTCTTACAAAGTTTTCTCTCAAATTACTTATTCGATCTATAATCCGATTACACGTGTTCGTTGCAATTAAATCTTCAAAACTAGATCTTACATGATTATATTGCAATGAAAAAAAATTTATATTTGAAAATTACTTTTATTATATAATTAAGTTACTTTTATCATATATATAAATTAATTTTAGATTTGACTAAATTACTATTTATATATTCATAATGCTTTAAGTCGATTATGTTTATTATAGTTTTTAGTCAATTCTATAATTTATGGACTTTAAATTTAATTTTTAGATACAAAATATTTTTCTCTCGAATTTACTTCTAATGTTGTAACAACTTACTTCTATTTTGTGCTAACTTACTTCTATTGCATAGCTAAGTTACATCTATTGCATAGCTAAGTTACTACTACAATTTAAATAAATTACTTTTAAATTAATGAAATGTTTGAATATATTCAACATGGATCTTGTTTTGTCTCATATTTTATGTAGAGTACAATGATGTAAATAGATCATGAAAATTATACGTGATTTAAAAGATATAAGTTATTAAAGAGCTTAAATCTGAAAGTAATTTATGTATAGGACAAAAGTAACTTACATATATAATAAAAGTAATTTACAATATAGATATTTTTTATCAGAATATAATCGTGTAAGATCTTGTTGTAAAGATTTAATTGCAACAACCATAATGGTGTAATCGGATTATAGATCGGATAAGTAATTTAGGAGAAAATTCTCTAGGAAGAAAAAAAAAGATATGTACTGTTGAGTGTACTAGTAACTGTTTTTTTAATAGAAGGGCGTCGCTGGTTAGCGATATGCTGCTAGCGCGCGCGATCTAGCCGTGTCCTTTATTTAAATATGCATATGGGCTGAGCGATGCAAGATAAATCCATCCATGCGAGACCAAACTTCTAGCCGGAACGGAACATCGGAGAATGTTTCATCGTACAACTATCGTAAAAAACATATCATACGTATAGCAGCCCTCATAGCAAACTCATAACAATGTTGCTACTATAATTCCTTGATAAGTAACTGATAAGCGTGGAAGAGGGTAATGACAACCATAAAAAAAAAATCATATCTTCTATATCAATTTTGATGGTGGATAACATGCGGCCCAGTTGCCTAATTGTTGACTTAAAAGCTCAACAAAAAGTAACTAACATCGAATGAAAAGAAAGACAAATAATCACTCCGTCAACAAAAATAAGAGATACAACTTATTTAGACATGAACCCTATTAGTAAATCTTGATACAAAGTTGACGAAAATCCATATAATCATAGTCTCTAAATTTTGGCATGCAAGAAAAATGGATTCCTTTTTCTCATCACACCTTTGTAGATTGGCCTAAAACTAGTCTCTGGATTATCATTTCAACTTTTTCATGATAAATTATCCTTAGTAAGAGAACTTATTCCGTAGATTGCATCGCATACGTGTTCGTGAAAAAAAATTGCATCGTCGCATACAATGTGCATAACCCTTCATTGTACCTGACTGAAAAATAAAATAGGTCTAGAAACAAAGCAACAGCTTTGTGTAAAACCTTTTAAAAACAAATTTGTTTAACAAAAATCTAAAAGGCCATATAATTGATGCCTACAAATCTGCAGTTGCCCAATTAGGCAACGACCTTGCCCAAGCAGATATGGTTTATAAATGACCTCTGAAAAAGCAAAAGTGAGGTTCATGCGTACTTTGTGTAGCTTCTATGAGAGGTTTGTCGCTTAAAGGCTAACGACTGTTCATGATGCAAAGCAAATATAAGCTAAGGCTGGACGACGGGAAAGTGATCTTAAAAGCGCCTTTTAAATTTGTGCAAAATTTGCAGGAATGAGCTGACGAGAATCAGACAGGCAACATATGATGGTACAGTACTTCTACGTTTGCTATGGTATAATTAAAGTGTAGAGATTGCAAGTCTGTGGTGTACTGAGACGAACTAAAGAGCAGGGGAATATAGCATTATTTATCAAATATTCCAATATTGCTTGCCTTGGCAGGAATATAATAAAGTAAGTACATACATGCACTCCACTGGTTGGTCTAGCTTTTCGGTGAAATTTACCATCTTATTCCAACTTTATCGTTATGAGTGCCTGTAATAAGCAAATAGAATAAAACTGAGCAGAATACCTATACATGTATGGGAAACTATTATAAACTCTCGAGGGAATGTCTCCTTGTTGTTTACATCTCACTTAAATAGTTATGAAAAAAAATGAGAAGATATATTAATATGTAATATATTATTTCACAAACATATAACTTAAAAATTCGACTTCTACATGTCGCAACAAAAAACAAATTAAACTACAACTAGTTAACATATATTCACGGTCAATTTTTTTCTCCGTTGTGATGTATAGAAGTTGAATTTAAGTTCTATGTTTGTAGAGTGATATATCACATATTAATACTTTTTTAAAAAAAATAAATTCATAACTATTTGAGTGGTATGTAAGCAATGAGGGGATGTCCCTTTGAGAGTTTAAAATCCACTCTCGTATTTGAACATGTGAAAATCATGGAGGGCATACGATTTAGCAAGTAGTTAGTTAAGAGCAACATAAGTCGGACGGCTTTTAGTATTGATATATGATTTTCGCAAATTAATAATTCTAAAATTCATAATTATGGGACTTAGTACCGGATGAAATACATTATGGTTTGTATTCTTAGTGGCAGCCACTACTACGAAAATCATTTTTTGTGGTGGCCATTTTGGATTTTTGATGGCAGAATTTGCAACCGCCACAAAGTAAAGGCCAGTGAAAATCAAGATCTTCGCTAGCGGTTATTGACCGCCAGCAAAAATCCAATTTCGGGCGGTCGTCTTTGAGCTAGCCGCCAGCAAAAAACCATTTTCGCTAGCATTGGCTTAAGACGGCCGCCAGCGATTCGCTGGCGGCTGTGTTAAATCGGCGGCTGTGTTAAATCGGCCGCCAGTGAAAATCTATTTTAGGCCCAAAAAGAAATACCCATGCAGCTACACAGCCGCCAGCGAAAATACCCATGCAGCCGCCAATTGATTCATTAATTTCAAAATTCAAATCCACATCTAGATTCGCTGCTCATTTCCAAATTCAAACAGGAAATACAAAATCATCATCAGCACAGATCAAACATCATTTACACAGATCAAAACATGTGCATCATATGGAACAACATGCAAAAAAAAAGAAGAAAAAAAAATCAAATATAGCAGCACGGTCGGAGGGGGGAGCCGCGGGAGCACGGTCGACGGCATCGAGGTCGGTGCCGCCCTCCCCGTGGTCCGGCGACGACTGATCCAGCCTCCCTGCGGCCGAGCGGCGGCGGATTCGGCCTCCCCGAGGCCCGGCGGCGGCGGATCCACCGTCCCCGCGCGCCCGAGCTCCTCCCCCCGCTCCCGAGAGCCGCTGCCCCCACGCCCGAGAGTCGCCGCCGCGCTCGCGCCCGAGCTCCGCCAGCACCCGCGCCCGCGCCTGAGAGCCGCTACTCGTGCCCGAGCTCGCCGCCGCCTTTGCCGCGCACTCCGTGGAGGGAGAGAGGGAGTTGGAAGAGGAAGAGAATGGGGCCGGAGCGGCGGTCGTATGCGGCGGTGGAGCTGCGGCGACGGTGGGGAGGCGACGAGGTGGCGGCGGTGGAGAAGGAAGGGAGGAGAGACGGAGAAGGGAGAGAGGCGGACTGGGCGATGGGAAGGGAGAAGGGAAAAGGGATAGGACGGACTTGGCGGTGGGCGGTGGGCAGTGGGTGGATTTTGTTCGCCTCAAAAAAAATTTTGTAGTGGTCTTTCTTACCTACCACCAGTGAAAACGTGACTTTCGCTAGCGGACACTTAAGAAGTCCGCCTCAAAAAATAGAGTTTTTTTATGGCGGACCTCTTAGCGTGGCTGCCAGTGAAAATCGGTTTTCGCTGGCGGTCCATGGCCCCCCACCCCTCGATATGTTTTTGCTAGTGGTTTTCGCGTACGGCCGCCAACGAAAATAATAGACCAATACCATGAAAAATCGTTTTTCTAGCGTAACAGAGGGGGTCGGGCCCGAGTAGGGCGGCGGCCACTCCCTGGCCGAGACTAGAGGGAGAAGGCCGCCCCAGGCGCCACATGGCTCCCCCCCGAGGGGGGATCGGGCCCGAGGTCGGGCGGCGGCCGCCCCCTCCCGTGACTAGGGGTTGGGCACCCTCGACCCCCTCTCTAGGTCACCACATACGGCGGGTTAGGTGTCCGCCTCCAGGTGCCCATCTACCCGCATTTATGGCGTCCCGAGCGGTCGTGCCACGCCGCATTTAATGCGGCGTGCAGTGCACTTAACTGGTCTGTGACCGGTCGAATGATCGATGGGACTGGCTAGTGCGCCTGTGCGCTACTCGTGTGTCAGGCGGCGTGCAGCCTGACATGTCCCATCAAATAGTGATGGTGAGAGGTTCTCATCCTTTTATCCCAGCCGGAGTCGGTCCTCCCGCTCTGGTCAAAGCAAGGCTCCCGTTTCCCGGTTTAATAGGAGCCCAGAAGTCTTCACCCATTAAATGGTGACTGACAGGGGCACCCCCCGTGTCAAGCGGCAAGATTTGACAGGCCTCATCATCAAGACGACGTGTGCTTGGCTTCCCAAGTCAAGAGACAAGACATGCATTTAATGCAAAGATTATAATACTTCTCCACCAGAGCTAGGTTAGGTTGTTGGGCCCATGTGGTAACCCCTTGAGGTATAAAAGGAGATCCAGGCCTAGTGGTGGACGGGGGACTTCGGAGCGATCTGGCGCTTAGGTCTCGCAACCCCAAGCACTTGTGTTCTACATTCAATCAATCATGCACAGGAGTAGGGTATTACGCTTCTCAGTGACCCGAACCTGTATAAACCTCTTTTGTCTCATCGTCTGGGGGGGGGGCCTAACCCCCTTAGATCACACAGCTCCGCTCACCAAGCCCTCGAATCTCACCCGCTGCCCCTGGCCGAACTCACAAAGGGGGGCCTCACAGTTCCCTGGTGGAGGAGTTCATTCTCCGACACTGGCGGTCCACGTCACCACACCGCCAGCGAAGATATGGTATCTTCGCTGTCGTCAACTTAAGAGGGCCGCCAGAGAAGATATCCTGTCTTCGCTGGCGGCCGGCTTAAGATGACCGCTAGCGAAGATGTGTTTCCGCTGGCAGCCCGTGACCCCCACGATTTTCTGTGCTGGCGGTTTTTCCACTTAGCCGCTATAAAAACTATTTTCCAAACGCCATGAAAAATCGTTTTTCTAGTAGTGACATCTTCAATTTGTATAATAGTAGAGATTTATTAATTCCTAAATTAATAATTAATGTATATCTAATTATCAAAATTTAGGTGGATTTTGACGTGGCAACACCATCTAGAACAAATGACTTTTTGATATAGCACACTATTAAATATAAATATTCGATCACAATAATATGATCTATCTAATTACAATATTGATTGGTTAATGTGTCAACTCGTAAGAAGTGTTCGTATATACATATCTATACTACTATAAAAGACACTAAAGATGCTGATGCATAATATCAAGGACACTCTAATAAGCAAATAAATAACACTAGCATATTTTTTAAAGAACTTGTTTATGTTATATATTATTGTGTATTTTATTTTGCCCACAATAAATCATGGGTATTTTACTAGTAAATATAAATATATAGATAGATTTCTGCGTGTTCTCATGCACAGCACTTTCTACAGCCCGCACGACATCTACTACAACGGTCCTTTGGCACGATTTGGCACCAACGGCAGCATATGCTCGCTCCGGCGAGAGCTGGGGGTTTTTGTCGTCTGTCGACTGTCGTTGACCACCTCATTAATTCCATCTCTTCGTCCATGGAGTACATCGGTATACCGCGGCACGTCACTGCGAGCGATCGAGCACGAACACACAGGAACGAGCTAGAAATATTACGTACGAGCTGCGTATATCGCGATCGCAGCGACTAGCATGGGATAGATCGCACTACACGGCAATACGGCACGGCGCGGCTCGGCTCGGCTCGGCTGGTTCCGTGTGCGTGCACTCATCATCACCCTCTCGCCCATCTCTCTCGGTCGACCTCTCTCTCTCCCGGCCCCCTCCGTATGGCCGGTCGATGGGGAAAAGCTAACCGATTCCGATGCCGTTGCAAAGCCGAAACGTACGCATGCTGAAAAAGCAATTAATCTAGTATCTGCTACTGCCTTCTCGCTCTCGCCGAGCGGGCGGTTGCACTCCCTACTGTGCTACTGTCTGGTGCGTAGTGTAGATCAACCTGCAGATGCCGGTGCCGGCCTCGCGCGATCTCGATCGAGTGCATGTCATCTTCCGGTCCATGGTTGATTTGATCATTGAGGTGCAGCGGCAGTACAGATCAGTGGCCGCGGGCCAGCCAGATGCTCGCTAATTATTACCCTGCAGCTACGATCGACGAGGCCATGTACCGGAACGGAAAAACGTATTTCTTTCTACAGGTAGTTTCCAACCGGCCTAGCTAGATAGCCACTTGTCCTGTCAAATGTAACGCTAGCTGCTAGCGGCATCCAGTACGAGAGCATATAATTAACGTGCTTTTGTATAGGTGTACTTTGGTTTGCTGCCGATCGATCGCGATCGATCTCGTGCCGAGAACTCGTTGTCATGTGTGTTGGCGATCGATGCTGCACTACTGCACCGGCTAGCTAGATATGTATACGTACTGGCAGTGTCATCCGAAACTGCGCGTGTATTGCGATGCCAATAATTTAGCCGGAATATATACCCCGAGAAAAAGCAGAGGATATATATAGTACTGTTTCTTTCATATATAGGGCCGCATGGTGTAGGTGTATTGGTTATTTGGTTTGGTGTATGTTGGAATTAATACATGGGCTAAGGCCTATTTAAAAATTAATTCTTTGGAAAATCACAAAAGCCCATCTTATGGGATGGTATGCATGTGGAGTTTAGTACCACCTTACTTATTCTAGAAGAGGGGGACCTCCTTAAAAGGGAGGATGCCCTCCTAGCCACTTGAAGCATGTGTGGTGGAGAGAAGAGGGGGAACACACGCGCTCGCTCGCTCGCCTTGCCTAGCAGGGCAGGTGGCGGCGCGCGTGCACGACGTACGCGTTGAATGGTCCGCAAAATTTGGCTCCTCACCCTTGCTGCAGATGCAGCGCGCGTGCACGACGTACGCGTTGAATGGTCCGCAAAATTGGCTCCTCACCCTTGCTGCAGATGCAGCCTCTTTTTGCAGTTTTGTTTTGCTGCAGGAAAATTCGGATTTGTTTTGTTTTGGAAACATTCCGAAAAATCCGGTGCATGAAAACGGCATGGAGTCCGGATAAGTTACGCGCGACTTATCCGGTTCGGTTACGCGGAGTGGAGATTGTGCGGGCGCCCTGATTAAGCGACCTATCTCTATATAAACCGAGCCGCCGCCTTCACGCAAAACACACGAAATCAATCTAGGGTTTGCCTCCTCCTCTGTCCTGCGCCGTCGCTCGTAGACTACTCCATCCCGCTTGTCGGCGTGCACCTGCGATCGGGAGAGCAGGTCTCCGGAACCTCTGCCTTCGACGTCCTGCACCGGGAGAAGGCGGCAATAAGGTTTTTGGAAGCGCTTCGCGCGACTGCTCCCTGTTCGTCCGCGACGGCTCGCCTTCCTCTCCGCTCGCGTGCTGCGTGCCTTCGTCGATGCTCGCAACCGCGAGTAGTTCCTGCCGAGCAACCGGTCTTTCCGTCACCTCGGTACGTGTTCGACATGTTGCGCATATTTGATCTGTTCATGTTTTACTGCTTAGTTTACATGTGTAGATCTAATGATGCGTTAATGTTATTATACATCTGTAATGTCATGATTTATTTATGGAATATATTAAACCATTATATGCCTATATTCTCAACAATCCAAAAATCTTATTATAGGTGCTGTGATTTTACTATGGCTGGTTTTGCCGATGCACTGAGGCCGGATAAATTTATCGGTGTGCACTTTAAGAGATGGCAGATCAGGGTCACTCTGTGGCTGACAGCTATAAAATGCTTCTGGGTGAGTACTGGCAAGCCTATGGGCGTTCTCAATGCTGATCAGCAGAAAGAATTCGATGAGGCCACTACTCTCTTCGTGGGATGCATTCTTAGCGTGCATGGCGATCATCTGGTCGAGGTGTATATGCATATAACCGACACTAAGGAGTTGTGGGATGCACTGAATACTAAATTCGGTGCTACTAATGCTAGCAATGATCTATATATTATGGAGCAGTTTCATGACTACAAGATGGCTGACAACCGTTCTGTAGTCGAACATGCTCATGAGATACAAACCATGGCTAAGGAACTCGAACTCCTTAAGTGTGTCTTACCCGAGAAATTTGTGGCCGGGTGCATTATTGCGAAACTACCTCCATCTTGGAGAGGTTTCGGTACTGCACTCAAACACAAGAGACAGGAATACGATCCGTTGAGGGGTTGATAGCGTCTCTTGATGTTGAGGAGAAAGCTTGGGAAAAAGATGCTGCGTCTAAGGGCGATGGTGGGCAGTCCACTGCCAATGTTGTGCACAAGGCCCAGAACAAGAGCAAGAGGAAATACAAAGCTCAACAGACCACCAACTTCAAGAAGAAAAACAACAACAACAATCCTAATCAGGATGAGAGGACTTGTTTTGTGTGTGGTCAACCTGGCCATCTGGCCTGGAAGTGTCCACAACGCAAGGGGATGAAGGCACCTGCAGGGCAGACCTCTAAGTCTGCTAATGTGACCATTGGCAACACTGGAGATGGAAGCGGGTATGGTAATTTACCTACTATTTTTTCAGTTAATCAGTCTACTAATTGGTGGGTTGATACAGGGGCCAATGTACATGTTTGTGCTGACATCTCATTGTTTTCTTCTTATCAGGTCGCACGGGGTTCCACCGTACTAATGGGGAATGGGTCACATGCTTCTACTCATGGTGTCGACACGTAGATTTGAAGTTTACTTCGGGAAAGATCGTGCAGCTGAAGAACGTGCAACATGTCCCTTCTATCGACAGGAATCTTGTTAGTGGCTACCGTCTGACTAGAGACGGATTTAAGTTGGTTTTTGAGTCTAATAAAGTAGTCGTGTCTAAACATGGATATTTTATTTGTCAAGGTTATGAGTGCAGAGGCCTGTTCCGCTTTTCCATTTCTGATTTCTGCAATAAGTCTGTGAACCATATTTTTGGCAGTGTGGATGATGAGGCTAATGTATGGCACTCACGTTTATGTCATATTAATTTTGGCTTGATGTCTCGGCTTTCTAGCATGTGTTTAATTCCTAAGTTTTCCATTGTCAAAGGTTCTAAGTGCCATAGTTGTGTGCAATCAAAGCAACCTCGCAAGCCTCACAAGGCTGCTGAGGAGAGAAACTTGGTACCTCTAGAACTCCTACACTCAGATCTCTGTGAAATGAATGGGGTGTTGACGAAGGGTGGAAAACGATATTTCATGACGTTGATTGACGATGCTACTAGATTTTGCTATGTGTACTTGTTGAAAACGAAAGACGAGCCTCTAGACTATTTTAAAATTTATAAGGCAGAAGTTGAAAATCAACTTGACAGAAAGATAAAAAGACTTAGGTCTAATCGTGGTGGAGAGTTTTTCTCAAACAAGTTTGACTTATTCTGTAAGGAACATGGCATTATACATGAGAGGACGCCTCCCTATTCTCCCGAGTCTAATGGGATTGCTGAAAGGAAGAACCGTACACCGACCGACTTGGTGAATGCCATGTTGGACACCGTGGGATTACCTAAGGCATGGTGGGGGGAGGCATTGTTGACCTCGAATCATGTGTTAAACAGAATTCCTAACAGAAATAAGGACAAAACACCATATGAGATATGGATTGGGAGAAAACCATCACTTTCTTACTTGCGCACATGGGGGTGCTTGGCAAAAGTTAATGTACCAATAACGAAGAAGCGCAAACTTGGACCTAAGACTGTGGACTGTGTCTTTCTGGGATATGCTCACCACAGCATTGCCTATAGATTTTTAATAGTTAAATCTGAGGTACCTGACATACATGTTGGTATAATTATGGAGTCTCGTGATGCTACCTTCTTTGAGAGCTTTTTCCCAATGAAGGATACACATAGTAGTTCTAGTCGACCCTCTGAAATAATACCCAGTTCAATCACATCGCCAGAACAAACTAAACATACACATGAACATGTTATTGAGGAGGATGACAGTGAAGCTCCTCGAAGGAGCAAAAGACAAAGGACGGCTAAGTCTTTTGGTGATGATTTCACTGTGTACCTCGTGGATGACACTCCTAAGTCAATTTCAGAAGCATACGCATCTCCTAACGCAGACTACTGGAAGGAGGCTGTCCGTAGTGAAATGGATTCCATTATCGCTAACGGGACTTGGGAGGTGACAGAGCGACCCTATGGGTGTAAACCTGTGGGGTGCAAGTGGGTGTTCAAGAAGAAGCTCAGGCCTGATGGTACTATTGAAAAGTATAAGGCTCGGCTTGTTGCTAAGGGCTATACTCAGAAAGAAGGCGAAGATTTCTTTGACACTTACTCACCTGTTGCTAGATTGATCACAATTCATGTGCTACTTTTCCTAGCAGCCTCACATGGTCTTATTGTTCATCAAATGGACGTTAAGACAGCTTTTCTTAATGGAGAGCTGGATGAGGAAATCTATATGGATCAACCTGATGGGTTTGTAGTTGAAGGTCAAGAAGGCAAAGTGTGCAAATTGTTGAAGTCTTTGTATGGTCTGAAACAAGCTCCTAAGCAATGGCATGAGAAATTTGACAAAACATTGACATCTGCAGGCTTTGCAGTCAATGAGGCAAATAAATGTGTATACTATCGCCATGGTGGGGGTGAGGGAGTTATTATGTGCTTGTATGTTGATGACATACTGATATTTGGGACAAACCTTGAGGTGATAAATGAGGTTAAATCATTATTGTCTCAAAATTTTGATATGAAGGATTTTGGGAGTAGCTAATGTTATCTTAAACATTAAGCTAATTAGAGGTGAGAATGGGATTACACTCTTGCAGTCCCATTATGTGGAGAAGATCTTGAATCGCTTTGGCTACATTGATAGTAAGCCTTCTCCAACACCTTATGATCCTAGCTTGTTGCTTCGCAAGAATAAGAGAATTACTAGGAATCAACTGGAATACTCCCAAATCATTGGCTCGCTGATATACCTGGCTAGTGCAACTAGGCCTGATATCTCCTTTGCTGTGAGCAAGTTGAGCCGGTTTACCTCTAATCCGGGAGATGATCACTAGCGTGCGCTTGAGCGAGTAATGCGCTATCTGAAAGGTACTATGGAATTGGGGCTTCACTATTCTGGGTATCCTGCGGTATTGGAGGGATATAGTGATTCTAACTGGATCTCTGATGTGGATGAGATCAAAGCCACTAGTGGATATGTCTTCACACTGGGTGGTGGTGCTGTTTCGTGGAGGTCTTGCAAACAGACTATTTTCACGAGGTCAACCATGGAAGCAGAACTGACGGCACTGGATACTGCTACTGTTGAGGCAGAATGGCTGCGTGATCTATTAATGGATCTGCCTATTGTTGAAAAACCGGTGCCGGCTATCCTTATGAACTGTGACAATCAAACGGTAGTTGTCAAAGTGAATAGTTCTAAGAATAATATGAAATCGTCTAGACATGTGAAAAGACGATTGAAGTCTGTCAGGAAATTGAGAAACTCCGGAGTTATAACGTTGGATTAAATCCAAACAGCTAGAAACCTGGCAGATCCTTTCACGAAGGGACTATCACGAAATGTGATAGATAATGCACCGAAGGAGATGGGTTTGAGACCCATGTGAGTTATACTATGGTGGTAACCCAGTCTATGTGATTGGAGATCCCGTGAATTAGAACCTGAGAAGAACAAACCATTAGTAAACTAGAGGAGAGTACCAATCTATACCCTCTCTAAGTGAAGATGCATGTACTCTCGTGAGCTGCAAGGCAGGTTGGCTATGCCTTAATAAGTTCTGTTGGCTTTAATTAGCGAAGATGCTGTCCTGCAAAGCATTCATGAAAGAACTCACCTTTGTAAGCTTGACTATTGGTCGCAGTCTATGAAAATTTTGGGTGAATCTTCTAGGAAGCTTACTAAAGACCTAGGAGTATGACTTATACGCTCCACCCGAGGGGTAGTCTACAGACGGTCTAGTACCAGATAAGACTCTGAGTGAAACTTGCTTGCACAAGACCTGCAATTCAAGGCATAGTCCATTGTTCAAGTTGTGAGTAAGTGTAGCTTGGAGTTCTAGGTGGATGTTCAACCTTGATCAGTCTCCATCGAACCGTTGGTATATAAAAGTACATTGGAAAAGGCAAATCTCAGTGGGATTTTAAGATTTGGTGGGGGATTGTTAGAATTAATAGATGGGCTAAGGCCCATTCGAAGATTAATTCTTTGGAAAATCACAAAAGCCCACCTCATGGGATGGCATGCATGTGGAGTTTAGTATCATCTTACTTATTCTAGGAGAGGGGGGACCTCCTTAAAAGGGAGAATGCCCTCCTAGCCACTTGAAGCATGTGTGGTGGAGAGAAGAGGGGGAACACACTCGCTCGCCTCGCCTGGCCTGGCCTGCCCTGTCAGGCTAGGCCTGGCGGCGCACGTGCACGACGTACGCGTCGAATGGTCCGCAAAATTGGCTCCTCACCCTTGCGCAGATGCAACCTCCTTTTGCAGTTTTGTTTTGCTGCAGGAAAATTCGGATTTGTTTTGTTTTAGAAACATTCCAAAAAATCCGGTGCGTGAAAACGGCGTGGAGTCCGGATAATTTACGCGCGACTTATCCAGTTCGGTTACGCGGAGTGGAGATCGTGCAGGCGCGCTGATCAAGCGACCTATCTCTGTATAAACCGAGCCACCGCCTTCACGCAAAACACACGAAATTAATCTAGGGTTTGCCTCCTCCTCTGTGTTGCACCGTCGCTCATAGACTACTCCATCCCGCTCGTCTGCGTGCACCTGCGATCGGGAGAGCAGGTCTCCGGAACCTCTGCCTTCGACGTCCTGCACCGGGAGAAGACGGCAATAAGGTTTTTGGGAAGCGCTTCGTGCGACTGCTCCCTGTTCGTCCGCGACGGCTCGCCTTCCTCTCCGCTCGCGTGTTGCGCACCTTCGTCGACGCTCGCAACCGCGAGTAGTTCCTACCGAGCAACCGGTCTTTCCGTCACTTTGTTACGTGTTCGACATGTTGCGCATGTTTGATCTGTTCATGTTTTACTTCTTAGTTTACATGTTTAGATCTAATGATGCGTTAATGCTAGTATACATCTGTAATGTCATGATTTATTTATGGAATATATTAAATCATCATATGCCTATATTCTCAACAGTGCAAGCTAAGGGAGAGGATCACATGGCTTGATCGATCGATCGATTATATTCGCTCTTCAGCAGATATACGCAAGACTGAATTTGTGCGTAGCTTAGCTCGTGTGTCGATGTTGAATTGGGTGGACGGATCACTCACTGTAACTCCGATGGAAACATGCACGTAATTGTTGAGTGCGGTAAAGGTAATTTAATTAGTTTATCCCGTTAGTTGATAAGCAGCATATATAACGAGAATCAGATACATATCTTGCACAAAATTAAAGATTGGCCTTACAAGGATCCAAATATACTTCCTTGTGGGTTTATAAAAAAAACATATCATATCGGGAACACTACCGCGTTGCAATTTTGGAGCGGATTCTTCATGCATGTTATATGCAAATGAAATGGTGGTGAAAAGAAATATACCATCTATTACTAGCTAGGGTCATATCAGAGGAGTTTCTAGAAACTGAAAGAGAAACAACATACGAGAAAAGAGAAATTTTATAGTTATTAAGAAAGTATCTGGAGGTATCAAGATTTTACACTAAAAGTTTTGGTACTTCAATTTTATTCAAGAAAATATGGTACCTCCGGTACCTTCTTAAGGATAGTAAAATTACCCACGAGAATATAGAGAAGTTAGGAACATGGGATGTGTACCATATATTTTTAACAATTAATGTTAGCTTGGTATTTATTAATTTTTTTTTAGATCATTAGACCATAAAAATATTATGATTGAGATTCCAAAATGACTATAACTTGGTATTCATTAATTTGGAATTTTAGAATTGTTAAATCATGAAAAAACTACTTGATAATTAGGCATAAGGTATAATGTTATCAATCGTCCTACTTAATTTCAAATTTAAATATTACTTGTGTAAAGAGAAACATAAAACTAGTTTTTTTTAAAAAAAAAAGTCGTAGATACCAAATATTCAGCACAAAAATAGCTGATCTGATAGATTAAAAAAAATCTAGTAATACTAAATATGAGTTTTTAATAATATATAGAAGAAATACATTTACAACCTCCCACCACATATATAAGCTACACACAGCATAATTAAAGAGGTGTTATCCTGCTGAATGATTCCCAAACCAAATGTGGCAAGCTCTTCTCCACTTGTATGGCCTTTCAATTCGGATACCACGTGGACAACCGCTTAAAGGCACGCAATAATTATATAAATTTCTAGTGCATGGCGGTGAGCTCCAATTGCAGGAAAGGGAATAGTCATGCTCATTATGATAAAAAAAAGAGAATCCTCTAGCTAATTTATACAGTTTTACTTTCCTGGAAATGCAATTAGTGCCCATCAGTCGTAGGAAAGCAAGAACCTTCCTCTATATGTACATTTTCAGGAAAAGATGCTCTGCATTCATAAATGCCTGCTTTTGCAGTACTCCCTCCCTTAGATCAAGTTTAATATTAGAGCTAACTGAGTTGATCTGGAGTGGAGTTGTGGAGCAGCTTAAAAGCTCCACAACTCTAGTTTATTTTGTGAGAAAGCTCTACCTAGCTCCACTCCCAGTTTTAGTGGAGCTGAAATTGTTTGGCTGAGCTCTAACTCCAGAAGGGGTGGAGCTGGAGTTAGAGCTGTACCTAGGGTATGTTTGGTACAGCTCCAACTCCTAAATATAACTCCAGAAGTTGAGTCTGGAGTGGAGTTGTGGAGCTGCCTAAACCCAGCTCCACAACTCTAGTACATTTTGTGATAGAGCTCCACCTAACTCCACTCCTAGTTTTGGTGGAGCTGAAACTGTTTGGCTGAGCTCCAGCTCTAGGAGGGGTGGAGTTGGAGCTGGAGCTGTGCCAAACAGGCCCTTAGCTCCACCTTTCTTGTTCATTTTGTAAGAATGCTCCACCCAACTCCACTCCCATTTTAGGTGGAGCTGAAATTGTTTGGTTGAGCTCCAATTCCAGGAGATGCGGAGGTGGTGTTGTGCCAAAATATTCCCCCCGTCCCACAAAGACTTCATTTTTGGGTTTCTGTGTACAACGTTTAACCGTCTGTCTTATTAAAAAAATTTGTGAAAAGAATTTAAAATTAGTCACTTATAAAGTATTATTCATGTTTTATCACTAAATAATAATAATAATCATATAAAATTTTTAAATAAGACGAAAAATCAAACTTTATATAAAAGTTGAAAAATGGAGTCTTTGTGGGACATAGAGAATAGTAATAAGCTATAAGGTTATATATGTTTTCCTTCTTCTTTCTATCTCTCACATATGCATTTAATGTATTTAGCTTGAAGCATGTGAACAGATAAATTTTGCATGAGAGTTAACCCTTTTTATTTTTCAAATTCTCTCACTACTTGTCCTACTATTAAACTTAAACTGGCTCTTAAAATGAACAACTTCTGGACGTATCTCGGCAAATAATTTATCCATAGAAGTTAATTTCTTTTGGGACGGAGGGTACAGTGCTAAAATTTTTTAATTAGGATGTGCAATGTAATACTCTTTTCATGTTCGTAATACTTATTGATCGTTTTGAACAAGTCTAATGTGAAATTTTAAAATCTTTAATTATAAATAATTTCTAAAATCTCCATATGTATAGATTAATTTTTAAAATTACTCTAATAAAATAGTATATTTATTAATATTTTTATATGTATTATAATAGAAAATAGTGGTCAAAGATTACTTTTTATTATGTTCTTGTTAAAACGACAAGTACCATCAAAATGAAGACACAACTATCCTGGAAAAATCACGGTGGACCATACAAATAGGTTTAGGTCGTTGCAATTGCAGGGGCATCACACTCCAAATTCCTCAAGTCGAACCTCTGAAGTGATGACAGTATAATCGATAGTAGCTTGGATTTTTCCTAAAGCAGCTATTGGCACGTTCTAATTAAGGAAGGGAGTTGGGAACCGGCGGAACTCCTCACGATACATTGGGCAGTGGAAAAAATAAAAAATAATTTAGGGGTAAAACTTTTATATTTATGTTTATTAGAGGTTTATAAAACAATGCTGAAAAATGAAGTATGATAAAAGAAACTCAATCAACTTAAAAATTAAGTTTTAAAATCTAATTTATAATTATGGAAGCTAAACGATGAGAAGACAAGAAAAGGATCATGTTCAAATACTAAATGGCAAGAGCTGATTAACTATATACTAGTATAGACTATGTGTTTCTGATGTTACAAACAGTTTTTTTTAGGGGGTGGGAGGGGGGGGGGGGGATGTTACCTCAAATTCTGTGTCACAACTCACAAGGTTGCAAGAGTGCACGACCAAATGTCACTGAATTCATCAGCGAAAAACCTCTCTCGCAAGTTGTACTATCAACTAGTACTATCAAGTGGATGACAGGAATGGACAAATTAAATTTGCTGAGCTGAGAACTTTTTCAGTTTTACGTTATAGTAGTTGCATAAACACTAATAAATAAATACACAACGAGGATATGGATGATATATTACTGTTAAACGCATGTTAAACGTACACCTTAAAATGTATGTGCTCGTTGGTATGTAAATATAAGGTAATGTTCGTTTCTACCTAAGATAAAAATAAATAAGTTAGGACACCAAAAATAAGAAAACCATTAACATATATTTAGTTGAGTTTTAATTGTTATAAACTTAACGAATAGTTTTATTCAATATTTTACAGTAACTTCTATATATATAAAAAAATTTCACGCGAAATATATTATTTAGCTGTTTAAAAAGCGTGAATGGATCAAACCGAGGTAGCATGAAGAAGATGCCTATATGGTCGCAGGTTTTCGTGTATGTCTTTCGTGATCGATAAAAAAGGCGAGATTTTAACGCTACAACAAATTATCTGGCGGTATCTTCTCTTCCTGCCAGCCGTGCGCTTCCCTACGTAACTCGCTTGTCCTGTGACTCCTGTCCGATCGTCCGTATGGCATCTCGAACTGATCCTCCGTTCCCTTCAAGCAACTGCTACATGCCGCTTTCCTGCAGCGCTCACTCGCGTCCGTGGCGCGGAAAAAAACGGCTTCCTGTGCGTGCGTTCCCGCGCCGTGTCAGCTTCCAGCTGCCTCTGTGCTCTCCGTGACGCCGATGGCGAGAGCTATAGCGCAGGAGAATTTATGGCGCTCACGCCGTGTCAGCTAGAGCTCGAACCCTCGAACGCTCGAGCGGAAAAAAAACGCTTGGGCGAGCCTCGCGCCACGGCATCCGGGGGTCGACGGCGATGGATCACCGATCGCGACCCGAGCCGAGCCGCGCCTCTCGATCGCGATCTTGGGTGAGTAAAGCACGGAAGCTTCGCGCTTAATTGGGAGACCGCGAATCTGATGTAAGCGCTGCAGTAAGACTGGGATGGGACAGGTTAATTCGATCCGCGGCAACTATCACCGGTTTCTTGTTTCCATGCATGGCTGCATCAAGTAAGTTTATGCAGTTGTAAAAACGTTTTGAACATTGATGTTATATATGTAAAACAGTTCTGTCAAGTTGGGCATTTGTCAATGTCAAAGGACCTTTCGGTATTAGTACCGCAAGTTACTTACACCAATCAATTCACCGATGAGAAGCTTAAATTTGCTATACAATTGGAATTACCCGTGGCTGTAGTCCGTCAAAACACACAGGTGCGTAATACACTCAACCGGCTTCTTGTCGTTTGGACGTTCATGTCAGATATGTAACTAGCCCCAACTGAGCTAAACTAAACTCGACAAGTCCATCTTGTGTTGCACTAACTAGCAAGTTGCCTAGTTGGCAGCTAAATCAATGCATGTAAACCTATCCTACAATAGGAAAAGAGAGCAGATTCCCTTTACAGAGCTAGAAAACTCTTGAGTCAGTATAACCTCTCTGTCTCTGTGCATTGTATTTGTAGTCTGCTCAAAATGAGGTGTTTGAGTGCTACATCTCAGTCGAGGCAGGGGCATCCAAAGTTTCACACACAAAAACATGTGACACCATAAAGCTCATCCATATGACCTCTCGATAGAAAGGAAAAGCATCATCCTGATTTGGTGGTGTCGGTGTTAACTTATGGCGAAATCACATATTAATTCGATCCGGTGCGCACCGAGCCACGTACAACTGCACTAAGTAAAGGGGGACACAACATGGCCAATCAGCAAAGGTTCTTCTCTGATGGTTAGGTTACACCGGTGTAGCAACCTCCTCTTTATCTAATGGCAGATTGTTTGTTTTCCCTGTTAGAGTAAGAGAGCTCTTGAATTCAAAGAAAGTAGCCTTAAGTGGAGATGAAGTCACTAGCCAATTAACAAAGCCATGCATATGGCATTGGTAGAATGGTTCACTTGACAGCTTCAGAATATGTATACAATTGAGCTGGCTAGTATGCCATTGGTTTTCAGTTGGAACCTCTCCTGTAGACTGTAGTTTACATCTATCCTCTGCTGCTCTACTTGCACCTGCATATATACTTGCATAATACTTGGTGGTCAACGCACGTAAAAGAAGATGCCAAATGAAAAATGCCCTTCTGATTTGTACCTGAAAACGAACGCTGGCCATACGTATACTACTTGAAAGCGAGAGCGCCGCTGCATCCACTGACGACTGAAACATACCATTCAGCTTTCAGCCGGATGCCCCGGGTTGCACTTTGCAAGAACAGTTTCGGCAAGGATCGCGGTTTCTTTCTGGAAGAGTGGGTAAAAAATTTCAGACAGAACGATACGACGGTTGTATCTTCTGTTGTTCCCTCTGCTACTCTTCTCTCTGCAAGCATGCCTAGTTGATGTAACTGATCTTTTGTCGTCGACCTTTTTTATCCCTTTTTATCCTCACCCGTTTTAAAAAAAAAATGTTGCAAAGTCAAAAGTAGGCCACATGAGCAGCAGAGCAGGTCCATTTACTGGCAAAAAGCTTGAGCACGCATACAGTTCAGTTCTAATCTAGGAGGATCAGTCCCAATTTGGATAGTGACACCTCCCAACATGTTCTAGAAAACAGGGTAACCGTCAACACAGGTCACTTATTTAAAATCACATAAAGTATTACCTGGTATTATAAAATGCACATGAACAAAAAAAAAAAAAAAGGAAGCAGTTCTGTAATGGATAACTGTATAGGTATAACTCGCAGGAGTTGGGACTTAGGGGGTGTTTGGGACTTATGTTTCTGAGAGAGGGGCTAAAGTTTAGCGCCTCCCTCCCAAACACCCCCTTAGTCATAAGTAAGATCCCCGCATAAACATAAGGGACTTACCCTAATTATTGTCCGATCATTTCTCGAGATTTGGTGAGATCATGATCGGCCATGTATGGGACAGTCCCTCCCATTCCCATCTTACCATATATGTACATGATCTACGAGTATATATGAGAGGACACATTTGCCATCGCTTTGCTTGCCTGCTCGATATGGAATGTCAGCACGAACAGGGCACTGCACATAGCAAGCCAGTGCACTGCAACGACAAGGTTACGTGCAGTGAATGGCTATACAAGTTGCTGCCTATCCTGAGAGCCGGGGACCAAGGGCCGCGCGGCACTTTCGCGGCTTTTGGTTGATGTGCGTGACGATAATTGGCTAGTGCGCCGGGCAGCCTCGTCGCAGTATGCGTGTTGTATCACAGTATCAGCCATGGGTATGTGGAGGATTTGCATGATATAGAACGGTAGTGAGCTAGCTGCGAGATCTTGGTGAGGTGACAGCTGCATGCGGGAGCTAGTGGCACACCGTCGGGGTCGGGTCCGTACTGTGATGTAGCCTTATCTCGTAGTGCAATGGCGCAGGGCACATCCTTTTCGGGTTCAGCGATGTCCACGGGCAACTTGTCGTTAGAGAGATCATGTACTGGCACTATGGCGTTATTGCCTAGCCGGTCCCTCACCGCGGAATGGTGTACTAAGCTCTGATGGTGAGTATTAGAGTTCTAGCATAGGCCTGGAATCGGCAGAAAGAGGGATATTACGTCCCGTGTGTAGGAGGGGGCTTCAAGTGCTGCTAGCTAGTCGAGCTTTAGAGACCTGATTTTATGGTAACGATCACATTAAGCAATCTAACTTCCATAGCCTTTGGTTATTTCACTATTTGGCCATAATCCTAGCAACGTTAACACCTTGATGAGGATGTGTCGTCAGTACGAATATCCTCTTTCTGTAGCCGGCCGGAAACCCTTTCTCTTGTACCAGATCTTAAAGCAGATCACATCAGACAGTCCTGTCCCGGGGGTAGATGGCGCGTTACGGGTTTACCGGTTCAACGTGTGGCTACGTGACGAAGAAATACTCCTATAAAACAAAAAAAAAGACGTTACTAAGCGAAAGGCCCAAACGATCTGCCGCGCCGCGCCGCCAACGATCCCGACGTAACAGAGCTAGCTACTAGCTAGATAGTTTGGTCCAGCCGTTTCACCGGTGGGGTGTGCGAAAACTGTACACGGTTACGACGGTATACCTAACCATACACCTCGCGCAGCCGCGCGTGCTGCACCCGTCGGTCCACGCCCCCCCGCGCGCGCGTGGTAGCTTGGCTTGGGCGCGCCCACTCGATCGAACGCCGCCAAACGTGACGGCGACGCCGGTGCGCTCGCGCTCGCGCGGCGTTGGGATATTCTTTCGCCGGGACGGCGAGACCGCGAGATCCCCCCCACCCCACCCATACTACTCCCCACCGCGCGGGGTTCGGCCGCCTCAACGCGCGGTGATTTGGCTCGCGGGGTCGGTGGTTTGCTCGGCGTCGGGGTCGGGCTGTCTCTTGGTCGGTCGCGCGGACGCCGAGAGCGCACGGCACGGTGGCGTCGAAGGGGGCGCATTACGGCGTAGCCTCATTTGCCGAGGCAACGCGCGCGAGATCGATAGATTGGGCTAGGGGCATTATCATTGGTCAGATAACTGAACCGGGGGCACTACTGTCCCCTGTGGAATCGAACGGGCATGTCATGGTTGTCAGTGCGGATAATAACTAATCAAATCCGTAAATGGGCTCCTGCATGTTTGATCCGGTAGCAGAGTAGTAGTCCCGTTCAGTCGCCAGACGTGCTGATCGAGCCAATATTGCAAGCCCCTACATAACTTTATGCTGCGGACGCCAACATAATCCGACCGCTACGTTCCGCAGTGAACAGTAGTCATGGGAGGAAAAACCCAAGGCAGAAAAACACTGGACGACCCAATGTCCGGTGGTACCTAACGAATCAATCCACATTTCATCGAGACAACATGAGTCCCAAACCTACCCGATTGTTTGGCTTCCGTATTAATGCTGCCATCATGTGACATGGATGCCACATAAAAACCCGTACGATCATGCCGATTCAGATATGTTTCCCCGCTCGAGAGGCCACGCTTGCTCCCCTGGTCACCGGCCCCTGGTCTGGGTCCCAATTAACCTCAGATCATTGATCGAATTCCCCCAATACAAATCCTTCAGCCACAATCTCATATATGCTCCGACCGTGACGTGCTCCTATACGCAATCACACAAATTCATTCATTTAATTTATTCCTCTCCCATGCAATCAGTCAACTGGATGACCTAACGACTAACGTCAGTATACCACTGTAATTTCATTAGGGGAAATTAAACATCCATATATATGATCTGAAAAGTGAAAACCGAGGCGGAATGGAGCGCAGCTGGTAGCTAGCATGGTAGTCTGGTATTACGGTATAGTGGTACAAGAGACGAAAGCAAAGACGAACACGTACGTAGGCGCACCGCACGGCGGTGTGAACGCGGCGCCTCCATCCGCATCTACCTCGGAATCTTCGTCCGGGGGCGCTCGTCCGCTACCTGAGCTTTGATGCCGATACGGCGATATGATGCCTCTCCCGTGCTGCCACTAGCTCTCTCTCTCTCCCTCTCCCGCCTATCAGCAACCGCTCCGAGCAGAAACACACGCTACGCTTCACTGAAATCTCTTCGCTCGCGGCTAGTGTCGCGCGCGTGCATGTCGTCACGTTCGTGCGTTGGGCACCGGGGCGCCGCGCGGCGCGCGGCCGAGACCAAGCGTAGCGTGTGTTTCTGCTCGGATCGACAAGGACGGCGAGCTAACCGGTGTCGGTATTAGCGACTCCCGAGTCATCGATCGCCGTCTCAGGTGCGTGCAGTGCTAGCTCGTGTCGCGCGACCGTGCAGAGGCTCCGTGGCGGGCGCTGGAATTCTGGGGCCCGTACAGCCGTTTGTACGAACGGGGAGGGGTGTCTCTTCACAGGATAGGATATGTGGCTACAGAAGCTCGTGGCTAATGTGGTGGTATTAAAAAAAACAACGGTAGAGTGGCTGGAGGTGTAGGCGCACCCGTGTCCGGCGTCCAAAGTGAGTATTTTACTCGCACGTTAGGTGGCAGGCTGATACTTTACATACATTTGTTGAGATGGGACAAGGTGTGGTACTCTGAGGACTACGGCTTTTGTGGTTTCGTTAGCTCCAAAGATCTTCGGGGAAAATATAAAAGAATTCAAGAGTACACTAGGGGTTATTCTTTTTTATTTTTTTATAGAGAGAAGCCATAAAATTTAATTGATAAGCACCCTAATACCAGAAATGCTATCGACAAGAGCAACTTTCCAAAAATACCATTGCACAAATCTCTTTCTCCCAAAAATACCATCATAGTCAAACTGTTGTTTAACAACTCTCCGTTAAATTGTATGAAAAGAAATTTTACCCCTAGACAACCATTTGCTCACCCACATCATCATTTTGCAATGTTTGCTCACCGGCGCCTGCGGGCCACTCCTCTACGCCGTCGCGTTGCCGCCTGCTGCGGCCGATGCACCGCCGCCTGTGGCCTCCTCGCCGCGCCCGCGCCACGCCGCTGTGGACCGTGACGCCGCCGCCGTGGACCGTGGCCTCGCCGCCGCCACCACCGACCAGGAGAGCCGCGCCGCAGTCGGGAGAGCCGCCTGGATCGGGATTGAGGGGTCTAGGGTAAAAAATTTCACCATATCATCTCTCTTTTTTTCTTTTACCATAAAAACTGGGTATATTTTGGCCCGAGAGCAATTTGGTCATTATAAAAAAATGGTTGTTGCAGTGCGGAATTGATGGTTATGTTGGGAGAAAGAAGCTTGTGCAATGGTATTTTTGGGATGCTGCTATTATCGATGGCATTTCTAGAATTAGGGTGCTTGTTGATGGCATTTCATGGATTTTCTCTTTTTTATATTGAAATGCCCAACCAAGTAATTTTACAAGGATTTTTTTTTCTTGAATGTACATTAAACGTGCCAAAAAGAAAAAAAAAACTTCATGTCATAAAACGTCGTAGGAGATACAAGCAGACAAGCACAATCATAACATTAACCAACTTCAACTCGCGTAGAAGTATATGAGTAGACATTGACCACTATCTTCAATCTTTTAACAATTTTGCAAGCTGGCATCACCGAGCAAGTTGGTGAATCGCACCCCAAAGGCACTCCCGTTGATTGGATCCTTGTCAACGCGACATATAAGTCTTTCTAAATCTTAATTGAAAATCCCACGGATATAGTAGTTGTCACATAGGTAGAATAGCAAATAATTCTATGACATTCCTAACTTCATAGACATCACTATATAGACATCACTATAGTGATAAGAGACATGTTTCCTTCCCTTTTCCCATCAGCGAGGATGCCGAATCAAAGGAGGGGCACCCAGAGGAAGGCTTGGACCGCGTAGGCCCTATCATGATTTGCCAGCTGAGACGAAGTCCGAGAGCCCTATCAACCTAGGCTTGTCAATATTTGTTTAATATGTACTACTAGAAGGGTTTTCCATCATCTAAATAATATTAATATTGAAAGCTTTAATGTACTTATCTTGAAAATGTGCTACATGCCTAGAGAGAAAATAATTAAGCTTGAACGTGAGGAGAGAGAGAAAAGGCATGGACTAGCTAGCTGATTGCATGACAAACATTCTTAGGTGCTTGCAACGATGACAATGTAGCGGTGACCAAAATGACCATACGATTGACAAACAAAGCGGGGAAGATAATAACAACCATTGGCGTCTAAATCTGGTGACTTAGACATGGAAAATTGCAGGTATGCATCTATTCAAGCTTGATGGTTGTCGGTACATAGTGCTGTAGTGTTATAATGACATCTAATACTTGTATGTAAGGGAGAATATATATGACTAGGGCGGGTTGGATGCTTGTGCAAGGTGGTGCGTGGCGACGTGGTATGTTGGGGAGTGGTATCTGGTAAGCTTGAATTGCTCATTGATGCTGGATGCTCTACCTCCTTAGTCCTTCCAAGGGTTTCATTGGGTTTTACTTTTTTTTAATCAATTGTCAACTTTCAGGCCAAAGGATTCTAAATATCGAACTAAAAGTCATGCTTTTATGCCCCATTTGAAACAGAGAAATTTTGTAGATTCAAATCCTATAGGATTTTTTCTTCCTATTTGACCCTTTGAAACAGAGGATTAAAGCTTTCAAAATCATATGAAATTCCTAATAATGGCTCAATGCATATATTTTGAAGAAAAGTTATCAAGAGTTCCAACCTTTTAATTTTTTCTTCTTTGATCATATCTCTCATCTGATTCATATATTTTCTCGGTGATCTATTCAAAAGATCATTTATGTGGCTTTTCTGTATTTTATAATAATTTGTTTTACACTTTTATTCTTTTGAAAATCTTATGTTTTTTTATTACTCTGTTTTCACGATCATGAGATTCGAAGGAACCCTTAATATGAAATTTGAAGTTCTCACACACAAATTAAATTCACTCTCGTGGCTAGCAAAACGCGTCAAGTGGCATGGATTCCTTGGTTGGTTTTTGTGTTCGGGCACATTGAAGTCTCTTTTGAAATGGAGGGATTTTAGTGGAATTTCAGAAGAATTAAATTATTTCTGTAAAATTTCTATAAAATTTCGAATGTTTCAGAATTTGAAAGAAGTGTGAAGAGGATGAACAGAAATTGACCCTCGATGCTTGCGTCTAGTGTGTGCGCCCTAGAAGTCATGGCTCGGAAGTTAAAAATAGAAATAGTTTGAGGTCATTGCTTAGGGGAAGTTACAATATCATCAAAATATAATTTACAATAGCATATAATGTTAATTTTAAAGTTTAAGTGAAGATATGAAATACAAACTCGAAATTCAGCTGCCATAGTTGGCCCTACGGCTTATAAGCCACTCTTAAAATTTAATAGTTCAATATTTTTTTCATCGAAGTTTATTTTCCATTGTTAGCTTTTATAAAAGTTTTGCTTTCAAATTATATTTCTGTTGCTGTTAAGTCGTACAGTTTATAATTAGAGGTGAAAGTTTCAAGCCTTTGTACCGATTTAATTTGTTCGTTTTATTTCTCATTTGGGTTGTACTTAAGAAATAATATTTTGTATTCTTTTTCTATTGTATAAAGATAAGCATATGCGCGCGGGCACCACATGTACATTCATGACCTTTTGTATTAGATTTTTCTCGTTATTCGCATGCACGCTTCCTAAACTATTAAATGTTGTGTTTTTTTAAAAAAAATCTATAAGAAAATTGCTTTTAAAAATAAAATTAATCTATTTTTAAAATTTAAAATAATTAATAGTCAATTAATCATGCACTAATAGCTCACCTCGTTTTATGTATCTTCCCAATCTTTCCTTTCCCCTTCTTCTCAAACAGTTAAACTCAGTTTTGACACAAACACGCATAACTGCATATAGCTTAGCTCAAATCAGAGATCTAATTTTCGCGAACGCATAAAAAGATTTCACGTCAATATATTAGAAGAAAGAGTTTTAGTTACACAACGCAATCAGCCAGACCGGCTTATGCTAGGGAAAGAGAGAGAAAACAAAATAAAAAAGTTGAAGCTCAGATATCTAATGAAGGCAGCGTATGAAATTTCCATGATTCAGCACTATCAATAAACTCTTTCCCTTTTTTGTCATAAAAAATAGCTGAAACCTGCATAATTTCATTTCCACTCCATTGATTCGTTCCACCGTTGAGTGTGCCCGAAAAATTTCTTAGTTCCATAGGACGTGCAGGTGCATTCTGCAGGATCAGGCAGCAAATATTATTGGCGTGAGCCGGTTTAGCCTTTCGAGGCCGGGAAAGATAGGCCGTGATGAGATCCTTGCCTACGGCCAATTCTGACCTCTATAACTGTAGCTGGCGATAGTATCTTCCTCCTGCTTCTCCAAAGGTCAACTGCTACTAGAGGAATCAGTCTCTCCTTAAAATATCTAAAAGTGCTCTCAAAATATGCAACAGTCACCTTAGTAATATTACGAAGAAAGATACTACTTTAGGAACATGTACAGTACAAAACACATCCACATACACACTGCCTTTGTGAGCACAACGGAATGACTGGACCAGCATATTTTGAGATCGATGACGCAATTATGGACAACTCGTTGTCGAGGTACATCGCCTACTTTTGAAAGAACAAATATCATGAGATTGACGAAGTCACAACGGATGCCTCATTGTCAACGAGTACTAACCCCTATAAACACACACATCCTATCTCTGTGAGCACCTACGAAGTACTGGGTCAACATATCTTGATATTGATGAAGTCATCATGGATGCCTCATTATCGACATTCGTCACCTACCACTAAAAAAATAAATATCTTAAAATTGACAAAGTCATCACAGGCGTCTCGTTGTCGACGAGTACGTCGCTTACCACTGAAAGAATAATTACACCTCTGAAGTACTAGGTCAGCATATCTTAAGATTGATGAAGTTATCATGGACGCCTCACTATCGACGTACGTCACCTACCACTGATAAAATAAATATCTTGAGATTAACGAAGTCATCACGGGTGTCTCGTTGTCGACGAGTGCGTTGCCTACCACTGAAAGAATAATTAGCCGTAAATGCGAGCGCCTGTGTCGAATTTAGGATTTGAACCCATGTTAATTAGCCGTAAATACGAGAACCTGTGTTAAATCTAGAATTTGAACCCGGGTGGATTGGTTCCATCACAAGTAACCTAACAAATTGAGTTACGCTCACTTCAACCACACAAATTAAGAAAATAGGTTAAATTAAATGGGAAATATTGTGATTGATTAAAAAAAGAAATAAGGTGGAAAAATTAAAAAAATGGTTATAATTGGTTGAGATATAAAAGTATATAGAGAAGTTGTTATACTATAAAATAAATTTTAAATTGTAGAAGTTGATATACGTGGGGATGGAGGAAACAATACCTATATTGTCTTTTACAACTTAAATAATTTTAGAATACTAAAGTTCAATTATGAGTGTGAATGAATTTACATCTGCATCTCACATTCTGCGGCGAAAGGTGCCCCCTGACGACATTTTTGCCACGTAGGACCCGCATGTCAACCGTAAATGCTAAATATCGTTCTCGGTTTAGTTTACATCATCTATGCATATTATATAAAAGAATCTAAAAGTATAAAATTTGTCAAAGGGGGACAGAGAGAGATGGGAGAAGGTATCAGCTCAACACGTGGACCATTTAAAAGCTCCTTATAATATCACCAAACAGTGTTTGATAACTAGCATTATGGGTTCATCAGGACGCTAAAGTAAGATATCTCACACCTCCTGTCATTGAGTTGAGTTTCGAATGAGAAGACAAACTTGTGCATTTAGATCGACTATAATATAGCCAATTATGCTCGAGTTCAGATTAAATAAATTATAGCCAAATTATGTAGCCCCCGACCCGGTCACTAGACGAAGGCTTTGAATAATGCAATTTGGACAGTGTCACACAGAGAGGATCGCTGACAACATCACGTCATGGAAGTTGCTCTTGTTGAGTTGTTGTCACGGCCAACAAAACAGTAACATTAAACACAGCACGTACGTCAACAGTTCAGTGGTCTTTGCGCCTTACGTCGCCCTTCTGCATCGTGACAGTTGATTTGTTTTTTCTAGTATAACTGTCCCGTTCAAGCAAAAATCAAAGCAGACAAAATTCTGTGGTTCTTGTTTGATATTTTCCCCTCTGTGATTAGTGAATGTACGGAAATTTGCAATAGTAAAATCAACAAGAGGTCTTTTAAGTTCTCCTGCCGAAAGTCTAGATCTCAAAGCTTGTCAAGTTGCACATGGCATTTTCATACTGATTCTGTAACAGTTAAACCGTTCTATTTGGGGAGGGTCATACCATATACGGTCAACTCGTCCGGCACAGGGGAAAGAAAAATGTGCGCCCGTGCCTGATGACCTATTGATGTCGCAAGCTAAGCAGGCTTCTTGATTACTTCCGTTCCATAGCCGTGAATAACATCTGGACCATCTGGTACACACTGTACCCTGGACCGAAGAAGCTCCTCGTAAGTCCTCTCCCTTTGATGTGTGGGGCTTTGAGGGTGGGCTCTATCTGTCATGAACTCAGAAGCTGCTTTCACACTAGACTTCCAGATTTAAGTTTAACCAATGATTAGTTAAATTACATGTATATTTAGGGCCTGTTTAGTTCGCGAAAAGAAAATTTTTGGGTGTCACATCGAATGTTTGATCGGATGTTGGAAGGGATTTTCGGACACGAATAAAAAAACTAATTTCATAACTCGCCTGAAAACCGCGAGACGAATCTTTTGAGCCTAATTAATCTGTCATTAGCCATGTGGGTTACTGTAGCACTTATGGCTAATTATGGACTAATTAGACTCAAAAGATTCGTCTCGCGATTTTCTCACTAATTGTGCTATTAGTTTTTTTAAAAAAAATTTATATTTAATGCTCCATGCATGTGTCCAAAGATTCGATGCGATGTTTTTGAGAAAAACTTTTTGGGAACTAAACTGGCCCTTAGTGTATAAAAGTTGTACTAATAGACTCATGTTTTAAAGTGGAATCATAGTAGTAGTTTGTTTTAAGAGCAGGCTATAAACATATTTTAAAGAGATAAAGGAAGAGAGAAGAGCAGCAGCCTACAGATTTGTAGCCAGCTACAGCACGGACTCCAAGACGTAATGTGTGTATGACAGGTAGGACCAGGTATTAATTGTATAGTAAGCAACTATTGTATGAATTGGCTATTAGATTGGCTATAGATGATTTGGAGCTAGTAGTTGACTATACTATTAAACTTGCTTTAATAGTATCTGGGATACCATCGATGAGAATATTTTTTTTTGAAAGGATGGTGAAAGCTTTGCCTGGTATATATTTATAGAGAAATAGATCGATGAGAAATTCATGAAGAAACTTTAATGTTGAAGACTTCTCCAATTGGAAGTATGTCCGATATATAGAAATCAACACGTACAAGTACATGGTATATTAGATATCTTAAAGGTGCTAGTTAACTCTAAACACGGTGTGCATCAAGTAGCAGCGATGACAGGCGGAGCAAGAGGCTCAACCGCATTGCGTCTCCATGCTGGTGATGCACAGTTCCTATGAAATTAATGTTGGAGCTGGTACCATGTTGTCTCTTCTCAACGAATGATATTAGTTGTAATTCTCTTCTTCAGAATTTCCTATGTAATTTAATATGAATCTAGATTTTGAAAATAAAATTATATCTAATACTCTTGCTTAAATTTTATAAATACAACTACATTACATATACAACCATATCGATCAATATACAGACCATCGATATCGTATAGTGTCAACCCATCGTGACAAAATAGTGCATATTTTTTCGAATTAACGTGATAATTTCTACACCTCTCATCAAATGTTGTGTTTTCTTAATTTTCCTCCCTTGTCATATTTTTCGCGAACGCTCCCTTGTCATATTTGGTTTTAAAAGAAACAACTTTCAAACTGTGCTGTGATAATTAAGTTATGATCAATCGACTCTCAAATGCGTGCCATTTCAATAACATTAATGACGCAACCAGCTGGGGTTTCGATGAAAATCGTTGATCACATGCCATATAATTGAGTTGGTGTGTGTTTCCCCGCAGCAAAAGCTTCCTAAAAAGGAACTCCAGAACAGACGCAGCGCATCCACCAACCACCCAGATGTACAAGCCCTTATTTAAACCGAACCAAATCAGTGCCAAATTAAAAAGTGCCATTAAACTAATGGAGTAGACACAGCTTGATTGTGATAAATAATTGCCTCGGGTTAAAATAGGTCATGGTCTCTCACTCTCTCTGCAGAACCAAAAAGGATCTTAAGAACCGTTTCACAATCTTACAATGTCCTTCATGTTCAAGGTCCAAATCCCAAGACGTGTCAATTAAGAAATCAGGAATGAACATGGAGATCAAACAAGATGCATATGTTTGAAACTTTTGATTCGGGTCATATGTAGCAGCAGATTAGACTTAATTGGGATCCCCATGCTCTAGATGAAAAAGATTTGAATTTAATGGCACTACCAAGACTAGGAGGAGAAAACTTACCAACCTAGAAAGTACATTAAGACAAAGTAAGGGACAGGGTTGTCATGATGTTGAAATAATCCAGCAAGTTCATCATATCAGATGGAACATCTATCCAAGGACTAGTAGTGGACTGTGCACTTCCATGTAGGCAAGGTAACTTGTTGAGCATGGGATTTTTCACTATCAATTCTTAATTACTCAAACTTTATGTAATTGTAATTAATCTATAGAAGAAACTGAGGTACTGATGTCACATCAAGCTAAAAAGTCATAAAACATACACAGAAATAAACTTTCATAGATTAAAATAACACGATAAATCGGAGAAAAAAACATTTACTCTATATAGTCAAATCTTCGTGAGTATAAATTATATCGACAATGATTGATCGATATGTTTGTACAGGTTTGGCAACGCTTTTCAACTATAGTTGTATTTATGGAAACGTAAATAACAATTGTATATCCAATTCAATTCGATCCGTGAGTTAAGGTGTATTTTGTATGTAGACATAGGGGTGAGTATGTGCTATTTATATTATTGCCGGTACGTGTGTATGTGTTAAAAATAAATTACACGCGAAAATTCACCAAATTCTCTTTTTTTTAATATAATGGAATAAAACATTCCAGTCTTTGCTTATCAGAGCTACAGCCAATTCTCACAAAAGTAACACCCAAACACTGAGTGTAGTTCAAATGAATTAAACACACCCAACAAAATAAAAGATCAAACTAAGATAAGGAGAGCACATTTATTCAAGTCTATTTGTGAATCTCCATCCATAGTTTGCAAGGAGTTGCATGACCGTTGTCTCAAGCCTACGACCTGCAACCTTCATAAGCTCTCGATTATCTTCACACATTTGCAGCTGTGCCCTAAATCGGAGCCAATATGTTGCCCTGAAAATTACCTGCATATATGAGATAGATGGTGATTTGTCAAAAACCATATCATTTCTAGTCAACCACAGAGCCCAACATATGACAGAAGCTTCTACAAGTATGAGTTTACTCTTCTTCTTGTCTACCCCCAAGGGCCAACCATCAAACATATTAGATATGGTAGTAGGAAGGCATAAACCAAGAGAGAACTGTACTGCTCTCCAAACAAATTTTGCATAATGACACTCTATAAAAAGATATTAAATAGTCTCATTTTTCATAAAAAACAACATCTTAAACTGCCATTACAATTTCGTCTTGCCAAATTATCCTTGGTTAGCACAACCCCTTTAAGTAAGTACCACATAAAAATCTTAATCTTAAGTGACATCTTAAGCTTCCAAATAATCTTGTTTCTCTCAATATAACCATTATTAATTAAAGCTAGATACATCGACCTAACAGAAAATATTCCATTCTGATGATAATTCCATCTAAAGCTATCAGAGGATTGATTCAATTGAATATGTACAATAGAAGCACACAATTCATGCCAATATGCAAGATTTTGACCAACTAATGATCTCCTAAAGGAAACATTGAGTGGAACAGATCTCATAACATTAGCAATAGTAGAACTTTTCCTTCGGACAATAGCGTATAAAGATGGATATTTGTCTTTAAAGCTAGGTTTCCTAGCCATTTATCTTCCCAGAACCTTATTTGTTTCCTATTATTTACAATCCAATAACCCATATCTAAGAAGTTATCTTCGACCTTCATGAGACCTGATAAAAATGAGAATTGCCCCGTTTCTTATTAATTTGGGTTATAGATTGTAGAGATACTTTCATAAAACCGGTTCACCGAGCTGATCCTGTGTTTCCCTATGGTGGCTCACACGGACGAGACCTAAAAATGCCAAGAATCTGACACTGAAACGGACGGCCGAGATGACGCGTGGCCCGCCGAACTGGGCGTCCACGCAAGGCCATGACCCCATAGATGACCTCCCCATAGACCAGGCCGCACCTCCGTGCCGCCGTGCATCCCTCCCAAGGCCACGGTGACGACGTGCCCGTGCGCCGTATCCCGCACCCGCAGCCCCCGTCCTGCGCCGCGCGCGCGCGGTCCACACGCGCCTCCCCTCGTAGGACGGGGCGGTCGCAGCCGCCGCCCCCGCCCCGCAGCGATCCGCTAAGCGAAGCTGACCGGACCTCGTTAACCGCCACCTCCTCCTTGTCGGATCATCGGATCGGCGCCCGCGCGCCCGCTAAGCTGCAGCCCCCTCGCGCCACGTCACCTCCCTTCCCCTGGGCGCCGCGCGGCTACGGGTACCCCACGGCCGCGTCCTCCTCTCCTCCTGGTATTTATAGGAGCGCCCCGAGAGAGAGCGCTCCCCACACCGTCCCCCATAATTTTCCCAACCGAGAGACCACCCACGCCAGTTAGAGGTTAGAAACAAGGCGTCGAACACCTTAACGCCATTACCGAAAGGCTTCGAGAATTCGGTGGTGGGTGTGCGAGGGGGAGAGAGAGAGGGGGAGAGAGGGTAGTGTGCAGTGAGGAGGGGCCCTGGCGATCGCCGGAGGGATGACGACGGGCGCGGCGGCGGGGGCTGCTGCGGCTGCGGGGGCGGCACCGGCGTCGCCGGTGGCCGCCGCGGCCGCGGCCGCGCCCGAGGTGGCGGCGAGGGACGCCGTGATCGGGTGGTTCCGCGGCGAGTTCGCGGCGGCGAACGCGGTGATCGACGCGCTGTGCGGCCACCTCGCGCAGATCGGCGGGGACGCCGAGTACGAGGCCGTGTTCGCCGCGCTCCACCGCCGCCGCCTCAACTGGTTCCCCGTCCTCCACATGCAGAAGTTCTACTCCGTCGCCGACGTCGCCGCCGAGCTCCGCCGCGTCGCGGACGCCCGCGCCTCCGCCGCCTACTCCGAGGAGGAGGCGGCGTCCACGGTGATCCACGAGCCCATGGACGAGCTCGTCGCCATGGCCGCCGAGCCGGAGCCGGAGCAGGAGCAGGAGCCCGACCACGACCATGTACCTCAGGATCCGGCACCGGAGCCGGAGCCTGACGGCGCCGTCAACAACCCCGTCTCCCCCACCGCCGCCGAGGTGCTGGACCACGAGGCGGACGGGGAAGATTCCTCCGGAGATTCGTCGGAGCGCAAGGCACCCTCCACGGAAGATGACGCCGTCGCTGACGGACGTAAGTACAATCACCCCCCCGCTAATTAATCCTCCTACGCGCATATTAATTACATGTGCCTCATAGGCCATAGCTTTTCCAACCATCGTTGCTTCCTATTTTCGGCATCGGCATTTTTTTTCTTGCTAAATCCGTCATCGTTTCCGTTAGTTCATCCGTAGAATGGATCTCCAGTTTTGGCCCGCTTCAGTTGGATCTGGTCGTTTGCTGTGGATTTCTCTGCAAGTTTTGTCCTCTAATCTCCTATTTTTTGGGGCTAAAAGAAAAAAGTGATTAATTTAGACTTTCAAACGATGCCTTTCTACGGTAAATACCATTGCACAAGCTGCATCTGCATGGTTAGTACTACTAGACCTGGCGCGCGGGTCCATCACGCTTGGTGGTTAGGAGAAAAAATGGAGGTCGAGAGGGCCAAATTATTCAACGCCGCACCAAATGCGGAGCCATGATTCTTCCTGGGACGGGGAGATCGTACGGCGGGGCAGTGCTCCTCCCTGTCAATCGACGCCGTCCGTGCCGGCGGCGGCGGCCCGTGACCTCGCTAAAACCCTACCGCTTTATTGCCTTCTCTCCTCTCCATCCACGCCGTTGGATTCCTCCTCTCTTTTCCTCCGCCTCCTTTTGTTTGGTTTTCTCCGTCTCGTCGCCTCCACGCGCGCGCCCGCGCCTCGGCCACCCCTTTTGGCTTGGTCCCCCTGGAAAGTACCACCGCTGGTACGGCCGCTTCTGCCAGTGCGATTAGCAAAAACGTGCCACGCTGTGGTTGCCCTTTTGACGCCTCCGGCGGCCTCTCGCCGTGGGTCGGCGGTTGGCTTCAGAGCGGCGGCGGCGGTGGCCTTGAATTGAATGGAAAACATCGTGTGCGTTGGATTCTAGCGGCTCTCATCAACCTGGGCCCTGGGGGAGTGGGGGGCTCCATATGGTGTGAGGTAGCCGACGCTGATTGGCTCGGCGTAAAATATTGCCGTGCATGCGTTTTGCATGTGTGGACGGCCGGAGATCACCAGATTCGGGTTGCTGGTTAACCCGCCGGACAAAAAGACTGTGTGCCTCCTCCTCACTTGGAGGAGATGGAGATGGAGATGGAGGCCGTGATGCGTGGCAGTGTGGCATCAACTTTGAACAGGCGTTTTTCTCTTCAAAGAAATAAATGCTCTTGAAAAAAAACTGTCATGAAACTGTTGACTTTTTTTTTTATTTGGGAGAAATACGGAGTAAGTTGGTGTGCTTTAAGTTTTGTTTTGTGTTGTTACATGCTAGTATTTCGGTTTTGTGTGTGTAGAATTGTCATCATCATTTTGTCCTGGTTTGGGGGGTGTCAAAAACGTAATTAGGGACGGTCGTTGTCCTCTTGCTCGAGTGACCTCTAGTCGTCTCCTTCTGCCTTAGGCAAGCACAAGGGTAGTGATCAAACATGAGAAATCATACACACTCATTTAAAAGAACAAAACAAAAATAGGAAAGTGTGAATATGTCATCCTCGCCTTGGGCTAGAAGCCTAGAATGACGAAGGATGGTTTTTTGCCATTGTTTTGCAACAAAAGCAAACAAATAGAACGTGATTCTTTTTGAAAGTAAAGAAAGTGGATTAGTACATTAAGAATACAGAGTTGATAGATTAGATGAAAATAAAAATAGTACTCCTACTAAGTGGCAGTATCGAGCGTGGTACACACGAGAGGGAACTTCCTCCCATCCTCCGTGCTACTAGTACTGCAACGTGGATCTCATGAGATGGTGTCAGGCCATGTCAGGTCCGCGCGGTGGAGCCAGCCGGTGCGCCGCGACGGCACGGCCCGTCTGATCGCAATCAAACGGAGCCAGACGCTGGGCAGAGTTAAATGGACCCGCACGAGACTCGCCGGGCGGCGGGTCACCGTGGAAAAATCAATTCCTTCGTGCCCAACCCTGCACGTGTCGATGACCGGCTGGACCCAGATCGGGTTCGAGAAGCCAGAATTCCCGGGGTCCGAAGGGCTGGATCTGGTGCCGTGCCGATCGGATCGGTCGGGACGGAGTCTGAGCTGTGTTACACGTGGTTGGCCGACATCCACTAGCTGGTGGGGTCCGGGGCCAATCACGCAGGTGGTAGCTCGGGCCCACTGGCAGCGCCTTCTCGAGAGAACTCTTTGTCTCCGTATGGTGGCCACTGGCCAGTGACAGGTCTTTGTGCTCTTTGGCTGCTCTCGTGTTAAGTCTTTACTCTTTAGCCGCCTTGAGGCTGCAAGCCTGCTACCATCAGCCCAAGTGTGTGGGTAGGTGTGGCGACCGGCGACGGCGTACACAACTTTTGAACTTCCACATGATTAGATCAACTGTAGGTGATTTGGAATTGATAATTCAGGTTAGGGCAGCGTAGCCAGTGCGACGCTATGTTTGTTTCTGCGTTGTATATTGGTGATGTGATCGTGTTCCGCGATTTGGCGACTTGCTAGTTGCTGCTACTAGTCAGCCACCTTTGCAACCAGTCCGGATTTCAGAAGATTTTCTGCAATCTCTTCCAAATTGACTACTGACGGACTACACACGAGTAACTCTTTTTTTCTTCTAAAAGATAGGAGGAAAAACAATTTCTTGAGTTTCTTGTGCTAAAAGGGGGAAAAAGGTTTTGCTGTGCGTGCTGCATAGGGTGGTCTGATGCAAATCGTCTTTATACATTGTCTTCGCCCAATTATTGAACACGTATTGGTCCCTGCTTGGTGCTCGCCCCCACACTTATGCCATATGTACTAATGACCATCTACGCTTCACTCAACTTGCGGGAAGAATCTCCCGTTGTGCTCGCTCTTCTCTTTATTGCGTTATCACGAAAGGTTCCTCTTTTTTTCTCCTCATGCTGTCCATCGAAAATGACATGAAAAGGACTACAGCGTAGGAGTCCTCGACACTAGGTTATTTCTTCCTGGGCTATGATGGGAATTTTGGAAGATCAAGGGGAACTACAGCGTGTCTCAAAATGTGATGGCAAAACGGTAGGTGACAACAATTTTGTGTGAATGCAATTGGGCGATAGACTTGGAGACCTTGGTGCCGCGTGACTGTGCCCACTAACGAACTCTCACTGAGGATCTAATTATGCCAGGCCAGAAAAGCGGGTAGAAAGTACATTTTATATTTTATTTTATTAGGAGGTTTACGATTTTATTAGGTTCTTTAGACAGCCTCAACCCATAATATCTGTCGGTGATTGTTTAGTACCCTAGCTAGCTTAGCTTGGTTTCTCATTTCCTGAACAACATGATAAGAGTTATCGGCTTTTAGATGTGTATCCTTTGTGCTTGCAAGCTAAAAGATGAACAGTTAAACTGAATTCTCAGAATGCACTTTCTTTTATAAAAATAAGGCCTACGGCATGGGTGCAGTTTTTTTTATAGCGTCACCAGTCATATATACTCATATCCGTGATTGGAAGTTTTCATGCTTTCTGCTGTTTATCATAAGTTGATTGCTCTTTGAAATAGATGTTTTCCTTGAAACATGGTACCGCAGTTAAAAGAACTTTACATCTTTATTGTTTGAAAACAGAGTTCAAATCTAATTGCTAAGAACATATCCACTGTTTGGATGCATCTGAGATCTATATTACTTAGCAGATGATCATACTGACCAAGGATCTCAAGGGGAACACAGCCTACCAGAGAGTTACCCTATCTGCTCTGATCACGAGGAGTGCATCGTCCGCCCCGAGAGGATCAAGATTCAGAAAGGTTTTATGGCCAAGGAGTCCGTGAAGGGGCACATGGCGAGTTCCTTCTTTACATCACTCGGCAAACTTTCTGTATTGAAGAACTAGGAGATGCTGTAGGACTTAGCAGCACTTCCATTCATCTAATACGTTCATTCTTCTAATTGCTGTTTTTGACTGGTGTTTATGACTTCTGTATGATCAGGTTAACGTTGTGAAAGGCCTGAAGATTTATGAAGATGTGTTCACAACTTCAGAGCTCATGAAGGTTGCTGATTTCATCAATGAAATTCGTCAGGCTGGCAGAAATGGAGAGCTTTCAGGTAAGTTGGTGTTTTTGTTGCTTAAAAACATTTTTGTTCGTCAAATGTAGTTTTAAAGATCCCTGATATGGAGTATGTTTGCATTATTAACGTTAGGTGCTATTTATTTTCATACTTTTTACTTTTGTCCATATCTCTTTGGTGCTCTCCAATTGATTCTTCTAAGATACCAAAAATATTCTTGCGTCCATAGCATCTAAAGGTGGTCCTAGTTCAGGCATTGCTACCTTTATCTATTGGTGGTGATGATTTTGTTTGATATTATTTTGTGGTAACTGACTCCGATATCTGGATATCCAGTTCATAACAACTGTCGTCCATATATTTCACATAATATCGTGCTAGAAGCAATAGAAAATGAAGCTAAGACATTGAAGTTTATACACTTCTTGCATAGATAGATTTTTTTTAGACGGAAGGCCAGTGGCCCGGCTTTTAATTGAAAGCCAAAACGGCAGAGTTCAGCTGGGGTTGCCAGCGTACTGCATAGATAGATGCCACCTCCAGTCATCCTAATCAAGTAAAAGTATAATTTGCATTTGACAAGATCACAAGATAGTCACAAACCTTGTGCCTACGATACCTAATGGACTCGAGCATGTGTATTTGCTTTAACTTAATCTAACTAGCCATGAGTTCTCAAGTTATCTTAAATGACAATAGAAGACGTTGAGCAAGAGTATAGTTTAATTATGACAACATGTTAGATCGCTTCTATCTTATCGGAATGGGTTCTGCACCACAAAACATTGATCCAAGTAAGATCTCAACTTTGTAGCCTTATTTGGTTCTTGAGTAGAGAAATTTTATGGTCCTTGAAAAGGTATCTCGATGTACCTAAATTTTACACTAAAAATTTTATCATCTCGAGGAACCTAGTAGCATTTCCCTATTGGTTCTGTTGATTGTTCATGTTTGGCTATGTTGATTGTTCCTGCCTACCTTGTACCTTGAAATGCGACCCTCCTATTACCTTTGCCTTTGCTGCTATCAATTTTGTCAGTTTGGAGCTAACTCTCTAGTTCAAAATTTAGGTGAAACCTTCATATTCTTCAACAAGCAGATTAAAGGGAACAAGAGGGAGATCATTCAGCTTGGCGTCCCACTATTTCAGCCCACCACAGAGGAATCTAATTGTATGATCGAAAAACTAGACAACTCTACTGTGATTTGTTCTACTTACTTACAGTTGCAAGAATATTCTTTGAAGTGTGGCATATCATATTTGCATGAACATGTCTTATCCACACAACGTAATGGCCTACTGAATGGTGGTTTACAACTATTCATTCCTTCCTCTGCGTACAGGTCACATAGAAGCAATCCCCCTTGTCCTCCAGGCTGTCATTGATCATCTTGTTCTTTGGCGTTTAATACCAGAAAGCAGGAAACCTAACAGTGTCATCATCAACTTCTTCGATGAGGTAGGTACTGGTTCCCTTATAAAATAGTATGACAGTACACTCGACGAACCCAAATGCCCCTTTTCTTCTATACTTCGTTGAAACTTGTCGTATAATATTGAATAGAATTGGAAGTATGGTTAGCCTAGTGGTCCTAGGGAAAAAAAGGAAATGGATAAAGAATGTGATTTTAAGAAAGGAACATCATTATAATATAATAAAATCACTCTTCATGTAAATGCCAGAACAGTTGTATTGTTCACTTCTTGTTCTACAAGTGGAAGGCTGAAGATAAGTGTAAAAAATATGAGAACGAAGAAAGTTCGAAATTTCTGACATATCTACTTCTTCCGTATACTTTGTTTATGACTTCCTAACCATTTTACTCGTTTGGATACACCCCAAACCCAACATCTGCATGTGTAGAACTATAATCCAGGCCCATACCTACGGATGGGCCTGGATTTGTTTTAGACTAGTGATGGGCCTGGATTTATCCAATGGCAAGCGTAGGTGATGAAAAATCAGTTGGAATTTAGGTTGAATCTTTTATGAAGATCTTGAGCTTGCTTGATTTCCAATGATCTGCTTTGGCTACACAAAGTCAACTTGAGTACCAGGACATCAGTAATTTCCATATAGGACATGCATGCACCAAGAACTCAACTACATAGCTTAGACGAACAAATATCCTTGCTCAAAAGTCTTGTCCAGGTTGTGCTCTCTGACAATCTGACGCTATGGTGGATTTGTTTGACAGGATGAGCACTCGCAGCCCTACTTCAAGCCTCCTCACCTGGACAATCCAATCTCCACTCTCCTGCTGTCCGAGACTACGATGGCATTTGGAAGGTCACTTGTCACTGACAGCAATGGCAACTACAAGGGACCCCTTACGCTCTCACTGAAGCAAGGGTAAAACATCGAATCGCACTGACATCATCTGCTTGTTTTTAGAGCTAAGCTAGTATAGTTGTACATGGGCTCATGGCGTCTCTGCGTCGAATTTGCAGGTCACTCCTGGTGATGCGCGGGAACAGCGCGGACATGGCTCGCCACGTCGTGTGCCCATCGTCCAACCGCCGCGTGAGCATCACGTTCGTGCGCGTGAGGCCGTCGACGCCGGTGGACCTCAGCCCGCTCCCGTCGCCCACCAAGGCCATGACGCTGTGGCAGGCGCCACCGCCGCAGCAGCAGCAGCCGATCCCGGCGCCCGGCATGCAGCAGAAGCCGCAGCACGGCGGCGCCATCATCGGCTACGGCCCGGCGCCGCAGGCCGTGCTGGCGCCTGCGTGGGGCATGGCCGTGCGCGCGGCGCCCGTCATGATGGTCGCCGCGCCCGCGCCGGCGAGGCCGATGGTGATGGCCCCCGCCGGCGGCAACAAGCGGATGAGCCGCAGCGGCACCGGTGTCTTCCTGCCGTGGACGGTCGGGCCCAAGAGGTACAACAAGCACCTCCCGCCGCGCATCCAGAAGCGCCGGTTCTCGGCGATGATGTCGCCGATCGAGGCCCAGGGCTGACATCAACAACGTCACCTCACCGGACCTCGCCACGCCTCGCCGGCGTCGTCGTGGTCACCATTAGGCCGCATTTTCTTCTTCTTTGAGGCAAACAAAAAAAAAAAAGAAAAGGAAAAAAAAAGTCGAAAACGCGCGGGAAGTTCAGTCTTAATCGGTGTGTCCTCCCTGTGAATTTTGTCGTCGAAGTGGTGACTGGTTGTTTTTGTTTGGTCTGCCTGTAATTTAGCCCGGGTGTGAGTAGCAGAGATGGAAGCGGTAGAATATATGGGTAGGCATAGTTGAGCTCAGGATCAATCAGGAACAGTGTTTTCTTTTTCCCTTTTTGGTTGCGAGAAAGAACTACTGGATGGATGTTCATGTCCTGCTGAGTTTGCAGTAAGCTCTAAATAGTAGAGGTAGATGATGCGTTTGGTGTTGCTCACTTTGTTTGGTTTGTACCAGCAGATGTACCTAGTTATGCTTATGCATCGATTTTAATTGTTTGCATATAGGATTTGCCAGCACCAATCGTTGAGTTATTCTCCTACCAGTAAATGTGATGAATGGATACTCCCAACTGAAGAGATAGGAGATGACCAAGTGAAAGTTGCCATTTTGTTTGAGATACATGGTTGCCATTTCCATTGTATAGAGAATGATTATAGATAATTGTAATGCCGTTTATCCTAACATTTCTCCGGTTGGAAAATTTGTTTACAAATTGAATTTGCAGTCTCTTAACCAGTTAACTTCCACTGACTCGGTCCAAGAAGGTTTCATCCCCTCCTTTTTGGATTTTTAAAAATAACAATAGCTTTTATTCAACTTAACCAATTACATCTAGCCTATAGAAAAACCAATTACATCGAGAAGACACATCTATATGAGAAGTGAGAACACCCTCAGCTTTTACATAGCAAGGACACATAGTTACACACAACCAAAACAGACACACACACACCCTCAAGTTTATAAAATAAAAAATACACGAAGTTTTATGGCCAATCAACGTCTAGATGGCCATTCACATCATAGGGTAATAAACACCTTGACCACTTTCTCTAGATGCAGACATAACGCAATCACCAAATCTTGCATACTCCTAAAGTATAACCTATGGGAGCCAATGGATTAGTGAATAATAAAACATGAAAAGCTGAAGAGATGATGTTTTTCTAATAAAAATAACCATATCATTCACGTACAATCAAAGCGACCAGCAAATGACATCCGCCTTTACCAAGACATGAGGTTTCATATTATTTTGGATTCCCCAAAGCCATCTCCAAACCCGTGAGAAACACTTCGAGGTGGAGGAAGATCTCACATCACTTGAATAATAGACCAAATCGAGTGAGCACAATTACAATATTAGAACATGTGTTTAACAGGAACAATGCTTTTGACTACCTTACTAGTTGTGGTTAGTTATGTTGCCTTAGCTCCACATTGCAATACCAAACAAATCTTGACCTTAAGTGGCAGCTTTAGTTTCTAGAGATGTTTGGTAAGTACATAGGAAGGCTGCTAAGCATTAAATTAATCAAGGGTCAATTCCTTAAGTACCCTTGAAACTTCACGCGGTCCTTTCTACGCCCACAAGATTTGCTTGATCCCTTGTATACATCGGAGTATTTTTGTCCTTGACATGCCTATTCTGTTAGTTTACTATTAGTTTTTTTAAAAAAGGAAATGATCTTATTGTTTCTTTCAAAAAAAAAATGATCTTATTGTCCTCGGCATGTTACTAAAAGTTAGAAATATTCTATATAGAAATTGTTTGGGCTGTGAAAAAATGGTAAGCAGTAAATTACCGAATATGTGGTTTTGAATTTAACTTTTTTGAAAAGACAATTCATTGAAATTTACATAACATTTTGAAGCTTTGCGTCGAATTTGAAAATTATTATTTGAATAAATATGCAGTTTGAAAAATGTGGAATTTTTTCATAACCGTGTATTCACCTTTCGCCAGTATTGACACTATTTTTATTTAGTTCAAAATTTTAATGTTTTTGCGAGTATGTATTCAACCACTGTAATATTTTTTATAACTACAAAATTTTTATTAGCGAGGACACTTACCATTTTGTAATACACAAAATAGGGACAATATGGTCATTTTAGGGAAAACATAATGGTGAACTAATGGAAATAGGCATGTAGGAGATCAATATAGAAACTCAAGGGTATGAAAAGGATTGGTTGAATCTTAGGGGTATGGAAGGGATTAGTTAGACATTTAGGGGTATACAAATAAATTAGTGCGACCCAACCTTTCTTGGATGAAAGTTTTCCTTTCCAACTACAGAGTATGTTCTTAGTTTTGGGGTTTATGACCTTCTCTCTCTCTCTCCATGGAGATCTAGCTAACCCTCACACTGGATCTGCCACTGGGGACAGCAGGGAGGACGGGAGTGGTAATGTGCATGGCCTAAGGCATAGGAGGATTCCACCAAGGAACCACATAGGGTTTGGCCAAAGGCAGAGGAAACGTGATGCCCATTGCTTCATCCTTGTCTGCCTAGGTCGCCATGATCATTCTGGGAGCATATGGTATAAGACGACGTCAGGCCCTATACTGGCTTAATAGCCAGATTTAAGACCGCCAAGCCATAGCAAATGACCCTACCATTGACGCACATTGCACTAGTCTCCACGGTAACAACCCCCTTCCCCCTCCCCCACAGCCCTAGAAATACATTAAGCCAGAGTTGTGGAACGATTATCTATTAATGTTCATTTCCCTAGGGTGTAGTGTATGATCAAGATTTGTAGTATGTATGTCAGCAGTTACATGTGAATATAAGTCCCATCTTATAGCTCTTAAAGATATAGTGTAATATCTGTCACCTTAATCTCCAAATGTAATTCGCCATCGATATGAATTTTCATACAAGAATTTAGGATACGTGAGTTAATATCTGTCACCTTAATCTCCAAATGCAATTCACCATTGATATGAATTTTCATATAGAATTTAGGATATGTGAGTCAAATCGTTGTTGTTGGATAAAGATTATAGGCGATCATGCAAATAACAAACCAAATATGCATGACACATGCAACTCTACATGCAACACGCTGTTAACGACCAAATTTTGTAATCCAAGGATCGGATGTGAAGAAGGAATCGAGACGGAGTTCGAGATAGAGATCGTCCGGAAACAGAGTGAGGATCGGCTGAAGTCCGAATCGGCTGTGACTAGGATCGACAGAGTTCGAGTCGAACAGCGTTAGCCGATTGAGCCGAATCCGACAATATGACACGGCATATGTCGTCGGGTTAGGTTGACGTACTTCATGATGATTGCCACGCATGGATAGAGTCCTGAGAAGGCAATTGTATCTATTAATTAAGATATTTTATGTAATTTTCTTAGAGATATGTTTGGGCAAAAGTCTGTCGCAAAGACTTATGGTATCTTAGAGTTTGTTAGAGATAAGAGTCGTGTCCGATATGGGCATATTTTGTAATTCTTGGGTATAAATAGACCCCGAGCCCCATGTAATAAAACTAACACACGTTCAACACAATTTTGGCGCATCGCCACCCTTTTACTTTCGTTTTGTTTCGACGAGTTCTTGCTTTCGGGTTGAGCTGCATCGGTTTCGATCTTCAACAAGAGGTAAAACTTGTTATGGCGGCTTGCATTCTCAGGATCAGTGCTTACATCTTTATGATACTCTAATCTCGTTTATGTAATTCGTCGAGTTATCATATATCTTATATAATCTCTGGCAATATTGCTATCTGACCTTCAATCGGCTAACTTCTGTTGCTAGAAGGCAGCCGATTAGGTTAAGTACCGATGTTGACTTAGATTATATAGGATATCTACCACCCTATGAAGCATTCAACGACTTGATTGTCTAGATATTGTCTTTCTTTTCATACTTATAGCTGCATCAGTTGAGTTTGATCTTATGAGTCGTGATTAGAATCTCAACCTCTAGCCTGTCTTTGGTTGCCGATTAGGGTAGTATCGGGGTTTCAGCCAATCTTATCTGATTTAACTACATTTATCTTATATGCTTTATTGACATGTTAAATCTGCCCTTTATGTTAAGATCTTATTGCCTTCAAATATATTAGGCTTTCTGTTTAGTATATTCTTCTTGCTTTAATATCTTAATATAGAGTGGTGTCGAGGTATTAGCCGATACATGCTAGATCTATCTGATCGGCTATGCTATGAACATATATAATCTTGTTGTCAATATATATTTCGATCTAAGTGATTTATACTGTCTCGGCATGGTGACCGATCTATCCCAATCACTTGATTTAAGTATATATCGACATAAAGATTATATACCGTTGATATCTACAGCCGATCGAGTAGATTTAGTTCTTTCTTATTTCTTAATGACTGCCGATCGATGCATATATGACATCGGCTCAAAGATAAATGATATGTCATCAGCAATTAGCCGATCGGGCTATCATTTATAGATTTAACCACAGTTTCTTTGTCTTTGTTTGTGTTGACGAAAAAACCGAACACACCGGCCTGAGAGATATGCTTAGCTCCAGTGCAGGTCCAAATATGATGAGATGCGGGTGTGCCAATCAATTTGATCCTGCAACTGACAAGATATGTAAACAGTAGATAAAACAGCCGATCGGCTGACAAGCCGATGTAGTGATTCCAGCCGATAGCGATAATAGACAATGCCGATACCAGCCGAGTCCAATGTAGATGATGATATAAAGGCAATCGGCTGATGATGATGTAATAAAATAATAGTATAATCCAGTATAAACCAATCAACATATAATGATATGATAAATAAGCATCGATCCAAAGGTTAAAGCACATATCGGCTGGAGGTCCAATGTCATGAAATCCACAAGATTAGATTAAACAGTGAAACCTTTGTTGTCATCGGCTAAATCCAACTTATATGTATATGCAATCCTTATGGGCCGATGCAACGTCTAGATAACTCATCGGCTGAAACCCCGATGAAACCCTTATTGGCAATCAAGAAGCAGGCTAGAGATTATGGTTCTAAGCACGACTTAGTAGATCAAACTTAACTGATGCAGCACTGAGTATGAAAAGAAACATAATATCTAGACAATCAAGCCGTTGACTGAGTTTTCAGGGTGGTAGATGTCTAAGCTGATCTAATCTAGCAACGCGATTTAGCCGATACCGGCAGAAACCGTAAAACGAGAAGTAGCCGATAGAGCTAAATTGATATGCTAGGACTAGATTAACATAGACATATGATAAACATGTAGGCAAATATATCATCCAAACCAGAGCAATCCAAGAGGTCGAATGTACTGATGCAGCCTTGAACGACGCCGACGTAGACGATACAATTGCCTAGACCGGCGGAACATTGGACTTACCCCTTAGCCGGAGATCGAACACCGATGCAACCCTGCGTCGGGTGCCAAGTTCCGCCGGAACGTAAAACAAAAGTAGAAGTAAAAAGGGTGGGGATGCGCCGAATTGTATTGATCGTGGAGATAGATTACATAGACCCCAGGTGTACATATTTATACCCATGGGTTGATACAAGTCCTTGTCGGACAAGAAAGAAACTTTCCTAAAGATAAAAGGAAAAGATAAAGTCCTTATAGGACACTAAACACACTTTCCTAAAGATAAAAGGAAACTAACAAACTATTCCTAATTAATAGATAACTTGCCACGCCGCATTCTCTTTGAACTCGGTCTCTTCTAGATAAGATTCCTTTAGTAGATCAATTTCCTTAACCGAATATAGCAAGAATCCGACAACTGACGACTTGACAACTCTCATCGGCTAATCTCAGGACTTCGAAGCCGATGCTGACTCTAAGCCGATGACTACTCCGGGCTTACCAAATTTCACTGTTAACAGTTTCTTGTTAATTGCAGGATCAAATCAACTGGCACGCTCACACACCCAAAGACAAGTTTTGGACCTGCACTAGAGTTAAGCAGATCTCCCAGGCCTCGTGTTTTTACATCAATACACGCATATAATTGTTTCTACATACTTCACATCCATGGGGAATTGATTTCGACTTACCATTAATGAATTTCTTTGTTGCTACTATGATGAACTAGAAGTTAGATAATCATACACCTATGGTCAAAAATATTTGAGATGCATAATTAACTCATGCCAAGCTATGGCTAGAAATTTAAGATAGATAAGTCAGTCGCTAGTTTGGGCTTGTGCTCTTGTGAGTTTGGCCTGGGGCGAGTCATGTGTGAGAAGGAGCTCGGGCTCCCGAGAGGAGAGGTAACTAATGAACAAGCAAGAATTATATAGGTTCGGGCTAACACCCAACTCCAGTTGTGTTAGTGATATCTCTCCTGGTTGTGAAGCATCTTACAAATTTATCATAGACTCAAAGTAGTTCCTCTTCCTTTCTCCTCTGGATTTTCTAAGAATTTGATAAGTATGCGGATAAGTGTTCTACCCACTAGGTATCGACCTCCTCCCCCTTGCTCCTAGATCTCCTTTCTAGTTCTCTAGGGAAGACCACATGACCAAAGTTCGAGGAAGGAGCTAACTTTACAAGGATTTGGTGTGGAATGTCTTGTCAGCAACTTTTCTTCTCACCCGATCTGTCAGCCTCAGGAAGGCCCAAATAGGATCCACAGGGAACAAGGTGCGGTGAAAGCTCGTGACGCACCCCCGCTTGATGCACGCAAACATGTGGGAATAGGATTCACCACACCCTCCCGGTGGTGGGACCTACGTGACAATGGCTGGTAAAGGATGTTAAAAACAGTGGGCCTAGTGGGAATGCGGTGGTCAACCGCGCCACTTGGTTTCCCACATCCCTATCAAGGTAGGCAAGGGGTGAAGTGATGGGTGGTAGGTGCGGCAGTTGTTGCCCTATCTCTCATGCGCCTCGCCCCGAGGTAAACATCTTGTCACCCTCAAATGGGGAGACATCAAGGGCCCAAGCAGAAATGGCTCATCCATCCAACTTCAATTATGAATGTTAGCTCAGGTTCTGCCCCGAAGGCCCTTTGGTGAGCTCCGTCCAAGATTTAAGGAGTTATCCCCTAGCAAGGCCGCTGTGCCCCAAGGCTTGGGGCTCCTCCTTAGCTCCGTGGGGCTTCGCTTGCCATCCTATTGGAGAGCCACGTGTTGACCCGAGATTGGTCTATGTCTTGTTCAATGGCTTAGGGGTGAGGTAACGTGGCATCCAACCGGTCTGCGCCATTGGTTGTAGGAACCATGTTCCCTTGTCACCAAGAGAAAGTGTTTGTCTATGATGGTGGGGGAAACTTGAGTCGTCCCACTAAATAGTTTGGCTATGATTATGTTGTCTTTCTTTGATGTCCCAAGGAGAATCCTGGAGAAGCTGGATTATTACTGATATTGATTTTTCTGGCAAAGTGACTTACTGAATGGAATACTCTATGTAGACAAAAAAAAAAGGGTCTTGGAATCCTAAATCTGGATATCCAGAATAAATGTTTGCCTGGCAAGTGGTTTCAAGCTTATTAGTGAAGCTAGCAGAACTTGCTTAGAAGAAAATACCTATCAAAAGTACCGTTATTAAGGTGCGAAAACAGATGGGTTATTCTCATTTTTGGACAATACTTGAGGTTAAAAACATAGGCTTTTTTTTTTCCCTGTGGCTCTTTTAAAATTGGCACAATGGATCCCGGTTAAGATTGGACGACTGCTGATTGGGTGATCATCCCCTTAACACTTTATACCCCTACGTTGTATAATCTGATTAGAAACAAAAAATTCTTTCGTGAGTGAAGTGTTCTCCAGGGTTCCACTTGATATTTTTTTAAAGGGCTTTAGTGGGTAACAATTTGTTAGCATGGCATATTTTTTTTAAAGATTGTGGCAGTGCGTTTGTCTGGAAGGTTCAAAGGATGGGAATTTTTTCAGTGACTTCTATGTACAGATTGCTCCTAGTGACCGTGATAGTTTTCAATTCTATTGCCAAGTTGCAAGATTCATTTGGAACACGCATTTTATTATTTTTGGAATTCGACCATCAACTAGCAAGTCTAATCTTCTTGTAATTGGCTAAATGGTATTCAACCTACACTAAAGGATCATTTTTTTTTAGGAATCACAACTTTATGTTGTAATGTTTGGTTAAGTAATAATAATGTGGTTTTTAATGGAGCCAAGACTAACTCCTTTTTCAAATCATTTTCAGAGACGAGTTAAATTTGGTTGGAACTTTAGAAACTGAATTTTAGTCTCCCTCGTGTGTCTTGGTCTAAACCTGTGTTAAAGGATGCCTTTGTTGTGTGTTGTTTGTTGGGTCTAAGTATTCTTGTATTATCCTTTGGCTGCGTACACCCATTTGGGTGTAGAGGACATGTTTTATCTATCTATTATCTAAAAAAACACGACCAAAAAATAAGATGATATGATTCATCTATGCAGCTGCGGCCTGAAATTCTGAATAAATGCTTGGTATTCTGCTTTCCATCATAAAACAGACAAAGATACAGCAGCCGATCGCAACTTCACGCCATCATCGTCCCACTTTGTCTCTGGAGCAGTGGCACCGGCAATATATGTCTGTCCACACAACACCACATGTCAATTCAAATTAAATACTGTGACCGAAATAGGATGCCAAAGTCCAGCAATTAAAAAGAAAATGAATCGATAATGTCATTAAATCTCTAAGATAAAGCTACAGATTACAAGCTTTCGGCACATCTGTATATTTGGTCCATTGTTGTTCCCAGAACAGAAACAAACATGAAGACAGGAAAACATTTTCCCAGAACAGAACTGCCCACAAAAACATAAAGGAAATGAGTGAATACCTTTCCACTATTCACAGTAGCCATTACAGCAACATGTTCTTTGTCCACACCAAACTCATAAAAGTAATATGTCCTGCAGAACCAATCTCTCATGACCAAAATCAAAATACAAGAACAATTCTGTCCAAATTGGGACACTTATTGATGAGGGATAATATTTTTTTTGCCTCAAAATAAATAGAAAAGGTCATATAGTACCTTATATCATCTTCATCCTTAACTTTAATTGTTCGAGCTGAGTATAATTTTGCGCCACCTATGAAATGAGACAAAAGAATTTACAAACAAATTGGAAGAGCTAAGTCAGATATTTCCAAATGAGTACATTATGCTAGCACTACATGATAACAGAATATTTTTGCTTCATGTTTCCTCATATAATTTTTTGAAGTGATGGAAACAAAAAATGGATACAAGTTTATATTTCTTTGAATATTTTAACCAAGCATCAATATTGATCATATAAAGTTTTACGAAGACAACAGTAGATAACGACAAAGTTGTACAATGTGAAAGAAACAGTTCAAAATAGAATGTAGTAAGCATGTGAGTACATTGTGCAACTCATTATGAAAGCAGTTAATAGTGCACTTCCCTGCTGGACATTTATTTTAAAAATGATGCAAAATTAACCAACATCATAAGAACATTGTTAAGATAAGATGCCCCTTCAATTTGTAAACATGATGTTTTAGATGTTAGGTCATTCAGGTGAAACATCATATATACAGCAGCGCCCACACAAGAAGCTAGATCAAGAGTTAGCAATTCCTTTGATAAGTGAAAACTGTGAATACGCCGTGTCCTTATTCATCTTAGAAACTTATTTTAAAAGCAAAGTACATCATCTCTGAAGTCTAAGATAACAGTAATCACCAGGTACAAATATCTTTGATGCCTCCTTTAAAGTGCCCAGGTCTGTTATATCTTTGGCCTACAAACCAATGTTTGTGTCAGAACATAAATTTTTTGGCTGATTGTGTGCAACATAAAATAATTCAAAATAAAAAACATGTCTTTGGGCCTTGATTACAGAGAATTGTTGATATAAAGAAACATTATGAACACTCCTGCACCTACTAGTGCAGTACCAGTTTCTACTAGTCAGTTGGAGCAAAAAAAGTAATGTTTCTCGCCTCTCTGTGAATCCATGCTACTATTGTTCATTATAAATATAATTAATTGGGACTTGACATGTGTTATCAATACTATATTTATTTCTATATAATTCTTATTATTGTTTAGGGGTGTTTATCAAAGGATGGTAAATTATCAACATATAAAGCACCATCAAACTTGTCATCATTTCGTTTTCGTTAATGAAAACAGGAGGATCCTGCCTCTCTTTATCAAAAAATAAAATAAAATATAAAGTGCCATCAATCATACTACCTTGCATAACACAGTGAGACAACTGCACAATATTGTAAATCAATTTATAGTAACTACTAACTAGTGTGCAAAGCTAAGCCGCTTTAATGATTAGGAAATGGGTCGTTGGTCATTCCAAAGAGTTGAGAACATCAGATTATACAAATCATCACATTATCTTGCATCACGACCAACTAAAAAAAAAACGAACCGGTGCTCTACCATTATTTTTCTTTTAGACAAAATAAATGCTGCACATACAGAAAAATTCGGGAGGGAGAACACAAAACAATCAAACTATAGTAACAGAAAAATAACAAGTTGCTGTGCAAACCTCTAGGAATGTGATTTTGAGCTGATTCGATGGCTTAATTACCACGCTTACAAGTTCAGACCTGCATTACAGAAAAATAACAGGGTAATCATCTTAGCTCGTTGAATGCATTTAGTGATACAAATTCTACCCAATTTCTTCCTAGAGCTATTTTCGTAGGCGAATTTGAGATTAATAGTATTGTAAAATTTATAATCATTACGCATATCTCGAAATGCTAGAGAGCTCGATAAGTCAAACGGGACCTTACTTACCTACCTGTCCGGAGACGCGAAGCGAGCAGCGTATGTCCTGGGCTTCGCCTTGTCGCCGTAGTAGGTCATCCCGACGTTGAACTCCTGATTTGTCGATAAAATTCCGAGGTTAAAACCAAAATGTTGAGCTCGCGGCCTCGCGCGACTACAATGCCTGAGGAAACCGAACGCGCGAGGGGACATTGGGAGGAGACGAGAGACCTCGGGCTCCAAGATGTCGTCGAAGGAAGGGGGAACGCGGATGGAGAAGCCGCTGCCGTAGTACTGCGACCACGACTTGGTGTTCGCGATGCCGCCCAGCAGAGGGGAGCCCTTCTTATTTTGGGAAGGCTCCCCCGGTGGCGCCTCCTCGTCGGCGGCGGCGGCGGTGGCCGGACGAACGGAGACCGCGGCCGCGGCGGAGGCGGAGGCGATGGCGGTGTGGATGGCGAAGTCGCGGCGCGAGGCGCCGCATGCCGAGGCGGGGCTCCGCCGCCGGGGCGGCGGGTTCTGGGGATACGGCGGCGAGGGGGCGAGGCGGAGGAGCACGGCGGGGGCCATTGCGCGGCGAGGCGGCGGCGCCACTGCCGAGCGGACGGCGCGGAAGCCGCGGCGGGAGAGGCTGGAAGTTCGCCGTGGCGAGAGGAACGCGCACGCACACGGGGTGAACCGATTTTTTGGTGGATAAGCACGGCACGGTGGTGGGCCCTCCTTTCCGCGTGCACGGCCCACGGCCCACGGACCACGGACCACGGACCACCTCCCCTGCAGAATCAAAGCCCACTATTCACTAGTTCACCTTTCTGTAGCTGAAGAGTCCGATCCATTCACTTGTTATCTACTCACCCTTGGTTCTTCCTCTCTCTCTTCCAAATCTCCGAATCCAGTGCTCCACCCGTCCATCGAGCCCGGCTGAGGGACGGAGACGTCTTCGCCGCCGACGAGGCGGGTCCCGGCCTTGTCAGGTTAGGGCATTCCCAAACTTCGCTGCTGTCGAGGCACCTAGTCCCGTCGCAGAATTTTTTATTTTTCTCCATATGATTGCATCAGTTTTTCTCAGTAATAACTAGTATATTTTTTGTTGCAAATTATCTTCCATTGTTTTTTTTACCGGGGTATTTGTGGCCAAACAAAAGGTTGATTTTCTCTTGCAGTCAAGATGTCTGTGTCCTGTGTTGCATCGAGGACAATATCTGTATTTTTCTTTCTTTTTGCTGGAAACATGTATTGATCATACAAGTCTGTTACTTTTGAAACTCTTTTACTTGGGTATTGAAGCTAGTAAATAGAAGTTGTATGATGGAAGTGTTATCTGACATCTTTTATGTGGCCAAGATAATTATAGAAGTTCTAAAAAATTAGTGGCATAGATAATTGTATCTCGTGTCACTCCACAGACATGTAGGTCAAATTTGTTTTTTTGGATGGAAGAGTAATAACAAATCCAAATGCAAATGCTTTTGCACCTTGTTAAGTCTGGTTTGTTTTTCTATTTTCTGGTGCGTGGATTGAATTTAACTTTTGTTTGTGTAGTGTTGTATTCGTCATAAATGTATTTTATTAGCCATCTCATGTTTCTTTTTGGTCATCAGTTGACCAAACAGAAAGATGTTGGTTCGTTTCTGTCAAGAACGTTTTGTTGTCATCATTGCGATTGAAACTCTCTGTTTTTCTTGTTGCAACAGGCCGCTCAAATTTCCGTAAAAAAATGACATTCACAAATGTAGCATGTTGAGTGTCTAATGGGATTAATCCATCAGATATTCAACCCATAGTCGCATCCTGTTTTATGCCATTAACAGCGATAAATGGTTGTCGAGCACATTGTGTGAAGGGTGATCCAAGCATCTAAGTTGCATCTTTTTTCTTCTTTTTTTTTTTACTTTATGCATATGCCATATGCTATCCATTAGCCTATCTGTGACAATTTGGAATCTGACCGATCCGTGCCCCGGATTTGTATGTAGGTAAACCATATTCGTGAAAAACAGTATTAAACAGCAAATTGGCAGTGGACACCCTCAGCAACTGCACAACTCTTGTGGCCGAACGTGGAGTTCTTGGTTACGAGGTCCGTCAAAAAGCCCAAGAAAAAAAGTGAGGCAGATCAAATAACAAGCTTGAGTGCTTCTCTATTCGATAGAAGGTTCAGAGGGTGGAAAAAAAACAAAAAGCTCGAAGAAGGTCAGGAACATAAGCTGAGGGAGCCATGATGTCCACTCTCTCATTATCTTCCCCACTCTTCCTGGCAGCTCCTCCCAAAGGTAACCATCTCCCAATCCAAGAACAGCTCTTTCTCGCACTACCATGGGCTCCTACCATTTATGGTAGATAACCCTTGCTGCCAGTAGACGATAGTGACAACTTAGTTACCACACTCTTTCTCTTGAGTGATGAGCTTTGTTAGGGTGGTGAGTAGTGGCTACTGACTCGTTTGTGCCATGTTTATTGGAGCAAGAGGAATTCAGGACCTTCCATGTGAAAACTGCTCTAGATCTTGAGATGAGAAGCTAGCACTAATAGGCTCCAGTTGTGCTTAAGCCATGTACTTGCTGATATGTAAAGCGAGATAGGGGAACTGTCCTTCATTGGAATAGTTTGCGGTGGTGGTGACTGGTTGATTACCTGCCTCCTCCATGTACCAGAAATTATTAACAGAGACTGTGAAAGGTCACAGCTTTGTTGCAGCTAGGGTCATGTCTCACATGTATTTGCTATTTTTGTGATCAGTCCTGAATTAAAAAGTTGCCGTTGTTTACTACGATATGATATACTGCATTGCTGTTATCATAATGTTGTACATGTGAGGTGATTTGTTTTTTTTTCTACTTCTGCAGTTCAAGGTGTGATTTCGTGTCGAGCGGCTTTAGCTAGTGCATCATGGAACTCTGTTATGGTACATGGTGGGAGGCAACGGCGTGCAACAATAGTAAACGTGGTTAGACTTTGTATAGTTTACCCTTCCTTTTTAGCACCTCTTGATGTGGTTCAATTTAAGTTGTCTTTTTCATGATTGAAGAGGCTTAAAATTTATTTCACAAAATAATGGCATTGATGCACCAATTAAATCATCCAAGGGGAGCGGATATAATGAACCAGCATAGTTTATAAACATTGCATGCACAATTGCATTAAAAATCCTGGCTTGCCAACACCCAAGAATTTAATTTACCAGTGAAATGGAATTTGAGTTTGTTTTCATTCTACAGATTTTTCATGTGCACAAGATAACTTAGTTCACATTTTTTTTTATGATCTGGTAACCTGTGTCCTCCTTTTCAGCTTGGAAGAAAGTCGAAGACCAGAGAGACTATCGTCCCTGACCCTGACTATCGATTGCCAATTGTTATACTTGGTGAGCCCCGTGATTATTGAGTAGAATATTTCTAGATTTGTACTTATACGTGAAGTCTAAAGATGCATTAGTTGTTAGCATTGCGATTCCTCAATTCAACTAATTAACTAGTATTATCCAAATACAGGGATAGCTGGTGCATTTGCATATGCAGACAATCTTCTTGCTGCTGCACCTGTAGGCCTAGTGGGGTGTCTTCTTTTGTTCCAGGTCAGCGCAAGCCTGATTAAGCTCTGGTTTTATAATATCTGCTTAAGATGTTGTGATACTATCTTTTCTCCGTAGGATATAATCTTTAAGACCATATTGAGTAATCTGAAATCAAACTTCATGGACCATACTGCATGAATGCAGTGTTGCAAGAGCTCCTCTTGCTAATTAATTCAAATTAAAACTAGTTGTTCATAAGCATTTCCATCATCAACTAGCACCCATGGCTTATTTTTTCGTCTCTTTTTGAAGAGCACCTTATTTTTTGCCTTTTTGTACTTTGATTGAATTTTATTGGTCATTTTTGAGCAATCGTTTGCTTCATTTTCATGCTAACACGGATCTCAATGTTTTGCAGACTACTAGAGTACGATTTGTCTTCGATGATGAGGCCCTGGTTTGTGTTCTCTATCTTCTCAAGTAAAATACTTATGTTGCTAAGTAAATGCATTACTGCTAAGATCTGTAAATCTGTAATTATTTACCTTTTTTAAAAAAAATCTGTTATGACTCTCTGTCACATGAATGATGTTATTCTTTTCACATCATAGCTTATGTGGATTAAGGTGTATTTCTGGGTCTTCATATCTATAATTTCATGAGTGTCCTTGATTCTATATTTGTGTTATTGCAGGAAGTGAAAGTGGGCGATCAGTTAGAGGAGTCAGGTGAAAATGTATTTGTCGGTGGCAAGAATCGTTGGAGGTAAGTAGGCATGTATATCTTTTACACCATATGTGGTCCAGAACAGAATACTTTTGGCAAGTCAGTCGAAATGATTTCGTAAGTGAAAGATATGTCAAAAACTAAGCATTAGTTGCTTGTTCTATGTCCATAAAACTAAAACATGTCTATCACACGCCAAAGGTCGGGCTATCTTGCTCGATAAATCGCTTTGATCATGGTAACAGTAGTAATGCCTGATAATTGAATGCACCCACAGGTACTCAACATTTGTGAACTGGGAATTGTGGTGGCCACAATTTCCTATCTTGGTTTATTTCAAGGAGACCCAAACAAAACCCGAAGGGCAAATTCATTTCTTCCCTGTGATTTTTGTAAGTCCACTAATTTTACTAACTTTGTTGTTGTATCATATGGAATTTGATTTGGTGTTGGCGTGTTGCAACACAGAACGGCCGACAGCTTTATGATGCTATGGTGGAGCGTGCTGGACCTTCGGAAACTAGCGGTCCTAAATAGTGAGTGCTTCCCTCAGGGAGGCCATGAGTTGGGCTCCATGGATCCTGTAGATTTAGTTGATACATTTTAGAGGGACAAGACCTACTACTATGATGTACAATATTAGAACATGCAATTAACCTTTTAAGAATGATGTACACAGTATATATACTCTGTACTTCTGTATGACTGTATGTATAAAAAAGGCTGATTTAATGCAACACCAACACGGCATATTCCAATCTGAGTCAATACGCAGGAGTTTACCTTCTTATATACTTCCTCAGTTTAACAATGTAAGTCATTCTAGTATTTATCACATTCATATTGATGTTAATGAATCTAGATAGATATTTACCACATTCATAACATCAATATGAATGTGGTAAATGCTAGAATGACTTACATTGTGAAACGGAGGGAGTAGTTGCATTTATTATTAACTAGAAAAAATATCCGTACGTTGCAACGGGTGAAGACTATTTTAATCTTATTATTATTATACGGTTTAGTTAAGATAAAATTTACTGTAGTATTCGTTTAGATATATATTTTTTTAGAAAATTATGAGCTATAATTATGAGTCCGATCATCTCAAGTTAGCATGTGAGTATTTTTAAAGAAAGTTCTTATACATCTCCTTCTGTATTTTCAAAACCGAACGAATTTAAAACCCGACTCAAATACATATTTGTATTTCCAAAAACGAACGAATTTAAAAATTGACTCATACATGGATGACGTAACCAAGTATCGGTAAAAACATATTTAATTTTTATAATAGTAGAGATAGAGATAGAGAAGAGATATGCCAGATGTTATAGTCCATCAAATTTGTATCGGTGGAATTGTATGCGGTAATGCATTTGGGTATTGAACCAATGTTTTGCCATACAGCTGATCCGAAAAAAGGTTTATAGCAAATCCGGAAAAATAAACATAACTACTACTAAAAACACGGCAAAGAGGTTATTTTTTTATCCTATGCCATGGGTAATTTACTAGCAATAAAAAGGACAAATATACGTCTGGTTAGAGAAGAGTAAGAGGGAGCAGAGCGACCGTCCTGGAGGCAGAAACCCTTGTGCAGTTCTGCCCTTGTAGTATGGCGACCAGACATGGCTGTCCACGCTGGCCCCTCGCCTTATCCGGCTCCAGAATCCCATCCACCCAATCACAATCCAACCCACGCCATTGCAACCAAATTTCCAATACACAAAACAGCAGAAACTCTAGTGATCACAAGCTCAGCTCAGCTCAGCTCCCTCCTTCTCCCCGGAGAAGCAGCGGCCGGCACGGCAGCAATGGAGACCCTCCTCTCCCCCTCCACATTGCTCTCCCCTCTCCGCGGCTCCAAGAAGAAGCCGGCGAGCCCCGCCGCGTCGGCGTCGTCGTCGTCGTCGTCTCCCGCCAGGTCCGTCGTCTCCTGCGCGCTCAGGAGGCAGCAGCCGCCGCCGCAGGCGATCGCCGCTTGGCGCGGAGACGGCGGCCGCGGTGGCGGCGTCGGGAGCTGGGCGACGTTCTTGCAGCACGGCCTGGCCGCGGCGGCGCTGTCGCTGGCAATCAGCATGGCGCCGGCGCCCGCGCCGGCCGTGGCGTCGGAGTTCGACGTGCTGAACGGCGGGCCGCCGGAGGACACGTACGTGGTGGACGACGCCGGCGTGCTCAGCCGCGTGACCAAGTCCGACGTGAAGCGGCTCGTCCGCGACCTCGAGTCCCGCAAGAACATCAGGATCAACTTCATCACCGTGCGCAAGCTCACGGTACGTACGCCATCACATCGCATCACATCACGCCGCCGCCAAGCCACCGCGCGTCTCTGACCACCTCGCCGCCGGCGCGCGGCTCGTCCGTGACGTTAATTCCTTGCAGAGCAAAGCTGACGCGTTCGAGTACGCGGACCAAGTGCTGGAGAAGTGGTACCCGACGGTGGAGGAGGGCAACAACAAGGGCATCGTCGTGCTCGTCACCAGCCAGAAGGAGGGCGCCATCACCGGCGGCCCGGCCTTCGTGCAGGCCGTCGGCGACGAGATCCTCGACTCCACCGTCTCCGAGAACCTCCCAGGTTAGCCTTCGCCCCAGACGCCGGCGTGCTCTGCCGTTCACGACGCAGAACAAAACCAACAGGTCTGATCGTGCATGCACTGCAGTGCTGGCGACGGACGAGAAGTACAACGAGGCGATCTACACGACGGCGAAGCGGCTGGCGGCGGCGATCGACGGGCTGCCGGACCCCGGCGGGCCGACGTTCAAGGACAACAAGAGGGAGTCCAACTTCAAGACGAAGGAGGAGACGGAGGAGAAGCGCGGCCAGTTCACGCTCGTCGTCGGCGGCCTGCTCGTCATCGCCTTCGTCGTGCCCATGGCGCAGTACTACGCCTACATCTCCAAGAAGTGAGCAGCAGCGGCTACCTGTTCTTTCCAACAAAAAAAGAGAGAAAAAATGAGCAGCATATGGTGCTGCTCTGTACAGTAAATTTGCTCAGGAGATGGCTAAATCTCCCGGTTTTCTGTCGGAATTTTAGAGGCGAAACAGAGAATTATGATGAACACAGGTGCACCACCGTGCCGGTTAATTTTTATTGTAGTAGCATAACTGAGGCACTGAGCAATTAGGTGCAAATCAGCACTTCCTTACCCCGATTCCTCTTTCTCTATAACCATTTTTTTGTTGTTAGTTTTTGCTCTGTTTTATCCTTCCAGCAATGCTGCAACAGTTCTTGCAAAATGTGCAAACTCTCCAGCAAAAATTTCATGCTACAACAATGCAACTAAACCTGTCTTTTAGTTTTTTTTTATTATTTTTTTTAGAGAAGGGTATTTTTTACCCGGCCTCCATATCCAATCGGATATATACGGCCATTGAGATAGGGAACTTAACCCTGCAAACAACCCAACCTGAAATTCGCTCCATAGGAGATTTGAACTCAGTACCTTCGGGTACTACTCAGGTCACTGTAACCACTACATGTCTTTTAGTTAATCATCGCTGAGGCTTTGTAGCAGTAGTAGTCGAAGTATATATGAACAACTGAAAAGAGCTATATATGTGATTATTATCTATTGACAAGTAACAAATACAACGTTTTTTTTTAATCAAATACAACACCTCGTAGTTTATAAAAGCGAAAAAAAGATCTGCTCATTAGAACTTCGGTTTTATGAGAAATGGCATCTTGTCAGCAAATGGAGGGTCAGAGTATCTCCCTGTAAGGATCTGCGACGCGATGTGGAAATTCGCAGCTTCTGTGTAATGGATTCCATCCCAATTGACAAATTCTGTACTGTCCTTGCACCCTTTGGCTGTTACAAGATTACCATTCAGAGACGCTGTCTGCCCACAAGGTACTCTGCTGTCATAGTTCAAGGGTGGCCCTCCGTATCCACAGCATGCTTGGATGGGATTCTCGAACCCTGTAATAATGCAAAGGCAGAAATTAAGAGTGTTGTTTGAAGGGATTATTGTTTTGAAAGCCTACTGCTTAATATTCTTATGAGCTAGCTACAATAGTCATCACTGATCCAGCATGTGTCCAAATGCATAGTAGAAGAAAGCCAAAGAAAGAAAATGTTGTTGTGTAGTGTCTTGTACAATTCCTTGTCTTTAAAAAAAAAGTGTAGCAGTGCAAGGGAATGAGCAAATAGCGAAAAAAAAGGGTAAAAAGCATCTTTATTTCCCTCAAGCGAGGTTCATAATTAGAAGCCTAGTTCAGGACTGATGGTGGCAATTCATCATAAGTCTTCTAGTTGAAGCATGTTAATGTTAAAAAAAAGCTCCCAGCATTGTAATATACTGACTATAGAAATGATAAATCATGTATTTGATTTCAAGATAACCAAACAATGAGGAAATTAGATAGTTTGGTTGCATACCATAGCGCGAATAATTAGCGATCAGGCTGTACTTGATGGTGTAGATGTCAACATAAGTGATACTAGCCCCAGCGAATTCACCTCTTAACTTTGTGCAAAGTGCATGCAGCTGTAAGTTGAAAAGCTTTGCAACACGATTATGCTTTGCTACACAACGAAGTTCATCCAGCTGGGATCGGTCTTTGCCGAAAAAAGCTACGTTTTGAGGTAAGCAGCCAAGAGGACCTGTGTTGTGAATCCAGAATTTCCTGGCACCTTGCTCGTATAATTTCTGAAAAAGAAGGAAAACGTTTAGAGTAGGTCCTTTCTCAATCAAACAGTACATAGTTGGACCAGTATGGAAAAATGGCAAACTGATTATTTTTTGGCCAAGGCAAACAGATTATTTTTTAAAGACTGAAAACCATATTCTACAAACTACTGAAGACCATTGAAGAAAAAAAAAAGGTTCCATGCACTGCAAAAGCTTAAGAATGAAAATACTGTGTATACAAACCTTCAGCCCAGTTTCGAATTCCAACAAAATAGTCGGAATGGATGCAGCAACTTGGTCCTCTGTTTTCCAGTAGAATTCACCAGCAAGGTCATTTTGACCTATGTCAAACGTGTAAAGTCCCTGCGAAAAGTAATCCGACTGAGGAATATATCTCCTGTACGTATCTCCTGCAAAGTAAATAAATAAGATTCCATCACTAATAAAGTTACATAGCCTATATTAGAACATGGAAAATCAAAGACACCAGGTGGTTAGGTTAACAGAGGAGAATATCATTCTAATTCTTGTACTGATATATATTGATTAAAAAAACATAATGGAACTACGAAAAAAACTTGCTAAGTGTTAAAATCTAGTCACTGCAAGGATTCCAAAAAAAACTTGTTATCATTGCGAATGAACAATGATAAATAATGGAAACTTCTACAATTTTCCAGAAACACAATATTGGCCTAAAATGTTCTGAAAATTTTCATTCACTGAAACTCACTCAACGTCTCAACTTTATGTCCTCTTTAATTTATTTTAAGTTTGATTTGTTAATCATCTTGGAGTATTTTCTAGGTGCAGTTCTTTATTTTCCCCTATTAATCCTATGTAACACAAAATTGCCACCTTCAGTCAAAATTCATTCGGTCTGCGTGACTTTTATGGGTACATACTGCAGAAGACATTTTCCATTTTGCTTTGTATCCACAACATCTAAAGATGTGACGTATGGAAAACCTTGCCATACCTTTAGATAGAAGCTTAGTAACTTTGTCCTTGAATGCAAAGAATTGCTTAATCTGAAGACCAAATGAAAATGGGCTGACAGATGTTGCCGTTGCTGGAGTAATTGAACAGCCAGCTTGAGCAAAATTAACACCCGCACGTAAGTTAGGTGCACCAACAGAATCCAAATATGCATTGAGGAACGGCATATCCATTGCATCCACTGCAGGAGGAAGTTTAAAATCATGTCAGATAGTGGCCCACATAAGTTTCTCATGTGCAAAAGTGTGAAAATAGAATTTCCTAGTCATAGTAGCGAAATGCTTTTTTTGAAATTTATAGTAGCGAAATGCTATTGCTATTCCTATCAAAATGTAATGCATTAACCCACTAAAGCAACAATATTTAGAATCTAAGGTTCCAGGTTTATAGTGATTATATGAAAACTATATCACTAGACCTATTGTTCAGAGGAATGTTTTCAGAATACTAATCTTCTACATGGACCATAATTGTAGATTGCACAAACCAATTGCAGGTCACATCTCAAAAACTGTGAAAGTTAGTAATGTGAAATAACGAAGAGAAGGAGGTGGGGGGAGGGGGTGATCAATAGCAACTTGTGATAGTGTTTTCTACAACTAAAATTGTGCTGGCCATTTAGATTTCCTTCATAGTTACGCCTCCAACTCCCATGGTTTCTTAGTGACACCACCACACCAACTCCAATAATAAACTGAAAAGCAGTAGCCTAGTTAAACTAAATAAGTGGAAACACATTACACACGGTAGTTGGTGGGTCACTCTTAAGTACACCCAAGAAATTAGGCACTAGGCAAGTAGGCAGCTGGATGGAGACAGAGCAAAGCTCACCGCGAGTCAAAGCATAAAACAACAGTGACCTAATTTCCCCAAATGCGATGAAACCGGATCAAGAAACAGCACATCCTTTCCTCCAGATCTAACGAAAATCCCACCAAAATGCTGCAAGTAACAGCGGTACAAATTGCACGAATTGGACCACCCACATCCAGCACAATTCCTCCGGTGTTAGAACAGAGTACACTGATATCATTGACCATCGGCAATTGATGCCCCAATCCCCATCCTAAATCTTCTAACCACCATCACGGCCGTTCTGGTGATCTGGTATGTTCTGCAAAGGACAGTCCTAACTAATTCGCCCTTTTCCCCAACCACCGTGCGGACCAAATGGCCTCACTGCCGTCAAGATCGACGACGAACAGTATCACCAGCACGCCGATTCTTTGTTTCTTGCAACACTAGATTGGGTACCAAGAACCAATCGGCGACGAGCAACGATTTTTCTGATGCAATTCAGACAGAAGCCACATCGCCGATGCCCCCGGTTACCATGTGGGAATAAGATTGCAACAAGCAATGTGAACGACGCACTGCCACCCACATGAAGAATCTACAAGGAAATGGGTGAGAACAAGAGAGGTGAGCTTACTGAGGAAGTCGATGATGAGGCGGCCGTCGCAGAACCGGCCGGAGGGGGAGCCGAAGAAGGTGGAGCCGTAGGGAGGCGAGATGGACTCGAACCCGGCGGCCACGCGCCCTCCCGTGTCGGAGTTGGAGTCGCCGAAGTTGAACACCGCCGGGTAGTTGAACTCCGGCGACGACGCCTCGAGCTCCTCCGCGCGGCCGCCGAGGCAGAGGGCGGCGGCGGCGACGAGGAGCACCGCCGCAGCATGCGGTGGCCCGCGCATGGTGGCTTGCGCTCGCTAGCTAAACTCCACTCTGCTTCTGCTCTCCTGCTCTTGCTTCTCCAAGCGAAGAGGAGGACAAGGTTGCTGATGCTTGAAGCTCTTAAGCAGTGGAGATTTGATTTGAGTTGATTTTGGGTTGTAAAGGGAAGACCTGGCCACCCATGATTAGTGTAGTGCCAAGCTTTTTACAATTTTACTGCTATTTGTTTTTGCATTTTAGCCCTTGTGCTTTTGGGGTTTTGTGTTAGATATGGCAGTATGGAGAGATGGGAGGTAATTACATAAATTTTGGAGGGGTTTTGTGAAGCTGGTTTCTGAAATTGGAAGCGAAGAGAGGTGAGCTAGAGGCCCTAGTAGAGCTTGTTCCGAAATTCAATCTTGTGTAAAGCATTCAGCTCACTGCATTGCACGGAAAGATTGCCGTTTTATACTACCTTGCTGCTTTCGTGAGAATCGGAACAAACATAACGTAGCTGTGCTTGTGCTTGTGCTTGTGCTGTTCTCTCTCTCACACACACATAGAGGAAAACTGGAGATGGAAAACCAAAACTTTCATAAGAAGCACTAAAATTCCACGCAAGTTCTAGATGAACCATGTAGGTTTCATGACTTCATCTGAGATTTCTATTACTAGAAAGTAGAAATTAATCATGCATTCTTTTCCTCCCCGAAATTATACACTACTCATCCGTTAGAATGAAAATATTAGCACGGGGCGAAAACGAACTGACTGGAAGGGTGCAGAGGTGACCCCAAAAATCACTATTGGTGTGGTGGAAATGAGGGGCATAGGTGGGGCAGGAGCCAGGAGACGGTGAACAACAGTGAGAGGTGGACTAGTGGGCCATCGAGTAAGAGAGCGAGTGTTTCGCATCGCATTGCACCAATACATCCAATATATAACATGCACCGGCGGTGTCTGGCCAACTGGCCCTAGGCCTCACCCTCACGATGCGGTTGCCGCGCAGCTTTACCCGAGTGTCACCACTTGCGTGCGGAAGTGCCCATGCAGCCATGCGCAACGAGGCAACGATCGGGACCAGGTGATAATTTTTTTTAATTTTGCTTTCGTCGATGCCTGCCTATTCGTTGAGTTTTCCCGCACGGATTCGGTTGCCTTGTCGTGTCATGCGTTCTCAGGCTCCATGATACAGCTTTAAAATATAGCACCATAAAGAGATTTATTTAAATTTGTAATATTATAATGTATCATATTTCATATAAAGTTTATTTATTTTGGGAATGATGGAGTAGAGCCTAGCCAACTACATGCGTTCGCCGAAATGCCTGGCCAAATCGGGGCATCCTTTGAGAGTTTGGATTAAAAGGTTGAGGTGAATCTCAGAGTAAATAGAAGTAGGAATGATAGAACTGCCAGGGCGTTCACAATGCAGTGAGGTGGCATTCTGCCCCCAACCATCCACATCAGATATTCCACCCCCCCCCCCCCAAGATGCGTGTGTGGCGTTCCTAACCGAAGTCCGCGGAGCCAAACTAAGTCACATGTTCTTCGTCAAAACTTGTAGGTGCAGGATGAGGCACGGGTTGAGCGGCGCGTTGGGAGAGACCATGGCCTAATGCGACACCCCCACATCCGTGCGAAGCGGCAGCGGTCGCCGGCGAGGCCACCGCCCCAATCAGCTGCATCGTCCCCAAAGCGGTGCCGCTCACCAGATCCGACGAACCCGAGGCTAGATTTGGCGAGCTCGATGGGGCAGCAAAACTACGGGCATAACTAAAGTGTGACATGAAAAAATGTCTTACACTTCCATACTTGAAAAATCAAAAGTATTCTAACCACTACAAGTCATCAGCTTGATACGCCAATGCCAAAGATTGAGTATGAGTAGTGACGCCGTGTTTAGTTCCAAAATATTTCTTCAAACTTTCAACTTTTCCATCACATTAAAACTTTCCTACACACATAAACTTTCAACTTTTCCGTCACATTGTTCCAATTTAAACCGAACTTCCAATTTTCGCGTGAACTATAAACACAGTCTGAGCTGTGGAGTTGTGGTTTTGCGGATGTATACAGGAGATCACATTGTGTTCCACCATCAAATGGGCTAACTCGGAACGTCAAGACCATCTTTGCAGTGCCAAATACAAAATAAATCAATGTAGTGCCAAACTAATTTTTGTATTTTTGCACTTTAGACCTTGTCTTAAAGGTATTTTCTGTGGAGGTTGGATGGCGCAGCAGCGTGGTAAGCTACCGTAATTAAGGAGATTTTGGAGGGGTACGATGGAATTGATTTCTGAAATTGTAAGCAAAGAGAAGTGAGCTAGAGCCTAGAAGTTGTTCCAAAATTGTGTAAAGTATATTCAGCTCACTGTATTGCGCGAAAAGATTGCCATTGTACACTTTGCTGCTTTCGTGAGAATCGGGGTAAACAGAACAAAGAAAAATGAGACACTGAAATTACCCATAAATATTTTTTTTTGCTGGGATACCCATAAATATTAGATGAAACCAATATGATTTCTTCTCAAATTTCCTAGTACAAGAAGGTAGAAATCCTGCATCCCAAAACCGTGACGAGTAATCTTTGTTTGTGGAAACATAAGCACGAAGCCAAACGAACGAACTAGAACAGCTGACGAAAAAATTTCACTGCGAAAAGGTAGTTGCCTAGTTGGCGATAGGGAACACTGAACACCAACAGAGTAGAAGCACTAGAGTTAATAGCACTGTAGTCCAACCGGACAGCGCGAGTGTCATGCCACCGTGGCACCACATGGCGGCCCATCGCTGACGTGGCAGGAGGATGGCATCAACATTACTGCCATTGCCCCCCCTCCCCCCCACGGCGCCAATAGAGAATGTCACGGGGGAATGTCACAGAATCCCAATCCACCCCTCCCCTACCCATTTGCCCCCCTATCTTTTGTCCTAGCCTGAGCGTATCTCGTGCACGCGCACTCTCTCTCTCTCCACTCTCACAAATCCTCAAATCCACTTGATTTGGAGTCATTTTTCATGGGATTTTTAAGGAAAATCGATGAGCAAGGTATACTCCTCCATTCCCCCTTTTTTTCGTTTTAATCGGTGGAATTTGTTGATTGGAGGGTAACCCTAGAACCTATTTTTTGCCCAATTTCGTGATCTTGACAGTTGAAATTGGGGATTTGATGATTGTAGTGTTACATGCATGCAATGTGCTTGTTGGTGCTATGATTTTTTCAAGTACATATATGTGGTAATGATAATTTTTAGTTAAGACATGGATGGATGGTTGTATGGAAAAATTGATTTAGGTTCAATCTGTAGTAGCAAAATTTGTCTCTCCTTTGTATAATACGTACCTTCAAATTTAACCTAAATCAATTTTTCCATACAACCATCCATCCATATCTCAACTAAAAATTATCATTACCACATATATGTACTTAAAAAAATCATAACACTAATAAGCGCACTACACACATGTAACACTACAATCATCAAACCCTCAATTTCAATGGTCAAGATCACTATATTAGACAAAAAAATAGGTTATAGGGTTATCCTTCGATCTACAAATTCCACTAAATTAAACAAAAAAACAAGAGAGGGGAATGAAGAGTATACCTTGCTCTGCTCCGAGAAATCGCGTGAAAAACAACTCCAAATCGAATGGATTTGAGGAGGAGGATTGGGGGGAGGGGGGAGGTGAGCAGTGCCGCGCACGACCTAGGTAGCGAATGGTGAAGAAGGGGCAGGGGTAGGGCCCACACGGTTTAAGTGCGCCCAGCCCTGGAGGGAGAGCGCCAGCAGTGTTGGCATGGGGAGGAGGGGCGGTGCTAGCAAGATTGACACGGTGGCATCGTCCTCTTGCCACGTTAGCACTTGGTGGCCATGTGGCATCATGATGGCATGGGGCCACAGCAGTGGTCTAAAAGAAACCATTTATGGAACAAGTTGTTTAAGAGTTTATTTATAAAATAAGTTTTTTAAAAGAGTTAAATTGTAAAAAAAATTCAGGCACCGACGTCTGGGCAGGCTGCAGGCCCCTCCACCTCCAGGCTCCTTTTTTGTCTATTGTAGCGCAGCTTTTTCCAGTGTCGCCACTCGCGTTGTCGCCCGCCACGCCCGCCAAGGTACTAACCCCTACAATTCCACATGGCCCGGCGCAAGACATTTGCCATTTCGCCGTGAATGCTGATGCTGCCCCAACGATCACGACCAGGATAAGATATTTTATCTTTATTTTAGGTCTATTTATATTCCCATAAAAATTTTATAGCCCGTCACAACGAATGTTTGGACACATACATGTAGTATTAAATATAAACGAAAAAATTAACTAATTACACAGATTACGTGTAAATTGCGAGACAATTTTTTTAAGCCTAATTGCGCCATGATTTGACAATGTGGCGGTACATTAAACATTTACAAATGATGGATTAATTAGGCTTAATAAATTTATCTCGCGGTTTACGGCAGATTTTGTAATTTGTTTTGTTGTTAGACTATAATTTAATACTTTAAATGTGTGTCTGTATATCCGATGTGACACGCTAAAACTTTACACATACTCCCTCCGTCCAAAAAAAAGACAAACCCTGGTTTCCGTGTCCAACGTTTAACCGTCCGTCTTATTTAAAAAAATTATGAAAAAAATTAAAAAAATAAGTCACGCATAAAGTATTAATTATGTTTTATCATCTAACAATAATAAAAATACTAATTATAAAAATATTTCATATAAGACGGACAGTTAAACGTTGGCGCGGAAACTCAGGGTTTGTCTTTTTTTAAAGACGGCGGGAGTATGTATCTAGCTTTGCTTTCATTACTGCTGTCTGCGTCAGGCCGTGCCGGTGCCGTGCCGTGCCGGTGCGGTGCGTTCTACTGCAATCTACAGCCTCCATTGTTCGTTCAGTTACAAGCCTATCCAAAAAGCCGACTAGCCGAGTCGCTAAACTATAGCCTTCTTTAGTTCCAAAATAATTATTTAAACTTTTAATTTTTCTATCACATTAAAACTTTTCTACACACATAAAACTTTTAACTTTTCCATCACATCGTTTCAATTTTAACCAAACTTTCAATTTTAGTATGAACTAAACACACATCGTTCTAATTTTAACCAAACTTTTAATTTTAATATGAACTAAACACAGCCATGTACTACTCCGTAGTATGACCAAATCAGACCATCGTTGACAAAATTTGTCTTAGGCTGTGTTTAATTTTTGCAAAAAAGTTAAAAGTTTAGGGAAAGTTGAAAGTTTACGTGTTTAGAAAAGTTTTGAATGTGATGTAATGGAAAATTGAAAGTTAACAGTAATTAGGGGTGAACTAAACACGGCCTTAAGCAAACTTCGGCACCCACGAATATACTATGGCAGCCAAAGGCAAAACTGACGGCGCAAGAAATCTCCAGTTCTACACCACATCGGTGTCAGCGCCAACGGCGCGCAACAAATGCAGGTCCTTGTAAACGTTGCACACAGAATACACCGTACTATGCCAGCGGCAGTGTGCAGTGGCATACCTGCACCTGAAGGCGGGTGCGGGATACACACTGAAAATGGGATTCCTTGTGAAAATACTAGTACAATCACAAGACCAACAATATGCATTAATAGTTCCAAACAAATCAGCTCTTGCATTATGAACTGCTGAGAAGTTGCAAATGGTGCTTTGAGATGTTTTACTCAATCCATTACTGAGCAGTACTCCACAGCCAAACGTCGCCAATAGACCCACAGGCCACATGGCCACATTGGCATGCTTGGCACATAGGAGTACTGCAGTAGTGATTTCACATGACCTGCAGGAAATTGGGGAAATGACCACATTTTAAGTGGGGCATAAATCCCTCGGCCCACTTCCAAAGAAAACGCACTGTAACCACTGCAGCTTGGTACGCCAAATGTTGAGTATGATTAATGAGCTGTGGACTAGTGGAGGCCCCCATTATGTTTCACCATCAGACGGGCTAACTCAGTAGATGTGCTTACATATCATGTTAACAGTGTTTTAATCTCAAAAACATATAGTGCAGTCGCTTGATAAACAGCTCGGCCAGTCCTCAATGTAAAGCCTAGTTCCAGATCCGAACAAAATCGAACCCTTCAGCTTGAACTTATACCACAGAAGACCCATCGAATTATTCGCAGTACAACACTTGAGAAAATGCATTAGCATTACTTCTAGACCCTGGAGGTCTGTGCATAACAATCGAGCTGATGGAACAGGTTAAGCATTATACCTCTGATATATCATGGTTGGCTAACCATATTTTGTTCCTTGTGCCAAAGAACGACGTCCTTGTAGGGCAAATCTCCTCCGAATATATCAAGGGCACTTCCAACCGTAACATCAACTCGACTGTTGCCTGCTCTTTTTATCCTCTCTAGGTCATCCATTGTAGACACACCCCCAGCATAAGTTACAGGTATCTACAGAGCCAAAGATACTATTATGAGTTCATAAACAATAGAACTAGGAACATTCAAATACGGTTAAAGCAAGGTTTTATTGGTTTGCAAACTGGGAGCCTGCCTGCATGCATGATCACTGTCACAATCTATTGACCTGCCTAAACCGTATCTGAACAGCCCGAGTAAATGTCCATCTCCCAAAAGTTGTATCAGCATGCCCATATTTATATCTAAATGGCTACCAGTGCTTTGTTCGACAATTGTTTTGTTCAAAAGAAACAAGGATGGTAAAATGCCTAGCTGCAGCTTGATTTAGCATCTTGAGTTTAAGAATTATGAAGGCCATGGTCATCTTGTTATATGGAGTAGCTTTTGAAATCATTGCCTGTGTAGCATTTTTCTTCGCTTTCAAAAATCTAGATGCTCAACTACAATGCAGTCAATTCAGCCATTTAAATACTTGGTTTATTGACAGCTTTTTCAATTATAGATAAAGCAAGAATCTAAATTTCACAAGAAAGACTAAACTTGCAGATACAGAACAAACATTAAGGATGGAATTAAGAAACAAGAAAAAGCTGGAAGAATTTAAATTAATGAATCAAGAATACAATTGCACGTACAGGTGAATAACGTCCCAATAGTTCAACAAGTTCTTCATCAATTCCTAACCTGCAATTGCCAAACTAGCTTAAATCAGAAAAGATAATGGTACAAAAAGAAAGCTGTTCACTACTAAGTGAATACACAAGTGAACTGGATATACAAATTAACAACCTATCCAAGATATGAGCAGTTGCACTACTGAAGAACACAAATAAGCTTTTGAACATTAGAACTCATTCCAATCAAGACAAAGAAAAAACTAAAAAGTGAAAAAAAAAACCCTGCTTCTATTGGGACGATCATGTTAACTTCATTTGCTCAATGATGTGTCATTAAATTTAAATACCTAACTGAAAGCACAAAAAATTGGATCTTTACCGAGTAATTGGTTATGAAACTAAGGGTGAACAGTAGCATATAGAAAGTTTTGGCAGACATAGACATTTAAAGTCTTATTACAATATTTCATGCTGCCATTACCAATCCAATTCTATCAAGAAAGCATGAAACAGAGAAAAGGTATAAAACACACCTTTTCCCCTCCACATCAACACCATGAACCAAAAATTCATCTGCATAGGCAGCAAGATGTTTTAATGTTGGCTCATCCACAAAGACATCACTGAATTTCTGCCATCTGTCAGTCACGATGGCATATCTTCCATCCTATCAAGAAATATTATTGTAAGAACGTAATTAAGTATCAAAGTACCTGTCAATAATAAGATAATGACAAACACATTAGGGTAATCCTAATTGTTCTTTCTTGTATTTACAGAAGAGAATGTAGCTAGCTTGTGTTTCTCTAACTTCGATATAAACTATTAAAAGGACTAACTTGTTTAGGTTAAATTTTATCTTGTTTCAGGGGTAAAATGCTCATATCTGATGGTATGACTAATTATCTTTATCAGTAAAAATCATTCTGAATATGAAAAGGAATACATGGAGTAATTACACCTAAAATAGTGATATACACTTATTGTTGTTGGTTCATGCTCTTGGATGTCAGTTTATCACAGACCAGTAAGTTGGAATTCAACTATACTTTGGTATATTGTATACTGCTCTCTATATAACTATCAGGGCATACATAGTGCAAATTATATTTCACAATCATTAAACCATTTTAGGTTAAACTTGAACAGATCAAATTGAAAAATTCAAGAAAGGGACCCTCATGAACTGTTCTAAGCGAAATTCCAAAAAGATGTAATCAACCATGCCACTGTTCTAACACTTTTTGCCTATGAAATGCCATGCATGCCATGCGTTTGGAATTGTCAGTATGCCGACATGCAGCATAGGCATCACACTAGAAGAGCGTGAACTGCAGGTACAAAAGGTGTAACATTTGTAAGAATGTAACGAGAACAGCTCACGTGAAGTATTTGAAGTGCTAACTTTCTCATTGCACACACAGTAATGAATTAATTAAATTTGAAAAGAAGATGTCCGAAGTACTTGGTACCTTTTTTCTACAACTAAGGTCCAAAACAAGCCTATGTTTCCCAACCAGATCGACAAGTTGCTTCAGCCGTTCAATGTTCATTTTGCCTTCACTAAACACATACTGCATAAAAAGACTCAGATGCATGATTCACAATATTCAACTAATGATAAGCCCAAGTACAGTAAAAACAAAATGCAGGTAAATTACACAAAAAAAAAATCCTATCAAGCATTTGTAAAATGGGGTCAGCTATGTGCAAGTGCAATATTTTGCCAACAAAGGCAAAATTTGCCTGGCTGCTAGTTAGGGGAGAAGCCAGAGGGGGCGAGAAGAGGCCTGGCCTCCCCCAATGCAAATTTTTATATCATTGATATTGATATATTATCTATTGGGAGCCTTGAATTCACATATATTTTTACACTATTTTCTTCAATTGTAGGGCTCATTTGGTTTGGTGCCCACCAAATCATCGGTAGTGCCAAATCATGGGCAAGATTTGGTACTACTAATGTTTTGGTAGAGTTGGTTCATAGGAGTTGTATTAACTTTGTCAAATTTTGGCATCAATCCAAACATCTATAAGGTACTATTCAAAGTGCCAACTATTTGGTAGGGCAAATTTTGGCAGCAAACCAAAACAGCCCGTAATCACTTACAAAATTGGCCCCCCTCATACATAAATCTTGGCTTCGCCACTGCTGTTAGTAATTATCGGCTATGAATGTATTTTGTCGAACTAAAAGTAAAATTAACATTTTATACCATGGAAGCGACCTCTATAACAGAAAACATGTAAGTAATTTGTGATTAAGCATTATGAACCTTAATCAAGACATTGCAATATGCTTTGACATCTATTACTAGATTCGATAGTACTCACAGAGAATGATGAGTAAAGAAAATAGAAACTAAACAACCAAAATACTCAAACTAAGCTCTATGGTTCATGTTTATGGTATGATGGGTTCATCAAAGATAACAGACATGACCAGGTGGACATGAGAAGCTTCAAATTTATCTCCTGAAGTCACCATGATGAAAAATCCACTTCATATCAATTTACTAATATACAGTGAAATAGCTACATCTATTTATGTAAGTAGGTGCATCAATGAGGGATGAGCGATAGTCATATGATCAAATAGATCAAATGTCTCGTCATGTCAACTGGTGTTGACCATGTTTCAGTTGAAAATCACAAGCAATTGAAGTTCTAAAAGACTTGACTCGTTACATGTATGCAAATGAAGCATGACAGCAATGAGGAACAATATTAAATACACTTTTTATAATATGCAATCTAATGCTGCAGCCAGCACTCACAAATAGCACCGACCTATTAGTAGCTGTTGGCGATCAGCCTGGAACCCCGAAGGTGTTCAACGAAATGCAAATCATGAACTGGAATGAACTCGAACTTGAACGTAAGAGAAACTTTGTGCTGGTAAACTTGGCAATGTTTTCTGATACATTGATCAACTAAAATAGAAAAGATGTGATGAAAGTCTGTCAATCTCCCTACAGGAATGTGCCATCCCACATTCGGAGGCTTGCCACGCCATGTGTCCTACAACAAATGGTTCGGAGGCTTGCCACACCACCACGTGGGATGGCGTGGCTAAGTAGGGAAGCATGCAGTGCATGGTGCAGCAAGCCCCCGAACGTGGATCGCACGTTCCTGTAAGGAGATTAACGGGCCTGCATTGCATCTTTGCTATTTAAGTTGATCAATGCATTAGAAAATGCTGCCAAGTTTAGCAACACAAAAGTTCTCTTGTGATCGCATTTGAGTTTGTTCCAGTTCTAAATTGTCATTTCATCAAACACCTTCGGGGTTTGTGGCTGATCGCCAACAGTAGCCAGTAGGTACAAGGCTCCTAAGCCCCACAACAAAGACTCCCTTAGATTTTACAGTGATCACCCAAAGAGAACAGGAGATTCCTTAGACCTTGTGGCTTTTGGAACACTTTTCCGTCAAGAAGAAAAAAGGAGGCAACCAGCAAGCAAATTACACCAGGAAGGAGAAACCACCGGAATGTTATTGACTGACTGGACAGGACTATAGGCAATGCCATTGCCTGTAGATCAATGACTAGTGGTAGGGTTTTTGATAGGTTGCTCTTATATCATGCTAGGCTTTGGGGTAACGTTACAGTGAACCAACAAATTGTATTTAACAAGAAATGGATATGAAATGGAAATGCAATGGGGCCAGGCTTAATTTTGTTCCGGTTAACTGATGCACGTATTAACATACACAACTATATGTGGTTTCAAAGAATGAAAGAGAAACAGAACTTATATACACGGATCAAGGCATGAACACGTACAGAAGTAACAATCACGTGACTGGCACCTTCATTAAGGTAAGATATCGCATTCTCCAAATTTATTCCACCTCCAACTTGCAAACCACCTAGTATTATAATAGCCCACGTTTATTACAAATACTTCAAATTGATTTTGCTTCATGGCCATAGTAGAAACAAATCATACTAGCAGAAGCACCATTAGCAGGTGAAAAAAAAACTCTCCAAAGGCTCCAATGACCAGAACCATAATAACCTAAATTAGCATCTCTTGGGCTTAATTTTACGGCAATGAACATGAAACATGGCTGTCAGCATGAACCATACATAATTCAAACCCCGCAATAGTGGAATCTGACAGGTATACCACTGGAAAATATCATGAAACAACAACGGAAAAGGAAGAAGTGTTATTAAGTTTTTTCCCCTAGAGTTGCATTTTGGCAAAGTATTTTTCATTGCTCTCAAATAGCTACATGATATTTTGTATCAGCTAGTTTTTTTTAGAAAACATAAACAAACACTACACTTATTAAATTATATACACTGTAAGCACCCATATATTCAATAGTCACAAATGTGGCTTTATATCATAATTATTATTGATAACAGTAAAGAACAAACAACTACAGACAGCTGCTCACAAAAGAACTAGTCCAAATAACAACATAATTATGCTAACAGGTAACAGCTAGATAACATTCTCACCAGGATATGCATGTAGTGCTTCCATGGCAGCAGCTTGACTAGCAGGATCTGCACCAAGCATGATTACATGTCCACCAATAAGTTCATCCTCTTTATATATATTTGCAAATTCTGCTGGAGGTTTGTCTGATTCAAAATTTGTAACAAGTGCCGTGCCATCGTTTGATGAATCCCGAAGAGTAGAGCCAACAATCTGTTTAACTTTCCCCTGAAAATTTATATTAAGAAACAGCCCATCAGATAAATGACACTGTTAATGCCAGAAGTAACTGAACTCACATGGTTGCAAAATGACAGTAGAAATCAATGCATAAGCCTTTAGTTTTAATATCACGGTGTTCCAGGTGAATCGCATCGCAGGAAAATTTGGAGCATACAAGCTGAAAAAACTTCTGAAAGTACTTTGCTTACAAAGTTGGGGTATCAATTTACGATCATGTTAATGTTCAGAACACCCATGAAACATAAGAGGAAGCAAGTGTTCCACTCGTACGGACCTTATGAATATCGATACACGGCCTGAAGATAACGGCGCACACCACAGCACGTCCTCCTGCCAAAACAAACGAGCAATCCCAGTTTTTCCCCCAATTCGCGACAAGCAGTAACAAATCGAGCCATACAGAGAATCGAATCGAAAGGGACATCATACTCGCCACGCCGGATCTCGCCGGCCGGACGGAGACCATCGGGACAGCCCAACCGGACCGCGCCGCCGCGCACGGTGGAGACGGAACCCTCGATGCCATCCAATCCAGTCGCTGCCACAACCAACAAACACCCGCGAAGCAAATTCAGAAGCAAGCAAGCATGCGGGAGCCCCCCCAACCCAGGACACGATTCGGAGAGAAGAAGAAACCAGCGCGTACATGCCGCACCTTCGCAGCCGCCGCCGGCGGGGAGGGGAGGGCTCCGCGGAGGCGGCGCAAGGGCGGCGGCGAGTCGGAGTCGGAGTCGGAGTCGGTGCGAGGCCCAAGCCGAACTAGGTAAAGAGATTTATTGGACGGCCAGGATATGCACAGGGGCGTTGATCCGACGGCTCGAACGCCTCGTCAGGGCTAATAATATTGCCTCTCGCGAGAGAGAAGCCAAGCCAGTTGAGTCGAACTGTTGAGGAATCGCTCGCTCGCTCGCTCGCCGGCGGCGCGGACGAGGAGGGGGCGAGATGTTCTTCCACATCGTGCTGGAGCGGAACATGCAGCTGCACCCGCGGCACTTCGGCCCGCACCTCCGCGACAAGCTCGTCTCCAAGCTCATCAAGGACGTCGAGGGCACCTGCAGGTAGGGCTCGGGATTGGTTGGGCAAACCCTAGTAGGGCGGGGAGGGGATGTGGGGTTCGACGGGATTCATTCTTGTTCGTCCTTTTGCAGCGGGCGGCATGGGTTCGTGGTGGCGATCACGGGGGTGGAGGATGTCGGCAAGGGGCTCATCAGGGAGGGCACGGGCTACGTCACCTTCCCGGTCAAGTACCAGTGCGTCGTCTTCCGCCCCTTCAAGGGCGAGATCCTGGAGGCCGTCGTCACCATGGTCAACAAGGTGGGCGATGTGCCTCCGTCCCTCGCCGGATTGGTATTTGGTGTTGGGTGGATTAGGGCTTGTTTGTGGTTAGTGGCTCCAATTCGTTTTCGTGTTGGTTCTGCAGATGGGGTTCTTCGCGGAGGCTGGGCCTGTGCAGATCTTCGTGTCCAACCATGTGAGTGCCTGCATTGCTTGGAGCTGCTTTTTTCTAATGCTCCAAATTTGTGGAGTAAAAGAATCAGAATTTATGCTAGAATGATCGATAGACGATAATGGTTCAGTACCATTTTCATACACCCAGTTTAGCTGTACCATCAACTCGAAGGATGGTTTTTGTCATAGAAATTTCTGATACTTATTTATCAAACATGTTGGTTTGAACAATCTTAAAGTGACTGGAAGGCAACATAAGGTTCTAGTTGAATTTGTGCTTTCTAACCAACTAATGTTTTGTTCTTGCATTTTCCCGTTTCTATTTTTGTTGTGCAGTTGATTCCTGATGATATGGAGTTCCAATCTGGGGATGTGCCAAATTATACTACTTCTGATGGATCGGTATGCTTCTTTTCTACAGTTACTTCTTATGTCTTGTCCTCTATAAACATTGACAACTGTTGACAGGTTATGATTTTTTTTCCTGTTTATTTATGCTTATTGGTGATATGTCTGACTTAAAAAGAAATGCTGGGGAATGTAATGTAATGTCCATTGTATCCAATTTTGGTATCAGCATGTCATAACTATGCTTGAAATGCATACACATATATGTTCATTGTTTTTCCTAGAAACGAATAGATGTGAATACTGTACTACTGTTGAAGGCTAATTGCTTTGGCCATCTTCTTTTGCTTACTAGGATTTACTTGTTTGTCCGATGCAGGTGAAAATTCAGAAAGATAGTGAGGTTCGGTTGAAGATTATTGGGACACGTGTTGATGCAACAGAAATTGTAAGTTTGTTGACATCCAGTTTCGTGCAAAAAAACAAACGAAAAACTGGGTGTTCCCTGTCTTTTAGATTTTTGTAGCATTGCTCTCAGAGTAACCACCATATGCAATTATTGGTGATGTAACCCACTTTTCCATACCAGTAGTTTGCATGATGTTTTTCTTTCCTAATGTGTGAAAAAGAACAGATGTGGTTTTATCGGCAAAGATCAACCTTGATGTGTGTCAAGTAAATTAGTTGAAAAGTATATCAAAATGAAAATTTGACATGTAATCTTGTAGCAACAAATTGCAAGTAATTACCATGAATGCTCATAAGCTAGCCACTAGTATGGTATCATAATAGATAATTGTTGAATGCATGTGGCTATATTCTTCCCTGAGGCATTTCTGAATCCATGTTCTTGCTGTCATAACTCATAACCCCGTTTAAGCTGGTGATGTGCAATGCTCTAACAGTTTGAATATGTTTGTTGCAGTTTTGCATTGGCACAATAAAAGATGACTTCCTGGGCGTTATCAGTGATCCTGGTGCGGCAGTGTAAATTATCCGGTGACAAGATTACGCCTCTTCATGCTCTTGAGCGGGAATATTCCGATGAATTGTAGTGTTAAAATATGGAAGCCTCACTGGAAGGGGCTGTAAGTGGGTTGGAACCTGTATTTTCATCACTATAAATGGCGCTTTACCAAGTTGGCACTGTTGCTTGAGTGTGTTGTGGGATTCAACTTTCAAGCAGTCATTTAACTAATCAAACTCTGACCTTTTTACGGACTGTACAATTTTGCACTGTATCCTTGCAATTAAACATTCAATGCTTCGAACTGCATCCTTGCAAAATAAAACTAAAGAGAAAGAAAGGGCTAATGAAAAAAGATAGGTTTACACTGTCAGTTGTTCATGTTAGGATCAAGCTAAGGGCAGATGTTTACAATAAGTTAGCAAGAACACAGCGGTCACCCCACTTAAGTTCTTGACGGCACTTCCTAATGAAGACAGGAAGTATACTTTGATTGTGCAGTTATACTCAATGTTCTCACGTGGTCCTTCAATGAAGGATCTGCATACGGCACTGCTCCTGCGGTATTAACAGAAATCAGATGACAGGAGATAAAACATTGGTAAAGAGCAAAAATTATTTGGATATATAAGTCTCAACTCACCTGCAAGGCTGCAAAGAAGTTAGAGCCAGAGGTTAACCTTTCAGTCTTCCTTCCGAAGGGGCTTGCGGTGTATACACTTGATCAAAATGATCTTCCTGACGATTCAATCGTTACCATCGTTTCCACGATTCCACTACACAGAAGGGGCTCCTAAGATGCCCCAAAAACTGATTTTACAACTCAGCATTTTTAAGCAATTAAGGGGATGAAGTTGTCGTGATAGTCTTTAGTTCCTGATTCCTGAAACAATCAAGAAGATACTCTCATATGTAATAAGTTCAACACTACCATGACATCAAACTGGTGAATAGATCACAGGTGCCTTATCATACCATCAAACCAATTTGTCCGAAATGGAAGCCAGGGCCACTAGAGCAAATAGGCAAAGTAATGAAAAGACATCCACAATGCCAAAAGAAGATTCTGTAAGAAAGTAGATCTTGTGGTTGTTAGGGTCACCACGAAATCCGCGAGCAATCATGGCCTACAAAAATCAGACAGACATTCAGAGTATGAAGTGCAGTCATGTGCAAAGTAATTTTGGCTATAGTGAACCATGTATGTACAATATAAGTGCTTGAAAATGCTGGGCAGCAGCAATGATGTAATTTAAGTTTTATCCTCCTTACAAGCCCCGCAGTACTAGTACAAGATCTTTTTATCAAAACTGTATGTTACTTTTAGGTCATAACCAGTAAAATTCTTGATAAGTTCTCACAATCAGCTAACCAGACAACCTGCAGTATGATTGCCTTCAGCCTAAACTTTGGCAAGTTTGAATAGTGTGATAAGACTAAGAGCGCATAATTCTTAACCCAGTTTGGTTCAATACATTCAGACCATAATAAATTTTCCTCTTACACATTCATATTCAACTTAACAGACCTGCAACACCACTTTCACAAGAAAGGAATGAAGGATTAGACATGGACTTATACTATTAGTATTATCATTGACGTCCTGTATAGCAAAAGCCCATTTAACTGTCAGGCTAGCCAGTACATTCATGGCCATGTATGCACCAGCAGTTAGATTTTGTAATAGGACCCCCAGCTATTAGGAATAGCATATTGGTCATAAGCCTATGCTTATATATAGCCAATGTCAGGCTCATGAAATATCACAACTGATGATCTCCTTAGAGAAGGAGAAGCGACTAATATTACAGAATCAAGGTTGTAATTCTTGACAACAACAGAAGAATCCTACAAAATTCTGAAGTTCAGAAAAGCCACACAGATTTGGTTAGATTATAAGGCAAGCGCATGTTTGGGAAGCAGTCAAGATTGAGTATATCACTGAGTTGACATTTCAGAATTTCCCAAATGGTCAATGAAGGTTTTCTATTTAAAAGTTTTGAATTACACTAAATGAGAGTCGGGATATCCATAGGAAATTCTAATTAGTTAATAGCTCAATATAACGTGAGTAGCTTATGCCAATGTTCAATAAATTGTGTTTTTTTTCACAATAGTGCATTAATTATAACTTCATAGTCAGTGAAAGCCTCAAAGGTAAAATTCAGAACTGACTGACCTTGGATATTTGCTCTGCGTGATCAAATATATTTTTGAAAATTCGCCGCACATAGTTGAAGAAAACTGCAATTTTGATGCAAAGGATCAATTCCCCAAAAAGAAGTTAACAAAAGTTCTGTATTACAACCTATATGCATAAAATTATCCTACATTAGGTGTTTCAATATAAACAGAACAATTGAAAAGCCATCTGCTGAAATTAGCCAAATTCACCAAGTCCAACCTTTGCAAGAGTTATTTAACCTCACGAACTCAAGTAAGGTTTGGACTTGCAAAAGTATATACTGCTTCCATGATCCATCCCAAAATATAAGAAGTTTTATAGTTGGGCACGAGTATTAAGGAGAAAGGTCAAATACAATTATGGTTGGTTGTGATTGGTTGATAAGAGGAAGTAAGTGGAAATGTTAAATGGGAGATGGTTGTGATTGGTTAACAGGTGAAAAGGTGGCTATATTTTTGGGACAAATTTTGAATGCTAAAGGAGATATGTTTTGGGACATAGGGAGTAGCAGACATAAAACTGCTAAGTGGGTAAATGAATTGGAATAAGAAATATTGGAATAAATGAACTTGTCGGTATCAACAGGACTACAGGACCAGTTGATATAATCCATTATTTACCTCTGACAGGAGACCAATTCTCTATAGCTAGACAGCACAAGCCACAAGCTACCTCAAATGAACTAGACTAAGAAACAGAACTCATATATTAAAGTCTTTGAATTTGAACTGAGCAGAAGCACTTGAAGTTGGACCAACTTCAACTAACTGTAATCGCCTTCATTTCAGTAGCGCAAATCATGAAAAACACTTAGTTAAATCTTGCTGACAAAATAAATCAAGGTACATAACAACTAGTAAATTCAGTAGAGATTAGTTTTCTGCTGCAATTCCCCCACCAAAATCAGCCAGCAACTGGTTCCTGACTAAGTTTGTCAGCTAGTTCACTCCCGGGCATTGGTTAAAGAAGTAGGAAGTACTCACTGTCAATAGTTTCCATAGTTGCCAGCTTTTCCCAATTTATCCGACGTGCTACAATTGCCAGTGCTGAATTGCGAACCTAATGAAAAATATTTAAAATAATGTTACAATCACAATGCATGTTCTAGTTAGAAAGACAAATATAGCCGATGTTTACTTGAGCACCCTATACTTGCCTCATCAAATACAAGATTAATGAACCTCAAAGATAGTAAGAGTGTGAGTATTATCTCAGGTACTGGTACGCCGATATGCTTCAGTGGAATCATAAACCACCATAAAGCAGAAGCAAGCTGCTCAGGAGTAGTTGTTGTCAAGCAGAGACTTGCACTTTGAAATATCTGCATCAAAAGAAAGTATGGGAGATTATACCTAAATGGTTTATTAAAAAAAGTGTATTGTCAACTCAGGACATGCTTGTCTTATGTGCCAATTGCTAGATGATGAAAGTATTGGTTCAAACAAATCCTCTGGGCTTTGGGTTGCTGGCCATATTCTTTTTTATTTCTTTGGCAAGTCCTTACATGCTAAATCTTTCTCTAATGGGCTTGTTTGAATTTTTTCAGACTCTTTTCTTTCTTCTTAATATAATGATGCACAGCTCTCATTTGCATTAGAGAAAAAAAAACAATTTGTATGGAAAATATTACCCATAAAAGGAAAGGACATACCGCAAATGAGAGGCATGCTGACGTACTCGCTACTGATAGGCCTTTCCTTGTAAATTGCAGTGGACCCAGTTTCATGATTGTGTAAGAATAGCCATTTGTGGATGTAGGTATGTTTGGCAAACCTATAACAGATGGGGGAGGAGTTCTTGTCTGGACTAATGAAGGAGCACCATCAGAACCAAATCCCAGCATTATGAATATGATGCCTGAAAGCAGAGCGACCCTTCCAAGTTGGTCCTATAGAGAATGTAATTTGTATAAAGCTAAACAGCAGGTTCACTTCAAGGGTAATATTTTAACAAAGAAGATAGCATAACGGCAGAGACTATGTATCGAAGGAGTGAAAAATAGCCAAATCGTACAGGAAAATCTATAAGTAAAACATGGACAGCTTGCATTGGTATACTTAAAAGTCACATAAAATTGTGTGTGTGTGTTTTTTTTTGGGGGGGGGGGGGGGGGGGGGGCGATGAAACGAAGCCAAGCATGATAGTTTGTCAGTACAAAACCCATATAACTTGTCCAGTACTTCACAGTCACCCTTTCAACAGTAGGAAATCATAAGCCACACTCATGTTTTTTTAAAAAAAATGAATTGCATTCAACATCATAAGGGAATCTCCATATATATATAAAGTAGTAGACAATTTAAACCACAACTGGCAACCCAACAGGCCAGCACTATTTGTGCATAAAATGGTGAATGCCCATTTTAACAGTAGATCAGAGAGCGTACCTTCCAAACATGGTTTGGGAGAACCCACATAGAAAGGAGAGTAAGGTATGCTACTAAACCAAACCGCAAGTAAATATTTGATCTGGCTGGTAGGACAACAAGAGCCAAGAGCCACACCTGAGAACAAAAGTGATTGGTCAGGTTGCAGCATGAAATTGGAAGATCATTTAGTTAATCATCAACTTAATCATTATTTTTGTGCACAAAAGACAATTAAATATATACTACGAAATTGGTTAAAACAACTACCGTGACAAAATCAAAATTCCACAAACTCGGGGGAAGGGAAAAATCCGTCGGACACTATTTCTTAACTTACATAAATATTCTAAATAATCATCAGACAAAGTGTCCAATATAACTTATAGATATACTGACGCAGGTTCAATGGTTAAGGTCAGTTTCTAAAATAGCAGAAAACAAAACGTCAAAACCTAATGATTTCACAGTTTGTGGCTCCAATGAGAATCAGCCAATCATTGAAAAAACATACTAGTATGTTGTCATGAAAGTTCACGACAGCATTATGTATGCTCAACCAACAATCCAAGTTAACCCGAGAATAGGCACAGTTGGTCAGTTGCACACGCTCACGCTGGTGGTACAAATGGCTCTTAGCATATAAAATTGAGCAAGATTTTTGGCGATGTATTTGCATCAGCAATTCAGCATTTCATTCATCCCTTCATAGCCCAGGGGCGAACATTTTCACAAGCACTTACTGTGCATCCTTATCACCTGCCGTTTACTGGCGATTCGATCCAAAAACACGGAGCAGATAGGCGTGAGGTGAGGCAAGGTGTCTTGTCTCCGGGGAAATCTTAGTTACCAGCTTAACCCGGGGATCGATGGCGTGGAGGAAGGTGCGGGGCGAGTCGACGAACTGGCAGATGGGCGTGGCCGCGGCGCCGGAGATGAGCCTGAGGACCTGCTCCGGGCCGGCCCCTCCCACCGCGGCCCGCGGGATCCACGCCGCCCACCTGGCGACGGCATCCCCCGCCTCGCCCTTCCCCGCGGCCTTGCTGGGGTCGGAGGCGGCGCAGACCAGCAAGCTTCTCCTCCTCCCTGCGCCTGGCTTCGCCGAGAGCGGGAGCCAGCCGGGATTGGGCGTGGCGGCCTTGGCTGCGAGGAGAGGGAGAGGGAGAGACAGCGAGTGGATAGTGCGGAGGTGGACGGCGGCGGCCATCGGATTCTCCGCTCCGGCAGCCTGCGCCGCGCCGTGCGCGGCCGGGGTAAGGATAACTCGGGGTGCCGAAACGTGATCGCGGTGGCCTATGTGCGGCCCGTTTCAGTTGGGCCGGACCATCTCATGGGCCTCCGTCGATGGCGTTCTTGCTAGATGTGCCCAAATTGAGGGTTGGTGAAATGAAAATTTTTGGTGTTACATACGAACGTTTAACCCGTATGTTAAAAGGAATTTTCGGATATGAATAAAAAACTAATTTCATAACTCAGCCTGAAAACCGCGAGACGAATCTTTTGAGCCTAATCAATCCGTCATTAGCACATGTAGGTTACGTAGCACTTATGGCTAATCATGGACTAATTAGGCTTAAAAGATTCGTCTTGTGATTTACATGCAAACCGTTCAATTAATTTATTTTATCTATATTTAATGCTTTATATATGTGGCTAAAGATTCGATGTGATGTTTTTAGGAACTAAACAGCCCCTGCCGTACGTTCCAAGTCTATTTTCAGGGGAGGAGCGCAGTTAGTTGGTTTGCCGTGGTTTGAACCAGCCAGCACGAATTCGACTCCCACATAGCGAATTTTCACATGACCTTACCCATTAGGAAACAGGGTACACATGTGTGCGTGTTCAGTGGAACTGCACATTTCCGTAATGTGTGTTCGTCTGTGTTTGTGTGCGTGTTCAGTGGAACTGCACGTTTCCGTAATGTGTTCGTCTGTGTTTGTGTTTTGAGTTGTACCATAAAAGAAATTTGGGGATGTGTGGTTGTACCCTTAAAAGAAGTCCATTTTGCAATACAGTAATTCGTAATCACAAGCTTTAGATCAAACTTAATTAAAAGAATTAACCGCCGGAGACAATTTACAAATGAACAAATTCGCCACGACCACACGGATATACATCCACACACACAACACACTAGCATAAATCAACACAACGTTCCTCCTCACGCGCGTACACGTACGTACGCACGTACGTACACCACAAACCAAACCGTCGCCCAAGATTGATACGGTTTTGCACAGAATCCTCCTCCTCGACCCGGTCGACGACGCCCTCACACTCTGCTAACCATCGGATTCTGTATGATGGCTGCGTGTGCTCCGGCGTGCAGCGACCCGGCGCACAGCAGCTGCGTCCCGGCCAAGATGATGGTGAACGTCTCCAGCGCTCGCTGCACAGAGAGGCAATAACACACACAAGAACAATTAATCTCAGATTAGCCACGAAAACGATTAAACGACGCGAGGAAAATGGCGTAATTGGTTCAGTTTTTTTTTTGTTGATGAATTTACCAGGCTCGGTGGCCTCCAGCCGATGCTGATCTCCTTGCACGCCAGCCTGCAATTAACGAGCGAATCGACGGTTTGATTAATCAGTGATAAACCTGCGTGCAGATGAATGGCGAATTGGTTGGTGGTTTTGACGGTTGCTTTGCTTACCCCATGGCGAGGAGGGTGAGGGTCCAGGTGACGATGGAGGCGGCGGCGGCGGACATCATGCTGGCGGGGTACCCCTGGCTGACGTCGTGGAGGCCGGTGAGCGAGGTGGAGACGCCGACGACGCCGGCGAGCAGCGCGAAGATGACGAAGAACCCCGTCGCCAGGTTGCCGATCGGGAAGTAGATCGGGAACAGCCGCACCGGCGGCGACACCCCCTGCACTGCACCCACAAGCAAGGCAACACACACATCAACCAAACACTCGAGACAACTCACATAGGAATTGGATGGAATCTAAAACGAGATTTGGAGGGAGAAATATCCCTCCAAACAGATGATTTGTGAGCGCGTTGAAGATTTAACACGGGATCTTAAGGTTAAAACTTTAATCCATACTCCCCTTGCCACTATACATAGGAATTCGGACCATTCGAGGCGTCAAAGTTGAAACCACACGTCCCTTGCCACTGCACATGGAAATTGGATGGAATCTGACACTTACGTGAGTTGAAGCTCTCGTCGATGCTGTAGTTGATGGCCCAGCCGGCGATGACGGCGACGACGACGTACAGGACGAGGTTGAGGAAGAGGAGGCCAGCGGACATGGAACTGGGACCCCCGGTCGCCATTGCTGATCTTCCCTCTTGCTCTGCTCTCCGAGGCAGGAGAAGATCACAACGGCGTCGCGAGAAAACACACTCTGCTGCTGCTGCTGCTGTGTTGACGCTTCGATCGGTCGGGAGCCAATATATACGCTAAAAAGTGCAGTTTTTCTAACTGAAAAGATCGCAGCAAATATTTCTCCTTGGTTGCTTTGCAAGTAAGCCAGCCAAGTATTCCTTTGATCCTTTCTGCCACCAGGAGAGATTGCTCTGCTTTTGCTCTCCACAAGGGAGGAATATCCAATTCTCCATCTCTCGTCCACGGTCCATCCATATATGGTGGTCAAGAATAGAATCTGTTCTTGTCTTTGATCACAAGTGCATATCCATCCGTGCAGATAACTTAGTTTACATGCATCGATCATTGCTGGCCTGCTGCATCTGTTCTTTTCCTTTGTGTTCGGCAATGTACGGCTGCTGTGATGCTGTCCTCTTAGATGATCCGTTGGTAGAAGCGGTTCAGTGTTTTAGCTGAGAAGGCTTATGATCAACATTCAATAACAAGTGGTTTGCGCCAAAAATGTGGAATTGCCAAAATTTTTGGAAGAACAAATTTGACCTCAAACACCAACCGAAATTTGGCAACAAGCCAAAAACTACATTTACTTTTTTTTTTTTTACTATTGCCAATCTTTTGGTAATGTTTGGATTGAAATGATCCAAACAAACGGTTTGAGTATGATTTGTGAACTATAAATTTATTAATGGTTAGTAGCACGATTGCCACGCTTCAAGAAATTTGCAAACACTTAAGAGCATGAAAAAAATCGGGGATCAAAAATCCATATAGGATTTTGTGATAATATGAAGGAGAGAGGGGAAGAGAAAATATGCGAGTGACTAATTAGTTGCCTGGCTGCACTGGGCGGCCCAAGATTGTGGAGTCTACCCATGGTGATGGTGGCTCAGACAACTGTGCTAGCCGCTGTTGTCTCCTGCATCCGTCGGGTCGTCGTCCTCGTTGTGACTGTCGTTGTCGCCTGCGCCTGTCGGACCATTGTTCTCGTTCACCATGGCTGCGCGTGGGGAGTCTACCATGCCCTCTCCCATCTGCAGCCCATTGTCCTCACCGGGCACTCGAGCTGGCATCATTTGCGAGAGAGAGTCATCGAGAAGGTAAAGAAAAGAAGGAAGAAGATTAGAATGAAGGGTGGGATGAAGAAAGAGAAGAGATAGAAGAAGATGGTGGGTCCATAAAGATAATAGAATATCTGTGTTATAGGAAACATAAGATTTTATAGACATTTGGTTACAATGTTTACTATATGAATTCGAATGATGTGACCACTCATTACAAGTAGTAGCTACTCTAGCTCTCTTTTTTTTATTACACGGCAGACCATAGTTATTAGAACCGGACCAGACCGATGATCCAACTGGAAAAAAAGGAACTAGGGTGTGCAATCAAACCGGTAGAACCGGGCGGTTTACAAAAAACCGGAGCTGGTTGGACCGCCGGAACGGCGTCACATGGAAGAAACAGAAGCGCATAGGTTGCAGCCTTACAGGTGCATCACGCGGAGTTAGAAAATAGGGAAAAATGCTATAGAACTTGTGAATCGAACCCAAAACTTCCATCTTTCCGCATATAGTCTTAACCACCAGGCTGTGAAACTTGTGATAATATTATAACACATATCTATTTGAACCGCAATAAACCGGCGGTTGGACCGGTCCAACCAATAAACCAGTGAAACGAGTGTCTTACCGGTTTGATCACCGGTCCGGTCTTAATAACTATGTGGCAGACGCATATGCACACATCACTACACGCGTAACACTTACACCTCGCAAATGCACACCGGCAATACATCCCTGATCTCTTTAAATTTCTATTGAAAGCCTATCTGTATGTACGTAATATTCACAAGCACCAGAATTTAAACCTTGGTAGGTAAAGTCAATCATCAATGACTTCATCACTTCACAACATGTGTTTTCCAAGCTTTGCTCTAGTTAGGACGCAATTGAACATGAGAACCTGAACCTTGGCTTGGTCGCAAACTCCATTCAATTTGCCACTTGTTTGGGTATTCTCCCAATTTCACCAATCTTGTGGTTTTATAGCTAAAGCCTGAAGAAGAAAAATACTCCCTCCGTTTCTGAATATTTGAGACTGTTGAATTTTTAAACAACCATTCGTCTTATTTAAAATTTTTTATGAAATATGTAAAACTATATGTATACATAAAAGTATATTTAACCATGAATCAAATGATAGGAAAAGAATTAATAATTACTTAAATTTTTTGAATAAGACGAACAGTCAAACATGTTTATAAAAATAACGGCGTCAAATATTTAAAAACGGAGGGGTACAAAATAGGATGTACAATTGCGCAACTCGCAAAAAAAAAAAAAAAAACTGTTCCTTAATTTCCATACCACGACCCAGCGCCAGCGGCACGAATCTCAAAAGATGGATCGGACCGCACGGCGGCCTAACGTGGGGAGTCGACGCCTCTAGAAAGCGAGAGGACGCCACACGCCGAGCCATCTCTCGCTTTGCCCCCAACGAATCCCTCCCCCATACCAAACTCCGCCGCCGCCGCCGCCGCCGCCGCCCGCCGCCGCCGAGACCGACCCGACCACGATGGGCCTATGGGACGCGCTCTACCGCGTGGTGATGCGCCGCAACGCGGTCTACGTCACCTTCGTTATCGCCGGAGCCTTCGCCGGCGAGCGGGTACGCCCACCCTCTACCCCCCCCCCCCCCCCTTCTTTTTTTCTTTTCCCTCAGATCTGTCCGGGCGGCCTCGTCGCCGTTTGACCCGATCTCATGTTGTTGCGCTCTCTTGGTCTCGTCGCAGGCGGTGGACTACGGGGTGCACAAGGTCTGGGAGATGAACAACATCGGGGTAATTTTTTCCCCTTCACTCTCTATGAATGCTTTCCTATTTCTAGGTTTGTTTGTCGCGTGTTTTTGGATCGTGGCGTTCTAGATCTTGCATTTGCGATCTGGGTAGGGCTATATCGACGCTGTCCTTGAAATTCTGTTCTCCTTCATGATGGGAATGATCCGTTGCGGAGGTGCGGATAATCTTTTGGTGATGGTTGTTCGTGTGCAAAATGAGGAGGAAGAGCCATGCGAAGAGAAGGCTTGGTTGCATCTAGTGCTATAATTACTTTATTTTTCTAGATTTACCGTTTCTAAATTGGTAGCTAGCAATGTCTTTTGTTCTGATATTAAAATTCCTGAATGAGGATCTGTTTTGCTTTGGCTGTTACTTGATTCAATGTCATGTTAATGCAATGTGTTTTACCATGCCAGCGAATTTAGAGAGAATAGCATAAAACAACTGAGAGTGAATTGTTCTATTTTTGTTGTGCATGCTCGATTTCACTTCTAAAAAATCTGCCACCATCTGTTGTTTGTTGTGAGTATGCTAAACAACATGTTGTGAAGTTAAAGTCTAGAATCAGGGCTGTAGATATCGTTCATAAGAAAACTTCACTTGTGCTATGGTATTTTGATCAGCCCAGCTTGTCTGTCTACTCTGCATGGTTTCTTGCGGCTTCAGTTGTTAATTTTGCTTTCTGAAATCTTTGATCAAAATACTAAAATCTTTGATCAAGGAATACGCTTGCGTTATGGCCATGGCTCTCAGATGCAAAGCCAATGGCATGCATATGGAGATAATAGGAGGTTTAGATTGTGATCTCAGAAGGGTATATGCACTGGATGGGAATTAAGGTATCAGCATCATAAGAATATTTTAGCTCTTAAACATTAAGTGCTGCTGAAACACGTTCATAGTTTCAAGTCAGCATAGTACTTATCAATCAAACATGTTCAAAGTTTACAACAGTAATTATTCCGGTTATATATGAAAAAGCCCTCATAGGTGATTTGATCTTTGCATATACTGCCCTCTACTGCTTATGATAGTTTAAAAGGGTTCTATCTTTCTTTTACTCCTAATCTCATGTTTAGATTTAATTTCTTAATTTTATGATTCATTAGACTAAATTAAAACTGATAGCTCTCATGGAACAAACTCCATGCTGTGAGACAACTCAAGATAACTTTGCCACATCCAACAGGACTACAGGGGTATAGTACACCCACCTGTAGCTGGTAATTTTCTTACCATGAGATCTGATTTTGGTCTGCGGCTTCCTTCCCATCTGTCAACTAAAAATATAATAATTTGATGAAATGCAGCTGTAGTTAATTATCATATTACCTCCGGACTAGCACAAAACAAATCAATTCTTCTATCACAAAAATATGTGGTGAAGTACTGAAAACAAGAGCAGATCATGTTTAATCCTTTTTTTGGAAGGTATTTTGATACTCGCTATTACGTGACAACGATGAGGGTGGCAATCATCATATTGTAGAGGGTGGCAATCATACAAGAAATTATCAAAAAGCCAATCGCTTGTATATATAAATTAAATTAAATTTGAACTTGTCACTTGTATAAAACCAATTTCTTGGTGCTGGTAGTACCTTTTTTGTTGCTATGTTCTCGATTTCCAGAACAGCAAGGAGCTGCTGTTGCATAGGAATATAGTTAAGGTGGAGCTGAGTGTCCAAATTATTAGAATGTTCTCATGTCATAGCTTATTTCTGCAGTATATGTGCTTTGTTATCTTACGAATGATATCTTGGTAAACCGTGGTTGAATTGTTTAGTAATTTTAGTTTCCGTTGCAGCACATGGGCAGTCCGCTAGTATATTATTATTTAGATTTGAGCCTGAACTACCTAGCAATCTTTTTTGCTGGATGTGTGTAAGTGTATGTACCAAAGTATATGGAATCTTTGTCTAGCCTGAAGCGGAGCCAGGCATTATGTCTGTGGGGATTCACATTCAAGTATACAAAATATATGTATTGATTTTTCTATGGTCAACTTTATGGTTGCAGATGCTGATTTACTACATTTTGGTGTCACATACTCCCTCCGTCCCATAAAAAAAAAATCTAGTACGGGATGTGACACATCTTAGTACTACGAATCTGGGCAGACTGTCACATCCCGTTCTAGGTTTGTTTTTTATGGGACGGAGGGAGTAGTATTTGCATGATGTTTGTTTGTTTGTATCTGCATAGCTTTTGTATTGTATGCAACTACATTATGACGTGTTTCCCCCTATCTTTAATTGTCCACTTTCATTGCCCATACCCCTTAAGTCATTAGGTGAAATGAGGACTAGGTTAAATTATTTTTTTTGTTTTGAACTGATTGCCATGTTCTTCTCATTTAACTCATTATGGATGTACATCATTACCCATTAATTTCTGAATTTGGACCAGCTTAGCACAAAAAGCTGAATGCCCTATTCTCCAGAAAAAAAAAACTCATCCATTTTAGCTGCAGATTGCCTCATTGTTTCCCCTATTTCTGTGCAATATTGTTTGGATGAAGTTGTTCTCTAGAAATCTAAATAGTCTGCTGATAGTTGTTTGTTTGTTGGAAATGCAGAAAAGGTATGAAGATATATCAGTGCTGGGGCAAAGGCCGGCCGAGTAGAACAATGAAAGCCCAGCACTCATCATCTTGCTTGCTTTACGTGAAAGTAGACACTCTTTTAAGCTCTAATGTCTTGTCATTTTCTTCGGCACAATAAGCAATGTAAAACACCTATCTCCGTTTCTGAGAGTTAGCACTCGATTCATTTACTCGAACATGATTTGTGAATTTTGAGATGCATGGCCAAAACCTTTCCTGTAGCCATGTGATGGTGCGCTCTGGAATCAGTTGAAAACTATACAAACTCCTCGGAACGAAAGTTATTTTGAGGTTTTGTTTCTGTAATCACCCATTGCTGCTATGGAACGCTTGGTTTTTGTTGTGGTAGTGGCACTGCGTCTCTTCGTATTGCAGTCAAGCAAGTCAGTATTTTTAAATTTAGGCCGAGTTTAGTTCCAAACTTTTTCTTCAAACTTCCAATTTTTCTATCACATCAAAATTTTCCTACACACACAAACTTTTAACTTCTCTGTCACATCGTTCCAATTTCAACCAAACATTTAATTTTAGCTTCTCCGTCACATCGTTCCAATTTCAATCAAACTTTTAATTTTAGCGTGAATTAAACACACCCTTAACCCTGTTAGCTTTCTTGTTTGTTTTGTTCTGTTGGAGCACAATTTACTGGTCACAACACAACGCTATACGTGTCGATCGGTGATGCACGGTTTTATGACAACGCTGGATGTTGATTGTTGGTATATGAGGTACCAAATTGTATACGAAGAAAGATACGCGTTACAACATCCGTTGTAGTCTAGCTGGTTAGGATACTCGGCTCTCACCCGAGAGACCCGGGTTCGAGTCCTGGGTTTAATTTTTTCCATACACTTATTTTTTTATTCGTTGCTCTCTATGAGAGTTTTTCAAGAAACATAAATTTAATACTCCTTCCTTCGTCTCACAAAGACTTCATTTTTTTTCTCTATTCAACGTTTCCTACACTTAGTTTTTCTAATTTATTCATAAATTTAATATTTGTAAATCAGTTTTGTGTTTAATTTTTTCCCTACACTTATTTTTTTATTCATTGCTCTCTATCAGAGTTTTTCAAGAAACATAAATTTAATACTCCTTCCTTCCCACGAAGATTTCATTTTTTTTCTCTATTCAACGTTCTATCGTCTATCTTATTTGAAAAAATATATTTTTTAAAAAATAGTCACACATAATGTATTATTTATATTTTATCATCTAACAACAACAAAAATACTAATTATAAAAAAAATTTAAATAAGACAAAGAGTCAAAAGTTATATCAAAAACTGAAAAATAGAGTCTTCGTCGGACAGAGGGACTAAGTGATTTGTACCTTTGTACATCGGTTTAGTGTTTTATTACTCCTTTTATTTAAACCATATTAGCTTTTTACATGGTCTCCAAAATCATACTTTAATCATTAATTTCTTTCATAATTTGTACAAACAACTACAAAATTAACGTCATATGAAAATATTTTTAAATATGAATTACACTAAATACATATATTATTGGCAAAATTGGTTACATAGCATTGAAAGTTCACGTTTTTGGTTTTATAGTACCGAAAGATACCGGTTTATTTTAATAACACCCAAAGTTCACCCTGCTCCATTTCTTAAGCACTTTCGTCAATTCTCAATCATTTTCCGTCCACATTAATCGTAATTGACTCAGCCACATACACGATATAAAATTTCTACCCTCATTGCCTTGCATTCTACTTATACTTGTGAGGGGTAGAAACGTCATATCGCGTGTGTATGGGTCAATAACGACCAAGGCGGACGAAAAAGATCGAGAATTGACGGAAGTGTTAAAAATGGGAACGGGTGAACTTTAGGTGCTATTAAAGTGAACTGGTATCTTTCTGTACTACAAAACCAAAAACGTGTTATTAATTAAAAAATTACAAATGTTGACTTTAGGGAACAAGGAGACCTTATATTTTAGAACGGGGGAGTAAATTAATTAATAGTAAATTTTAACTAACATGAACTCTTCTTTTCCAAAGGTAATTAATATGTTTAACATACTATTAAAATTTTAATATTTATAGTATCGCTAATAATATCATAATACACATCCTGTCATGACGCGGCTGATGAAATAAATTCAATAATTACTGCAACTGAAACTCTCCGTGCTGCTTCAGATACTCGTCGAACCATTGGACCATGTCAGCACGAGCTTCTTCTGCAGTTTTGACGGCGAACGGATCGCTGGCGTTGTATCTGCAAGCGAAGGCATGGGGCGCCTTGGGGAAGATCTTCACGAAGTGATCAACCTGCAGTCAGCAGAGATGGATGTGCTTCAAATGAAACGAGCGTTCACGCTGAGCTAAATCAGTTGAGTATCATCTGAGTGATGCAAAGCTACAGCTGCAGTCTCAGCGATGATTTAAACTGAAAAGGCAAATGGAATCAGTTGGAACTTACCCTGTTGTTCTGATCTAAGGCATGCTCAAACTGGTGCACAACAAGTGGTGGCGTGATGGTATCACGCTCACCTCCAAGAATCTCAATTGGACGTTTGACCTCTGAGCATTACAAAATATAAAAGTAAAAAAAAACGAAGTTGGAGAAATGATCATTGAACAATTTAAGGTTAAGTGAAGGAAAAAGACATATCGACAAAAGTATATACTCTATCTATTCTAAAATATAAGAATTTCTAAAATTTTCTTTTAGCAAAACTAAGGTTAGGTTTAAAAAAATCTTTTCAATCACTTCAGTTGTTGTTTTTTGAATTTTAAATTGCTCAGATTCCTTTTTTATATGGTTGGCTTGGAATCATTGAAATGGTGGAAATTATAGAAATCAGTATAAAAATGCTTATATTATGATTCAATATTTGAATCCTACATATTTTTGTATTTTGAAATAGAGGTAGTATTGTACTCCTATATTTGTACCTGTCATGTCATGTACGGTCACTAGCGAAGGATGTGAAATGACTACCGCTTGGGTTTCTTCGGTCTTTGATAGTTCCACGGCCACCTTTACTGTTGAGAATGAAATAAGAAGGATGAAAGATTTACTTAATTAGAATTAGAGAATGAACCCATCCTGGCACAAAAAAGAGAACAAAGAATGAAGATTCATTCACTTTTACGAAATTAAGAATTGTTTGTGGTTGATTGCTTAGTGCTCATGTTGTTTAACTGAATAACTCACCACCCCAGCAATAACCTCCAACCCCAACAGAGGACATCCCTTCCTTCTTCAGAACCGCAATGAGCGGTTTAGTCTTTTCAGCTGCTTCCTCCTGCAATGAAATGGCAACAAACATTCAGATCTAAGTGATTCAGTTAACATTCAGATGACAAAAAATGGCGTCTAACTAGCAATCATTTTTTCACAATACTGAATGTTCCGTATAAAATTGCATTGGAACAGTGACAGGTTTTTCTTTTCATCATGTACCTTTTCTTTTACGGAGTGAAAAGTAATCAATAGGTCAAACAAACGAAAAGCACCGTGATCAAAGAAAGAAACACACACCGGAGAGTGAGCCATGATCCACACCCAAAATGGCCTTGCTGGATCATCCGTGTAAGGGTCACCGTACAACAAATCAGGAACCACAACGTAGTATCCGGAGTATGCAACTTTGTCCGCTATTTGTCTTTTAACTCAAGCAAGTTGGGAATAAACAAAAAGATCAAATGAAAAATTGAGTTGAGAACGAACTCAGCTGCACACGACAAATTTGCGTGATGAAGACTTGAAGTTTTTGTATTAATAGCTTTAATAAATCGTTTTGATCGACGATCAAAGCATGAGACAAATTGTGTAACGCGTATTTTCAGATTTTGCAAACGTGCGTACCTCAGCTTTGGTGCTCGGAAACCTGCAAAAGTTGAAGTGCCGATATTATCAGACAAAAAACAGAAGAGGATTTATGAGATACTCTCTTCATCACCCCGCCCCCACAAAAAAGAACAACTCTTTCAAAGGAAAATCAAACTTGATAACTTTTAACTAACAATTATGCTAACCATATATATGCCAAGTATTATGCATGTTGTATCGTTAGATTCATATTTTAAATTGCTTTCATGTGATGCTAATTTCATATTGATTGGAAATATAATATGAAATAAATTAATAGTCAAAGTATGTTATTAAAGACCGTGTAAAAAAATACAGGCCTTATAATCTAGGACAGAGGGAGCATATACGAGTGGCTACTGTCTCTCAAGGCAGTGTTTGCAATTTTTGGAAATCCACACCCTCCCCCTCACCTACACACGAAACTATTTCGCTTGAAATTTTCAATTATTTTCACGAGTTAGCAAAAGTTATTCAGGTTTGTTCAAAATTTAAATTATTCTGGATATTTCGAATTTATCATGTCTGTTTTCTTTTGGCGTTTTTTCCCCAAAATTGTTAACTACTCCTTCCGTTTCAAGTTATAAATTGTTTTGACTTTGGTCTAAATCAATATGTTTTAAGTTTGCCCAAGTTTTTAGAAAAAAATGGTAGCATTTTCAACCAAAGACAAATTTATTATGAAAGTATATTCAATTGTTGATTTGATGAACTAATTTAGTATTGTAAATATTAACATATTTCCCTACAAAGTTAGTTAAACTTGAAGTAGTTTGACTTTAACCAAAGTCAAAACGACTTTTTTTTTTAAATGTTAAGTCAAAACGACTTATAATATGAAGCGGAGGGAGCAAGCTATGCTCCTATCATGTATGCGTGCACTGACCGTAATAGTCAGAGACGAGGATGATGGCGCGGCCGGAGCGGCGGGAGCCGGTGACGTAGCACTCCAGGCCGCCGTAGTCGTGGACGACCTCGCCGGCCTCCCCACCCGTCTTCTCCGTCATGTTCGGCGAGTTGTCCAGTCACGGGTGCTTCCCTGTCGACGGCGCCGGCGACGGGGACACTTGCCGTCCCGCGCCGCCGGTGTTCTCCTCGGCCAAGGCGAGCCCAGCGGAGGCCACGACGACGGCGAGGACGACGAGGAGGCAGCGAAGCAGCGCCATGGCGAGATTTCAGTTGATCGGTGTGTGTTTCAGGTTCAGGCGTTCAAAACCAACCCGTTTATTAATTTGGTGATCCATCAAGAGCTCCAGCCTCCAGATAGGCGCGCGTACGTGCCGCGCATCTCTGTGCAGAGGCTTCAGGACTTCACGCACGTTGCTCGATCACAAAATCACATGAACGATCGAGTCGCAGCGATGATAATTAATTGGGGGAGGTATATATAATTAAGATTTTAGTAGGTTGAGTGATGATGCGTATCATGCGAACGGATATCGTAGTTGTGCTGCATTTTGATCAGTTATCTGAATATTTCTAATCTGATCAACGCCACGCGAAGATTAATTATATATGAGCAAATCAACGGACGCGATGACACATTCCAGCCAACTCAGTGTATATCCTTGGTGTTTGTTAGAGCTTGTGGCTCCGTTGTATATGTGGTGGAGGGGTGGTCCACGGATGATTGGTCGGGCTGCGTTCCCTAATAATGTTTTTTAAGTTGTGAGCTCTAGCCCGCTAACACAGCAGGTCAACAGTAACTACTCCCTCCATCCCAATATGTTCCAACTTATGATGGGTCTCCAAATCTGGATGTACGCATATCTAGATTCGTAGTAAGCTTGCTACATATTGGGATGGAAGGAGTAGCTCATATGCTTTCTGGTGCCATTAGTTCTCAACGGTCTATGCATTTTCCAACAACTTATTATGGTGTTGTTACTTCATACTTCTAAAACATGGCATATGTATTCGATATAAGAAATTTTACAGTTTGTTGAGAAAGTAACTAGATTTTATACTAATTTGTTTAGTAGTACTATGTTTTATACTATAGTCCTTCTCATACTCTCTTAAGAATGATAAAGTTATCCATTGGATAATAGTTCTACATATGTACCGGACACGCTCTAGTGATACTTCCCATATGGATATCATTATATATTTGAAGCTAATAAAAAGTCTAAATCAAGGTTATCAATTAATTACTCCCACATCCTAAATATATATAAAATGTGCATGTATTCAGATAAATTAATATGTGTAACTTTTAACTAATAATTATGTTATCAATATATTTGTTTAATGACATACAAGTAACACTATTAATTTTTTATTTTAAAATACCTCCAAGTGATATTAATTTCATAGTTGTAATGGTATATACTGAAAAAAGGTAATGGTTAAAGTACAACATTTAAGATCGTGAAAAAAACTATACACTTTGTATTTTTGGAGTGGAGAGAAATATGTGTTATTGTCCTATCGATCAAATTGAATAGTCAACTCTTTTATATTTAAAACCTTAACATTTTATTTCTTCATATTATATTATCATTAAATTTCATTTACTATTATACATATAACCATATCCATGTATCCATATTTCTGGAAATGCGATGTATCATGTATCCATATCAAATTATCAATGTGACATACTACAGTTAGCCATCACCAATGCAACCGCCTAGAGTAATTAACTATTTGCCACTCTTACAAATGGTGATATAGAATTTGCCACTAGATCCACATGTCATGGACACATGACGGCCCACATGTTATAGACTACGAGTGACAAATTCTTAATTGCCGCATCTTAAAAATGGCAAAAAGTTAAATGTCATGCAGCCTAGGGCTTAACAAATTAGCTATTTTAGCTACTCCCTCGTTTCTAAATGTTTGATACCGTTGACTTTTTAGCACATGTTTGACCGTTCGTCTTATTAAAAATATTGTGAAATATGTAAAACTATATGTATACATGAAAGTATATTTCACAATGAATCAAATAATAGGAAAAGAATTAATAATTACTTAATTTTTTTAATAAGACGAATGGTCAAACATATTTAAAAAAGTAAATGGCGTCAAATATTTAGAACGGATGGAGTATGTGGTTAGGCTAGTAATTCTGTTAATCAACTAGAAACTACCAGGTTGACTTACTTTGTAAACATCTTAGATAACTTGCTTCTGTGGCCGAAAGAATTAAGCGTTATTAGCCAAATTTTTATATCGAATTAACTAAATCGATAATTCTTGCAAAATATAGAGTTTATAGTCTTAAACAAAACTGATCTAAACTTTTATGTTTATCTTTAATGATAAAATAAGCGGAAACAAACTAAATGATAGAGTAAGATGAATGATCAAACACCGATCTACAGTGCCATACATTTAAAAACAGAGATAACAAATATTGTTCATATTTTTATCAGTTAGATTGCTTGTTTGTTTGTTTTTTATCCTCTTCCGCAGCGCAATTAGCCGGTCGCAACATGTTTAAGCTCAAAGACACTCCACCTTTTATGTTCATTTTGATACAACAGTGTCACTTTGTAAGTTGGCAAACTGACGCTCTAAGGTGAATTTATAGGTACAAATGTGACTTATACCAGCATCCGTGATCTAGCTTTTTTTTTTTTTTTAACGAATCGATGAACGCAAATTTCAGTGAATAAAGTAAGTGCTCTAGCTATTTAGGATATACTCCGTTCTCACCGAAGAGACCCGGTTCGAGTCCTCTTTTTTTTCCCAACCTATATAGCTTTTCTTTGCTTTATTGCTTTTCATCATATGCTTCAGGCAGGAAAATTTTGATGAAACTGTAAGCCAAATAATTGGTTTGTAATTTACTGGATACATGAGGCGCCTAGTGGTTCATTTTCTTCTTATTTAGTAGTATTGGATATCCAAGTCCAAGGAACCGTGCAACTGAATCTTTCACCGCTTCATGATCTCCAGATACTTGTCAAACCATTTGACCATGTCAGCACGAGCTTCTTCTGCAGTTTTGACGGCGAACGGGTCGGTAGCGTTGTATCTGCAGGCGAAGCCATGGGGCGCATCCGGGAAGATCTTCACCAAGTGATGAACCTGCATACATGCAACCAACAAGATGAATGAGTTCAACACACATCACACGATCGTTTCAGGCCGAGCTAATTTGGTTGAGTTAAATCATCTGATCAGGGTCGCCAATCTGCAACTGCAATTACAGAGCAAATGAAAATAAAAATGAAATCAGTTGGAACTTGCCCTTTTGTTCTGATCTAAGGCATCCTCCAACTGGTGTATTAGCTGTGGTGGAGAGATGGTATCAAGCTCACCCCCAAGGATTTCAATGGGACATTTGACCTCTGAACATCACAAGAACTCAGAAAATTTGAGAGATAATAACTGAACAATATAAGGCTAAGTGAGTGAAAATGCCAGAACAAGATCGATTATCTGTACCTTTCATGTCATCTACAACCACTAGCGCGGGATGCGAAATGACAACCGCTTTGGTTTCTTCAGTCTTTGATAGCTCCACGGCCACCTTTCCTGTCAAGAATGAAAGAGGAAGGTTTGATACATAAAAGCATATTTAGAAACTCAGAATTCAAAGAATGAACACATTCCTGCAGGCACAAAATGAAAAAAAAAAGATCCATTCTACTTTGATTCAATAAGAATTGTTCATGTCAGGAGTGGAGGCAAGCCTAAGGCAGCTAGAGCTTGTGCCCTATGCTTCTCCAAAATCATGTACAAATTCTCTTAAATCACCATGAAAATTTTAAAGGAAACAAACAATTTATTAGTTGAACCGTTAGTTCCAGTCTTTAGCAATTTCTGGCTCGGTTACTGGTTCATGTCATGTCTGAATGTTTTATGCTCATGGATTTAACTGAATAACTCACCACCCCAGCAGTAACCTCCAACTCCAACAGTAGACGTCCCATCCTTCTTCAGAGCCGCAATAAGCGGTTTAGTCTTTTCAGCTGCTTCAACCTGAAATGGAGAGCAACATTACGGAACAAATTAATATCCTTCATTTAGAAAAAAAAAAGTGATTCAGTTCAAATTCAGATGAAAAAAAGATGGCGTTTTTAGTACGAATCATCTTTTGCGATACAGAATCTTTGCGTAAATTGTACTGGAGCTAGCAATTACAGGGTTTTTTTTTCATATATTTTTTCTAGAGGTGCCAAAAGGAATCAGAGAGGCAAAACAAAAAGATTGGAAAGGCAAGGGGATCAAAGAAAAGAAACAAACCGGAGAGTGTGTCTTGATCCACTCCTCAAATGGCCTCGCTGGATCATCGGTGTAAGGGTCCTCGAACAACAAATCAGGAACCACAACGTAGCATCCAAGCTGGTATGCAACTTTGTCCGCTATTTTCCTTCAGCCCAACCAAATGGGAAAACGAAAAAAAAAAAACAAATGCACAAATGAGTTGTGAACGAACTCAGCTTCACGACAGCCTGTTGCTTGTGTGATGAAGACATGAAGTAGTTTTTGCGATTTGATCGATGATCGTAGGGGTGGATCCAGCACGGGGGCAGCGGGGTCTTGAGTCCCTACTACTAGCGTAAAGACTATGAGATTACCATTTGTAGATGAGAGGAGGACTATAATTCTATCTAGTTTGCTCAGACCCTAATACTATTTCTTTTTTTAGATCCGCCACTTCATAGCGCATAAGTTCATATTCTGTGCAAACGAGAGTACCTCAGTTTTGGTGCTCGGAAACCTGCAGAAGATGAAGCGCCAATTAATGTTAGCCACAATAATTAGACGAAGAGGATTAATTTTAATTATCCGATTCGTGTGGACAATGTAAATGTCGTCGCTAAGCTAGCCTAACATAGCTCTAGTGGCTAGTGTCTCCGGGAAGGCATGCAGGCATGCACATGCTGCTGCACCGACCGTAGTAGTCGGAGACGAGGATGACGGCGCGGCCGCCGGAGCGGCGGGAGCCGGTGGCGTAGCACTCCAGGCCGCCGTAGCCGTGGACGACGTCGCCGGCCTCCCCGCCCGTGTTCTCCGTCATGTTCGGCGGGTTCTCCAGGCACGGGTGCTTCTTCGGCGACGGCGCCGGCGAGTACACTTGCCATCTCGCACGGCCGCCGTTATTCTCCTTGGCCAAGGCGAGGCGCCCAGCGGCGGCGGCCACGACGGCGGCGAGGGCGACGACGAGGAGGCAGCGGACTAGCATCCTCGTGAATCCGGCGGCGGCGCGTCGCCCGTGGCGAATTCAGACGTGTTCGGTGATCGGTGTGTGTGTGTGTTAACGCTTGAGCCCGTTGATTAATTTGCTGATGTGATCCAGGCACTCGAGATGGAGATATATATAGGTAGCGGGACGGAGGGAGCTAGCGAGCGGTGCTGTGTGCACGGAACTCCAGAACCATAGAGCATGTTTACTTTGATATCATTTTCAACCATAGTATTTGTTTCGTAAAGTTAAAAAAAATATCTACGTTTAGTTTATTACCAAATTTAGTCAATACATAAGAAATCTTGCCATCGCCAAAATTTTAACATTGCCAAAACTTGTTAAGATTTATTTTAGTTACAATCTAAACATGCCCATACATATATATTTAACTTTTTTTTCTATTATGAAGTCGCATCATTTGCTATTTTTAGCTTTTAATGATTCATCAAGAATTCAAATTGTCTATCTTCTCAAAAAGCAACACTGTACATCACAATCATTTATAATCGTTTATAATCGTTGGATAATTGATCAGGGTAACATATATAGACTATAGAGAACATATGAAAGAAAATTATATAGTAAGAAAATTAAATTTTACAACTCATCAATACTATTTTGTTATACAGTTTTCTCGTAGCAACGTGCAGAATTCCCATTAGTATACATGTGTGCTGTGTGCAAAATTGTCAGATATACGCGCGTCCACGGCGCAGGGAACGTACGTACGTACCGGGATTCAGGAAGGTCCAGGACCGGGGACAAACCTAGGACAACGATTTTTATTTTTTTTCCGAATGATCAGCACCCGCGATAGGACAACAATTATGACTTTATATTGCACAACGGAGAGAGTATATATTGCACTACGGAGAGAGTACTTTATAAACCATGTATGGTCTAAAGTGGCACAAGTGAACAATACTAACATGATATACACCTAAACTTGTGAAATAAATTAAACAACCAGAATAAAACAAAATCCTAACCAATTTTTTGGACTAAATAGATATAAAATTGAGAAGATCACGGTACCTTACCGTAAAACCTAGTCACGATGTGATGAAGTGTAACCACTTGGGAGTTGGACATTAGAGCGGACAATTAAACGTCCTGCTAGCTATATTGGTTGGTGATGGACCCCTGACCGGCCTAGTCCCTAGGCGATCGCACCAGTGGTCTAGGCCTATGGCCCTTCTTGAGATACTCGGACGCTCATTTGTTTAAATCCCGCACAAGTGGTCTAGGCCCATGATCCCGTCCTTCTTGAGATACTTGGACGTCCATTTGTTTAGATGCTTGTCTGTGTATCTTATGATAGTTTCTAGGTTTGTATTAGATATGGAGTTTGCACTATATTTTCCCATGATCGATGCAGCCGCCCAGCAGTGCTGCAATTAAGGGCATACTTCACAACTTTTTTAGGAGTATATTGCCTGATCGTAAATCATACTTGATTCGAAGTTTGGAACCTTTGTAGAGACGAATATTGTTTGGATATCCCCTCTTTATGCAGACACTGCCCTTTATTTTTATAGGCGGGTTAAAAGAAGACCTGTTTTTTTTTAAAAAAAGTGCGGAGGGAGTCTCTGGTCTAGACCTACATATTTGTGAAATTCGATTTTCAGAAACGAACGCTTAAGCCACTTGCGACAACATTTTCACAGACGGGCGATTTAAGTCACTCACATTTGGAAATAAAATTTGAAAAACACATATCTATACTTAGTTTTTCATATAAAGTTTGATGAAGGACAACTTTATAATAAAATTGTAGATTTTGATTTGGTCTGCAACTTTGTAGCTAGGTGACAACCTTTCATTATAGAGATTGTTTAGAGACCCAAATATTCGTTACAAGATCTCAAATTTATTATTATAAAATCTCAAATCTATATTGAAACGACCTCCAAGGCTCCAATGAAGACATACTCTACGCTATACGACCCCTCCTACTACTGAATAATCTAAGAGGGATTAGATAATTCTAGTAAAAGTGAATACATGAGATAGGTGGAGGGGGAATTAAATTTGAAAATATACTATTGATTTGTTTTTTTCTCAAAAATATTCGGGATGTAAATTGTTTAGCAGAAATATACTATCGGTCTCGCACATCCATTGCACGAGAGTGACGTGGGCGTGACGACACGGACAGTCTCACACGAGGATGGCGCGAGACCACGCGATACAGCGAGAGTGACGTGGACGTGACGATACATGTAGTCTCGCACGAGGATGACGTGAGACCGCGCGGTATCGTGGCGAGACTGTGCGGTCTCGGGCGAGCAAACAGCGAGAGCGAACGGCTTCTCTGCTGAGCTTCCGCTTAATTAATGACTAATCACCTCATTAGCGATTAATTAATAGTAATTAGTAAGTAATACCTTGATTAGTGTTTAATTGATAGTTAATTAATCACTAATCAATGTAATTAAACAAAATTGAATCAGCCGCACGGTCTCTCTCGCTGCTAATGCGAGACCGACCGGTCTCGCTATTTTGTCCCGCGAGACCTCGCGACACTCGTGCGGTCTCCCGTATATATCGTCCCACGAGACCGCCCATGTCGTCATATCTATATCATTTTCGCACAATGTTTGTGTTAGACCGATGGTTCCCGGTATCGTCGCACGAGACTGTTCGTGTCGTCACGTTCATATCATTTTCGCACAATGTTTATGAGACTGGCGGTATAATTCTGAAAAAAATTGTATCTCTAATATTTTTGAGAAAAAACCAAATCAACTTCAAATTTAATTCCGTGGAGGGGCACCTTTCTCATTTGTCCTTTCATCCTCAGTGTAGAATAGTGAGTCTCCTCTTATATATATATATAGCTATTTCATATATGGAATGCTAGGTGTGGGACAATAAATATATATGTGCAAGATCATCATGGGCCCAAACCCATAGTTTTTTAATACTCTATGTCGGGGCAGCATCGATCGACTGAGTCGCAGGGAGTGTGGCCACCGGAGGCCCTGTTCATTTTCTTTTTCAGTGGATTGGGTCTAACCACGGGAATTTTTTATAGGGATTCCTAACGGGTGAGTCTGTGCCAGCGCGCTCCCCTATGCAGGTTGCTCGACTAACGGCACTCTTAGCACTGTCAGGGTTATGGATACCACATATTTAATAGTAGTTGACTAAATCTCAGCAGGACCACCACATACCATGTCCTATACGGAAGCAACCTTCAGATATAGGAGGAGTTCCGGATAAGGAAAGACAACCAGAGTTCTACATGGAAACGACAAAGACTATTCGGATTGTATCCATATTGGGTTCCCTAGTTCTACTTGGACAAGGAGACACCTATGGGTATAAATACAAGCCCCCCTAGGAGGAGAGGGGACACGAGACAATCAACACCCAACACAATCAGCATAGAAGCCTACATACGCCAAGACACGCCGCTGGATATCGACTTCAGGGATAAGCACGGCTAGTACCCTAAGGTGTCTCCGGATACCGTCAGGAGAGACGAAAGCGCTATCTCTGATCTCGCCGGGCACGGATTCGAGGAGAAAGGCTACCCTGTTGTCGACTACGAGTCAGATCGTCAGACCGCCATGTTGACAACAGTTAGATAGGCTACCCCAAATAGTGTATTGGTGTGATTATCATGAATAAGAGCAATATCGGCTCCGGCCAACAGGATGTAGGGTTATTACCTGACAATTCAGAGGCCTGAACCTGTATAAAAATCCTCGTCTCCGTCTCTTTTACCTCAGTCTTGCGTATATCCTAGTACCAACGATCCCCATACTGTCCAAATACCGTAGTCGTGACATCAAACGTCGACAGTGGCGCGCTAGGTAGGGGGGACTTTGGTGCTTCAGGATTTCGACGAGATGGGTTCAAGAGATGGATTCTCCAACAACAAGCTACTCGACGACTTCGGCTGTGAGGAGATCTAACCCGACTGAAGTACATCTTCCGACTAGATCGGAACCATCGTCGTCATCGACAACTTGGTCTATCGAGATCATCCAAGCCTCAAGATACGCGGCGTACCAAAAGATGTCAAATCATATGATGTCGAACGAATACGCAAGAAGGTAATTGGTAGATTGGTTTTTCAAATTGATCTACTAATTTCGTAGATACGTTCGGCATGTATCTACAAAGGTACGCAATATTTAATTTGCAATTTATCGTACCTATTCAGATCATACAACATTGTCAGATCTATAATTTATTATGTTTACCTAGAGCATGTTTTTTATACAATATCTATTGCGCGAGTGTCCCCGATGTTAAATCGACTACGGTTTAATGCTGGGGGCTCGCTCTATTTTCTTCCGTATAAATCATGCTTGCTTACGGTTTACATAATGCCTGATATTTACATCTGCTCGTTATATCCTGATAATACTAGAAGATCTATGCAGTTTTTGAGTACATACTCGATATTCTCTGCTATATGTCTTGCCTTCTAAAAAATATTTTTCAGGAACATTTGAGCACTCGAGTAGGTTGTGGTTGAGTACCCCCACTATCGAGAACATTCTCGACAAATACGGAGTCGTCACGCCCAACTTACCAACGAAGACCGACGACCTATCTCATAGCACCAGCCATGGCTGGACTACTCGAGAAAAGATTGTTAACGGATAATTCCTCGCAAATGCTGTCGGTTTGATCACCCGATATGATTGCGAGCGGACATCCGGATATGCTATAAGTTGGGTATGTGAGTCATGCTGGCCACATGATATGCACATGTAATAAACCAACTTTAGCGCCCCTATAGGTGATTAAGAGACTCCTACTTCTGGTTCTCGAACCAGTAAAACGTAGCGATGTAGCGTTTCTCCCACTGTTTCTACTTAAAGTGGTCGAGTTACGACTACTGCCTGGTCCTCGACCAGCGAAGTGTTTCTCCCACTACTTCCACTTTAAGTGGTCGAGTTACGACTACTGTTTGGTCCTCGACCAGCGATGTAGCGTTTCTCCCACTACTTCCACTTTAAGTGGTCGAGTTACGACTATTGCCTGGTCCTCGACCAGCGATGTAGCGTTTCTCCCACTACTTCCACTTCAAGTGGTCGAGTTACGACTACTGCCCGGTCCTCGACCAGCGATGTAGCGTTTCTCCCACTGTTTCCACTTCAAGTGGTCGAGTTACGACTACTGCCTGGTCCTCGACCAGCGATGTAGTGTTTCTCCCACTGTTTCCACTTCAAGTGGTCGAGTTACGACTACTGCCTGGTCCTCGACCAGCGATGCAGCGTTTCTCCCATTGTTTCCACTTCAAGTGGTCAAGTTACGACTACTGCCTGGTCCTCGACCAGCGGTGTAGCGTTTCTCCCAAGTGGTCGAGTTACGACTACTGCCTGGTCCTCGACCAGCGGTATAGCGTTTCTCCCAAGTGGTCGAGTTACGACTACTGTCTGGTCCTCGACCAGAGGTGTAGCGATTCTCCCATTACCCCTGCTTCAACAAAGTTGATATCAGGAGCATAAGATCGCCAAGTGTTTTACCTAGAGATCCCTTACCTAGATGACACCTAGCGTTGAAACCTATCCTAATGTCCCTTTACGCCGTCTTGACAAGGCCTTCGAGGAACCTAAGGGAACTTCGGCTGGGGACGCCCAGAGCCGATAAGGCCTTGTCGGATCCTTCAGAGACGAAAGACCATGTAAATCTGGTCGTGTAATAGTTCTCGCTGTACGTATTAACCAAGCTGTGTAATCGGAAATGGATTTTCCAACTTCACGGCTTGGGGCTAGGATCAGTGCTTGTTCAACCGAGGCAGGTCAAAGGTCCAAGAACCTTATCATCCGAGAACGATTCTCCGACGACAAGGCTGGGGGCTAGGGAGAGTGTATGACTCCACAAACTGACTGATCGGAGTCGGTAATAGAGAAGACGCTCATATACAAAACACTAGTCTGTACATTCAATTCACTAGTATGTTATATTATAACATGTTACCCTTTGAGCGTTCGCTCGGGGGCTATTTCTATCTAATATTCTTTTCTGAGTATTGATTTCAAGAAAATTCTATTCGACAATGACGAAGGCTCCATGTCTCTATGGTTGTACACCAAGATCGACTAAGGCGAGTACGACAAATGTCGACAAGGCTCCATCGCAGACTCTACGCCTTCTCGATCGCTCGAGAATAGTTGCTGGATCTCGACAAGGAATACAGAATGAAGAAATGGTGTACCCGTCAAGATAAAATTTCTTGACTTCAATCCAAATTCTCGATTACAGCAAGACGGGAGACTTAGTCGTACGCTCTGTACTTTCTCGGTCGACATCAGAGATTGATTTAGACAAACCCTTTCGGTGCCCGCACGAGGCTGATAAAGGAAGTCTAACGTTATCTCTAAACTCACCGAGAACGGTTACGTGAGCTCGATAACAGTTTCTCCAAAGTCTGTGGTTGAGAATATGAACTCGTTCATTTGCATCGAAGTCGGGGCTACTGTCAGGGTTATAGATACCACATACCTAATAGTAGTTGACTAAATCTCGGCAGGACCCACCATATACCATGTCCTATACGGAAGCAACCTTCGGATATGGGAGGAGTTCCGGATAAGGAAAGACAACCATAGTTCTACATGGAAACGACAAGGACTACTCGGATTGTATCCATATTGGATTCCCTAGTTTTACTTGGACAAGGAGACACCTATGGGTATAAATACAAACCCCCCTAGGAGGAGAGGGGACACGAGACAATCAACACCCAACACAATCAGCATAGAAGCCTACATACGCCAAGACACGCCGCCGGATATCGACTTCAGGGATAAGCACGGCTAGTACCCTAGGTGTCTCCGGATACCGTCAGGAGAGACGAAAGCGCTATCTCTGATCTCGCCGGGCACGGATTCAAGGAGAAAGGCTACCCTTTTGTTGACTACGAGTCAGATCGTCAGACCGCCATGTCGACAACAGTTAGATATGCTACCCCAAATAGTGTATTGGTGTGATTATCATGAATAAGAGCAATATCGGCTCCGGCCAACAGGATGTAGGGTTATTACCTGACAATTCAGGGGCCCGAACCTGTATAAAAATCCTCGTCTCCGTCTTTTTTACCTCAGTCTTGCGTATATCCTAGTACCAACGATCCCCATACTGTCCAAATACCGTAGTCGTAACATCAAACGTCGACAAGCACTAGTCACGCTTAGCGTTAATGATGAGTCTAAAAATTTTCTCATAATAAAATAATAAATAACCAAGTGAGATGGAAGTTTCAAATTTTAAGTTTTCTGATTAAAGTTTAAGTTGAAAGTCAAATTTAAATAAAAAACTTTTAACTCAAAATTTTAAACTTTCAACTTAAATTTAAAAACTACTAACTCTTGATTAAAAAAGTGGTTTAAAAAACTTTCAACTCAAAATTTCAAACTTTCAACTCAAATTATGAAAAATTTCAAGTCGAATTTGAATCTTTCAAGTTAAAATTTAAAAACCTTTCAACTCAAATTTTGAAATGAAAAATATTTCAGTTTCAACTAAAATTTAAGAAGTTTGTACTAATGTTATCATTTTTTATTATAACAAATTGTACATGTTTAACTTTTAAAAGAAATGCACAATCAAATCACTTGATTAGAAAAAAAAGATGTATACAAGAGTTGTGGGCCAAGAAAGACCACATGGCTTCATTGGAACAGGTAGCGGAAAAAGTACACCGAAGGTCCCTCAACTTGTCATCGGGATACAAAATCATCCTTGAACCACAAAACCAAATATACAAGGGTACTTTAACTATATAAAACCAGTCACTCGAGATCCTTTGGCGGTTTTGGCCCCGGTTTTGGTCTACGTGGCGGCTGAATCAGCGTGGGACCCATGTGGGCCCCATATGTCAGGATGCCACCTCATCTCCTCTCTCTTATTCCCCCCTCTTCTCCATTTCTCTCTCTTTCACTTTTCTCAGGCCAGCGACGGGCGGTGCTGTGAGGAGGAGGCTGCTAGGGGGAGGGGAGAGGAGGAGGTCCGGCGGCCGGCCGCCCGAAACAACGTCGGCTCAAACAGCCTGAAACGACGGGCATCGTGTGAATCTCCCGCGTTGAATCTTGCCAATGGCAGAGCGGCAACAAAGGCGTCGGCGGCTGGACGGCGGGGCTGAGTGGTGGTGGCGGCGGTGCCATGCTCGCGCTCATCCTTTTCCTTGTCCTCCTCACCGTCGCGGCGCGGCGCGGGCGAGGGCCATCGACCGCTGCCTCGGGCGCAGTAGGAGTACGACGTCACCTCCTCCGCCGCCGCGGGGCCCTGCGACGCCTACCTCGTGTTCCGGTCCTCCCTACCGCTCTACGCCTCCGCCGTCTCGATCTCCAACCTCCTCAACGTCACCGCCACCACCGGCGGCGAGGTCGTCCGCGGAGGAGATGGAGGAGCACCAGAGCTGGAAGAAGAACGCGCCGGTGCTCTACGACCTCGTCATGTCCCAGCTGCTCAAGTGGCCGTAGCTCACCGTTTAGTGGCTCCCCTCCCATTCCCGGTCACCGGACTCCACCCTTTCCCACCGCCTCATCCTCAGAACCCACACCTCCGACGAGACGCCCAAACACCTCTTGCTCGCCGACGCTACCCTCCCGCTTCTGCCCCGCCTAGCGGCGGGGGCCACGGCGGCGGGCGGTGCCGTCCCAGCCTCGTCCGTGTCCATCTCCCGCTCGGTGCCGCACAAGGGCGAGGTCAACCGTGCCCGCTGCATGCCGCAGAGGCGGTACATGGTGGCTACCAAGACCTGTGTGGATGAGGTGCATGTGTACCATCTTGGCGACGACGGCGAGAAGAGCAGCGCCAATGTGGTGCTCAGGGGGCATGAAGCGGAGGGGTATGGGCTGGCACCAGCTCAGAGTACGGCGCCGTTCCAGGTGAGCATCTTCACCAGCCGGTCCACCACCACCGCCGACGTGCCGACCCGCCAGAGCGCGGGCTCGCCAAGCCGCGGGTTCGCCGCGACGTTGACGAAGATGATGAAGGGAGGGAGGGAGAGAGAGAGAGAGACAGACAGACAGAGATAGATGAGGAAGGGAGAGAAGAGGGGAAAGAGGGAAAGAAGGCTGACGTGGACACTTGACATGTGGGGCCCACGTGGGTCCCACACTAACTCAGCCGCCACGTAGACCAAAACCGGGGTCAAAACCACCGAAGGACCTCGAGTGACCGATTTTACATAGTTAAGGGACCTCGCATATCTGGTTTTGTTGTTTAAGGACGTTTTTTTATCCCGATGACAAGTTGAGGGACCTTCGGTGTACTTTTTCCAACAGGTAGCATGCGGAGTCAGCCTCATGGGCACTTGCCTGCTCACGCGACAATACAGGACGAGCTGGGCCTCTGGGCCAAACCATGCGGTAGTAAGAAAGCTAGCGCGTATGCGCTAATTAGCGTTTCCGCTTTGAGTCACGCCAGGCATGCGAGATATAAGGCCCTTCATAATGCAGTGAGTTGGAGTGTTACCTAGTTCTCCAGCTAGGCCAAAATCTAATGTGGAGGAGAAAAAGCAGTGGGCCCCGTGTCTTTGCAAGGTTTTGTACGTCCTAGCTAGGATCCGGTTTCCTTACGCCCAAAAGAGAAACCGTGCGCCCCTGCGCTCTGCGGTCCCCTCCCCAATCCTCACCATTCTTCCCCAATCTGATTTCCGTCGTTGGTCGTCAGCATCCACGCGATTCGCACGGGCTTGTAGCTCGCCGGCCACACTACCGAGTCCGGCCTCCGGTGAGGAAGGGGAGAAGCCAGAGGACGGCCGGAAGAGAAGTGCGACGACAGTGGCAGGGAGATGTCGTCGGTCGCGGTCTCTAAGCGAGGACGACCACGCCGGGCGTGGAAGGAGATCAGAGCTGGGGTCGCCGCCGTGCTGCTGCCATTGTCGACGTCCTCCAGATCCGCGCTGTCGTGCCACTGTCGTCGACGTCCTCCAGATCCGCGCTGCCGTGCCGCCGCTGTTGAGTCGTCATCGTCGACACCCTCCAGATCCGTGCCGCCGCTCCGGATTCAGGCCGTCGCGTCGGCCTCCTCAACCGCCGTTGCTCCGGATCCACGCTGCCGCCTCGGCCTCCTCGATCGCCGGCGCTCCGGATCCACGCCACCGCGTCGATCTCCTCGACATCTGGCGGCCCGGTGTTCATCGTCGAGGTGGGGGGAGAGGGGAGAGGCCGCCGGCTGCGGAGTTCGTCACCGAGGTGGGGAGAGGCCGGAGGCGGCGGCGTCGCCGGTGAAGCTTTGGATGGGTTGTGTGGGCGGGGAAAGTGGAGAGGGGTAGTGTGGGTGCCTGGTTAGGGTTGAGGTTTTGTATTATTTTCTCCATTGTAAGGTGTTAAATGTAAAATTTATACTTATTTGTAAATTGATCAAAATATGAGGGCTGAAATCAAAAGTGATAGGGGCTGAAACGGAAAATCAAAGTCACCCATGAGGCCATTTGCACTGTGGGGGAATCAAAACTTGGACACGGTGCTTTTTAGCCTACGTGGCATTTTAGGTTCCTCAAGTGAGTAGCTTGCATTGCTACTGGCCTAACCGAGCACGCCATGTGTCAGCGTGTGAGTGTGTGACTACTGCATGCAAAGTCTTTTTCACTCTTGTGTATGTTTGGTTCTCTCTTGGTTAATTACATGATGAGGGTCAGGTAAATCTTAGGGATGAGTCTACGGGTCGGGCGTCTGATCGGTTTGGAGAAAAATCGGGCGCTGACGTCAGCGCCCGATTTACATGCAAATCTACGTTAAACTGATTTTTCTCTTAAATTACTTATCCAAATCATAATTTGACTGCAACATTAATTTCGTTGCAATTAAATCTTCAAAACAAGACCACACATGAATATATTCTGACGAAATTTTATTAGCTTACTATTGAATTATTTTTAAATGTTGCACGATGTTCCACTAGATATATCGGAATTGTTTCACTAAGTTGATCGAAAATGTTTCACTCGTTTAAATCGGATGTTGTTTCACCTTATATAAAAAGAATGTTTCAGCAAATAGCGAAAGAATGCAAAAGAAAATTTCACTTCACTGTAACATTAGATCTATACATAGTGAAACATTATGAGTACATTAGGTAAAACATTTTTGGTGGAAAAAGAAGTAAACCAAATTCCCTTAATAGAGAGTTTTTAAAATATGTGGGTGATTTGTTGCAAAAGAATATTTTAATTCACTGCAACATTAGATCTATACATAGTGAAACATTGTGAGTACACTAGGTGAAATATTTTCTGTGAAAAAAATAAAACCAATTCCCTTAATAAAGGGTTTAGAAAATATATAGGTAATTTGTTGCAACGTTATGTGTGGTGGGGACAAGTGACAGTGTAGCAGGAAAGATGTGATGGGGGCGTCCGATTTTTCCTAGCCCGAGCGCCCAGGAAGGAGCATTATCAAAATCTTGGTCAAAGAAAAAAAAAGTTAGGTAAATCTAAGCTAGTTTATCAAGGGGGTGTTTAGAAGAGAGGTACTAAACCAAAAAATTTGTCCGACTTATATTTTTGGAGAGCTCTCTTCCAAACACCCCTTGAGTACGCACGTTGTTGAACGCAACGACTCCGGGGGTCAGTCGTCGACCGCGTGTTTACCGCATTTATTCACACGACTTTTCAAGATCTCTGCAGTATCCCCAGTTCCCCACTAATAAAGAAATTAGGGTAAGGAACCAAGATGTACGACGATTATCCCAGCTCTGTTTTCCGGTATGACCATTGATTTGTATCCATTTGATAGGCTGATAGCTGCGACCTGCACGCGGAGATTCTCTTAAGCCGGAGTGACGGAGGTAGTCATCAAGTCATGGTTTCTGCCTATAATACCGAGCGTACATCCGAGCCGTAGCGAGTAGCTCGCAAATCGCAAGCTAACACAGAACAGTAATTTGATATTCACTTGCTCGGAGTCGGAGCTCTAGCTTGGTTCATCGGTTGCATACTTGCATATACCACCGTGCCATGCCTTACCTCGTCCAGCTCCTCCTCCTAACTGTGGCCTTGACTCTCCCTACCTCCGTCCATCCACAGAGCGGCACACCACGAGAAGATGATGTGCGCTGTCTCGAGGGCCTCAAGACATCCCTCGGCGACCCGGATGGCCGCCTCGCCTCCTGGACCTTCTCAAACACCTCCGCCGGTGCCATTTGCGAGATCTCGGGAGTTTCGTGCTGGAGCCCCGACGAGTCTCGCATCATTGCTCTCTCGCTCTCTGGCTTTGGCCTCACCGGTGCTATCCCCTCTGAGCTCCAGTTCTGCTCCGCCATCACAACCCTCGACCTTTCCTCCAACCGGCTGGGGGGACAAATTCCTCCCGCACTGTGCGACTGGCTCCCTTTCGTCGTCAACCTCGACCTCTCCGGCAACCAGCTCTCCGGACCAATTCCCGCAGAGCTGGCCAACTGCAAGTTCATCAACTCGCTGAAGCTGTCGGCGAATTCCCTTTCGGGCAAAATCCCCGCCTCCCTTGTGCTCCTAGGTCACCTTAAGTCGCTAGACCTGTCTAACAACAACCTGGACGGCGATATCCCGCCTAAGCTAGCGGCCTCTTTCTCCGCGGACGCCTTCGCCGATAACCCCGATCTCGTCGAGCCACACTCCGGTTTTAACCTCGGTGTCCTCTTCGGAAGGCCGGAGGCTGCAGCCGCCATTGCCTTCGTCTTCGGTTTTGTTGGCACACTCTTCTTCGGTCCTTCCATCATTAGACGGGTCGCTGGTCGCAGTTGTTAGGGTTAATCTTGTTGTTCATGGTTTAATTAGGATGAGTACCTACTTAGGAGACGTTGTTTATAGAATATGTCTCGTTACTGCAATGCTGCGTTGGTTTGTAACGTATACCGGCCAGGTCGTGTACGTACGTAAACGTATACGAATCAAAGCCTGTTAATCTTGGAAGAGGATTCTAATTCCTCGAGGAACATCCCCTCGTGTAATTAGGGGTGAAAACGGTACGGAAATTTCTGAGAATTCCGGTTACCGTTTCCGGTTTGCACCGACCGTTTCAGTCAGTATCGGTAATTGTTGGTATCGGAAATAGAAACGGTAATCTCTTCCGGAAATGGTAGCGGAAATGAGATGGGGTTTTTTCCGACCGTTTTGTCGGTAACCGTTTTTTATCGGTAATTTTCGTCAAATTTCCGACAAAATTCCGAAGAAGGAAGCCGGCTAGGCCTCGCTAGCAGGAGCAAGACAGGAGCAGCCCATTAGGCATTTAGGCCGGGAAGAAAACCCATAGGGCGTCAGCCGGCGTGTCACTTCTCCTTCTCATCCTCTCCCTATCTCGTGACTCTCGCACAGCTCTCCGCCGCCTCGTGACTCTCGCACAGCTCTCCGCCGCCGCCGCACCGCCGCTTGCTAGTTCTAGCCGTCGTATCCTTGTGCCTCGCCGCGTCCCTTGCCGGAGAAGCAAGATGGCGCCTGCCGGAGGAAAACGCCGCATCCATCTGGATCCATCTGAAAGCAACAACAGAGACAGAGGAACATTGAGTTTGCCACTGTTGCCAGGTTTGCCAGGTCCACCAGGTATAAGCGTATAGCTTGAATGCTTGAGCATGATTTTTTTACATGTACAGATGAATGTGGAACGCCTGAGCCTTGATGTGTTTGAGCACGATTTTCTGTTGATGTGCAAGCATGATTTTAATAGATGTACAACTTAAGCCTTGAGTATTTTTTTAGACATACCACAGTTAAATGTGGGATGATACCACAGTTCGCTGTTTCTGACATGAATTTTCGACTTCTGACCAATATCGGTAGATTCCCGTTCCGACGGTTTCGTTTCCGATATACCGACGTTACCGATATCGTTACCGTTTCCGAGTATACCGTTCCGATTCCATTTTCGAGAAAATAAAATGAAAATGGAAATGGTAGAGGGTTTTTCCGACCGTTTCCGACTGTTTTCATCTCTACGTGTAATAGTTTTGTCAAATTCAATGTAAAATGGTTGTAAAAATACTTTAAAAAAAACAACATAAGTACACTAACATCTATCAAAAGACGAAGTACACCGAGGTCAAAAGCGGAGTGCGGCTCGACGAGAAGAGTGTCCATCGTCCATTGGCTCCGTCTTCTGTTTAATTGTTGCTACACTCTTCTTCGGCTCTTCCATAATATTGGACGGTCGCTGGCAAGAACAAGCTGTAGGAGACAATGAAATATATATGCATGCGTTCTTGTGAGATTGCTTTTCGTCGACTGATACCTAACCGTGTGAGTCATGATCCATAATTCCGTATTCGAGAAGATCATCAGTACTACTTTATTCATGCCATGACCATGCATACATATGGGCTTTCACAGATCCATGAAGAATTCCTCGCCCGAAACCGAAACATACATAAAGCAAACTCACTCACTCTGGCTGCAGAGCGACCGTGCGAAGTGCGTACTCACACGCAATTTTATTCGATCGATCGGGGCCGGCACGGCGGCGCACACGTCTACTTCGCCGCAGACGCCGACATGATGTCGCCGTCGAACGGCGCCTGGCCGAAGCAGTCCAGGTTGGGCCCGTAGCCGACGCCGAGCACGTCGCAGTAGCGCTTGTAGAACGCGACCCGGTCGGCGCCGCCGTTGCCGCCGGCGCACTGGAGCCCGCCGGTGAGGATGTTCGTGGTGAGCCCGTAGCCTGGCGCGCGGCCGGCCGCGCTGTCCGCGGGAGTCGGAGTCCACTGCCCCGTGACGACGGCGTGCGGCGACGGCTGGCTCGGCGACCGCGCGGTCATCCACAACCACAGCGCCGTCTTGAACGCCACCGTCGGGTCCGTTGCCACCAGCTCCGGGTTGCCCAGCAGGTCCGCGCCGATCGCCTCGCCGGCCGCCCCATAGTTGTAGTTGCTGAAATTGAATTTGAAAATTAGATTCCAGTAGTTTGTCATTTGTTCAGTCCAAATAGTACTAGTCTCGAAATTGAACGTTTCACGGATGAAATCCCGTTGCATTTTAAGATTTTTCTAGTGTTCGTCCATTTTGTGGATTTTTTGTTTGCAAGTTCATTTATATGGACGTTTTGGTTTGCTCCTTTGCGTTCTCTTACTATGCGATTTGCATGGGTCCGCGGGCGTGGTACGCCTTGCCGGGCGCGCACGGCCAGCGCGCGTTCGGCACGCAGAAGTCTGACGTCGCGCCCTTCACCTCCTTGTAGCAGTAGCCCCACGAGTAGGGCCCACCTGCAGGGACACATGCGCACTCGTGCATAAGACATGTGTACGTATACGTGAGTTCCAACGTGACAAGTAAACGTTACTACGTTACCAGAGGTCGCGTGGGAAGTCTGGGCCAGGAACGCGGCGACCTCACGCTTGCGGGTGTCGGCGTCGCCCGTGGCGGCGAAGGCCGGGAACGCGCCGGCCGCGGCGACGAAGGCGCGGTAGGCGTAGAACCCGCGGGCGGGGCACGCCGCGTCGTCGCGGTGGGGCAGCATGCGCTCGAACTGGTCCGACGTCACGACGGACGCCACGCCGGCGCGGCCGCCGCCCGGCGCCGTGAGCAGCACCGCGGCGACGTCGTCGTCGCCGCCGTCGCGGGAGACGCGGCACTGGCTCTGGCAGCCGCCCTTGCAGTAGTCGTCGGTGAGGCCGCACCACCCCCACCTGCTGCAGCAGAGCCTGTTGGGGCACCGGGCGCCGCCGGCCTGCCTGCCGCACTGCTCGGCGCGCGCCGTCGCCGCGGCGTAGGCGAGGGCCAGCACGGCCAGCGCCAGGGCCTTCATGGCCACCTGCAGGTTTGCAGCCCTTGCTGCGATCATGGCAAGATGCTTATTTCTTCAACAAAATCTTGCTTTTCAGTGGTGTGTTGGTTGAGTGTACGTAGCTGGTGAGTGATGAAGCCACAGACTGCATGGCCTCTTATATAGAGGAGATCATGGCCTCATCTAGCTTGTGTAAAATCGGTTATGCAAGGTGATGGCCTCATCTTGTGTGAAATGAGTAGGAGTGAAAACCGATCGGATAGATCCGATCCACTCCGAATCCGTTCGAAACGAGGATATGGTATGAGTTTTTGGAAATCCGGCGGATATGAATGCGGATGAGGATAGTATAATATGGATGCGGATGAGGATATGGTATCTCTAAAATCCGGTGGATGCAGATTATCCGACATTTCTATCGGATTATCCGATTGGCCGTTTGCCGGATAATTCGAATTTATCAACACATGTAACCACTCTATCTATTGCATATAACATAAATTGGTCCATCCAATGTACTAATTTATCAATTAGCATAGATTTCTTAGTCTGAGGCTTTCACCTTCTCATGGCATACTTGCGTAGCTGTATTTTTATATTATGGACATTATGTATTCATATTGTTTAACACTTAAGCACATAATTAGTATGATGATTGATTATTGTATTATTGTTTCTTGCATTGCTAACTTAATATTGTATTGATTGTATACACATGTAACATCCGATAAATTTAATCTTTTTTCGAACTGATTCCACACCATTTCCGACATCCGAAATAATCCGCTCCTCATGCGCATCTATATCCTATCCGCACCCACTCTGAATCCGCTTAAAAAATATGGTTTAGGATATGGTATGACCATTATCCGTCTGAATCCGCTCTGTTTTCACCCGTAGAAATGAGTCATGCCAGTGTGGAGAGTACACTGTCTTTCGGGCAGCACGAGGGTGCGTTGCTCGTTTTCATCTCCTGCATGCCTGCGTCTGCTTTGTTTAACTGAGCCCACTGATACATGGATGCACGATCGAATATACAGGGCATTAATTAAACTAGATGAAGAGATAGAACAGTAGTGAAAACGATCGTCTTTGTTTCCGGGGATTCGATATCACACATGCATCAGCCAGATCGAGCCGTGCTCTGGTTTGATTCGTTGGAAAGTTTGCGTTACAACTACCCAGGATGAGACAGGATCTATATGAAGAAATGCAACCTAGATCTCTTTGTATGATAGATATGAATTCATACACTTGTCTCTCTCATGTGGTTTTTTACTTTGTAGGTAGATAAGGAATTTCATGTACCTCCCTCTTTGACGTCGTTATTTACTTGTGTAGTACTAACGAATAACGATTGAATTTGGCATGGCTTAAGCCTGCTACTAAACATTTCTCCGATATATCAACTTTAGCATCCTTGAGCAAGCAGATAGGAACAGCAACATGAAGCAAATGCATATTGGCCAGAAAACAGCATCAACTAAAATCTGATCCCACGATTACTCAAACTGACATGAACTGTTCTTATTAACGAAACTAATTAACTAATAAAATGATTGTATAAACTCTATCTCTTTTCTCCTGAAATGAAATTGGCAGAGTTCCTGCCCTTTGCCCCTCAAAAAAAAAAAACTAATAAAACCGCGCGCAACAATGCAGGCAAACTGCACCAGAAGTTCAGAACAACGATGCGACCCTGATCAAACCAAAGGTCAATTAACGGATAAGCAAAACAAGCATAACCTGCAGCTTTCTTACGCATTTTTTAATCAAAGAATTTATTACTACCGAAGAGATTCAGAATTTCCCGAATAGTGGTATAGGGTTAGAGTTGCATGGCTGCACCCATGGAGCATTGGAGCCTGAAGGAGTGAAGGTGATGCCACCTTGTCCCTGAAAATGTTCGATGTGCGTTGTGCGAAATCCCTGAACAACGTCGGTGGACGTGGACACACTACTCTAGTCACTAGCCATCGCTCGTTACGCTGCATCAGGGCGCAGTTCAGCTCGTCTGGACCGCGCAGGCCGCGAATCACGGTAGCCAAGAGATTCGAAGGGATTCGGAGTTTTATTCTCCGAACCCCACCACCGCATGACTCACCGGAGCGCGCCGCATCCTGCATTCCTGCCTTGGCCTCTCATCACCGGCGACCGCAGGTACACGAACACCCACGCGACGGACGACACGCTACCGTGCAGGAAGAACACCCTGGCATGCATGGTGATCCCCTCGGCTAGTGATATGAAATTCAGGCTCACGCCCTGCGTACGCAAAATTGGTGAACTTGTCGGTACATGCAATTATGCAAACGTACGGGAACCGGTAAGCTGATTGCAATCTGAATCCTGTTTTAGATTCTGAGATTAATGGCACAATTTGCCCTTCTTTTGTCCTGAATGTTCAGGTTCATATGGATGCATCATGCATGCCAAACCCAAACTCATGCAGCGATTATCTGCATTTGTTTGTCTGTTCTGTTGGCAATTTGGAAGACAAGAAGCAAATCCTGTTTCCAAAACGAACTACCAGAAAATTATGTGTTTCTAATACACTTTGTTTGCACTTTGCTTGCATCATGGTCAAAATTGCACACGCAGTTGGAAAATCAAGGGGAAAAAATACTTCAGGGGAAGCAACTTCCAATTAGCACGCCCTGAACCCAATATTAAGGACGTGCACTATAGTCAAACAAATCTCTTAGCCTTCGCGTGTTGGAACGGATTTTGCGTCAATAGCCACCCCGCCTAGACTGTTCGACTTCACCGATCATCCAGTTCCAATCAATGTTGAACGTCATGTCTGACCAACGACGAGACATCCGATGAAGTGGGAACCCTCATTCCCGCTTCTTCGACAGTTGCAATGTGGGGCACCTTCCTCGTACCTTTATACATGGATAGGGATGGACAAGAAGCTTGAGATCGTTAGCTCAGCTCAGGCTTAGTTCGGGCTCGCATAGCTCGGCTCGGCTCGAAAGCCAAACGAGCCGATCCCAAGCATCCTTTCTAGCTCGTTTCCAAAATGAGCCAAGCCCGAGCTGGCTCACGAGCTGCTCGCGAGCTTCGTTGGCTCAGTACAATAGAGTCATACAAAATTTTGCACCTTTTCTTACTATTTATTTGTTGAAAATGATAACTTTGATTGTCATATTATCTATTTTATGTGTTGTGACGACATGTTAAAGAAAAATATCACTTTATTACACATTCTATATGGTAAAATGTTGCTCGATTTCTCTTAGACCCTACTTAAGATTTACTTGATGCCAGGTTCGCGAGCCAGCTCGAGTTGGCTCGAGCCCATTAACGAGCCAATCCGAGCTACAGTTTTAACTCGTTGTTTGTAGCGAGCCAAGCCAAGCTGAGCTTCCCTTACACCAAGCTTTCACGAGCCGAGCTAGCTCGGCTAGTTACCTATACATGGATATACTACCGGCTCTGTTCCACTAGATATAAAATCAGCCCGACATCATATATGCAAGCAAACACAAAAGAACGTCATAGAAGATCCAAACACAATAATGACTGAGTCAATATTTGTTAATGGGGTGCAACCAAAGTCTACGTCCCCGAAGTACTGATTAAGTGCGCTAGTTCCCAATCTAGCATAATTACAGCGTAACAAGGTATCTACCACTATCGACTGGCAAGGTCATAGGCCGGTCACCCTCACTTATACTACTATCATCACATGGTTATAACATGTGTGTTTCTCTATTTAAGAGAGACCCTAAGACGAAATCCGACTCAACTATTGTTTTATACCTATTACAACTCTAAGTTCTAATTCGTAACCGGTTATGTATCGTATCATTTTTTCATCATGTCCACGTGGCACATTGCGCAAGGACAATTATCTGAGCCTCGATTGTCACTGTTCCATAAATCTATACTTTCTATATAGTTGATACCCACTAACAACTATTAGAAGCTAAAACTCAACATGCAAGCATGCCACATCATCACCCACTAGCAATTACTATTCTATCTCATTTAAAATCCTATGCAAACAACATGCCACATCTTCACTTACTAGCAATTACTAATTCTAGCATATTTTAAATCCCATGCAAGCATGAGTGCATGACACATCATCTATAATATACTCCCTCCGTCCCATAAAATCACGATTCCTAGAAGCCCGAGGTGACTTTAGCAACAGTGACAAAAGACTAGTATGCCCTCACCAAAGTACAAAGTACAACCATTAATTAACGGTAAAAAAAAGACAAGCATGAATTTCCTTGTAGCTGTCCTTCCCATCGTCAATCCCCTTCCACCATAACAGCTGCATCCGAGCAAGCCACATCCATCAGCATGCAAAGCAAGTATCGGCCACATACCAGCATACCACACGCATGCAAGGCTCCATCGCCGCCGCCGCATAGCAAAGCCTCCAACACAACGGAAGGAGGTGTGGGGGGGTGGACTGGTGGAGCCTCGCAGCTGTCAATGAAGAACAGAGCCAAGAACAGAGAAAAAGAGATACTACAAGAACTAGCAACAACCCCAACGAATGAACTAGCAAGAACCCCGACGAGACCGTGTCCGCTTGTCGTCGCCGCTGCCGCCGATGAGGCCGCGCCCGCTTGTCGCCGCCGATGCCTTGTCCGCTTGTCACTGCTGCCGCCGAGGCCGCATGTACGCAAGAACACCAGCGTCCGCTCGTCGCCTCCCCCGCCAGCCGCCGCCGCCGCGTTGAGCAGGAGGGATGTGCGGGGAGGAAGGCAGGGAGGGAGTGAGGGGGAGCGGCGTGGAGAGGGGAGGGATTTGCGGGGAGGAAGGCGTGGAGGCAGGAGGTCGCATCTGGCCGTGATTTGGGGGAAGAGAGAGCGATGCGATTTAGGGAGAAGAGAACGAGACGAGAAAAGCCGAGGAGATAAGGTTTCTGTGGTCAAAATGATAGGAGAGAGAGGTGACTGGCTCGTTTCCCATCTACTATGGCCCACAATCTCTTTTTCTGTGCACAGATCGGTTTTTTTGACAAACCTCCCCCTCCAGGATTCATGATTTTGTGGGACGGAAGGAGTATATATTTTAGAAATCAACAAATATGTGTCAAATCATCTTTCTCATATTATTTTTTTAACATTTCAACTTTCATCATTTTTATAATATTTAATATATACTTATCCGTGAATCACACAGCAAAGCTTAGGTATCACCTACTAGTTAGGATGATCATGCCTTCAGCCAATCGTAACGACGCCTCTGTTGATTTTTTTTTTCTTTTAAGGGAGCGTCTGTTGATTTCTCGTGACTGGACAAACTTGATGATCACTTCAGCTGTCATATCTTCCTCCCACTGCTGATGTGTTAAAAAACGATGATAATTGGTACGAACTAACAGTAAAGCTTCACATCATACGATTATTTTTTCCTACTGGCGGTGCAGGTGCTGCATCATCAGAGCTAGGTTACGTCCCTGTTGCCGGATGCTAGTAGTTGTTGTATTACCTCCGTTTCAAAATAAGTACAGCTATAGATATTCGTGTTCAGTGTTTTGACCATTCGTCTTATTTGAAAAATTTATAAAAAATATTAAAAAAATTAGTCACATATAAAGTAATATTCATGTTTTATCACCTAATAACAATAAAAATACTAATCATAATCTTTTTTCAAATAAGACGAACGGTCAAATGTTAGATATAAATAGTGCTAAAACTTTATTTATTTTGGGACGGAGAGAGTATTACTCGCTTGCATATCAGCAAGAGCAAACAGAGGAAATAATTGCCGCGACGTTAGCTCGTGTTCCACACCACCGTGCACTTAATTACGCGACGGCGTACGTGCCGTTGCCGAAATGCCGTTCTCCTAGGCTCCTAGCCTCGTACGAAATCGGATCATCAAATGCATGCTTTTCCCAGAATGATATGATTAAAATGGAATAAGATAGTGCAATCATCATGTGTAGCGCTCTCATCTCCGTTGTGCCGGAGCAGGGAGATGATTAGTTCAGATATGCGAACTTATAATCCTTACTCGGTATGGTCGCTTGGTTATTTTACTCCACTACTTAAAAAAAACACATATAGATTAGGTGACGGAACTATTAAAACCGATACATATAAATCCTTTTCGCACCTCCATGGCATCGAAAGCCAAAAAAAAAAAAAAACATTCAATCCACTCGAGGGCCACATGTGGTTTTTAAGCTGGCGTTGCCACTTTCAGGGGAGTGTAGTATGGCTCGGCCCCTTCCCACTGTTCAGAGTTAGGGTTTAGCCGTCATAGTTTTCTAAGCTTCGGTTTTTTATTTTGCCTTTTCTCCCTTCCCCTGGCATAGGCCGGTCTGATTGATTGCGTTGTGTAACTAAAACTCTTTTCTTCTAATATATTAACGTGCAATCCTTTTGCGCGTAAGCGAAAAAAAGCCAAGATAAACCGACACATTTGAGCGACTTAGGTGTCGCTTCTATAGAAAAACCGACCCCAATACTATTGGTGTTGGTTTTTTAAAAACCAACGCCTTTAATTTATCATAGGTGCCAGCAATTTAAAAAGCGATACCTATAATATATATAGGTACCGGTTTTTTAAAAGACCAACACCCATAAAAATTGAGCCATGAGCCGAGCTGTGAGCGGTGAGCGGTCGAGAGGATAAGGCTAGGCAGTCGAGAGGATAAGGCTGGGGAGTGGGGAGGAGCGGTCGCCTCTATCAACTTGCGGTCTCTCTCTCTCTTCTTTATTTTACCTCTCTTTGGGCGCTTCTCTCTCGGTCTCTCTCTTGAGACACCCCACGGGCAGCGACGGCTCCCCAGGGCAACGACAGCGGACTCCCCATGGCAGCTCTCTCCTCGCCAAATCTGGCAGGAGGAGAGGTGGCGGGTTCCCTACAACGCAACTCTCCTCCTCTAATTCTCCCCCGACGGCTCTCCTCCTCTCCGCTGCGGTGGGGCGCGGCCTTCTCCGTCGTGGTCCTGTGTGGCCTCCTCTCCGCCACAAGCCACCACGACGGTGGGGGTAGTCGGATTGACGTTTTGGCGATTGGGTGGCCGGATCCACGACAGCGATGGTGGCATGTGTTTGTGTTTGCAATTTTCTTTATTTTTGTGATTGGATGATTTCAATGTTGATTTTGATTGTGTTTGTTTGATAAGGATGATGGAGAGCGGATTGATGCATCGGTTCGAATCGAGACGATTTTTTTTTATTCGTGGAACCTCAAACGTACCGGTTCCTAAACCGGCTCCTATTTCTCCTCCACATAGTGCCGACATCTAAGGTGCTGGTTTTTCAACCGACACCTTTGTGGGTTCCACTACTACAAAAGTGATTTTTCTGTACGAGACCCCATGATTTTTGCAAACGGACCATAACTAGTGGCGTCTGCAAAAATTGAGGGTCATTTTCCCATACGGCTGCTTAAGTGACCCGTATGGAAAAATCGATTTTCCCATACGGGCCTCTTAAGAGGGCCGCATGCAAAAATGAGCTCATTTTTTGCATGCGGCTCACTTAAGCGCCCGCATGGAAAATTTGATTTTTTTCATACGGGCCACTTAAGCAGCCATATGTGAAAATAAAAATTGAAAAATTTGAAACTAGTGTATCTCACTCATATGAACTTCAAATTGGATGATATTTTTTCTAAATGTTTCTAAAATTATGCTCTATCATGTTATCGTGTTCTTATTGGTATTATATTGGCTATTTTTTCTTGTGACTTTTTTTTATCAATTAAAAATTTCAATTTCAAAATTTCAAATAATATTTTGAAGCAATAAATGATTTCATCTAAAAAAGTCATCAATAACAAAGTTGTATAACTCATTAAGATCTATAAGTTCTTCATCCGACAAAGTGATTTATAAAATTGTTCACAAAATATGTATAGTTTTTAAGAGATGTATATTTTGTGAACAATCTTACAAATCACTTTGTCAGATAAAGAAATAACCAAAATAGAAGTTATAGATCTTGATGAGTTATACAACTTTGTTATTGACGACTTTTTCAGTTAAAATCATTTAGTATTTGAAAATGTTGTTTGAAGTTGTCATAATTTAAAATTCATATTCAAACTGTTCAAACAAAGTCATATAGAAAAATGACCAATATAAAAGTTGTAGATCTTGATAAGTTATACAACTTTGTTTTTGACAACTTTTCCATTTGAAATCATTTACTACCTGAAAAATTATTTGAATTTCTTATATTTTAAAATTCAAATTTTATATAGTTCAATCAAACTCGAATGAACAAATGACTAAAAGAAAATTGGTAGATCTCAACGAGTTCTACAACTTTGTTTTTGGCAACATTTTCATATAAGTTTATTTAATATCATAAAATTTGATTCGAACTTCTCATATTTTTAAATTAATTTTTAATAACTATTTTCGCATGCGGTCCACCTAAGGAGGCGCATGTAAAAATTTATTTTTGCATGCGGCTATTTTAAGTGGACCACATGTAAAAATATCTTCACATCAATAGTTTTTTCCCTCCTCACCACTTCAAAAATTTTCATGTCTTCTCCTCTCCTCTCTCTGATATCTCACCCCCTCTATTTTTCTTTCTCTTCCTCTCTCTCACTCTCTCTCTTTCTCTCCTCGATCTACGCCCGGCCGAGGAGGAGGTGGCAGGAGCGGGCGGCGGGCGGCGGGGGCTGCGACGAGGAGGAGGCGGCGGGAGCGAGCGGTGGCGGCAGATGAGAGCGGGCGGCGGGCGGCGCGGCTGAGCAGCGGGCGGCGTGGGCCGTGACGAGGAGGAGGCGGCGGGAGCGAGCGGTGGCGGTGGATGGGAGCGAGCGGCGGCGGCAGGAGCGAGCCGCCGGCGCCGGGAGAGAGCGGCGGCGGGCGACGGCCGGGCGGCGCGGATCCGGTGCATAGGGCCCTCCCTCGCGCGGATCTGGCGGCGGCGGCGGATGGGAGCGAGCAGCGGCAGCGGGAGTGAGTAACCGGCGCCGGGATTGAGCGGCGGCAGCGGATGGCAGCGAGCGATGGCTGGGCGGTGCGGATCCGACGCAGGGGGCCCTCCCTCGCGTGGATCTGGTGGCGTCTCCGACTCCGGCGACGACGACGACGATGCGGGTGGTGGCGGCAGGCCTCGTCCCACCCAGATCCGGAGACGGGAGCGGCCATCGTGATCGGGGGCGGCAGGAGCGGGGAGCTGGCGGCGGCGGCGGGAGCGGGGGCGGCCAGCGGCGGGAGCGGGGGCAGGTCGCGGATTTTTGCATGCGGGTGCCCTGGCCGCATGGAAAGATGGTGATATTTGCAGACGATTTCACGCATGCGGCTGGCTCAACCACATACAAAAATCGTGTTCGCCCGTTTGCAAAAACCGATTCTGTAGTAGTTTTCCTAACCGGCACCAGCGACGATTTATGTAGAAGTGCTTCTTCGATATAAGAAAGTTTTTCTGCATGATTAAAAGAGAATTTTGTTGTCCATTTATTTATTCTGAAATATTGGACTGACACTGTGCCACATGCATATATATCGGTTTCAGCCCAGTTACAAGTTTATGACACACCATACTTCGACTCGATACTAGTACGTTGTAAGTACGTACTTGTACGACGACACGTACAGGGAGTGAGTGGCAAAGCACTCTTATTTTACCGCCAGCCAGTCGCCGCCGGCGAAGCTACTAGCTGTTCACTGCGCCGCCGTCAACCCGCTGTTGAACGGCCTCTGGTCGTAGCAGTCGAGGTTGCTCCCGTAGCCAATGCCGAGCACGTCGCAGTAGCGCTGGTAGAAGCCGATCCGGTTCGCCACCCGGTCGTCGGGGCCGAACCCGCACTCCAACCCGCCGTTGATGATGTTGGTGATCACGCCGTACCCCGGCACCCGCCCGGCCGCGATGTCCCCCGAGCTCGGCGTCCACTGCCCCGTGATCACGTCGTGGCACGACGGCTTCGGCGACTGCGGCGTCATCCAGAACCACAGCGCCGTCTTGAACGACACCACCGGGTCCGACGCCACCAGCTCCGGGTTGTTCAGGAGGTCCTCGCCGATGGCCTCTCCCGCCGGCCCGTAGTTGTAGTTGCTGAGAGATCGATCGATCAAAAGTTCAAAACCATTCTTATCGCGCTGAGAATTTGATAAAAAAAAAATTGAACCTAGCTTTGATGTGCTTACTAGGAGAGTTGGATGGGGCCGCGGCCGAAGTACTTCTTGTCCGGGGCGCACGGCCACTCGGCGCTGGGGACGCAGTAGGAGGCCGTGGCGCCGATCTCCTCCTTGAAGCAGTAGCCCCACGAGTAGGGGCCGTCGGGCGCGGTCGCCCACCCGCCCGTGGTCTCGTGGGAGGTCTGCCCGAGGAACGCGGCGACCTCGCGCTTGCGCGCGTTGTCGTCGCCCGTCGCGGCGAAGTCCGGGAACGCGGCGGCGGCGGTGACGAAGGCGTCGTAGGTGTAGAACCCTCTGGCGGGGCACGCCGCGTCGTTGCGGTGGAGCAGCAGCTGCTCGAAGAGCTCCTTCGACACGACCGCCTCCACCGCGCCGCCACCCCCACCTCCACCTCCACCGCCGCCCCCGCCGCCACCTCCGCCGCCGCAGCCGTCGCACTGGCTCTGGCAGCCTTCGCCGCAGTAGTCGGAAGTGGAGCCGCACCAGCCGTAGGAGCTGCAGCAGAGGCAGTTCGGGCACAGCGCCCCACCGGCCTGCGAGCCACACTGCTCGGCGACTACCTGCGCCGCCATGGCCGCGGCGGCCACGAGGAGGGCCACTGCTGTCGTCGTGGCTTTCATGGCTGGACTTGGGAGTCCTCGTGCTTGATTTCGAGATGGGACGATAGCGCGTAACGCCTGCCTTTTATAGACGGCTGGCGAGTCGGAATGGACTTCGCTAGAGAGCTCGAGTTTTTTCATCTTCGTCCACGTCTGCACGGAGTTGGTGGTGATTGCTAGTTTGATTGTGACCGCTCAGCTGTCAGCCTGGGCAGTACAGTACGTAGCTAGACTCATCATCAATCATGAAGGGCAACTATTTGGAGTTAATGTTAAGTCTCATTTTAGTTTCACAGATCGATCTTCACATAGTGAGATAAACTGACAACCATTCTTGCTTGAAGAACACTAATTTTGTTGCCTGATTACTTCCAACCTCATGCGAGCTATTATAGAACATCGGTAACTAAACACGAAAGTACGTCATAAGTATTCACCAAGATAATTAACCACATCGAGATATGATATTTACTAATGAGATTGTGCTAAAATTTATATCTCGGGACACTGATTACGGGTGTTCCTTAGAAACCATGGGTGCGCCAATGAAACATGAGCTATAGTTGTACCCCAATTTTTTGGAACTTATGATTTCATAGCTATATTATGTGTTTTGTGATATTATTTGTGTAAAAACAAGCATTCTTGAGCCCAAAATCATCCTTTCTAAGGGTATTCAAATTTCTCCTTATATACTTTACAAAAAAATCTGTACAATTGATTGTTATTAGCACTAATGTCAAAATTACTTCTTCATTTCACTTATAGGAAGCTTTATTTTTTTTCTATTAAACCATGATTTCACAATCCTTGTACTATTTGCTTGATGATTTGCAATCCCGTTCTTTGCTGATCGTATAGGCCGATGATCGAACTCACATCACACCATGGAGTAACGATCGATCGCTGGCCCTTCTCGTGTTCGAGTTGAACTTTGAGTCGATCCAGCTCTCCGTGCCCCGTGCGCTGTGATAGAGGACACGAGCGGACGAGTCCGTAGCCTCTGCACCGCAAGCGCGCCAACCCGGCCAAGATCGAGTCCTCCGCGATCTCGGCACCTCCAACTCTCCAAGAGACCAGCTACACCAAACATGCACGTACGGCCTTCCAATCTCCGTTGTCGGCCTGATCATAGGGACGCGCGTGTGTGTGTGCAAACTGAGGCTCCACACGTTTGTGCTTCCCTGCCGTATGCGTGTAATGCCCCATGTTAATTGTTATGCATGTGCTGCATGCGCAAATGATGGCCCAACATGCACATATGTGCACGTCATGGCCCCTAGCAGGATGCACATTTCCCTGTGCCCAATCCAAACAATCTGTGCATTTAAGTCCGACCTACGCCCATCATTCTAATTGTTCCGTACTTGCCATGCCCATGTGTATCAGTTTTGCGGCAGTTCGTCCTGTTGTCGGCACCTTTCCCTTAGGAAAGGTTTCACCCGCGCTCCAATTTTCGATTAACCGCCATCAATTTAGTCCAACAAATTATCATGCCTTCTTCTTCACTTATTGGATCGCCAATCGCGTCCGCCGCCTTTAAATCGAGCACCATGTCCAGTCGCCTCCCAATTAAAAGTATCCATCGAATGGTTAAACCATTGCTAGAAGTGTTCGATTCCACCGAACAATTTCCGTTAATCGTTGCCGTGCTCCAACCTTGCATCATGTCCCTCCCAAGACAACATATACAAAGTGTTGTGGTGTGGGACTCATCTCTCGTTGTGGGACTCATCTCTCGTACCTCTATATATGCATCTCCCACAAGCTCTGGTACCACTTGTTATAAAACCAACCCCATAGCACATCGGTAACCAAACGCAGAAGAACATTATAGAGGGTCCTAATATGATGCTGATACCGATAAGCACAATATTTATTAATGAGGTTCAGCTAAAACACCTATGTCCCCATAACACTAATTACGGGCGCTCCTACCCAATATAATATAATTACATCATATCACAGATCTACTGGCTAGGCTGCTGACCAATCGTCACTCACCTATTTATCTTACTAGCACTATACGGTTACAATAGGTGTGTCTCTCTATTTAAGAGAGAGCCATAGTCTGACTTACTATTGTTTTTATATCTGTTAAAACTCCAATTCCTAATTTATAATCGAGTAAACATATTCGATACAAACTATAACCCAAGCCAATTCTACCAATTTTTTTATCACGTCAGTATGGCACATTGTGCAATGGCAATTATCGGAGCCTCGACTGTCACTTCCATAAATTGTTACTAGGATGATTACACTTACAATGATCCGGCGTCCCTTCAGTGAATCGTAACGACTGATCCTCTGTTGATATATTTCTCGTTGCTGGACAAACTCGATGATCATCACTTCAGCTGTCATATCTTCCTCACACTGTTGATGTGTTAAAAAACCAATGAAGAACTAACAGTAAATCTTCACATCATAGGATTATTTTTTGGACTGACGGTGGAGCCGTGCAGGTGCAATTGCTAGGTGCTGCATCATCAGAGGCTGCGTCCCTGTTGCTGGATGGATGCTCCTTTGTACTAGATATCTCCTTCGAATTCCTAATATAAATATATATAACTTAAGACAGATATAATATATTTTAGGATTATGAATCGGAACAGACTGTTTGTATTTGTAGTCCTAACCATATCTATTTTAGGTTACATTCATATTGGTTCCATTTATATTGGGAGGGAGTGGGTACTCCCTTCATATCAGCAAACAGAAGAAAGAATTGACGCGATGCTAGCTCGTGTTCCACACCACCGTGTACTTAATTAGGCGGCATTGCTGTAAAGCCATTCTCCTAGGCTCGTAGCCTCGTACTAAATCGGATTATCAAATGCATGCGTTTCCCGGAGGCTGGAGTGATATGATTAAAATGGAGTGATTGATGTTTTGCACAGGCGAAAAACACATATTTTTCCCTGTGTTTAGTCAATGAACCGGTAATGGACGCCAATGCAAGGACTTATATATCTATCATTGGGTAGGTAAGGTTAGGATGAACTAAAACGAGATAGAACACAACATATATATATATGTAATATATATTGTGATTAGCGACCGTGTGTTGCTGGCAATTAGTAACGTACGTTGCGCGCGGTGATATACACGCGAGATCAATCTTACGATAAGAACAAAAATGTGCGTGCGAGGGATAGAGGTGAATCGGCGGACTGATTGATCACTTTGTTATCAACAAACTGTACTAGTGCCGAGTGTTAGCAACATTAAAAAATGCCTGAAATTGACGCATTAAACTGAACCACACGATAGCCTAAATTTAAAGTAGAATTTTAGCAAAAAAAAATGTTGTGACTTTCTTTTTCTTTTTTTATTTATGTGGGTTCATTTATATTCTATTACATTTGTATATATATTTTTTGTATTTTTGTAGGAGCTCGCCAAGGTACAAACTTCTAATGTTTGGAATCCTCTGTTTCACAAAAAGGATATATAAAAGTGTGATCTGTTTGGTGAGTGGGGAAAAATGATTTGACCATTGACCTTTCCTCGAAATCAACTTTTTATAGTTTGATATATTTTACTATCATTTGAGACTATTTTTGTTAATGAGCTAACGAGCCAAGATATGGTGAAAGCAAATTTCATTCAAAATTAAATTGGAGAGATTTTGAAACAATCTTGGGTAGCTCATTTGGAACAAATACTACCACAATGCAGATCTACCCACAAGCTTGAAAAGAAAAAGGATCATTATGGTAGAAAGACATTTTCCGGGTTAACGATACTCTTCAGAGCAATTATAGTTATAAAAATTCAAAGTGGAGATATTGCTCCATTCTGGAAGGACAATTGGAATTGAAATGGAAGCCCATTAGATGATCATTTTCAAACTCTATCCCCTTATTCAAGAAATGAAGATCTTTCAGTTTTCAGCTTTCATAATAATCAGAATCTTAATGAGTTGTTTTATCTACCACTATCCACTCAAGCAGTATAAGAATGGCAAATTCTACGACCTAGTCTCCAAACTAAAACTTTGGCAACTCAGATGATCAGTGGTGTTACAAATGGAATTGTCCAACCTTTGAAACAAAATAAGTTTATTCACTCTTTTTTTGCTCATATCCAACCGGACTTACCTCTCACTTACATCTGGAAGAGCAAGTGTATGATGAAGCTAAAAGTTTTCCATGACTTCTTCTGGTGGATCGTTTATACACAAGGGATATGTTGTGGAGGAAGAATATCAATGTTAACTCTGGACTTAGCTATGTGCTCTACAATTCCTCTCTCCCAGAAGATGCATGCATCTTTTCGTCACCTGTCCTTTCACAAATCAATGGTGGTCTTGTCAGAATCAAGGATAAGGCACACCTCCAATACATGGGTTCGTGGAATATGACTGTACCATATATCCAGTAATATATGAGTAGGTGTCATTTAATTAATAAGATATGGCTTATCTCCAAGAATATTATATTCCCGGAATAGAAGGTGTCAGAGTTTTAGTCAGGAAAGATAAGATCTCTTAGACCGTATTTTTTCCCTAGTTCTTCAAGTTACAAGCTATAAATACAAGGCACTTTCCTAGAAGGGGTGTCGAGTTAAACATCAAGACACAAACCAGAGCAAGCCAACACCCTAATCATCGAATAGATCTCGTCGGGCTGTTTTGGATAGCGTCTAGTCGGTAGATTAGACTAGACATCTGCTCCTTTTTTGTAGTTTGTGTGGTATTCCTATTCATATATACATATAAACTAGAGCAGGTTATTACTCTCCATGAGGACCCGAACTAGTATAAATTTGTGTTCTTTGTCTTCTTGATACATTCTCGTATATACCTTGTTTCCAACTTCCCCATAACTATAAATATCGTAGTCGGAGTACAGTCACTCGACATGTCTTTCACTAGCATCCATTGACTAACAAATCAGGAATTTATGAATATGATGATAACAGCAAAGCACAATTTTGGCTACCCATTTTTCATTGAATTGTAATTGCTGTTGGATTTCGAAACATACGGAAATCAAGAAATTAATGACCTCATCTTCAACAATATTCAACGTTCTTTCAGCTATTGAAAGCTACTTTTGAGGGAAGAGTTTACTCTACTTTTGCATAGGGTAAAAGTGCAAGACCATCCAATTTGACAATCATGGATTGACATTGTAATATTCTCCCCCTGTACAGTCTCTTTATTTACAACTCCAATTATCTAATTAATGCATCACAGTAGTAGTCTTCTCTTGTTGTTTACTCGCAAAAAGGAAAAACAAGCCAGCTAAACGAGCCCCTTTTTTCACCCACTATAGATTGAGTGGTTGAAAAAAGAAGTAACTTACATGTTGTGAAAATTAGTCACTATATGAATATATAACATTTTTATTAGGGCATGCACAATATAACATGTTTAAAAAAGAGATTATAGCCACATCACCGGGCACGGGGGACGGGGCATCCATGTAACATACATCTCTCTTCAATGCATGTAAATAAATTGTTGGACATCCGGGAAGAAGTTTGCCCTAGGTTAAGTGCTCATCATCTGTTCCTAAGAAGAAAAGTTGGTCCTCTCGGGTGTTAAGCCCAGTAAAGGAGAGAGAGGGCTACCCAGCAAAGGCCAGCACGGCCTGTTCATCTCCAAGGCACCAAATAAGGTGTTGGGCCTGCGTCCAGCGGCTTGTCCAACACAGCGCCGAGGGCCCCGTCAGGATCTGTGGACTCGCACATGGCACGTTAGCCAGTGGTGTGGCTATCGTTTACATTTTGTAAAGCACTAGCACATACGGAGTATATTGGTCCATCTCTGACACCTTTTGTTCTCAATGTTATCATTTCTTTCTCGGTCTATCTAAAAATATGGCGATATATTTTTTAAAAAAACTATGTTAAATGTAATTATAGTATAAATCTAGTGTAATTGTATATGTAAGTTACCTGTAAGTTGTATATAAGTTATGTGTAAGTTGGATGTGAGTTAAAAACTGAGGTGGTTGCTCCAATGTTATATGCTCTGGCTTGGATGGTAGAGCCCCTGAAATTTTTACATTTTTATCCTTTTTAAAACTTATTTTATAAATAGACCCCTGAAAAAACTTAAATCGGAAATGGTCCTTTTTGGGCGCCAGAGTGGCTGGCGCCGTCCCCCAACATGGCGGCGCCAGTCACACTGGCGCCGTGTCCGTGCCACCGTGGCACTAGCGCTGTCGTGGCGGTGCTGACTGGGCAAAGGGGGGCGCCAGCCACACTGGCGCCGTGTCCGTGCCACCGTGGCACTAGCGCTGTCGTGGCGGTGCTGACTGGGCAAAGGGGGGCGCCAGCCACACTGGCGCCGCCCCTCATACCACGGCGCCAGCCATGCTGGCGCGCCCCTCCTCTGTGGGCCGCGCCCTTAAACCCCGTGGGCCCCACCACCTTTCTCCTCCCCACTCTCATTTTCGCCAGACTTGAGCCCGAGCAGCAGCAGCAGTTCTTCTCCCTTTTCTCTCCCCCTCACATCTCCACCTCAAATCCACTCAATTTAAAGCCGTTTTTCGCGGGATTTTTTGTGGAAATCGAAGAGAAAGGTAGACTCCTCCATTCCCCCCTCTTTTTTTTCGTTTTTATTGGTTGAATTTGTAGATCAGAGGGTAACCCTAGAACCCCTTTTTTTCCCAAATTTGTGATTTTTAGCATTTGTTCTTGGGATTAGCTTGTTGTAGTGCTACATGTTTGCAATGTACTCATTGGTGTCACGATTTTTTGAACCATATATGTGGTAATGTTAATTATTGGATGGTTTGGTTGGATGGATGGATGAAAAGTTAGGGTTGAGGCATGAAAATAATTTTAATTTGATGGACTTGATGCTATAGCCTATAGGTTAAATTTTTAACCATTAATTATATGAAGGGGAGAAAATTTTGGTTGCATTATAGAAATTGATTATAGTTAATTAGAACTAGGTTGGATTGTATGACGGAGTATTTGTAATATTTCGATGTGTAATGCACTAGTAAACTTATTGATATTTGTAGGTGGATTAAATATTTTTTGTGGAGTAGTAGCTTTGGGACAATTTAAGTTATGCATTGGTTATAATATGTCGGTTTGGACTACGTCTTGGGGGCGCCAGCCGTTGCTCGGAGGCAGAAGAGACTTGGCGAAAATGGAATTGGGGGGAGAAAGATGGTGGGGCCCACAGAGGAGGGGTGCGCCAGACATGCTGGCGCCGTCTTATGCGGGGCGGTGCCAGTGTGGCTGGCGCCCCGCTCTGCCGAGTCAGCAAGCCCACGTAGGCCCTGGTGCCACGGTGGCATGGGGAAGGCGCCAGATTGGCTGGCGCCGCCATATTGGAGGACGGCGCCAGCCACTCTGGCGCCCCAAAAAGTACCATTTCCGGTTTAAGTTTTTTCAGGAGTTTATTTGTAAAATAAGTTTTTAAAAGGACCAAAATATAAAATTTTAGTGAGGTCACAGGTTTGATGCCTCTTGCTACTACGAGTAATTTTTTTCTTCATATAACATGAATCTTGAGGCTGTTGGAAGGTCCAAAAATGAACATATTTTTCACTAATAATATATATGTCGCCACTTTTTTAAAACTCCGTTTCTTTTATGTGGAGCATATTATTTCCTTGACATTGTGATTTCTATTGTTAAACGTTACAACGTTGATTAAATCTTCTCTATAATAGTTTTCGCAATTGTCTCAGTATCCGGGTTTTTATGTTTCCTTTCACGCGATTGTTCCGTTGATCTTGTAACCAAACATCCCACCGCCTACAATTTATACCAATTTACTATACTACGATTAATTTATTCATAGCCCAGCTTTATTATTAGCATCGTGAACTGAACTATCATGCATGATGGAGCTCGTTCAATTCACCGGCACATGCGGATGCGGCCGTGCAAATGTTTCCATTTTATTTTTAATTTTTCTCGTCGTCAGTCGTCACTGCTCCGCCAACCCAACCGACGAGCCGCTGTTGAACGGCCTCTGGTTGTAGCAGTCGAGGTTGCCGCCGGTGCCGATGCCGAACGCGCCACAGTAGCGCTGGTAGAAGCCGATCCGGTTCGCCACGCGGTCGTCGGGGCCGTGCCCGCACTCCAGCCCGCCGTTGACGATGTTGGTGATCACGCCGTACCCCGGCGCCCGCCCCGCCGCGGCGTCGGCCGGCGAGGGCGCCCACCGCCCCGTGATCACGTCGTGGCTCGACGGCTTGTTCCCCTGCGGCGTCATCCAGAACCACAGCGCCGTCTTGAACGACACCGTCGCGTCCGTCGCCACCAGGTCCGGGTTGCTCAGCAGGTCCACCCCGATCGCCCTCCCCGCCGGCCCGTAGTTGAAGTTGCTGCTCAATTCATCCGCCGCCGGCGACGACAACGACGGCGGGATCGGCATGGTCAGAAAACCAGCATGCGAAACCAAGAAAGCTTAGAAAAGATTCAAGGTGGACAGTGACCGTATACTGCGTGCTTACAAGGAGAGTTGGATGGGGCCGCGGCCGTAGTACTTGCGGCCGGGGGCGCACGGCCACTCCGGCGAGGGCTGGCAGTAGTCGGACGGCGGGTTCTGCTCCTGCTTGAAGCAGTAGCCCCAGGAGAAGGGGCCGTCGGGCGCGGTCGGCCACCCGCCGGTGGTCTCGTGGGAGGTCTGGCCCAGGAACGCGGCGACCTCCCGCTTCCGCGTCTCGGTGTTGCCGGTGCCGCCGAACGCCGGGAACGCAGCGGCGGCGGCGAGGAAGGCCTCGTAGGTGTAGAACCCGCGCGCGGGGCACGCCCCGTCGTTGCGGTGGAGGAGGAGCCGCTCGAACAGGTCCCTGGGCACGATGGAGCCCACGCCGTCGGAGGGGCTCGGCGGCGTCGGCGTCGGCGTCGGGCCGCAGCCGCTGCACTGGCTCTGGCAGCCGTCGCCGCAGAAGTCGGAGGTGGTGCCGCACCAGCCCCAGCGGCTGCAGCAGAGGCAGTTCGGGCACCTGGCGCCGCCGGCCTGCGCGCCGCACTGCTCGGCGCGCGCCGCCGTCGCGAGCGCCGCGGCCAGGACGGCCAGCGCCGCCAGCGCCGCCTTCTTGGCGAGGCTCGCCGCCGCTCTCGGCGTCGACATGCTTAATTCTTCTCTCGTCTTGTCTGCCGGATAACGAGCAGAGTGTGGCTTTTATACACAAATTTATCGAGAGAAAGTCGTTGCTCGTTGCAACAATCCGATCGAGCTCAGCTTCGGACAAAGTTGACACGTTCACGGAACATGCAGCATCACGTGCCGTGGCTGCTTAGGTACTAATTTTATTTAATCATCAATCAAATTTGATATATGGAGATGGAAGGAGAGTGTAAGTAGCGATCATGTGAGTGGTTTTTTTTTTTTCAGAACACGGTCATGCGACTGACTTGGCAATCGATCGACGTGTAGGCTTTCAGAATGCACCGCTTGACGTGAAGTAAACGTAATTTAACTGGATAGGGTTTTTTAATTATTTATAAAATGAGTGTGTGTGATTATATTATTAATTCGTATTATATGGTATTAGATGGTGTGCGTATGTGCGTTTATAAAGTGAGTGTGCGTGTGTTTTAGAGGTACTCATAAGGATAATAATATACCATCATCCGTATGGAGTGTGTGCGTGCTATGTCACGTTAAAAAAAAAAAGAATGCACTACTTGCTGCATATGGAGTCATATAATTCAGTTAATAATGTTTAGTCAATGCCAATATCTTTGTATGATAAACTAAAAAATTCTAATTTTTAGATGATGTTACATACAGACAGTGATTGCAATTTCTTAATTAGGAGGCTGCGTTCGACATGACAGCAGGCAGGAAAATTGAAACATTTTATGTTGGGACTTGGAAGGTCGCATGCGCGGATGCGCCCTTGGGACGTGGCAATGCCATCTTCTAAGCAAGAACATCATCAAATCAAATGCGTGCATTGTTGATCAAATATGCATGCATTTTTTCTTGTGTTTGTCAATAGGCTGTGAGGACACGCCAAAGGACTCGAGAAGGTTAGTAATCTTAGATGGAATGTGGATTTTTCATCCTTTGAGAACATCCCGTCGTTTCGTACATGTTACTAAAAAAATCATAGGAAAAATTGATAAAATAGAACAATATATGATATATCACCATATAAATATGTAACTTTTTAAAATGACTATTTGAAAGGTATGTAAAAATAATAAGATATCCTCTTAAAAGATGAAAATACTTTCACATCTGGATGAACAAAATACTTTCGTTATTTCCTCAAAGACCTTGTTCTATTTGGGCTTTCTTTCAAAGCCGGGTTATAAAATCTGCCTGTTCTTTAAAAAAGTCTAGATGAAAAAAAGAAGTACTAAAGAAATGGATAATGGGATATAGTGATGATATGTAGAAGAGTTGAGTAGGCAATTGAGGGATCCAATTGTTTAGGCATGCATGGTTTGGTTTAACACTGGAGCACCTTATTTCCGTAGTCTACCACTGGTACCTTTCTTACACAAGAATATGCTTGTGCTAATGAAGTTTGAAAAAGATAACATTACCATCACTTTTTTTGAGTCGGCATATCTTAAAATTGATAAAGTCATCATAGGTGTCTTGAGATTGACGAAGTCACAACGGATGCATTGTTATCGATGGATACGTCACCTACAATTAAAAGAATAATAAACAGTAAATACAAGCACACGTGTCAAGTTCATGCTTCAATCTATCGTTTCATGCATTTGTATCGGGGGTCACCGATATGGCTGAAATTTATGAAATTTCGGTTATTTCAGTCTGGAATTATGTGATTTTACTAAATAAAATTTGGTCAAATTTAAATAAATATTGCCAAATTCAAAAAAAAGGGGGCAAATATTATCTTATCGGGGGGTTTCCGATAGAACCTAGTCAAGTCTAGTCCTAGAACCCGGGCGGTTTGTTTCAACGCAAGAAATCTAACTGGTTGAGTTACGCTTTTTATGTAAGTAGTAAAGATTTTCATAATATGTACTCCTATCCCAAAATATAAGGTGCAACTACCACTAATGTAAATATAATTATCGCCTATTCGTTTGGATAACCATAAAAAATACCATCCATACTCCCTAGGATTGGATATCTTGAGGGTGGGGGATTTTTATAAAAACGAATCTAGAGAAATATATGTGCTACTAAATTGTATACATGTATATACGTCTTATATTATATTACAAAACATTGAACAAAATAGTTGTCATATGTTTTGAGTTGGAAGGAGTATTTATTTATGTAATCGACGGCATACTGCTGTATGATTAGACTAATCTTCAAGCACACAATTTTCAGTGCAGCCAACTCCATTCCTAAAATGAGAGCAATAATTTTGATTAGATACAAGGCTATTCAAATTGATATCATTTTAAACCATATATTTTTTAATAAAATTGTCAAAAATGTGCATACATTTAGTTTTTTTTTTTTTTGCCAAACTTTGGTCAATACATAACAAATCCTACTAAAATTTAATAAGATTTATTTTAGCTACAATCTGAAAAACCCCGCAGAATTAATGCAATGTGCAATGTTTCTACGCACTCATGAAACTCTTCTGCAAAAATAAAAAGGAAAGAAGCGTAGTCGAGTACCACGATCACATCGCTCACCGACTCCTTTGACTAATCCCTTGATAGATACTACACCACCATATTTTTTTTTGTTTGGATGTACACGTGGATTGGACCGATTCCATGTGGATTGGAGTAGGTAATATTGTTAACTAGATAATGTCCCGTGCTTTTCTGCAGGATATATGTTAGATATTAGAGAAATGATGAAATGATTTGGACTGAAATATTATGAAAATGATTTGAGAATGATGATTTAGCATATGTATGTTTAGTTTTAGGATGAAATAAATTGTAGATATAATTACTATATATTTACATGTTGAGTTTTGTGTGCTTAATAGATTGATGTGTCATGTTTGTGTAGGTTTAGGAGTGTTAATAAATACTATACTTGCATGTTGAGTTTTAAATGTTTAGTGGGCATTAGCTTTATAAAAAGAAAAGATTAGATCAACAAAACAAACAATCCAATTCCTTCTGTGGAGGAGAAGCAAGACAAAGTTGACCGTTGACATCGTCAGATCAGCTGTAAACAAGTCACGGAAGGAAGGCAGACCTTCAGATTTCTGTATGACTATGCAGAACTAACTAGCCAGTAGCCACCCATCAATAGCCTGAAGACCAAAAATCTAAGACAGTTATCCTTTTTTGTTTTTGCTTCTTGTAATTTGGTATAGTTTTTGCATGATCAAATGTGATAGTAAGTGAATTTTCTCTAAACCTTCCTGGCATTTGCAAATTTCATTGCTGGAAAATCAACTCCAATGCACAGCAAAAATTTCAGGTTTGTTGGTGCAGGATTGGATCAACCTCACACACATGTTCACAAATAGTACTAAAAGTAAGTATCATGAGGCACATGGAACGGAAGCACACACGCCATTACAACAACACAATGGCATAAACGAAGTTCAGGCCCAAAATGGCATATCAAGATCAGTTGTTCGTGCATTAGCTAGCACTTAGCAATATCTTGGTACATGGAGAGCTGCTAATTCAGATTTTACTTCAGGTATTTCTTGAACCAATCCATCATGTCTTCCAGGGCTTCCTCAGCGCTCTTGACGGCAGCTGCATCATCGTGATTGTATCTCACAGCCCATCCATGCTCTACGCCGGGGAAAATCTTGACGAAGTGAGCAATCTGTAGAGAAAATGGAAGACCTCAAGGCTCTCCGAGATTTTTAATCTGAACTGAAGTGCTCACGTGGATATCCAAACATGCAGGGCTTAAGTTAGAAATACATTTGAAAAGCAGGAAAAAGACCTGGTCGATTTGCACACATATTATGTTTGCATATATTTTAAAATTTTGGAGTGAATTTGTGTATTTCATACCTTGGTGCCCGGGCACCATGGTGCCCCATATGGGTGTCCTATATCGTAAAATTACATTTGCCATTATAGAAATACTAATAATCATGTGATTTATAAGGCAGTCCACCTTGATTGTTGTTAAATAATCAAAACACATAACAAACAGTCGAGACACATAATTTGGCATCAAGGATTTCATATATGCAAATTTAGATCAGTAGTGAACTATTAACTGAATCTGAGCATTCCTTACTTTCTGTAAATTTTCTAGCTTAAGATCAACCCAAAGGTTGACAACTTACCTCGGGGTTAGGAGAAAGGATCTGCTCAAACTGCTTTAACAGCTCTGGTGGAGACGTCTTGTCAATTTCAGCACCAAGTATAGAAATTGGGCATTTGACTTCTGAGCATTAGTTAATATATCAGAGGTTAAGTGCTTGAAGCCCTTGTAGTAGATGAAATTTAGGACGTGGAAACTCGAGCAATACAAATTTAACCTTTGATGTCATCGACAGCAAGTAAAGAAGGGTGTAGCAATACAGCAGCCTGGATTTCATGGACTTTTGCTAACTCCACCACTACCTTTGCTGAAAATATGAAAAGTGGTGATATTTATGCATGTTAAGGGGAAATTTTTTGAGAACAAAAAACAAGAATTACTACTAAAAAAGACAATCTTCAAATTGTAGTTCAAAAGTAAAACACATGGAACTTACCACCCCAACAATAACCTGCAGCCCCGATGAAAGATGCTCCCTTCTCCTTTAGAGCGGCAATAACTGGTTTTGCCTCTTCAAATGCCTCTTTCTATTAAAATAAAATTTATCTTCCATTATCTAAAAGATTAAAAGAAATATTTTTTTCTGCTTGATAAAACTTTTCAACATAGATAAAAAAAAGTTTTCAGGGTGTTGAGAGCCAATATAGGTCCTAAATTTACAGAATACTTTTCTTGAAAAGACCAAACCAGATATCATATGCTATCTGACTAGTCAATGGTTAAATTAAAGAAGAATCTTTAACACACTATTTTTTTAAACAACATGCACAAGATAGTATGACATTTCGTGTTGATAGAGCAGAAAAAAATTTACAGGTCTATAACCTTGGAAGGCTATAGCAAGGAAAAGAAAAGGCAACAACCAGCTCTATGAGTGCCTGAATGATCAGAACATTTACAAAAAGTATAAATGCAGAAGAACTGAAAGTTCAGAGAGTCATCTCATCTAGTGCAGTTATCAGCAAAATGTTCATTCAAACTGACGACATTCTTGAGGCATGCCCAGAAGGTTTACACTCCGTATGTGATTCTGACAGGGTTGAATGAATTATTTACTGCTTGAAACAAGCTTGGCTAGGAGCATTGTGCGATCGTGCCACAGACAATGGTAGCATTTCCACACAAATATTTTCAAGAAGAAAATAGAAACAAACTGTCCTGAAACCTTAAGGATAGGCATGAAACCTCAAGGATAGGTAAAAGTTGAGGAGATAACGAACCGGATTATGTGACTGTAACCAAATTCCAGGATTGTTGGGATTGTCTGGCTGGTATGGGTCCCCATGAAGGAAATCTGGCACCACAACGAAGTAACCAAACAAAGCAACCTTGTCTGCTATCTTCCTTCACGAAATATCGAAATATTTAAATTCGTGTCAGTTTATAAATGATGGGTATTGCTAGAAACAAGCAGATGCACTTCAAATAGAGCACACAAGCAAAATCGTAGTTCAGTACCCATCTGATTTTGCTACATAGAGCTCGACTAATCCAACCTTCATCATGAGATTCAACATTATACTGTGTTATTTTTGCTAAGGAAACAAACAGATGCACTTCAAATAGAGCATAAAAGCAAAATCTAGTTCCAATACCAATCTGATTATGCTAACATCATGAGATTCAACATTATACCGTATTATTTTGCTAAGTATATATTCAACAAATGCACAAATTCAACAAGTATGAGTTGAAAAAATAGGAACGTATGTAATACTCCCTCCATTTCACAATGTAAGTCATTCTAGCATTTCCCACATTCACATTGATGTATATATCACAATGCTAGAATGACTTACATTGTGAAACGGAGGAAGTAGTAGACAAATCTGAATTGAAAACTTCAAAAGGAAGATCCACTATTCTTGTGTAATTATGATCCCCTTATCCTGAAACAAGGTTTTGGAAGAGGAAATTCAGATTAACTGATGTAAATGCAGTTTTGTCCACTTAGAAATGCCTTCTACACTATCCATTACGCGTACTAGAAATACCAGCAAGCAACTGCAAGTTCAAAGTAGGTTCCATAGCTTACCTCAGGTTTGGGGCTTCAAAGCCTGCAAAGAGGGAAATGGTATTTCAGCAGTCAACATCCCTAGTCGATCCTTGCATGTTCAATTTAACTCGTGATGAATCGGAAGTTACCAAAGGCGTCGGAGATGAGGACGACGGCGGCCTTGGAGCCGGCCGAGCCAGCGACGTACGCCTTCTGCCCGCCGAAGTCGAGGACGACCTCGCCCCCTCCGCCGGCCGGGTCCAGCGCCGGCGGGTTCTCCCAGCACTGCGAGCTTGCCATGGAACACCTCCGATCCTTCAAGTCCGCTTCACAAAGACCACCCCCACTGAAGCAGAGACGCGCACAGTGTAGTGGAGAAACTGACAGAGAGGCGCCCAGGATTTCTGCGAAAGAGAGGGTTCAGAAATCGACGTCGTGCCGGCCGGCTATTGTTTATTCGCCGGTGGCGCGTGACCTCACCGGTGACGCCGCTTTGATGCTGAGCTTTCCTCGCTCGTTTGATGGGTTGCTGTACGCGCGAACTGCAGTGCCGCTGGGACTTGGAGCCAATGGATCCATGACGATCTTTTCAGAAGAACTTGTTGGGCGGCCAGCGCAATTGCACAGCTAGCGTCAATTTAAAATTATATATTTTTCACACATGATTTTATTTAAAATTATTGTTCCCATGATTCTAATAATTTTATAGTTTTTAAAAACCATGCCATTAGCTACCCCTTACTCCTTTGGCACCTTTTTATTTGCTTACCCGATCTACCACTATTTCTATTCATCTTCTCTGTAACTTTAAATATTAGCTCTTATAGTTTTTAGAGTTCATTATATTGTTGGGTTTTCTTTTCATATTTTTTAGAAGTATCGTCAAACATTGCCAATTTACTACTATACAACCCGTCCGCTGCCACCTCTCTTTATTTATCATTGGGATTTTAAAAATCGAACATAATTATTGTTTGTATTCTTTTTTACTTTCTATAAGTCTCGCCAAATCGTTAGTGGCTTCGCCACTATACTTCTCTACAGCCCGCCCGTTGCCTCCCCTCCTTATTGTCATTGAGATTGTAAAAATCGAACATGATAATCATTGGGGTTTACTTTTACTCTCCATAAGTCTCACCGACCGTCATGACCATACTGCTTAATGGCATGCCCATCATCACTCCTCTTAATTATCATTGGAATTCTATTTGGCATTTTGTTTATAGTTTATAGATATCCCATCAACCGCCAGCACTCTACTCCTTTACAAGCCTATTATTTCTCCCCTTTTTATTGTCATTTGTCATCATTATGTTCTAGAAAAAAATTTATTCCGATAATTTTTATTCATAAATTATGTTCCTACTTGAATTCTTATAATTATTTTTCTATTTTTGAAATTTATTTTATTTGTTATTTCGAACTTTAATTAGTGTCATGTGTTATAGTTTATCTCTTATTTCAATAGTTTTTTATTTTTTTCTATTACAAATTTTATTTATTTATAAATTTTATTCTAGTTGAGCTCTTATTTTTCTTTTTCTATTTTCTGAATTTATTTTATTTTTATTTTGAATTTTAATTAATCTCATATTGTTTTCTATATAGACTATTCTTGTAATATTTCATATTTTTTTTATTTCTAATTTCAATTGTTTCAAAATTGCACTAACTCTCTTTTTCTTTTCTAATTTTGGATTTTATTAGGTTTTTATTTCGAATTTTAATTGATATCGTATAGGTTTCTTATATGGACTCTTCTTTCAATATTTCTTATTTTTACTTTCGAATTTTAGTTATTTTTTAATTTTATTCCTACGTAAACTATTCTTTTTTTTCTAATTTTGGATTTTATTTTATTTTTATTCTGAATTTTAATTAATCTCGTATTGGGTTCAATATTCCTTGTTTTAATTTCAATTCCGAATTTTCAGTTATTTTTAAATTGTATTCCCACTTGGACTCTTCCTTTTCTTTTCTAATTTCAGATTTTATTTTATTTTTATTCCGAATTTTGATTAATCTCATAGGACTCTTATTTCAATATTGCTTATTTTTTTTCGAATTTCAGCTATTTTTAAATTGTATTTCTAAATGGACTATAATTTTCTTTTTCTCCGATTAATGTGAGAATTTCTAACCCCACAGCGAACGTGATGCCTCCTTTTAAAGCTATCTTAATATTATTATCTAATATAATAGATAGATAGATAGATAGATAGATAGATAGGTAGATAGATAGATTTAGCAGTGATCATAATAACCCGCTAATTACTTGGAGCAAATCGATGGTGCTAGAAAAGCCAGATGACCAGGTTATGTGCAAAGTTTCAAAAGTTCGATGTAACAAAATGATATGTTCTCGTCAGTCGTGACCACCAAACCGAGAAGATGCTCGCCCATCCATTTTTATTACAGAAGTGGAAGTTCAGGTTGACACAAAGCAAATTCCCAACACAAGCAAAGCATATACACTACTAGCACAAACATAATGGGAAGGCTACTCAACCGTAAATTCAGGATGCTTGCGATGAAACATGAGCAATACACAAACCGATCGTGGACAGCGGATATGTCAAATTCACTTCAGGTTCTTATTAAACCAGTCAATCATGTCCGCCAGGGCTTCCTCGGCGCTCTTGACAGCAGCTGCATCATCATTCTTGTATCTCACAGTCCATCCATGTTCAACCCCAGGGAAGATCTTGACAAAGTGGCCAATCTGCGTGCGCAACAAAGTTCATTGTCAGAATGAAAAACCACCATAGGAGCTTTAAAGCAATCTCCTCTCGCTAATGTGTTTCAGCAATCTACTCTCGCTAATGTGTTTCTCCAATTTCTCTATAAACCACTAAATTTTACAATTCTTCTCCTTAACTTGTCCTGCCTATTTCGTATAGTAGTGATTTTCACCGGCTTCAGTGAATGTATGTCTATGTTTCACTGGTTAAGAACAAAAATCTTCAGCTGGACAACACCGCCGTATTATAGAAACAACGGGGACAAGAAAGGTGAAAGATTGATTTCATTGCATCACTCCTACGTGGATTGATTTCATTGCATCACTCCTACATGGCTTTTAATCACAAAAGGAGGCCGAGTATTTCCAATATCAAAAGCTAAGGCATACTTGTTGGAAAGACTTGCTATTCTTCTAATACAAACACCACAATTGCTGGATCTTTGGAAAAAGGAAAAACCAAAGGCATGATTTGGTAGGACATCAAAATCAGAATCAGAATATGTACTATAATGTGACAGTTTGGCACTATGGTAAATCTTGAGAACTTACTTTAGAATAAGTTATATCTGGAAAACCTAAAACCCATAAATGTTTGTCCCGATGATCAACTTTCATGATTGAGAACTTACCCCTGACTTTGAAGAAAGAACCTGCTCGAACTGCTTCACCACTTCTGGTGGGGACATACGATCAATTTCAGCTCCAAGTATAGCAATTGGGCATTTGACCTCTGAAATTAGGTAGTCCATGCCATAGACATAGAGTAAGTATCAAACCATCTACAAGAGAACACTGTGTGCATCTACAAAATTCAAAAGGGACCTAGACCTTTCATATCATCAACAGTCACAAAAGAGGGGTGACACATCACAGCAGCCTGGATCTCATGAGCTTTCGCTAACTCTACCACCACCTTTGCTGATCCATGAAAGAAGTGACATGACACTCACGGTTAGCAGGCTAAACCTTCAAATTCTACATCAGAATTACAAAAACACAATAGACAAAAGAAAGCACTTACCACCCCAGCAATAACCTACAGCCCCAATACTAGACACTCCTTTCTCCTTCAGAGCGGCAATAATTGGTTTTGCCTCTTCAAATGCTTTGTCCTGTAGAAAGGAAAAGCATGTTATTGGATGATATTTTCAATAGACGGTGAAATACTGAAAGATGAACAAACAAAGGTAGGGATAAAAGTTTACCCACTCATGGGTAAACATTGACTTATTCCATCTAACTAAAAGTGCGCTCTTTAGTCATTTGCTAGTTCATATAGTGTATACAACTAAATGGAGGGGACAAGGCACAAGCATGGGTCAATGGGCACCCATGAACCATCCACCTTGCATCCCTAAGTTACAAAGGAAATATAGTCGGTAAGGTATGTCTAATCAAGCTTTTGCACACAAGGGAAGATAAAAATACAAACTACTAGCACATTTCCTTATGAAGTTTTGTATGGAAATAACTTAATAAGTAGAATTAGATTTAGTATACAAATCTTGCATTCTTGCTTCTGTTTCCATAACTATTACTGTACTTTGTATATAACTATATCGATCAATCTACATTATAATTTGCCATCATGATCAAACGCCGAATATCTTTCTCTTTTTCTCCAATTAACGTGGTAATTTCTAGGCTACTAGAGCAAATATGATGGCTCATTTTTTCCCTCTTAATAATATAATAGGTGTTTAGAAGCCAGAAAGATGTATAGCTAAGGCATTTATAGGCTCATGATGGTTATAATCGAACGAAAGATCCTGTATACACCTACAAAATGAACTGGTACAGTGGTACTTTTATATACACCGAACATTACATTTAAAGAAACTACAGTATGCGCTAGTATGAAATTTCTGGCATCCACATGAGGCAATAAAAACTATTTGAGAACATATAGCATCAAGAAAAAAATGAAACAGGGGAACCTGAATAATTTTCCAAAATACCAAAAAAAACAGTGAGAAGTGGAATGTAATTTCAGGGGAGAATAACAAACCGGGCCATGTTCTTTTATCCACATTTGAAACGGTTTCTCAGTACTTTCAGGTACTAAAGGATCCCCATGTAAGAAATCTGGCACCACAACAAAGTATCCAGACGAGGCAACTTTGTCGGCTATCTTCCTTCAAGAGATAAGTGATTACTCATCAAATTCCACAGTAGGTAGCAGACAATTAGCGCTTAAGACAACTAGAGTACTTCAAAGAGGCACATGCCATCATGAAAATTGAACTTAAACTTTTCAAAATTTTAAGAGTAAATTTCACAAAACTATAGATTTAAGGTGATGTATCACAAAACTATAGATTTAACGAAAAATTTACCACAACTACAAGTTTTAAGGCTAAATATTGTAAAACTACAGATTTAATAATAAAATTATCAAAAAACTAAAGATGTTGGGGTTTAAATCCTTAGCACTAATAAATATCCAAATTCTGTAATTAAATTGATGTTAAACCTGTAGTTTTGTGATACTTAGCCTTAAACATGTAGTTTTGTGATAATTTTGGTGTTAAATCTGTAATTTTGTGATACAATATCTTAAATATGTAGTTTTGCAATGATTTAGCCAATATATCTGTAGTTTTGTGAAATTTACTCAAATTTTAAAATCATATCAAAATCCCAGCGCAGCAAACTCTGTCGGCTGTATATCTTCCTTTCTGAGATAAGCAATTACATCAGGTTCCATAGTATAGGTCATAGCATCAGACAATGCTTACAAGTTACTACTGCAGGCTGAAACACCTCAAAGAGTGCACATATGTCATCATCAAAATTGTGGTTAAATTCCACCCCCCCCCCCCCCCAACCTCCCCTGAAAAAAAAACTTACTAACCATGTGAAAATCCCAGCACACGGTATGGGCATCAGTCAGCCCCAAAGTGCCCGGAAGACCTTCGAAGTTTCTAACAACCCAATAATGAATAATTCATTTCCCAAACTATATAGGAACAGTGGCATATCCTGTATAGGTGGGAATCGATAATCCATTTCCCCAAAATATATAGAAACAGTGGCATATCCTGTATAAGTTGAATCGATAATCCATCTCCCCCAAAATATATAAGAACAGTGGCATATCCTGTATAAGTGGAATCGATAATCCATTTCCCCCAAAATATATCAGAACAGTGGCATATCCTGTACAGGTGGAATCGAAAAACTAGTACTATCAGATAACACAAAGATCTGTACCTCAGGTTCGGCGCTTCAAACCCTGAAAGAGAAGAAGACCTAACTTTAACGAGAACGGAGCAGTAACGAAACAAAGAGATAAAGAAGAAGAACAAAATATGGGAGGAGGAGGGGATCACTCACCGAAGACATCGGAGATGAGGACGACGGCGGCCTTGGACTCCGCGGCGCCGGCGACGTACGCCTTGATCCCGCCGAAGCTCTCCACCACCTTCCCCTCCCCGCCGGCCGGGTTCAGCGTCGGTGGGTTCGCGCAGCACTGCGGGCTCGCCATCGCCTGCTCCTGCTGAAATTTCTCCTGGTCGCGGTGTTTCTCGAGTCTCAGCGAGGATAAATGCGAAGGGAAGGGAGCCCGGGGCCTCGGAAAGCGGCCACTTGATTGCGACGGATTGCAGAGCAGGAAATTTTACGCCCCGAATCGAATCCAACGGGGGGGATCAGGAAGAGATGCGAGCAACGAGGTGGTGTGGTGGACAAGTTCCGGAATCCGGAGGTTTGGGGGGTTTGCGCCCTTCGAAATGGGTGGGTGGACAAGTCAGCGCTGGCGCGACCTGTGTCGCAACGGGTGACCTCACTGCTGGCATGCCATGTCGTTTTCCACGCGGACATGCCACGATGGCTCGCCATATAGAGAAATCACCTCTCTCCAGTGACAAATTATTAAGTGTGAATCTATTTAGATAATTGACAAATATAAAAGTGGCAAATAGTTAAATTCCCCCACTGCTAAGGCGTTCAGTCCAACCGATCCAGTATAATTTGGGCCCACTCGACGCTTGCGATTGCAGGGTGGAACAAGTCCACTTTTCACTGCTGAGGCCATTCAATCCAACCGAAATTTTTTTATTTATACATTTTCTTATTAAAATATTTACAAAAATATTTTTTTCAAAAATTTACAAATCTAATTGCCTGCCGCTATTTGGGAGGGCGATTTTTAAAATCGCCCTTCCAGAGGGTGGCAAGAGACCTAAATGCAAAATTTTTATTTGTGTTCAAACCCTTTCCACCGGTTTTAATTGCTTAAAAACTAATAATGCTTATTCGATACTCCAGATGATTTTAAATGAAAAAGTGATAAACTACAAAGTTATAGATCTCATCAAGATCTACAACTTTTATATAAAATTTATCTCCATCCAATGACGTTTGAAATGTAGATCTAAGATTTTTTAAAATGTGTTTTATATTTTGTAACGAATATTTGGATATCTAAAACATCTTAAATGAAAAAGTTGTTAACTACAAAGTTGTAGATCTCCTTGAGCTCTACAATTTTGATATAAAGTTTTATTTCATATGACTTTATATAATATAATTTTAAATTGTAAAATCACAGAGCTAACAAGTTGTGCTGCAAAATTTGCATTTAGGTCCCTTGCCGCCCTCTAGAAGGGCGATTTTTAAAAATCGCCCTCCCAAAGGGCGGCAGGCGATTAGATTTGTAAATTTTCGAAACAAAAAAAATATTTTTATAAATATTTTAATAAAAAAATATAAATAAAAAAATTCATCCAACCGATCCAGTATAATTTGGGCCCACTAGGCGCTTGCGATTGCAGGGTGGAATAAGTCCTCTTGGCTCGCCGCGTCTGATTCATATCCTTCAATCGCAGTATCGGTTATGTTGACCACCAACTACTAACACTGGTGTAATTTAACTCCCTATGATTTTGAAGATCCATTTCACTGACATGGTGCCTACTTGGTGGTGTTGACCTAATCTTCCTCCCATGTAGCGTTTTACGTGGCATTTTGAATTAAAAAGTACTCCGTATATATCACAAAACATATTGTGCTGGCCATTGATATGTTGGGCTCACATATCATCCTTTCTCTTCTTCCCTTCCTCCTCCCTCTCTCTCAAATCATCATTCTCAAACCATTTTCATAATATTTCGATCCAAATCATTTCATTATTTCTCCATTATCTAACATATATCTCACAGCAAAGCGCGAGATATCATCTACTCTTTTTAAATTCTAATGCCACATAAGTGTCATGTCAATGCCACGTATAGGAAAGACTGGGTCAGTGCCGCCACGTAGATACCACGTCAACAAAACCACCGAGAGAGTCAAATTGTATCGGTTTTAATAGTTGGAGTCCGAGATATCCGGAATCAGATTAGATTATTAGTTGAGGGAGTCAAAGTGAACTTATTCTTTGCAAGGTTCACATGGCCCAGACCAAGATGGGCCACACTGCCTGGGCATGGATGGAGCTTGGCCCGTATATAACTTTCTACTCCCTCCATTTCATAATGTAAGTCTTTCTAGCATTGCCCACATTCATATAGATGTTAATGAATCTACACACACACATATATATATATACATATATATATATGTCTAGATTCATTAACATCTATATGAGTGTGGGCAATGCTAGAAAGTCTTACATTATAAAACGAAGGGAGTAATTTTGTTTTTTGAAAAAGCATCTGTACTGGTTCTTTATTTTGGAACAGAGTGAGAACTAAAAACAAGAACAAAAACAGATAGCCCCGTTGGTTACCCTAATAAGTCGAAGCAAAAGCCAAAATTTGAATTTTCAAATTTAATTTTAAAGTTGATTTTAAAATATTTTAGCGTGATTCTTTTTCAACATTAGCTTTTGTTAGGAAACGATAAGCAAACAAACGATAAAGAACAATAGATCAATCACAGAAGACACGAGATTTTAACGTGGAAAACCCTCCCAAAGCAAGAGAGAAAAAAAGCACGGGCGCTAGCCAGCAAAATATCTTCACTAAGCTGGCCTTTATTAAGTGCAAATGAATTTGGATCACAACGCAACAGCTTTTAAATCATTAAGAACTCATATATAAAAATTTTATCTATAAATTAATTTTTTTTCCTAATAAGCCATTTTGGTGGCTTATTAGGAAATATCGTCAACCGATGGGGCTAGAGAAAACGTGCATATCATTTTCTTAAAAAAAAAAAGTACATATCCCCTGCATCCATTTTTATTACAGAAGTTGGAGGTTGCAAAACTAGCACAAGCAGACTGGGGAAGCCTACTCAACCATAATCCAGGATTCCAGGCCCTGCCGTTATTACCATACGACGTGAATTCAGGATGTACAGTGTACACCAGCCAATCATGGAGGGCTGCTATGTCAAATTCACTTGAGGTTCTTATTAAACCAGTCGATCATGTCTGCCAGGGCTTCCTCGGCGCTCTTGACAGCAGCGGCATCGTCATCCTTGTATCTTACGGTCCATCCATGCTCGACCCCAGGGAAGATCTTGACAAAGTGACCAATCTGCGTGCCCAGCAAATTTCATGTCAGAATGAAAAACCTCCATATGAGCTTTACAGCAATTTCCTGTCGCCAATGTGTTTCTCCGATTTCTCTATATAAACTGCTGCACTTCATGATTTCTTCTCCTTAATTTCTCCTGCGTATTTCATCTTGTTTCATACAGTAATTTTCGCCGGTTACAGGCAATATGATGTTCTCATTGCATCACGCCTACATAGCTTTTAGTCACAAAAAGAGGCTGGGTATTTCCAATATCAAAAGCTAAAGGCATACTTGTTGTAGTAGGTATTCTTACTTGTAATACAAAGCCACAATTGCTGGATCTTTCAAAAAAAAAAAAAGGAAAAAAACCAAAGGCATGATTGGATGGCCTATCAATATGTACTATGTTGGGACAGTTTGGCACTAGGTTCTTGAAGATAATCTTTCGCGAATGAGAACGTACCTCTGACTTAGAAGAAAGAACCTGCTCAAACTGCTTTACTACTTCTGGTGGGGACATATGGTCAATTTCAGCTCCAAGTATAGCAATTGGGCATTTGACCTCTGAAATTAGGTAGCACATGCCACAGCCAGAGTAAGTATCAAACCTTCTGCAAGAGAAAAATGTACTACCTCCGTTTTAATAGATGACGCCGTTGACTTTTTCTCATATGTTTGACCATTCGTCTTATTCAAAAATTTTATGTAAATGTATAAGATATAAATCACACTTAAAGGACTATGAGTGACAAAACAACTCATAACAAAATAAATTATAATTACGTAAATTTTTTGAATAAGACGAATGGTCAAACATGTGAGAAAAAGTCAACGGCGTCATCTATTAAAAAATGGAGGGAGTATGTGCATCTAGAAATTTCTCATGAAGGGATCTAACCTTTCATATCATCAACAGTAACCAAAGAGGGGTGACACATCACAGCAGCATGGATCTCATGAGCTTTCGCTAACTCTACCACCACCTTTGCTGGTACATGGAAGAAGTGACACGACACTCAACCAGGGGCGAATCCCATGTGATTCATGGGTATTCACCTGAATACCCATAGAATTTAAAAGAAAATAACTATATATAGGTATGTTATGCATATATACATAAGAAATTAGAAGGAAGTACAGCATGTATAGCCCAAATGAAAAGAAGCTCATTTATTCGCAGCAGACCATACATTCCTCCCCATCTTGGCCCAACGAATAGGCCCACTGGCCCAAAAACGAACAAAACCCTAGTCCCTATCCCCCGGTCAGCCAGTCCCCACCCCTTCTGTCGTCCCAGCCCCAATCCGCCGCGCCTCCACTCATCCCCACCAACGGGCGACGGGGCATCGAGAGCTCGACGCTCGGCGGCGCCGGCCGCCGGCTCGGCGCGTCGCCAGAATCGCCACCAGCCTCATCTCCCTGGACCCTGGTCCCTGGGCCTGCTGCTGCGGAGGCGGCGTGGCCTGCGACGATGCCGCCGCCTCCTCGGGGACGGGCGACGCTGAGCAGCTGAGGTTCGCACGGACGGCGGTGGCGCTGCGGCACACAGCGGCAGCCGGTTGCGGCGACACACCCCCGCGTCGGCGCGTCCCCTTGGTCCCTAGACAGCTGGACAGTGGACTGGCACTGGTAAAATAAATCCTCTTGTCAAATTCCCCAAGCGATTGGCCATTGCTTAATTGCTATTGCTTAGAAGTTAAATTAGTCAGAAATTTGAACTGTAGGTCTTGAAATTTGAAAAATGAAGAAGAAGAAGACAATAAATTTGAAGTCTTTGTGGGAAAGGTCAACCAAGTCTCAGAAAGTAGCTTCCACCTCTGATCCAAAACCATTAACCATTGAGAGTGAAGTTCAGATCCCAGAAAATGCCCCTTCTAGTCCTATTCAGCTACTACTTGAAGCACCCAATGCCCATGATAGTGATATGTCCCCAAGTGTGCAGTTGGAGATAGACATCTTGACTATTGTGCTACTGTTTGTACCTTTAAGGCTTTAAACATGTCATTACCACTCCTGTATGATTTTCCCAGTCCAATTTTTTGAGTTCTGTATGATTTTTTTTTCAACTTTGAATACCCTTTGCTCAAATCCTGGATCCGCCACTGCACTCAACAGTCAGCGGTTAGCAGGCTAAACCTTCAAATTCTAGATCAGAATTACAAAAACACAATAGGCAAAAAAAAAAAAAACAGCACTTAGAAGGAAATATGTATTGCTTCTTCAAACCCTTTATCCTGTAAAAAGGAAATATGTATTGTTTGGTGAAATTTTCAATAGAAGGAGAAATGCTGTGAAAGATGACAAACAAAGCTAGGGATGCAAATTTAGCCACTCATGGTTAACCATTGACCCGTCCCATATAACTAAAAGGTACTTTCCAGTTTCCACTCATTTGTTAGTTCATACCATGTATAAAATTGCAAACTAAATGGACTAGAATAGATCAATGGGTATCCATGGGCCAACCACCTTGCATCCCTAAGTTATGAAGGAAATAAGGAACCAACAGTCAGTAAGGTATATCTAATCAAGCTTTTGAACATAAGGGAAGATAACTTCATACAGACTAGCAGATTTTCCTATGCAATTTCGTACAGAGCTAGACTTTAAAAGTAGAATTAGATTTGGTATACAACTATTGCTATTGCTTCTCTTCCATAAACAGAACCGTATTTCGTATACAACTATATTGATTAATCTACACCGTTATAATCTGCCATCACGATCAGTCAATTACACGGTGCATATCTTCCTCTTCTTCTCTGATTACGTGATAATTACTAGGCCTCTAGAGCAAACTTTATGGCTTATTTTCGCCCTCTCTTAATAAATAAGAGACGCTTAGAAGTCAGAAAGATGTATAGCTAAGCATTATATAGGCTCATGGCTGTTGAATTGGAATAACAGATCCTATATACACAAAATGAAATGGTACTCTTATGTACGCCTAGTTAAATTAAGAAAATTTCAAGAAATTACCGCAGTATATGCTAGTAAGAAATCACTAGCATCCACAAGATGGCAATCAAAAATATGAAAACATATAGCATCAAGAAAATTTGAAACAAGGCAATCTGAATCATTTCCTAACATTAGAAAAAGAAACAAGTGGAACATAATTTAAGGAGAGAATTAATAACAAACCGCGCCATGGTCTTTTATCCACACTTCTATCGGTCTCTCAGTATTTTCACGTACAAAAGGATCCCCGTGTAAGAAATCTGGCACCACAACGAAGTAGCCAGACGAGGCAACTTTGTCGGCCATCTTCCTTCATGAATTAAGAAATTACATCAGGTTCCAGAGTATAAATTATAGGCAGCTGACAGTTAGTGCTTACGATAAGCTGGGGCACTTCAACGAGGTCACATGCCATCATGAAAATTCGAGTAGAATTTTTTAAAAAAACAATAATCATGCCAAAATCAGCAAACTTTGTCAGCTACTATGTTCCTTCATGAGATATGCCATCGCATCAGGTTCCATAGTGTACGTCACGGATGACAGGTACTTACGAGTTACGACAAGCTAGATTTACTTCAAAATGTTCAAAATGGCACATGTCATCAGGAAAATTGCAATCAAGTTTTCAAAAATTAATCCCAGCACGATATGGCCATCAGTGCGCGGAAGACATCGCAGTAACCCATTTCCCCCAAAACATACTAGGAGTAGGAACAGACCAACGATGGCATATCCTGCATGATCCTGTACAAGTGAAACCGAAATAAGTAGTAGCAAACAGATAAATCTGTACCTCAGGTTCGGCGCTTCAAACCCTGCACGATGAGAAGACCCGTTACTTTTCGTCACTAAAAGAAACTAATTAAGCAGGAACATAACAAAGAGAGGGGAGATCAATCACCGAAGACGTCGGAGACGAGGACGACGGCAGCCTTGGACTCGGCGGCGCCGGAGACGTACGCCTTGATCCCGCCGAAGCTGTCCACGACCTTCCCCTCCCCGCCGGCGGGGTTCAGCGTCGGCGGGTTCGCGCAGCACTGCGGGCTCGCCATTCTGCTCCCCACCTCCAACCTCTCCTCCACTCGCTTCTCCTCACGCGCTGCTGCTGGTGCCGGGTCACAGCCTCTGCCTTGCAGGGTCTCAGGGCATAAATGGGGCAGGCAGGGAGCCCGACCAGCTGATTGCGACAGATTTCGAAAGGAAAAAGTGCTCACGAAAATTACTCTCGAAGGGATTCTTCGTATTGCGGCCAAAATAAATCTTGATAATATCAAAATTTTGGTAAAATGGTAATATTGTTAAATTTTTAGTATTATTTCTTATGTATTGACCAAATTTAACGACAAACTAAACATAGATATTTTTTAGCAACTTTAAAAATACTGATATAGATAAAATTAGCATCAAAGTGAACAAGCCCAAATTCTCGATTCGAATCCAAAGAAAGTACTACGGAAGGGTCCGGAGGCATAGGGGGTTTAGGCGTTTTGAGGGTGAGGTCAGTGCTGATGCCCGAGGGCTACGTGAGCCCACTCATTCACGGGCTACTTTGTGTGGGCCGTTTATAGCACAGGGCCTACAGGCCCTGATCGAACGTTCTAGGAATAAGTTCATCTGAGATCCCTTAACTTGTCCGCGAATCCGATTTTCATCCATCAACCCGAAACCAGATACAGCAGGTCTCTCAACTATTAAAACCGATGCAATATAGGTCACAAGGCTGTTTGGATGGCGGTTTCAACTGACATGGCTATTGACAACGAAATTTTGCATTAAAATCAGAAAGGAAGAAACAATATAAAAGCAGATTTGATGCGGAATCGAGTTGGATTGGAGATCAGACTACGCATCGGCCGGATATTGCATCGGCTGAAACACAGAGTCGGAAACAGACTTGGCCGATATGGCAAGGAGCCGATACAGCCTGAATTGGGCTCGGGTTGGGCCTAGATTAGAATAACCGTCATTGCCATTGGAGATTAAGGGTGGCAATTTCCCCTGTAGGGCTAGGGACCCGCCCCTACAAGGACGGGGGCGGGTGATGATTTCAACCTGCGGGAAGTCAGGGCCGGGGGCCCCGACCGTGGGCGGGGACGGGGTTGGGGGAGGATAGCATAGCCCCCCTTATATAAACAAAACCCTAAATTTCCTTATCCCTTGTACCTTATCCTCATTTCTTTCCTCACCCCCAACCCAAGCCCCCAGCCGCCACTCTCCAATCTCCACCGGCAGCCGCACTATCTCCCTCTGGCGGACTGACAGCAGCGGCGTCGGTGGCTATCTGTGTCGAAGTCGACAGTCAGGCGCGTCCGGGGGCGAGGGGCGACGCTTCCTCAGTGGCTGCCAGAGGCGGCACGACGCCCAATCCCCAACCACCCCACAACCGCCGCCGACCGCCTTGTCACCGAGCCCCCTCATCGCCGCCGACCACCTCGTCACCGAGCCCCATCGTCACGGCGCATTGCCAAGCCCCCTCGTCGCCGGCCGCCTCGTCCCTTCGTCACCTCGTCGTCAGCCGTCTTGTCGCCATCCACCTCGTCATCATTCGCCAAGTCTCGCGCCCCCTCGTGGACATCCGTCGTTGCAGCCATCGCGTCGCCGGAGCTAGTCACCCTACGGTCTCCATTGATCCGTCGGCGGCCACCCAGTCGTTGCCGCTCCTAGCCGACGCCATCCCAACGATGTTGCAGCAGTCGGCAGCCGTCCAGCCATCGCCGCCCCCAGTCGCCGTGCCTCGTCATCGCCCGACGCGCAGACGGAGCTCGCCTGTCCTCGCCACATCCAGCCGGGTGCTGCGGGCCCCCGTTTACCCACGGGTCCCCTGCGGAGGCGGGGGCGGGGACGGGTGAGGTTTTCCACCCGACCTGCAATGCGGGGCCGGGGGCGGGGGTGAAAAGCGGGAAGCGAGGGCAGGGCCGTTGCCCAACCCACGCCTGACCTGTCCCGTTGCCATCCTTATTGAAGATTGAGCTCGTTTAAGCAATTGTATCTATTAATTAGGATATTTATATCGGTTTAAGTGAGAGATATGGCAAGAGCCCACCGTATGGACTTATTTGTATTTTATCTTTAGGGAAGTGTGAGTCGTGCCCGTAATGGACAAGTTTTGTACTCGGGGTATGAGTATAAACCCTGGACCATTATAATAAAGGATTGAATCCAATCAATACAACTTTCGGTGCATCGCCACCCTTTATCGTTTTAATTTTCGACGAGTTCTTGCTTCAAGTCGGGGCATCGGCTGCAATCTCTCGACAAGAGGTAACTTGTCTCGATGGACTGCACTATTGGGGCTATTATGTCGTTTTGGATGTATTAGTCATTTTATCGCGGTCATTGCTATCATATATCTTGGTTAATCTAGTCTTAGTATCTCGATTTAGTCCTATCGCCCGATTCTCGCTTTAGTGTTTATGCCGGTATTGATTAAATCGTCTTACTAAATTAAATTAACTAAAGTATTCACGATCCTGAAAAGTGTTTAACTCCTTGATTGTCTAGACTTTATGTTTCTTTGCATACTTTGCGATGCATCATCCCTAGCCGCGTGCTTAGAACCATAGAAACTAGCCTGGAGCTAATCATAATTAGGGATAATATAGGGGTTTCAGCCGATCTTACGCATTTTTTATGATTAGCCTGGAGCTAATCATGATAACGCATTTTTTATGATCTGTTTATGTATATTCGCTAATTATATAATTAGATTGCTCTATATAGATGCATCAAGTAAGATTGATCTTGCTTTAACCTCATATATGGTGATCGACTACTACTTGATATGTTTATATAGATTGATTTGTTTACATAAGTTTATATTGGAGTATTAGCCAGTATACTATTTTATCTTTGCTCTAAATACTGATCTATCGGCTATTCCTACAATACTGTCTTAAAAGTATTTAAACAAATTAAATGACAGTATTACATCCGATATAGCATATTTAGGGTTTCTGCTTTCTTTCATTGACTATCATAAAGTTGTAGCCGGTTAGGGTTTAGGGTTTACCCGTATCAGCTAGGTCCTGACGATACGCCATCAGCCCTATCGGTCGATTGACTAACATTCATCTAATTACGTTTTCTGTTTCTCTTGCCGGTTGCATATCAAACCAGCTGGCACGCTCTTAGCACTCGAGGCAAGCCTTAGACCTGCACTGAAGTAAAACAAATCTCCCAGACCGTCATGTTTTCCGTCAACAATGGCGTCTAGATGGCTAATTTAACTCGGTCTTCATAAGACGTGGCACCGAAGCAAAATTTAACAATTTAAAAAATAAAACAAAATATATGGATCCACATGTCAGTCACATAATAAGATTAAATAATAGTGGGACCCACATGTCCATGGCCTCACTTCCTCCACCTCATTCCCTCTCTTCTCAATCTCCTCCCCTTCTCGTTCTCTCCTCTTCCGGTCTTCCCCTTCTCTTCCCCAAATGCGACCGGCGCCGTCGTCATGATGCAGCAATGCAAAGGCGTAGGCGGCAAGGACAGATGCGATCGGCGCTATCTTCTGGATGCAGCCGGCGCAAAGGCGTAGGCGGTGAGGATAGGAACAGCATGTTAGCCGTCGTCGTCACAGCGCTAACCAACGACCTTGTCACACCCAGAAATTTTGCCCAAATTTCCATACAAAATGTGTATTAAATCTCTGTCCAGGATTCAGCCAGGGTACACAAAACGACAAGTAAATATATAGATCCAAACGTAAATAAAGCGTAAATACTTATAGAAGAGGCACTTAGTCCTCACAACGGAAAGAAAGCAGCAGCAACGGAAAAGGGCGATCCTAGCGGGGCTTCAGCTCCACTCCACAGGCAAAACTCAACTAGGGTATGAGCCTTGGTCCTTTAACTTCATCTTCAGCTCAGAAGCATTACACTTCTGAAAAGGAGGAATAATAGTAAGGCTAAGTACAACCACCGTACTCAGCAAGCCACACCAATGATGCAGACATGCAAGAGGATACAGAGGAAGGTTTGTGGCTATTTACATAAAGGTGGTTGTAAACATTTTATAGTTGAAAACAATAAAACAATTGATTAATTAAGGCAAGATTAAACATCAACAGGCAGTGGGCAGCCCCCACCATGTGCCGCGGTGAATCCGGAAGCTGGACAACCGGATACCCCGGCCGAACCAACTCCATCATGCCTACTCTCGCCACCGGTGCCTAGGAAAGGGTCAAGCTATACTACAAGTCCAGCAGTTACCCATTCCTGCTTGTGGTAAGCGCGGTAAGTCTTCCAGGGTTTCTTGCGAACCGGTCCTTAATTGCCATGGGTGCGACTAGTAATACCATACATCCACAGGCCACAGCCCACCATTAAGCCATATTTTAGTTGGATAACTACGACCAATAAAACATAGCCATATCAAGTAATATGGCACAAGCGAACAGATAGGTAATCCCATAATCCCATGTAATTAGCAAAACATGTAATTTTATTTGCAAACGGCAAAACCTTTGTAAATTAGGTTCAACATGCTCAAAGGGAATGTTTGACTTGCCTTGCTTCTTCAAACAATCTTCCGAACTCTTCCCTCGCGACCGCGATCTTCCGAAACAATGGAATCTACACGTTGGCACGCAAAATGAGGAAAAACTCTAACAAAAACCAAGTAAATAGTACATTAAAAGTAAACAAACATGTAGAGCTCAATTTCAGATGAATTTTGCAAGTTGAATGGCTCAATTTGGAGTTCATGTGAATTAGTTATGAATTTTAGAAGTTTTGAGCCATTTAAATGAATTTCTAGAATTCTTATAGATTTATTACGCAATCAAAACCATTTATGGCGTCAGCCGAGGAGGAAGGGGTGGCACCGACAAACGGGCCCACCTGTCGGTGACTCAAAGGTACGGGTGCATGGTGGACCAGGTCCACGCGCGCACCGGTCTGCGGGCGCACCACATGGCAGCCACGTGGTGGCCACGGCGGACGATGAGGGTGATGTGGCGCTTGCGTGGCGCCGACACCGGCAGCCACGGCGGATGCCACGTGGATTGCCTGGATCACCCCGAAGAGGATCGGGCCGCCACAGCAAAGAGGAGCGGCCCCAGCCGCCCGGCCGACCGGGAGGCGGCGGCGCCCGGCCCGATGGTCGCCGGCGGCAACCACCGGCGCGGCGGCACGCGCGGGAGGCAACGGAGCGAAGCGAGGACGGAGATGGGGAGCTCACCGAGCGGCGCCGACGAGGGGCGGCGGCCGGAAGGGCACAACGGCAGAAGGAGCTTGGCGGTGGCGCTCCGGCGATGACCGGCGAACGCAGAGGGTGGCTGAGCACCTCCTCGACCGGCGACCGAGAGAGGGGATCTTGGGCGAGGTGGGGAAACAAGAGAGTGGAGCCTGAGGAAGCTTTATATATGCCCGGGAGGTGCGAGGAGTTCGGAGAAGGGCAGCAATGGCCGGTGGAGTGGGGCGTAGACGTGGGCTCATGGTGGGGTCAAAACAGCACCGATTTTTGGGGAAAACCGGGGGAAGAGGTGGAGGAGTGGGCGTTGGGCGAGTCCACACGGCTGGACGAGGTCGGGGAAGCGGGAGGGGTGCGGGAGAGGCAGCGACATGGGCAGTGTCAGTGGTAGCCGGCTCCGTCCGGAGGTAGAGGGAGGAGCTGACAGGTGGGGTTGCCGGTCCCACCTGTCGGCGAGGGGAGAGAGTGAGGGGGGACAAGGCAGACTTGTGGGAGAGGGAGGGGACGAAGGCGGGCTGGGAAGGGAGGAGAGAGGAGGGAGGCCGGCCCGAGGGGTGAACTTGGGCCGGAGCCGGCCCAAGGGAAAGGAGGAGAATTTAAATTGGTTTTTCAATTAATTTAATTGATTAAATAAACTTTGTGATGTTAAAATTAGAAGTTGAGCTCCGAAAATTCACGAGAAATTTCAGAGAATACTTTAGGGCACAGAGAATATTACAAAAATATTTCTGGCCATGATTTTTAAAGGAAAATTTTAATTCCCTCATTAATTCACTTGATCAAATTGATTTAACTTTTTTAATATAAATTCTAAAAATGGATTATTTAATGATTTTAATCCCGAACGAAAATCGGGGCGTGACAGATCTCCTCTGGGAGGTCTTCCTCCTGCTCCCCACCGTTGTCGAACTTGTCCGCGCCTCTATCGCCTGCAGGCTTTTCCTCCGCGCCTGATTATTTAGCTGACCAAATTAATTCTCAATGGAACATTTTTTTAATTATTAAAATTTTCTTCGTGTGCCACGTCAATTCCATGTCAGATGAAGAGACCAAATTAATTCTCAAAGGAACATTTTTTTAATTATTAAAATTTTCTTCATGTGCCACGTCAATGCCATGTCAGATGAAGACCAAATCAAATTAGCCACGTAGGTGCCACGTCAGCCGAAATCATCGTCCAAAACGCCTTGGGACCTATGTTACACCGGTTTTCATAGTTGAGGGACCAATTGTATCTAGTTTTCCAGTTGAAGGACGAAAATCGGATTCGTTGATAATTTAAGGGACCTCAGATGAATTTATTCCAAGATTCTAAGATGAACCTAGGTGATTGGGCTTGTATGCAGTTTCTCTGGCCGGTAGAGACTTTTTAAATAAGTTCACCTGATGTCCCGGAACTTTACGTCGAGTTTGTATGCAGTCCCCAATCTCCAATACTAGAAATCTCTACCCCTCAACTATTAATCTCTATGAGAATTTTGTGCAGTTTATGATAGTTGAGGGGTAGAGATTTCTGATATTTGGGATTGGGGACCTGATACAGACTCGACATATAGTTCAAGGACATCAGATCAACTTTTTCCAAAAAAAAAGTTTTGCTCCTCTTTGAAACGGCAAATGAGAGCAAGGATAATAGTAGAGCTCACTTCTTAATATTAGCTTATCTTAAAGCCAACATATATAATAGATTAGCTGTAAGGTTGGCTACAATTTTCTTCTCCTCTCTCTATCTCTCACTTATATATTTAATATATTTATTTTGGAGCTTGTGATCCACTATCTAAAAAAATCTTGGAGTTTGTGATAAGCTAGCTCTTGCATGAGAGCTAACACCCATGATTTTTCACTACCTCTCTCTTCCACATAAGTTAGTAAGCTTATAGCTCTTATACTTGCCCTGAGATGGAGGAGAAATTAAATATCCGTTCTCCATTTGGGGTTTGGACCACCGGTCCCCATTTCGTAGACACAGCAACTCCTTCAAAAAGACTGAACTGGCATCACTCTGCTATATGATAAGCTCTATCTGATGATGCCAAATCTGTTCACTTAAGCAATGATGAAATCATGAAAAAACGATCACAACCGAATCTCGTGCCATCATTTCGGTTAGGTGATAGCGGTACCACGCAGAAGAGGTCTAGATCGAAGCCATAAACAACACTCAACAACTCTTTTAATTACACAGCTGCTCCTGAAAAAGGATGATCCATTTATTGTATTTTTTCCATCTTAATTACTATCTTATACAGGAATATATGAATATATATGATTTCGGTACAAAAGAACAAGGAATCGTCGTACAACTGTCCCTAATAAATAGTACAATCGTACGCACGTGATGATGTACCGCTACAGCAAATCTGCAATTGCATTTGCAAGGATGTCTTGCAAGCAAGCCGTGATGAGCTTGGTGAAGTGGTACTGGTACCGTTCTATACACAGCTGGGAGTAGTGCCAGCAATCTCCCTCGGATCGAGCAGCTTGACAAGCTGACCATCCATCTCTTCTTCCCCATCTGCCTGGCTCAAAGTACTCCAAGCAAGCGATCGACGATCGAGACGTAGTAATACATAGGAGCTAGCATTATATATCTGCAGCTGATCGAGATGCATATGGCTAATCAATCCAAGCCGTGCATGACGCATCGCGTTTCCAGGGCACCGCCGTTGGAAGAGCCCCTGCTCGGGCTCATGTAGACGACGTGGTGGTGCCCGTGCGCGGGCCTCAGCGGCGTGGAGGTGCAGGACATGAGTGGGCTCTTCACGATGGGGATCAGCGACTGCACCACGTCCGTCATCAGCGGCCGGTAGTCCGCCTTCGTCTGTATGCACATCGCCGTGATGGCGGCCACCTGCACATAGCACAACATCGCAAGCACGGGTCAGAGAGATTTGAAAGTCACAACTGTTTCCAGTTAATAATACTGTAGTGTAACTACTAGAGTATGCGGAGAGTAGCTAGGAAGGTATAAATACCTGGACCAGATCTTTGAGGGAGAACTGGCCTATCAGGGCAGGATCCACCATCTGCACGAGCTTCTCGCGGTTCGTCAGCCGCGGAAGGGCCTGCGTTGATTCCACACGGCAAAAAAGTGAGAAAATTTAAGTTGTGTCTGTTGGTCATCCTGATGTGACTAGCACGACCGATCCTTGCATTTATCCTACTGTAGCTAAGACAAATAGCAGACCACATGGGCAACTAACGATGATTTTATATACTGACCCACGAGACGAGTACGTGCTGTCCCGGCGGCCGCTTCGTGTCGACGGGCACCCGCCCAGTGAGCAGCTCGAGGAGCACGACGCCGTAGCTGTACACGTCCGACTTTGTCGTCAGCTTCCCCGTCGACGCGTACCTGCAGCAGTACGTAACCACAGTTTAGCCAAGCACATCATGACATCGATGAGTTAATATTAAGCAGAAAAAGGTTTAATAGAAGCTAGTTTGTGCGTACTCTGGGGCGAGGTAGCCGGTGGTGCCGAGGACGCGGGTGGTGACCTGGCCATTGGCCTTGTTGGAGCCGAGCTTGGCCATGCCGAAGTCGGAGACGCGGGCGCGGTAGTTGTGGTCGAGGAGGATGTTGCTGCACTTGAAGTCGCGGTGGATCACGGCGGGGGAGCTGTGCTCGTGGAGGAACTCCAGCGCGCGGGCGCAGTCCAGCGCGATGCCCAGCCGCGTCTGCCAGTCCAGCGGCGGCGGCTGCTCCGCCGGCGCCAGCGCGCGCCGGTGGAGGTGGCTCTTGAGGCTGCCGTTGGGCATGAACTCGAACACCAGCAGACGGTGGCTCTGGTCGGCGCAGTAGCCCAGCAACCCCACCAGGTACGGTGAGTGCATCCGGCTCAGCAGGTCGACCTGTACATTATCGTGCACCCTCATAATCAGTGATCAGTAATCAACTAATCACGTATCAGTATCACCCCCTCTGCATGCATGATAGGTAATCGATGCAGTCCATGAACAGTGTCATCGTGTTATACACTTACTATACTAGTTGGCATTGTCTCGCTTAGTTTGGGAAAAGGTGCGCCCGAAGCGAAGCTGACGCTGCCCATCTACCTACGTGTGTCCTCGATCCCACTGGGTCATCACTCACCAGTCCTATTGGATCCAAAACAACTGTGTTTACACGTGTACCCGCAGTAAAACTAATAAAGTCGACGCTCGACAGTCGACGGTACATACTGTAGTACACTAATCAACGATAATCCACACTGTGTTGCACTTAACACGGCGTGCCTGAAGGACGATGACCTGGGGTTAGTGCAGGGACATGTCGTACTACGTGAGCCACCACGGCTCCCGGGACGGCCCAGATCGTGTGTCAGATAGTATGGACCTGCGCAGCTGTCAGACCGGTCAGGTTCTTAAATGGCGTGACGGATGGATCCTCGGCTTCGTCAATCGGCCAGGCCGGCAGGGAAAGCCCACACGGCCACACGCATCTCGTGAGTACTGTCTGCCTCTCAATTCGATTCGATCTGTATATTCAACGTCGCTGCAGGCAGCAGCAGGCTGCAGCGAGAGACATACGGTACCCCAGCCCCAACACTTTAAAGACATCACCCGTTAAACTTAACCGCACAACGACATCGGTCGTCCGTGCCGAGGACATGTAGTGCAGTGTCAATGTGTCATGCACCCATGATGCTCGGTTTCTCGAAAGTTAATAGGCCTCTCACAGGGTGTGTTTAGTTCACATCAAAATTAAAAGTTTAGTTAAAATTGAAACGATGTGACAGAAAAGTTAAAAGTTTATGTGTGTAGAAAAATTTTGATGTGATGAAAAAATTTGAAGAAAAAATTAAAGCAGAAACAAAAGATACCTACCTGAGCAGTAATAGCAACGCCCATCTGCTCGGCCATAAATCCAAAATGTCAGTCCAAAAATGGTTGGCCCATGACAAAAGCAAAACTGTCCCATCCGGACTTGCGAGAGGGCGCTATCCCTAGATTAGGCTCGCGTGATAGTAGTACAGTACCATAGCGTGTACAGTGTGAATTTATGTGTCAATGAGTCGAAGCATCCTAGAATGCATTAGCGACCTGGTGTGCCTAGCTGATGAGCCAAACACCCGCAAAACTGTAGCGGAAAGCCAGCCACTGGGCGGAGCAAAGGACAGCCACAGCCCGAAAGGCGAGGGCAAACGACTCACGCCGCAACGAACGAGAACCGCGCGGCGTGCCGCGGCAAGTTGCGCATGACACGCCAAAGCTTAGCCAGCCGAATATCCCGCGCCGCTGTGCGGCCTCGGCTCATGCGTTCCGTCTTCATCCCCCCGGGCACAAGACAGCACCAACAGTCTGTCACAAGCGACCAAGAGGGTAGGCACTGTCGCGAAAAGGCGCTAGCGTCCAGTGAACCACCAGTACTGATGGCGCTGGTGCACGACTGACTTAAGCAACCGGGTGGACGGGCAGGCAGGCCGGCAGGAGCGCCTGTTTACGTTTCCAGGTCTCGTACGTACGCTACGCATGACACACAGGCACACACACACGAACAACCTGTTTGCTTGCCCCAGCCATGAACCATCTAGGGATCGCAGACAAGCCGGCAACAGCAGCGTCAACAACCATTCGGAAACTACCCACCCGCTCTGATCTGCTGCTGGTGTGTTGTGCAGCTGCATACAGGTAGCTACGGTTGGTATACGAATTGAAGAGACAAAAGCGGCGGCCGTACGCGGTACGTGCACATGGACGAGACGTGCGTTGATGGGGATACCGGATACTTCCTCCGTCTCAAAATATAAAAGTATTTTTAAGGTTGGCATGGGTATTAAAAAAATAGGTGAGAATAATTGAATAAGTTGTATGATTGATTGAAAAGAGAAAGTAGGTGAAAAAAAATGGTTGTGATTGGTTGAGAGGAGAAGGTAGGTAGAAAAATAGCTTTATTTTGAAATAAAGTACTGTGCTAGAAATAGCTACATTTTAGGACGGAGGTAGCACGCTGCTTCGCTTCGATAGAACGTGATGCTGGTGAAGCTATGGCTGGTGCGGCTTACCTCGATGCGGAACTCGCGCTCGCCCTCGCGCCGGCCGTCCATCTTGAGCCGCTTGATGGCGGCCGTGGTGCCGTCGCCGAGCCGGCCGCGGAAGACCACGCCGTACGCGCCGCGGCCCACCACGTTGCACTCGCTGAACCCGTCCGTCGCGCTCTCCAGCTCCCGGTACGTGAACACTTGCGCGCCGCGGTTCCGCGGCTGCACCGAGAAACCCAGCCTTCCGCCATATATGCACCCTGCATTTCGAGTATTCGACATGGTGAGAGCGGCTTCTCGCGATCAGTGTAAATGTAACGATGCGTTGGTTGGTTTGCTGGGCACACTTACCGGCGGCGGCGGCGGCGTAGTACCTGGAGTTGTTGTAGCCGCGGACGCTGCTGCCGCAGCTGGACGCGGGGGCGCCGCCAGGCTTGTCGCCGTTGCAGCTGGCGCCGCCGGCGCCGTCCACCGTCCCGGGCTTCCACCGACGCGTCATCACCAGGATGACGACCACGGCGACAAGCAGCACGACCCCTATTGCCAGCGCCGAGGCCGGCAGGATGGTGAAGAGCGGGTTCGGGTGCCCGCCGCCGCGGCGGTTGTGGTGGAGCTGCCCGGGCGCCGGCCACGGGGCGAACGGCGGCCACGGCGCGAGCCGCGCGTCGACGAGGTCGTCCGCGGCGAAAGGCGAAGGAGCCGTAGGAGATGGAGGGGACGCCGCCCAAGCATCCGCCATTGTCCTCCTCCTCCTCCTGGGAGTGGCCGGACACGGCCAGGCAGCTGGCGAAGCCGGCGGTGGAACAGTGACGAATGAGCCGAAGGAGAGAGAGAGAGAGAGAGAGATAAGGAGGCGCGCGCAGAAGCGCCAAAATATATAGGAGAGCACTGGCACGGGAATAAAAGCAGAGTAAGAAATTCTCTGAATCTACTGGAATGTTAGCTGCCGTTCAATTTACTCCGGCCGAGCTCGCATCTCCTTTTCCCTGCACGATCGGCAACGTGCACCATGCAAGATATACTCGTCCCATAATATAAGTGATTTTGAGTTTTTCTTGTACTATTTGACCATTCGTCTTATTAAAAAAATTTAGAATTATTATTTATTTTCTTTGTGACTTAGTTTATTATTCAAAGTACTTTAACTATAACTTTTCGTTTTTTATATTTGCACAAATTATTTGAATAAGACGAGTGGTCAAATATTGCAAACAAAAACTGAAAATCTCTTATATTATGGGACGGAGAGAGTAGTAACGTATAGTAACTGCTAGGAGCGTTGTGTACAATTAACGTATAGTAACTGCTAGGAGCTCTCTGTTTCTGCAGCATCAGCTGCTACTAAGGCCATTCCCAACCCAATGACTAGGATGATGTCCATAGTATTATATAAACTGCCATCTAAGATGAAAAATGATGTGACAAGTGAATAAATGAGGATAGAAAAGGAAACCATGTCTTGCATGAGACATGATTTCTACACAACATCCAAGACATCATGTGAGATAAGTAACATTAAATTTAAGTATGGAATAGTAGTGTTTGCATTGGAAGAGTAGTGTCTAGCACTAGTTTCTTGATGATGTGGAGTTTATGAAAACTATGTCTAGTATATTGGGTTGGGAATGGCCTGCGTTCGAGAGAGCAGGTTCGGAACGCTTGCCTCTTGCACGGAAAACAAAGTGATCTATTAGCACGAGATTAATTAAGTATTAGCTAATTTTTTTTAAAAAATAGAATAATATGATTTTTTTAAACAATTTTCGTATAGAAACTTAAAAAAAACGCATTAAAATAACAGTTTAAAAAACGTGCGCGTGAAAATTGAGGAGGAGAGGTTGGGAACCTGGACAAACGAACTGAGCTAGCTCTATCCGTGCCCGACCAGTTGGCAAGTGGCGACGCTGGCGTTGGCGCACCGGCGCGCACACCGCCACTCAGGGCGCCGCGGATGTGACAGGTCGATCGGCAGAATACGTTGCTCTTGTCCGATTTAAAGTATAATATACGCATAATGTATTGTCTTCTTTTAGACAAGAACCGTAGCATACGCATTGTAATAAGTTTGTGAATTGTGATGCTGAGCTAGTAATTGTGGCCCTAGCCATCTGCCGTGCGATGGACCACGCAGCTCGCTACTCCTACAAGCTCGCTCCCATGCAAACTCGGTAAAACTGCACACACGCACATGCACACGAGCAGCAGTAGTATACTCTTCTTTCTGAATTCTGACAGTAGATGCGGTGTGGCAGGCAAATGCATTACGGCAGGTGACGGCAGTTACACGAGCGGTGACCCGTCGGGACAGGTCAAACCGCCCGAGCGGGGGAAAAATACGCGAGGCCGGCAAGGCGCCAAAAGGGCCGGACTCACATGCGGCGCGCGCGCGCGGAGGAAGGCAAGAAGAAGAAGAAGCTGGTGCACGCGGCCGGCCGGGCTGGCCACCGTTCCAACGCTCGTGATCGCCATTTGTTTGTGCCCACACCGTGTGACACCAAACCTACATGCGCCTGAATTAGTCGCTGATGCGGTCTCGCAGATCTACAGCTAGGTTCCTACTAGGATGGTGCTAGCACGATGTTAGGGTGTGTTTAAGTCTAGTTTATTTCCCAAAATATATTTTTTAAAAAACATCATATCGAATCTTTAAACACATGCATAAAGCATTAAATATATATTAAAAAAACTAATTACACAATTAGGAGGAAAATCACGATACAAATCTTTTGAGCCTAATTAGTAAGTGCTATAGTAACCCACATGCTAATGACGGATTAATTAGGCTCAATAGATTCGTCTCGCGGTTTTCAGGCGAGTTATGAAATTAGTTTTTTCATTCGTGTCCGAAAACTCCTTCCGACATCCGGTTAAACATCCGATGTGATACCCAAATCGCGAACTAAACAAGCCCTTAATTCGCGAAAAATTTTTTTGGGTGTCACATCGGACATTTGACCAGATATCGAAAGGGGTTTTCAGGCACGAATGAAAAAACTAATTTCATAACTCGCCTGAAAAACGCGAGACGAATTTATTAAACCTAATTAATCCATCATTAGCACATGTAGGTTACTGTAGCACTTATGGCTAATCGTGGACTAATTACGTTCAAAAGATTCATCTCACGATTTCCATGCAAACTGTGCAATTAGTTTTTTAATCTATATTTAATGCTCCATGCATGTATCTAAAGATTTGATTGACGATTTTGGGAAAAAAATTTGGGAACTAAACAAGGCTAAAATTTTAGTTAAAAAAATCAAATCAAATGTTTAGACACATGCACGGGACATTAAATGTGGGGAAAAAACAATTGCACATTTTGAGCCTAATTACGTCATGATTTACAATGTGATGTTACCGTAAACATTTGCTAATGACAGATTAATTAGACTTAATAAATTCGTCTCACAGTTTACAGGTGGAATCTGTAATTTATTTTATTATTAGTCTACTTTTAATATTTCAAATGTGTATCGGTATACTTCAAAGACTTAAAAAAAACTATACACACCCTTAATACTGGTGGTACTCCTAGGAGTACATAATAAGGGCGACGTGTCTGCTTGGTGAGTACTGGAATGGCAGGGCCAAGTACAGGGAGCCGCTTGTGCAGGAGACACTCGTAGTAAATCGTGGCTGCCGGCCGTACGCGAGCAGATCGATCTCTCGATCTTTTTGGGTGGATCTACGCTGAAGGTAAAGAAGAATTTAATGATGGGATTATCAAATTAATCATTGGTGAAGAAGTTAGAGCGCAGCAACCAGGCGTCCGGGGGGGGGGGGGGGGGGGGGGGGGGCTGGAGGTGGGACAGCAGAAGCGTGTGCCACGTCGTATAGTTTATGTACCTCCATATGTATCTTCTACTAAAAGTTCGGATATTACTGATCAGGATGGAGCATCGGAGCCCCACGCAGCCATATGCATCGATTTAATACCGTCTTTTCTAAACGGAGAGTTAATATTTGTTTGTGCAGTGGTTATGGCCATGGTTTCCACATTGATGGCGTCGCGAGTATGGTGATTCATCTGACAGAGTAGCCATTGGTCCATTACACACTCACAAGCAAGAGCCATATAATAACGGACAAGGTCAAATGGCATGGCGATGTGCATAAATCACTACTACAGAAGAGGTCTTTCCATGCGGGCGAAAAAGATTTTCACATGCGGTTGGCCAAACCACATGCGTGAAATCGTCTGTAAAGATCACGATCTGCGCATGTGGCCAGGGAAACCGCATGCGAAAATCCGATTTTCGCATGCGAGCGCTTAAGCCGACCGCATGCAAAGAGAAAAAATCGTGAAAAAAAATAAAATTCCAAAGAAAGGAAACCTAGCCGCAGGCAGCGGCACCGTCGCCCGAGCTCGCCGGCCGCTCCCTCTCCCGCTGCCACCGGCCCCCGCTTCCGCCACCGCCCGCTCCCGCCGCCGGCCGCCCCCGCTCCCGCCTCCAGATCCGGGCGGGACAAGGCCCGCCACCGACCACGTCGCCACCGACCGCTCCCGCCGCCGTCGTGGAAGGCCCAAGGACCGCTCCCGCCGCCAGATCCAGGCAGAGGAGGCTAACCGCTCGCGTCGCCGCCGCATCGCCGCCGGTGTGGAAGGCCCAAGGTCGCCGACCGTTCCCGCCGCCAGATCCGGGCGGGAGGAGGCCCACCGCTCGTGTCGCCGCCCGCTCCCGCCGCGTCGTGGAAGGCCCGAGGTCGTCGAGGCTGCCCACTCGCTGGATCCGCTACCGTCGAGGAAGTTCCGAGCTAGGTCGCCAACGCCGCCTACTCGCTGGATCCGCCCGACCCCGCTGCGCGCCGGCCGTCGCCGTAGCCGCAACTGCTCCCTAGGGCGGCGGATCCGGCCCTCCCGAGGGTGGCACCGCCGGATCCGCCTCATGCAGACACCATTGCTGCTCGACCTGCGCTCTTGGAGAGGGAGAGGGAGATGACAGAAGAAAAGAAAGATAGGAGAGGAGAGAGAGAAGGGAGGGTAAAAAATAGAGGGGGAGAGATAGGAGATGAGTTGGAAAAAAATTGAAGTGGTGGGAGGGAAAAGAGAGTGGAGGGAGATGAAAAATTTGGGGTGATATTTTTGCATGCAGACCACTTAAAGGGTCCGCGTGCGAAAATAGATTTTTGCATGTGGCTCCTTAAGTGGATCGCATGTGAAAATAGTCATTAAAAATTAATTTAAAAATATGAGAACTTCGAATTAAATTTTATGATATTAAATGAACTCATATCAAAAAGTTACCAAAAACAAAGTCATAGAACTCGTTGAGATTTACCAATTTTCTTTCGGTCATTTCTCCATCCGAGTTTGATTGGACTATATAAAATTTGAATTTTATAATACAAGAAATTCAAATAATTATTTGGGTAGTAAATGATTTCAAATGGAAAATTTGTCAACAACAAAGTTGTATAACTCATCAAAATATATAACTTTTCTTTTGGTCATTTTTCTATATGACTTTGTTTGAATAGTTTGAATTTGAATTTCAAAATATGAGAACTTCAAACAACATTTTGAAATACTAAATGATTTCAACTAAAAAAGTCATGAACAACAAAGTTGTATAACTCATCAAGATCTATACTCCCTCCATCCTGAAAAAAACAAATCTAGCACTGGATGTGACATATTCTAGACAACGAATCTGGACAAATGTATATCCAGATTCATTGTACTAGAATGTGTCACATCCGGTACTAAGTTGGTTTTTTATGGGACAGAGGGAGTAACTTCTATTTTTGTCATTTCTTCATCCAACAAAGTGATTTGTAACATTGTTCACAAAATATACATATCTCTTATGTAGAATAGTTTTATAAGCTATAAGAGAGATATCTAAATTTTGTCGGATGAAGAAATGACCAAAATAGAAGTTATAGATCTTGATGAGTTATACAAGCTTGTTGTTGATGACTTTTTCAGGTGAAATCATTTACTGCTTCAAAATATTATTTGAAGTTTTGAAATTCAAATTTTTAATTGATAAAACAAAGTCACAAGAAAAAATGGCCAAAATAAGAGCAGTAAGAACACAATAACATGATAGCATGATTTTAGAAATATTTAGGAAAAATAATCATCCAATTTAGAGTTCATATGAGTACGATACACTAGTTTCAAATTTTTCAAATTTTATTTTCGCATACGCTTCTTAAGACGCCCGCGGGCGCTTAAGTGAGCCGCATGCAAAAATGAGGTTATTTTTGCATGCGGACCTCTTAAGAGGCCCGTATGGGAAAATTGATTTTTCCATACGGGCGTTTTAAGGAGCCGTCTGCGAAAATGCCACTTGATTTTTGCAAACGCAACTAGTTATGATCCGTTTACAAAAATCATGAGGTCTCGTATAGAAAAATCGTTTTTTTAGCAGTGAACATCACAAGGCTTGTCAGGTTTTATAGATTTGTGTTGTTTTCTTGTTATGACACCAGTTCAACCCAAAAGTCACAAATATGCCATTACATGTTTAAAATTCAACATCATTGATCATTGGGCTAGTATTGTTTTGGCTATTTGTAGGACATACCCCTCCATCCCATAAAAAACGAATCTAGAATAAAATGTGACATATTCTAGTACCATGAATCTGGATACATGTATGTCCAGATTTATATATTAGAATGTGTCGCATCTGATACTAGGTTGGTTTTTAAGGGACGGAGGGAGTAAATACCCATGTACCCATATGTCAGGCATGCTGTGCTCCTTCGTCTCTAAGCTAAGGGAGGCAATTGCGACCATTTGCTCGTCTACCCTTGAATAAAAAACCCGATTAGAATTTTGTGGGTTCTCAATTTTATACCCTCTTTTGTGCCAAAGTGGATGCACACGAAAAGCCACACAAGTGAGTTCGCGTGCTTGTTGGCAATATGGTGTGCGTACTGTATATGTGTAGGTAGCAATCCCTAAAAAAAATATGCCCTATTTTGGTGGCATGCCATATATTTCATTCTTCTTTCTCCTGTGTATTAGGAGGGGGCTAATGGGCGATCGATCGCCATCACCCAGCGATCGGTTTGCCCCCCCTCCCCCCTATACTCCTCCCTCTTCTCCCCTTTCTCATCCCCTTCTTCTCTTTCTACTACAGTATACCACACAAATTTTTTTAAAAAAACAAAAGTTAGAAAAAAGTATGTATAGAAATACTATATATAAAAAAATTGAATTCAAATTCAAATTTGAATCGGGTATATAAACTTTTGACTTATAAACTTTGGGTCTATAAATTTTAGGTGTATAAACTTTAGATGTATAGAAATACTATATATAGAAAATATCTAAATTCAAATTCAAATTTGAATCATATATAATTCAAATTCAAATTTGAATCGGGTATGTAAACTTTTGACTTATAAACTTTGGGTCTATAAACTTTAGGTGTATAAACTTTATATGTATAGAAATACTATATATAGAAAATATTTGAATTCAAATTCAAATTTGAATCAGATATAATTCAAATTTAAATTTGAATCGGATATGTAAACTTTTGACTTATAAACTTTGGATCTATAAACTTTAGGTGTATAAACTTTATATGTATAGAAATACTATATATAGAAAATATTTGAATTCAAATTCAAATTTGAATCAGATATAATTTAAATTCAAATTTGAAACGGGTATATAAACTTTTGACTTATAAACTTTAGATCTATAAAATTTAGGTGTATAAACTTTAGATGTAATTCAAATTTGAATCGGATATATAAACTTTTGGTCTCTAAAGTTTAGATGTGTAAACTTGAGGTGTATAAATTTACTAAAATAGGAAATTAATGCGGTGCCAAAAAAGGAAACCAGGTGGAGGGAGGGAGGGGGGAGGGGATCGATCGCTGCCCCATCCCCAGGGCGATCGATCGCCGAACAACATTTCCGTGTGTATTATGCAAGTTATTTCTTTTTCCTCTCTAGATATATTTTTTCTCTCCTAATATAGCCCTTTGTGGCATTGATTTATTTTTCGTTTGTGCTTTGATGAGTAGTGATATGAACTCGTAATTTACTTGCAGAATTGTTTTTCTTTAACATTGTGTTACTACTATATTAGTTGGCTCAATGAGTACTTCGGTCTATATAACTATGTGGTGGCGGGTAAACAGGCAAGCCCACAAACGATGGGCATGGGCAACATTCCCTACCTATCATGGATTATCGGGCACGCCCATGACCAAAAATATTATCAGAGGCACATGCATAGGTAGCCACTACCATGTCCGTTGTGCTTCATTGACATCCTTGTTCTAAGCTTCTCGACGGTCTCTTATATGTGCATCAAATACTAATGTCATTCCCTAATGTGGGTAAGTATCTGAAATGTTCTAGATGATTTCAATGCCATCACATATATATCCCTCATTTGTCAACCGAAAGTAGTTGATTAGTCGTGATGGAGCTCGATTAGTAGCAGTAAACCTCAATTTTGGTGTGTGAAAGCCGATCGGTGTAAGTGGAGGAGCCAAGGTGGCTGGCATGGAGGTTTATGAGAGGCCACCAAAATGGGAGTGAGGGGTGAGGCAACCAATCTGAGTGGAGGAGATTGCCGAGACATGGACTAGCAAGTTTGAGGTCAAACAGTCAATTGATTGGGTGATTGGGTGGGATTATGTTCCGGATGGTCACTACTAGAAAAAACATTTTTGCCGATGTTGGGTATTTATTTTCACAGTTAGACATGACCCTCGGAGCGAAATAGCCACCTACAAAAATGCAAACCGGGGTGAAGCTCGCTGTCCGCCTGCAAAAATACCCTTCATTTTTGTAGGCAGACCTCTTATGTTGTTCGCCTGCAAAAATAGACTTGGAACATAAATAGAACTGACCTAGGCCAGATTTTTTTCTAAGTCCTTAATCTCCCTCACCTCTCCTCTCCCCTGTCCCTCCCCTTCCCCCCCTCCCCTCATCTCTCCTCCTCTCCCCGGCCACCGACCGGAGGTGGCAACGGCTCCCCTCCCCTCCCCTCCTAGATCCGGCCGGAGGGAGGCCGGGGGGGGGGGGGGGCGGTGGCGGTGAGGCGCTGGGACAGCCACTGCACGGGGTGGCGACGGCGACACCCGACGCGGCTCCCGTCCCCTCCACTCCCAGATCCGACCGGAGGGAGGCCGGGGGGAGGGCGGCGGCGGCGGTTCCCCTCCATCCCAGATCAGGCCAGAGGGAGGGAGAGGGCGGTGGCAGTGGCGGCGCCCCCCACCACTCCCCCTCCCTCCCAAAACCCTAACCCTAGATCGGCTGGAGGTGGGTAGGAGCACGGGTGAGGGGTGGCGGTGGTTTTTTTTTTCGTTTAGAGGATTTTCATAGGCGGGTGACTGAGCCACCTGCGATACAGGCGGACCATTGCCCCGTCTAGAAAAATGATTTTTAGCCGTCTGAAAAAAAATGATTTTTCTAGTAGTGGGTGTAGTGTCAACTATGAAACCTTTAGTATCAACCATTGGCATATTTGAAACAAGATAAAAATATATACAATTGGTAGCTCTAAAATTCCTTCTAAATTATACTGGCATACCGTACATGTTCCATAACTAAGTGGTATAATTTATCTTATTAAAAAACATGTTGTTGAACATGTTCTGTACCAAACCTCGAAAACTTCAAACATCACTAGCTTTTGAGCTAAATCAAATGCATGCAAATCATGTCTTTGGAATTTTTTTTCATTGATGTGTTTATAATGCTCGATCTCTACTGGTAGTAGAACAGTACGCCAGGCAATAGACCTGTCCTCACAAACCAACACAAGTCTTTTTCTACATACTTTGTCCTCACTTTGTCCTCACTCGGGAAGAATTTCCCGATCAGTCACCCATCCCGAAATCAAACCAACACAAGTCTTTTTCTGCACACTTTGTCCTCACTCAGGAAGAATTTCCCGAAATTGCTCCAGGCCAAGCACGCTTAACCTCAGAGTTCTTTCGAGATCGGTTTCCGAAAAAGAAGTTACAACTTGTTGATATGAGTATTCTATTAATCCTGTTAAGCCTTGGTCGGATGTCACAATCCATATATACCCAACTCCTCGTGATTATTCACCACCAGTGCTACATTTCAAAGACTTAATGATACACGCCTGATTCATAGTATATTGAGTCTCTCGAATGAGCACTATCCTAGAATCTAACAAACAAAGAACAACGAATTTTATTACATTCAGGAAATAATATTATATTATTGGATATAATACTAACAAAAACTTTTTCAAATGGATATTAATTTTTGTATACCGATATTAAACTAAACCCGTGTTCTAAGGTTAACTATTACGTTATTTCCTATATGAAGTTAGTAGGTTAGTCTACATATAAGTTAGTTGGCTCTCCAACTAAGAAAGGACACGGAGTGCTAATAAGATGGATTACTAATGGAAACATATGGAAAAGAAATAGAGTAGACAAAGGTATTTAGTCAAAAAGGGAGATAATATATTAAGCAAGAATTATAATAAGATGGAATAAGAAGAGTAATTCATACTTAATTTTCCTACAGTCAAGTATCTTCTACGTACTTAGGTCCTAGAATCTTACAATGCTCTGATACCACCTGTAGCGACCCTAGTATTCCACTTCCAAGGTAGAATACCGGTCTACGGCTCATTTCTTAGTAAGAACCAACTTACCAAGAACTGAGCACACCATAATAGCATAGCAGAAACAATTATAGCGAAACCCAATAAAAAACCATAAGAAATTAGTTTTTATCAAAATAATAGCACTAATAGCACCTTGCTCTTCTAGATCTTCATCACCTTCAACTCTCAGTTGATGTAAAAATATGGAACGATTCTTTGCTTTGATCTTGATCAATCATGTAGAACATTTATCCACCTAATTGTTAGCTCAACACTACAAGGAATAATACATAGGGGATGAGTACGAATGGTACTCAACAAGTCCAAGTATAGCAATCCAAATAATATATGCCCATAATCCACCTGCATAATACATATATCTTCAAATCCCATAATCCAACAAGGAATTTTATGCATGTTCATAAAACAGTGTAGTAAAAGCTCATATTAAGTAATTATGAAATCTACTGCATTAAGGCACCACAGGTATTAGAACCTCCGATAGGTTCCTTTCCTGCCGCGTTCGCAGTTTCTACCCGAAACAGGGAGTGACATATCACAATTTCACAATTCATACACTCTGCAAAGGTGTGTCGCTGTACCCACATACGTCTTAAACCTTTTAATGCCCACGCCCGTCGACGCTTGAAGCACACTTCATGGTGTATGCCGGCAAGGCTAAGGTCACAAGCCTTTCATCAATCCCATCTGACAATTATCTCTACGGGTGATTCCCGCAACAACGGCGAATCATTGGATCCCGCAAAAACGGCAATCCACATCATCTAATCGGATTCCGCAACAATGGCAACCCTCATCGCTAGCCCACGCTCACGGGATTCGCGGAAGTCCTTAAGCCCGCAGGATAAAGCCATTAAGAAAGAACTACTAAGCTAGCCTGTCCCATTCCAGGTCATATGATCGACACGATCGCTACGACACTTGAATGCCATATAACAGTTGTTGTTTAACCTTATGATGATAAATATATGCATCTGAACCCCCACCACATGGCAAGTTCATAATACATCTATAGTATGACCGACTGCTCCACCAGTCAATCCAATCCATCAGCATATTTATTTTAATCATAGAAATTATAATTTAATGCAATGTGATACATATAGATTGCAATTACAAAAATATAACAAGAGATGTTTAAAGATGTTGGACTTGCCTGAGATACCCGAAATCGAAGAACGAATAAACCAATGTAGAACTCCAAGAGTAGATAACATTAAGGCTAGGCATATCATGTGCATCGCATTCATATAAACATCCTCATATTTAGTTGTGTTTTATTTTTTCTTTCAGTTGGGCATTTATCAAGTGGTATCAGAGCCGACTCTCGCGGTTTCACGGGCGCGTGTGTCGCAGTTGCGCAGGCATGAGGCGCATGGCTGGTGTGGACCTAGAGTGGTCACACAGCATGGCACATGCGCTGGCACTGAACGCACGGACGTGGCCAAGAGGGGACGCTCCTGGCCTGGGTTGATCGACGGGGACGTCGATCTCTCTTGAGGGGGTGAGGATTGTGACATCCCGGCCCAGGGCTTAATAGGATTAATAGAATACTCATATCAACAAGTTGCAATTTCTTTTCCGGAAACCGATCTCGAAAGAAAAGACTTGTGTTGGTCTGTGAGGGCAGTCTATGACCTATAAAAGCTATCAGATGTAAGCAGGCCTGGCCTGGGAGAGGCGGATCGTTACACATATTATGAAACTTCTTTGGAAATGGTGAAGATTATGCCGATATCCGAAACATTATGTTCTCATAACCGCCGGAGTAACTCAATAGTCAGCATATGTGCCACTTCGACTTAGGAGAACTTCATGCTCGTTTTCCGATCCTTTGGTGCTATAACTAGACACCAATTGGGTATGACATTTAAAGCTAGTAAGAATTTTGCTAAGCTAATAGTCTTGCTCCTCCATTCCAGTTTGATCATCACCTAATTAAGCAAACGGCGTAAAGACTAAGGGCAACAAAAACTTCATTGTTCTGGAACTAATCCTCATTAGTTAGGATACTCCATCACTTCGTGTCCCGTGGATTGCGTCATGCTTAAAATATTGCATGGCAATGCACCAATAAAAATTAATTTTGGTTGTGCATGCAGCGTATTTAATGATACCCATTTAATCTTTCATAAACAAATGAAGAGATGATTTTTAGATGATGATCATTTTGGAAAGATCTCAAAACTCTTAGTTGATGATCAAACTGGAATGAGGGAAGTACATAAGTAGCTACGCTAGTACACTATTAGTCTATTACTAGCCAAGCTGGTACAAATATCAATACTTGCTTTGGGAGTTAAGTTTTCTTTGTGAATGTTGTTGGTTTTCTGGAGACCAACTCAATTTAAAAAGAAATAATATAACTAATCAGTATATCACAATTTGTCCTATAATATAATTATCTATATGCGACCAATTCAATTCACAAATGCATCCCATTAATATAATTATCTATATGTCCTGACCCAAACTTTTAAAGTTTTTGGCAACCAAATACGTCTTAATCATTGTGTGACGTGAGTACATGCTATATTTAGGGGTGGATGTCGAGCTGGCTCAGCTCAGCTTGGCTCAAATCGGTCTAGCTCGTTAGGATAATGAGCTGAGCTCGGTTCATTATCCTAACGAGCTAGAAACCCAGCTCGGCTCGACTTGTTGCCCAGCTCGAGCTGGCTCGTTTGGCTCATGAGCCAAAGAAGGAAGGGAAAGCACGAGGATGAGGAAGCACGACCACACGGGCGTCAGACGGCGAGCACGCGGTTGACTTGGCGATTTTGCGAGGTAGGAGGATTGGTGGCTTGGGGCGGCCGGAGGCAGGCAGAGGAGACGATGTCGCGATCTTGCCGGTGGCTAGCAGATGAAGGGATGGCAGCTACTAATGGCGAGGATGCAAGGTGGAGTGGGGTGATCGACGGCGAGCAAGGGCGCAAGGCGAGGTGGTGCCACAGGCTGTGACTTCTGGGCGGTGATATTGACAGGATGAGAGCGATTGCGGTGCTACGTGAGAAGGAAAGAAATGAACGGGATTGAGGAGGCAGGGAGAGATTTTAGGGTTAGACTAGTGGGTTTGTTGGGCACCGATCTCTACTTGTGGGCTTGTGATCTTGTCTCATTGGCCTTGTTGGACTTTTGGTGCTTGGCTTGGCCTGCTGTTTGTTTTGGGCCTTGGCTCGTTTGGCTCGTGAGCTGGCTGTTATAGCTAATGAGCTAAAAGATTGGCTTGGCTTGTTAACAAATCCAAATGAGCTGAGCCAAGCGCAAGCTAACGAGCCACGGGTTTTTCGTCCAGCCCTAGCTATATTGAATCCACACTTAAGTACTTGGTTTACTTATCCCAAGATGGGTGCTGGCCAGATAACTGGCTGGCTGTTCTTGATATGCCATCAAATCAGAAATTCCTGATCTCCCTTTTCCTTGCTATATGAAGTATGTTATTCTACCGGGTTAACTAGAAAAATAGTGCACACACAAATCGTAAAACCGATACCAATGTCATAGCATGATGATATCATGGTGTAGGCTACTTGTAAGTTGAAGCTTGGATTTCATTTTTGTTCTTACAAGTTATAAGACTTGATTACCCCGCGTGGAGTCATGGGGTAGCCACAAACCAATACAACAAGCTTTCATCTCAAGAAAAGAAGAGGAACAATGACGTAGGCACTCACTACTCAGGATTGATTTGAGAAGTACAAATCACTGGCTCATATCAGATGAGGTGGTATTGAGATTCTGATTTTGCAAAACAACCCTCAACCTATATACCCCAATTCAGGTGCTCAGCCATCCTTGCCTTTGGATAGGGATCGGGCAAAGAGCAGTTCATGATTGGAGTACCGTGCCACCCTAGGGGGCGAAACCCTAGCCGCCACCGCCGCCCCTCCTCCTCCCTCCTCCGTGCTTCGCCGCCGCCGGAGCTCGTCGCCGGCAAAGCTGGGCGACGCGTTGGGATGGCGGCGGCGGGGCCATCCTCCTCGGCTCCACCTCGCCCCAGCGCGGGCGTGCCGACGATGGCGGCGGGACGGCGAGGTCGTGGCGACGGGGATGACGCGGCGACGGCGCGGAGTTGGGCGCGGCGGTGGGGCGCTCCACGGTGTCGGCTCTCCGCGGCTCCAGCGACGGGCGATGGCGTCGCCAGATCTGGTCTCCCCGCTTGGCCGGGGTGACCGGCGACGGGCTCGGTCGTCGCCGGCGCCGCTCCGCGGACTTGGCAGGGGGGTGGCTAGCGGCGACGATGGTGGCGGATGTGGCGGCGACGAAGTTGGCGACGACGGCGGTGGACTGCGGCGCGTGCCGCGACGCCGGCCCTCGTCAAGAACCTCGCCGCCACGAGGGAGGCGCGGCGCCCTCGTCCATGCTCCGGCTGTGAACGCCGTGCCCGTGACGCCTTCCTCCATGATGCCGGCGACCCGCGCTTCGCGCTGCACCTCCGATCCGCGCCACCCTGGCCGGATCTGGACGACTGGCGTCTGGCGGCGCTGGCTAGCGATGGTGGCGGCTGGACGGTGGTGGCTGGATGGGGGTGTCCGTGGCGGTGGCGATGGTGGCTGACGGTGGCGGCTGGCGACGGTGGTGGCTGTGGTAGTGGCGGTGGCGGCTATCGACGATGGTACCTATGGTGGCAATGATTGAAGGCCATCATCCGGCTGACGGTGCGTCGTCATCGGCGACGGTATGTGGAGGCGGGGAAGGGGTCTGGCGGCGGGGAAGGAGGAGTCCGGGTGCCGGCGCGCCGTCGACGGCGGGAACAACTGTGGGCGGTGGCCTTGGCCGAATCGCTGAAGGGACAATGTTGTTGACCGACGATGATCCTTCTTGTGCGGATTGGTGGTGTGGGTTTGGACAGGGAATCGCGGGCGAAAGCCTTGCCGAGCCATTTGGCTGGCTGACAACGGCGACGCCGTTTGGCGTCGTTCCCTTCCTTGGAGGCGTTGTTTTAGCATACCCCTTTCCTTTCTCTACCATATTCTCCGGGTGAAAACCTTGCTTCGGTTCCGAACGAGCGGTGGCGCGATCCACGTCGCATCCTCCTTGGGGGCACCGCTTTGGAGAAACCTCTTCGTGCAAGGATATTGTCATTGGTCTATGCATTGGCTTCGAACTTCAGTCCTAGACCTTGACGAGGCCTTCTAGCTCCACATTTTGTTTTGCTTTTCTCAATTTGGGTCCTCTCTTCTCTTGTTTGGTGTGTTCAACTTGTCTTGAACTACACTCTCTTCTGGAGTGGATCTTTGTAATAATTGGCTGTAGTTCTTTTTGAGCAAAGGCCGGGATATTATATTCCATTATCTAAAAAAAATCTGAAACTCAAGACCAAATTACATTACAAAAACGAATCTCGAGAACCAAAAAAAGGGAATTGGTTAGTTGGTTTAGTATTAACCGAAAGCAGTCGGAATTTACAGGTTTTCAATCAGTTTTTGGTAAACCGGTGAGGGGCGATTTTTCATTTCTAGAATAAAAAGCAAACCATGGTCTTTGGTCATGACCAAAATATGTGATGGTTTTAGGAGCAAAACACCATACAAATCACAACAATATTTTGGTAATTCTTCCCCTCTTTTAGGACTAACAATTAAATAGCACAAGATAGTAGCAAACAATAAATAACACACCAATTCGAAAGATTAGCATCAATGTAGCTGTTCTAATTTCCAACTTAACACCAAATCATCAAGATTAAAATTGCTACTTGGGTTTCTTTCCTCATTGCAGTTAACTGAGGATGATGACCAAAATAATTGAATTAATTTCGATTAGTGAAAAAGCCTGATCGAAAATTTTGGTCTCAGTCATTTTGGTTTTGATATTAATTGGATAGATTCGGTGTTTTGGTCTTAGTTTTTTTTTTCCAACCTTGGTTTTGGGTGTCCATATGCGGTAAGCTTATGTCGCGCGTGTTTCTGGCCCATCCCTCGCACGCGACCCAAATCCTCACACGACAGCCCATCGTTTCCTTTTTATTCTTTTTTTTTTGCTTTTTTTCGCCCGAGAAGACCACGTGTCGTTACCGCATAGGGTTAAAATCAGAATAAAAAATAATTAACATGGTGATTAGTGATATAACTAGTTAGGTAATTAGGTTGTATTAGGAAATGTGATTAGTATCGTGATTAGTTTAGAATTTTTTTCTCTGTATTAGCGATTGGTTGTTTTATTTGACTTTCCAAATATAATTTAAGACTATATTCTAAATTTAAGACTTTCAACTCTAATTTAAAAACTTTCAACTTTTCATCCCAAATTTAAAAAACTTTCAACCCAGATTTAAAAATTTTCAACCCACAATTAAAACTTTTAACCCAGATTTGAAAACTTTCAACCCACATTTAAAACATTCAACCTATATTTGAAAACTTTCAACCCAGATTTAAAAACTTTTAAGTCAAAATTAAAAACTTTTAGTTCAACATTTGTAAAGAGGTGATTGAAAAAAATCAGAAAGAAATAGCGAAAAAAAAAGAGAACGCGCACGTCAGAATCGGGGAAAAAAATATGCGAACAGAAAAAAGAAAGGAAAAGGGCGAAAAAAGAAAAGCGGCGGGGGGCTGCGTGCGCCAGCTAAATTGCTGGCGCGTACGCGCGCAGTAGCACCCCCCCCCCTCCCCCGCGTCTATATGGTGAGTGGACTACTGAAAATAGCTGACAAATCGATAATACGTGTTGAGGTGTTTTTGAATCTATGAATTCCAGTCAAAATTGATAAGCCATTTTAGGAATTCCAGAGAGAAAACTTCCAAGATTGGTTAAGACATCCAAAAGATTCTGATTCCAACCACAACCCAAAGATTTAAAAGCTGTCGTAGTGAATTATGTCACTTAAATCAAAATTAATTTTCAATTTTGAAAACAAATTATTTTATTTTTTACTCTTAACTCAACTTTGCATTCAATAACTTAAAAAGAGCCCTATTTACAAGATAAGGGTGTGTTTGGTTGGACTTTTCAACCTGCTTTTGTTTTTGCAAAAATCAAAAGCCAACAAAAGGGCCCAAAAGTCATAAGTGCTTTCGCTCCAAAACTGCTTTTAGGCTCCGTTCGTTACCTCCCTTTCCCAACCTCCTCCCTCGTTTTCCACGCGCACACTTTTCAAACTGCTAAATTGTGTGTTTTTTTAAAAAATTTCTATACGAAAGTTGCTTAAAAAAATCATATTAATCCATTTTTGAAAAAAGAAATTAGCAAATACTTAATTAATCATACAATAATAGGTGCTTTGTTTTGCGTGCCGGGGAGGAGGGGCTGAACACAGCCTTAGTGCAGTACAAATCCAAAAGGACCCCTACCCCTTCTTTCACTGGCTTTTGAGGGAAAAAAAATACCCACCTTTGCCATGATGAAAAAATGGTTCGATATTATTTTCCCCGTCTCCTCCTTCTCACGAGTCGCGACTTCACGAGGCGAGTGTCGGCCGTCGGGCGCATCACCGCCGGCTCCCCTCCGGCTGGCCGGCCGCCGCCCGTCTGCCCCGCTCGGCGTCGCCCCTGCCCTTCCCCAACCGATGCCAGCGCCGCTCCCGCCCTTCCCCGACCGGCGCCGCCCCCCTTCCCCAACCGACACCGGTGCCGCTCCCGCCCTTCCCGGCGCCGCCGCCACTTCGGTCGTTGGCCATGGAGGCCGGAGACGAAGATGGTGAGGTGTCCGACGGCGGCGGTGTCACCGCTGCCTCCTCCTCCCAGCGTTGGCGCCCCTTAACCCATCGGCCTCCCCGCCGTCGCCGCACCTCCTCGCCGCCGCTCCTCACTGCTGTGTGTCCTCCTCCTCGCCGAACCGCCGCCGCCGCTCCTCCTCGCCGAGCCGCCAAGCCGCTGCTGCCGCCGAGGCTGACGACGCTGCCGCTGCCATCTCCATCTCTCCCTCTTCTTTTTTTTTCAATGTTTGTATCACATGTAGGGCCCGCTTGTCAGCGGGACTAGTTATTTCAAAAGCCACAGCTGTTGAATCAAAACGAGTTTTTTAAAAAGCCACAGTCAATATTCCAGAGCTACTTTTTAAAAAGCCACGGCTTAACCAAACACACCCTAAGTTATATAGGTACATACTGCTCCTGCACGTGCATCGGAGAAGAGCTAGAATTACTTGCCAGTAGCCCCAACCATAGACATCCAACCAGAGGAGCAAGCAAATGCACTAAATTAACTGTGTGTTTGCTTTTGATTCATCTAGCCAAATTAACAACCAAAGAATGACAAGCATACGTTCTCTACTAGATAGCACATTACGTTCATCCCTCGACCCCCCCCCCCCCCCCCCCCCAATGTAGTTAGACCATAAATGCAAATATTATGCATTGATATGCAATTCAACAAAACTTTTGTAACATGTGTAAATTAAATCATGTGCGAATGTTTCTCCTTCCAAACTTGAGAGTGCAATATGTCAATATGACGGTACACTAAATATATTTATCACGGTGCCCTTACATTTCTACGTAATATAGTGGAGCCATATGGGTGCTCATAAGACCCGCTTTGTTTAGGATTAGGTTTTAAATCAGCTTTTTGGCTTATATGATTTATAAGTCAGTAGATTTGAAATCCTAAGTTTAGTAGTGAAGTCATATTTCCATCTCACATAAGAAAAAAAAGTTCTCCAACCTATCTTTGGGCTTAGGTCCTCTTTGTTTAGTCTTATAACCTAACTTTTGAGTTAAAAAGTCTAGGCCTAAACAAACAAGTTTCTTTTTCATTTTTTTTAAGCCATAAGCCACTCTTACACAAACCAAAAGCTAGGTTGAAGAAGTTTTTTTTTGCCTTATATGAGATAGAGATATAACTCCACCATTATACTTAGAACTTTAAATATATTGGCTTATAAATCATATAAGCTAATAAATGTAAGTAAAAAAAAAGAGACCAGCAGTATTAGAGTAGTTTATGGTTTTAAAAAACTGAATGAAAAAACCTAAACAAAAGGGCATAAATATAAATATCATTTCATACTAATGGCTCATTTAGAGTGCATGATTTTATTATTTTTTAGCAATTGGTTTAATTCATGTTAATTTCCTCTATAGAAAGAAGTATAACAAAAGGAGAGCCTAAAGAGGTGATAGGATCTAGTTACGAAGACGCGAGTATATACTCCATTTGTGTGCATACAAGTTACAGTTGAGATCGATTGCAAGCGTTTTTACAGCAACCATCGTTGCTAAAATGTCTGTTGGAATTAATAGATAGGCTAAGACCCATTCGAAGATTAATTCTTTGGAAAATCACAAAAGTCCACCTCATGGGATGGCATGCTTGTGGAGTTTAGTACCACCTTGCTTATTTTAGGAGAGGCGGACCTCCTTAAAAGGGAGGATGCCTTCCTAGCTACCTGAAGCATGTGTGGTGGAGAGAAGAGGGGAACACGCGCGCGCTCGCCTCGCCTGGCAAGGCAGGCGGCGCGCGTGCACGACGTATGCGTCGAATGGTCCGCAAAATTGGCTCCTCACCCTTGCACAGATGCAGCCTCCTTTTGCAGTTTTGTTTTGCTGCAGAAAAATTTGGATTCCGAAAAATCCGGTGCATGAAAACGGCGTGGAGTCCGGATAAGTTACGCGCGACTTATCCGGTTCGGTTACGCGGAGTGGAGATCGTGATGGCGCCCTGATCAAGCGACCTATCTCTATATAAACCGAGCCGCCGCCTTCACGCAAAATACACGAAATCAATCTAGGGTTTGCCTCCTCCTCTGTGTTGCGCCGTCGCTCGTGGACTACTCCATCCCGCTCGCCAGCGTGCACCGGCGATCGGGAGAGCAGGTCTCCGGAACCTCTGCCTTCGACGTCCTGCAACGGGAGAAGGCGGCAATAAGGTTTTTGGGAAGTGCTTCGCGCGACTGCTCCCTGTTCGTCCACGACGGCTCGCCTTCCTCTCCGTTCGCGTGCTGCGCGCCTTCGTCGACGCTCGCAACTGCGAGTAGTTCCTGCCGAGCAACCGGTCTTTCCGCCACCTCGGTACGTGTTCGACATGTTGCGCATATTTGATATGTTCATGTTTTACTGCTTAGTTTACATGTGTAGATCTAATGATGCGTTAATGCTAGTATACATCTGTAATGTCATAATTTATTTATGGAATATATTAAATCATTATATGCCTATATTCTCAACAATCCAAAAACCTTATTATAGGCGCTGGGATTTTACTATGGCTGGTTTTGCCGATGCACTGAGGCTGGATAAATTTACTGGTGTGTACTTTAAGAGATAGCAGATCAGGGTCACTCTGTGGCTGACAGCTATGAAATGCTTCTGGGTGAGTACTGGCAAGCCTATGAGCATTCTTAATGCTGACCAGTAGAAAGAATTCGATGAGGCCACTACTCTCTTTGTGGGATGCATTCTTAGCGTGCTTGGCGATTGTCTGGTCGAGGTGTATATGCATATGACCGACGCTAAGAAGTTGTGGGATGCACTGAATACTAAATTCGGTGCTACTGATGCTAGCAATGATCTGTATATCATGGAGCAGTTTCATGACTACAAGATGGCTGACAACCGTTCTGTAGTCAAACAGGCTCATGAGATACAAACCATGGCTAAGGAACTCGAACTCCTTAAGTGTGTCTTACCCGACAAATTTGTGGCCGGGTGCATTATTGCGAAACTACCTCCATCTTGGAGAGGTTTCGGTACTGCACTCAAACACAAGAGACAGGAATACTCCATTGAGGGGTTGATAGCGTCTCTTGATGTTGAGGAGAAAGCTCGGGAAAAAGATGCCGCGTCTAAGGGCGATGGTGGGCAGTCCACTGCCAATGTTGTGCACAAGGCCCAGAACAAGAGCAAGGGGAAATATAAAGCTCAGCAGACCACCAACTTCAAGAAGAAGAAGAACAACAACAACAATCCTAATCAGGATGAGAGGACTTGCTTTGTGTGTGGTCAACCTGGCCATCTGGCCAGGAAGTGTCCACAACACAATGGGATGAAGGCACCTGTAGGGCAGACCTCTAAGTCTGCTATTGTGACCATTGGCAACACTGGAGATGGAAGCGGGTATGGTAATTTACCTACTGTTTTTTTAGTTAATCAGTCTACTAATTGGTGGGTTGATACAGGGGCCAATGTACATGTTTGTGCTAACATCTCATTGTTTTCTTCTTATCAGGTCGCACGGGGTTCCACCGTCCTAATGGGAATGGGTCATATGCTTCTGTTCATGGTGTTGGCACGGTAGATCTGAAGTTTACTTCGGGAAAGATCGTGCAGCATGTCTCTTCTATCGACAGGAATCTTGTTAGTGGCTCCCGTCTGACTAGAGATGGATTTAAGTTGGTTTTTGAGTCTAATAAAGTAGTCGTGTCTAAATATGGATATTTTATTGGTAAAGGTTATGAGTGCGGAGGCCTGTTCCGCTTTTCCCTTTTTGATTTCTACAATAAGTCTGTGAACCATATTTGTGGCAGTGTGGATGATGAGGATAATGTATGGCACTCACGTTTATGTCATATTAATTTTGGCTTGATGTCTCGGCTTTCCAGCATGTGTCTAATTCCTAAGTTTTCCATTGTCAAAGGTTCTAAGTGCCATAGTTGTGTGCAATCAAAGCAACCTCGCAAGCCTCACAAGGCCGCTGAGGAGAGAAACTTGGCACCTCAAGAACTCCTACATTCAGATCTCTGTGAAATGAATGGCGTGTTGACGAAGGGTGGAAAACGATATTCATGACGTTGATTGATGATGCTACTAGATTTTGCTATGTGTACTTGTTGAAAACGAAAGACGAGGCTCTAGACTATTTTAAAATTTATAAAGCAGAAGTTGAAAATCAACTTGACAGAAAGATAAAAAGACTTAGATCTGATCGTGGTGGAGAGTTTTTCTCAAACGAGTTTGACTTATTCTGTGAGGAACATGGCATTATACATGAGAGGACGCCTCCCTATTCTCCCGAGTCTAATGGGATTGCTGAAGGAAGAACCGCACACTGACCGACTTGGTGAATGCCATGTTGGACACTGCGGGATTACCTAAGGCATGGTGGGGGGAGGCATTGTTGACCTCGAATCATGTGTTAAATAGAGTTCCTAACAGAAATAAGGACAAAACACCATATGAGATATGGATTGAGAGAAAACCATCACTTTCTTACTTGCGCACATGGGGGTGCTTGGCGAAAGTCAATGTACCAATAACGAAGAAGCGCAAACTTGGACCTAAGACTGTGGACTGTGTCTTTCTAGGATATGCTCACCATAGCATTGCCTATAGATTTTTAATAATTAAATTTGAGGTACCTGACATGCATGTTGGTACAATTATGGAGTCTCGTGATGCTACCTTCTTTGAGAGCTTTTTCCCAATGAAGGATACACATAGTAGTTCTAGCCAACCCTCTGAAATAATTCCCAGTTCAATCACACCACCAGAACAAACTGAACAAGCACATGAACATGTTACTGAGGAGGATGACAGTGAAGCTCCTCGAAGGAGCAAAAGACAAATGACGGCTAAGTCTTTTGGTGATGAATTCACTGTGTACCTCATGGATGACACTCCTAAGTTAATTTCAGAAGCATACGCATCTCCTAACGCAGACTACTGGAAGGAGGCTGTCCGTAGTGAAATGGATTCCATTATCGCTAACGGGACTTGGGAGGTGACAGAGCGACCCTATGGGTGTAAACCTGTGGGGTGCAAGTGGGTGTTCAAGAAGAAGCTCAGGCCTGACGGTACTATTGAAAAGTATAAGGCTTGGCTTGTTGCTAAGGGCTATACTCAGAAAGAAGGCGAAGATTTCTTTGACACTTACTCACCTGTTGCTAGATTGATCACAATTCGTGTGCTACTTTTCCTAGCAGCCTCACATGGTCTTCTTGTTCATCAAATGGACGTTAAGACAGCTTTTCTTAATGGAGAGCTGGATGAGGAGATCTATATGGATCAACCTGATGGGTTTGTAGTTGAAGGTCAAGAAGGCAAAGTGTGCAAATTGTTGGAAGTCTTTGTATGGTCTGAAACAAGCTCCTAAGCAATGGCATGAGAAATATGACAAAACATTGACATCTGCAGGCTTTGCAGTCAATGAGGCAGATAAATGTGTGTACTATCGCCATGGTAGGGGTGAGGGAGTTATTCTGTGCTTGTATGTTGATGACATACTGATATTTGGGACAAACCTTGAGGTGATAAATGAGGTTAAATCATTCTTGTCTCAAAATTTTGATATGAAGGATTTGGGAGTAGCTGAAGTTATCTTAAACATTAAGCTAATTAGATGTGAGAATGGGATTACACTCTTGCACTCCCATTATGTGGAGAAGATCTTGAATCGCTTTGGCTACATTGATAGTAAGCCTTCTCCAACACCATATGATCCTAGCTTGTTGGTTCGCAAGAACAAGAGAATTGCTAGGAATCAACTGGAATACTCCCAAATCATTGGCTCGTTGATGTACCTGGCTAGTGCAACTAGGCCTGATATCTCCTTTGCTGTGAGCAAGTTGAGTCGGTTTACCTCTAATCCGGGAGATGATCACTGGCGTGCGCTTGAGCAAGTAATGCGTTATCTGAAAGGTACTATAGAATTGGGGCTTCACTATTCTAGGTATCCTGCGGTACTGGAGGGATATAGTGATTCTAACTGGATCTCTGATGTGGATGAGATCAAAGCCACTAGTGGATATGTCTTCACACTGGGTGGTGGTGCTGTTTCGTGGAGGTCTTGCAAACAGACTATTTTGACGAGGTCAACCATGGAAGCAGAATTGACGGCACTGGATACTGTTACTGTTGAGGCAGAATAGCTGCGTGATCTATTAATGGATCTGCCTATTGTTGAAAAACCGGTGCCGGCTATCCTTATGAACTGTGACAATCAAACGGTAATTGTCAAAGTGAATAGTTCTAAGGATAATATGAAATCGTCTAGACATGTGAAAAGACGATTGAAGTCTGTCAGGAAATTGAGAAACTCCGGAGTTATAACATTGGATTACATCCAAACAGCTAGAAACCTGGCAGATCCTTTCACGAAGGGACTATCACGAAATGTGATAGATAATGCACCGAAGGAGATGGGTTTGAGACCCATGTGAGTTATACTATGGTGGTAACCCAATCTATGTGATCGGAGATCCCGTGAATTAGAACCTGGGAAGAACAAACCATTAGTAAACTAGAGGAGGGTACCAATCTATACCCTCTCTAAGTGAAGATGCATGTACTCTCGTGAGCTGCAAGGCAGGTTGGCTATGCCTTAATGAGTTCTGTTGGCTTTAATTAGCGAAGATGCTGTCCTGCAGAGCATTCTTGAAAGAACTCACCTTTATAAGCTTGACTGTTGGTCGCAGTTTATGAAGATTTTGGATGAATCTTCTAGGAAGCTTACTAAAGACCTAGGAGTATGACTTATACGCTCCACCCGAGGGGTAGTCTACAGACGGTCTAGTACCATATAAGACTCTGAGTGAAACTTGCTTGCATAAGACTTGCAATTGAAGGCGTAGTCCATTGTTCAAGTTGTGAGTAAGTGTAGCTTGGAGTTCTAGGTGGATGTTCAACCTTGATCGGTCTTCATCGAACCGCTGGTATATAAACAGTACATTGGAAAAGGCAAATCTCAGTGGGATTTTGAGATTTGGTGGGGGATTGTTGGAATTAATAGATGGGCTAAGGCCCATTCGAAGATTAATTCTTTGGAAAATCACAAAAGCCCACCTCATGGGATGGCATGCATGTGGAGTTTAGTACCACCTTGCTTATTCTAGGAGAGGCGTACCTCCTTAAAAGAGAGGATGCCCTCCTAGCCACTTGAAACATGTGTGGTGGAGAGAAGAGGGGGAACACGCGCGCGCTCACTCGCCTCGCCTCGCCTGGCAGGGCAGGCGGCGCGCGTGCACGACATACGCGTCGAATGGTCCACAAAATTGGCTCCTCACCCTTGCGCAGATGCAGCCTCCTTTTGCAGTTTTGTTTTGCTACAGAAAAATTCGGATTTGTTTTATTTTGGAAACATTCCGAAAAATCCGGTGCGTGAAAACAACGTGGAGTCCGGATAAGTTACGCGCGACTTATCCGGTTCGGTTATGCGGAGTGGAGATCGTGCGGGCGCCCTGATCAACCGACCTATCTCTATATAAACTGAGCCGCCGCCTTCACGCAAAATACACGAAATCAATCTAGGGTTTACCTCCTCCTCTGTGTTGCGCCGTCGCTCGTGGACTACTCCATCCCGCTCGCCAGCGTGCACCGGCGATCGGGAGAGCAGGTCTCCGGAACCTTTGCCTTCGACGTCCTGCACCGGGAGAAGGCGGCAATAAGGTTTTGGGAAGCGCTTCGCGCGTCTGCTCCCTGTTCGTCCACGATGGCTCGCCTTCCTCTCCGCTCGCGTGCTGCGCGCCTTCGTCGACGCTCGCAACCGCGAGTAGTTCCTGCCGAGCAACCGGTCTTTCCGCCACCTTGGTACGTGTTCGACATGTTGCGCATATTTGATATGTTTATGTTTTACTGCTTAGTTTACATGTGTAGATCTAATGATGCGTTAATGCTAGTATACATCTGTAATGTCATGATTTATTTATGGAATATATTATATCATTGTATGCCTATATTCTCAACATTGTCTACGTACTATCTAGATCTAGGGTAGTGTTTGGTTGTAAGAATGGGATGAGGTGAACCTACTTTTTAGGGGTGTTTGGTTTAGGGGTGGGTGCGATGGGTTGGTCCCAGGAGAGAAATATTCCTCTCAGATCCGGGACCAACCGATCCATAAAAAACTGGCGGACGAACTTGTCCCACCTGGGACGAGCGAACGGCGTCACCACGCCATCCGCCACCTCCGCGAGCGCTACCGCCTCCGCCTCCACGAGCGCCACCTCCGCGAGCGCCGCCGCCTCGTCCGCGCCCGTCGCCGCCTCCGCCTCGTCCGCGAACGCCGCCGCCTCGTCCGCGAGCACCGCCGCCGCTCTTCTTAGATCCGGGAGCCACCGCGCCTCCACGACCGCCGCCACCTTTGCCTCGTCTGCGACCGCCGCCGCCGCTACCTCCACGATCACCGCCGCTGCTCCTCTCAGATCCGGACGTCGCCGAGCTCCTCCGCCCCTAGACGGCACTAACGGTGAGTATAAATCCATCCATCCCATCCCACCTCAATCCCTTCTACCAAACATATAAAACTATAATTATCCCATACCATAAACCAAACAGACAATTGGAACCATTCCATCCCACAAAACTAGAATAGGTCTAACCTATCCCACTTCGTCCCCAAACCAAGCACACCCTAGTTTTATGATTTCAACTTACCATCTTTCCATGCTAAAACTATTTCCAATAAATTAAAACAAGATAAAAAAAAGCCAATGAAAAATAAATAATTTATTACTACAGCATTTCACATTTTTCTATCACAAGGTAAAATTTTTCGGTTTTCCACGTCAAAATTAAATTTTGCAATAGTTTTTTCTCTATATTTACGATTTTTACATATTTATTTTTCCTAATCTATCTATCTATTATATTATTAAAACAACTTTGAAAGAAGGCACCACGTTCGCTGTGGGGGCTAGAAATTCTCACATTAATCGGAGAAAAAGAAAAGAAGAGTTCAAGTACAACACAATTTAGAAATATATGAAATTCGGAATTAAAAATAAGTACTATTGGAAGAAGAGTCCATGTAGAACCGAATACGACATTAATTAAAATTCATAATTAAAAATAAAATAAATTATGAAATTAGAAATAAAAAGAGAGTTCAAGTATGAGTACAATTTAGAAATATCTGAAATTCGGAATTAAAAATAACTAATATCTAAAGAAGAGTACAAATAGAACCCGTTTACGACATTAATTAAAATTCAGAATTAAAAAAAGTAAACTTTGAAATTAGAAAAGAAAAAAAAGAGAGTTCAAGTAGGGATACAATTTAGAAATAACTGAAATTCGAAATTAAAAATAAGCAATATTAGAAGAAGAGTCCATATAAGAACCCGATACAAGATTAATTAAATTTGAAATAAAAAATAAAGTAAATTACAAAATTATTCGAACAATAAAAATATAGAGTTCAACTAGGAATACAATTTTGAAAAAACTAAAATTAAAAATAAAAAAAAGGAATATTGAAATAATAGTCAATATAGAACACATTACGAGATTAATTAAAAATTAAAGTAAAAAATAAAATAAATTAAGAAATTAGAGAAAATATAAAATTTCATTACAATTTATATGTAACTAAAATTCATAATAAAAAAGACTATTGAAAGAAGAGACCATATAAAACACATGACAAAATTAATTAAAATTCGAAGTAACAAATAAAATAAATTTCGAACATAGAAAAATAACTATAAGAGTCAAGTAGGAATACAATTTTAAAAAAATAACAGTGTGAAAGATATGGAATTTTCCAAACAAAAAAGTCTATCTAGAACACAACGATGACAAATGAGAGAGAAATAATAGGGTTGTAAAAAAGTAGAGTGGTGGAGGTTGATGAGACATCTAAAACTATAAGCAAAATTCCAAATAGAATCTCAATGACCATTAAGAGGAGGGACGATGAGTAGGCCATTAAGTTGGCGGGTCTTATAAAAGTAAAAAATAAACCCCAATGATAATTATGTTCGATTTTTAAAATCTCAATGACAATAGAGAGGGGAGGCTGTGGGCCGGCCGTAGAGGAGTATAGCGGCAAAGCCGCTAACAGTTTGACGGGGCTTCTAGAAAATAAAAAATGAACCCAAATGATAATTAAGTTCGATTTTCAAAACCCCGGTGACAATAAAGAGAGGATACAGCGGGCGGGTCGTAAAGGAGTACAGTGACAGTGTTTGACGGAACTTTTAAAAATTATAAAAATGACAACCAAAGAGACGATGAACTCTAAAAACTACTAGGTCCAATTTTTAAAGGTCTTAAGAAGGATGAATAAAAACAGTGGTAGATCTACAAATAAATAAAGGGGTAGCAATTGGCGTGAGTTTTAAAAATATACAATTAGAAACACTTGGACGATAAAGTTCGGTCTTTCAAAGTCCTAATACAACGAGTTAGCTATTTAACAAAATTTAAGTAAAATTATATGTAAAAAGTAGATAATTTGTATGGGTGCTAGCCGTGTAATTGACTAGCTAGTTTTACGTAAAATGAGCTTGCTTGAAAATTCAGTAGATTCTAACCTACAAATCCATCGGACGACTAATAATAGGAAGGTGAGTGTTATCGTCAAAAATATAAAATACCCGAGTGTTCCAACGGCGAGGAAAGAGCAAATATTCTCACGGTAAAAACTTGTAGTAAGTGTTCGATTTTAACCGATCACGAAATAAAATTCCTCTTTCGCTCGGGCGCACACACTTTGCTTCCTCCCCTCCCTCTTCCTCAACCTCCGACAAGCCCCTCCCCCTCCCCCTCCCCCTCGCCGTCCAACCCCCCTCTAATGGAGGCGGAGCAGCAGCAGCAGCCGCCGCATCGCCCGCGCCGCAAGGGGCAGAAGAGGAAGTTGGAGGACGAGGCCGCGGCCTCCGCCTCGGCCGCGGCGGCGGCGGCGGCGGCCGCCGCCGCCGCCGCCACCGCAACCCCGTCGTCGCTCGGGAGCGCCGGCGCAGACGACGACAACGAGGAGGAGGAGGACGGCTCGGCCGGGCCGGAGATCTGCTGCCGCCACTCCCAGGCGGCGCTGGCCCGCGAGGTCCGCACGCAGGTCGACGCCCTCCACCGGTGCTTCTCCTGGCGCCACGCCGACCGCGCCGCCGCCAAGCGCGCCACCCACGTCCTCGCCGAGCTCGCCAAAAACGGTAAACGCTCCCCCCACCACCCCGAACCCTCGCCGCACCGCACCGCGCCGCGCCGATCCGTGGTTTTCCGCGCCAGGCTTCCGGGCCCGTTCAGCTGAGGCGGATCTGGATGTTGTGTTTTTCTTCGCAGAGGAGGTTGTGAACGTGATCGTAGAGGGCGGCGCCGTGCCCGCCCTGGTGTGCCACCTGAAGGAGCCGCCCGCGGTGGCGGTGTTGCAGGAGGAGCAGCAGCCTCGGCCGTTCGAGCACGAGGTCGAGAAGGGGGCTGCCTTCGCTCTCGGCCTCCTAGCAGTAAAGGTTCCCTGTTCGTGCCGTACTAGTTTTTATTCCCATTTCATTGCAATTATTGGTATTTCTTTCTCACCTGAGTTATCCAAATGTATCATTCCATAATAAAATTAAGAGTAGCTTTGGATATGCCATCGTCTGCCAAAATTTAACCCGAGAACAACTACTGAACAAGATAGTAACACCTAGGAATTCGTTTAGTAGTTTTTATGTACACATGTTCCCTATCTCCCTTTAAGCGATTCATGGAAACTGGTGTTTTTGAGCATGACCTCAGTAATATGTTTTTGATCTAAGTTACTTTTGAGAAATTTAGTCATTATTTACTTAATGTGTTTGCATAACAGCCTGAACATCAACAACTTATAGTTGACGCCGGTGCCTTACCACTGCTGGTGAATCTTCTAAAAAGGCACAAAAATGCTACAAACTTGCGGGCAGTTAACAGTGTTATCAGGAGAGCAGCTGATGCAATCACCAATCTAGCTCATGAAAATAGCAACATCAAAACTTGTGTCAGGTGTTTTTTCTATATTTTGTTGATAGTCTGATGCTCCTTCAACTAGGGAACTTTTTATTGCTTAATGATGTTTTTATATTGGTTTACTGCAGAATTGAAGGCGGAATTCCACCTCTTGTTGAATTGCTAGAATCACAGGATCTCAAGGTGCAGAGAGCAGCTGCAGGGGCCTTGCGGACGCTGGCTTTCAAAAACGATGAAAACAAAAGTCAGGTGAGATATCAAAATTTCAAAATAACGATCCCAACATTATGATATATTTTAACACCATAATGGTGCAGTTACATCCATATTTACTCATACTATTTTGTGTAATTTTCCCCTTAATGCAGATTGTTGATTGCAATGCGTTGCCAACTTTGATATTAATGCTTCGATCAGAGGATGCTGCGATTCACTACGAAGCAGTAAGACACTAGGAATTTATTTTTTGTGAATTATGAACCGCACTTCTCTGGGAACTCTTTTATGTTAAGGTTGATGCTGACTGATATGCATTGATTGATTATGCGGTTAGTGTTGCAAATTTTCTAGTTATCAGCAATCTTGAGCAGCAGTTATCCTAATGTGTTCTAGAACATAAATTTCGAAGTGCTCATCCTTCATGGCCAGGGCCACAAAAATCACTTTGTGTTCTCCCAGAACAAGCAAACCCTGTTTTCTTGTTTACTGCAACAATTTTTATTTAAAGTTCTTTTTGTTGAATTCAATTCAGGTTTTCTACTATATCGGCCTCCAAACAACATATGGCAACAAATAACAACAAAATCAATCAACTACTCCAAAATAACATAGGGGAACTGGCAGCTACAGTGCTACTACAGTCATGGGAATTTGTAACAAGCGTGTGACCATTATTTTGAACCCTCTCTACAACTTAACATTGAATATAGAACTACGGGTAATGTGTTACATAGAGAACCATGGACTACTAAACTTGATTGCTTGAAATGAACCTAGTGCGCTAACATATTAAAGAGTATAAACTTGCATGACTTGGACAAAGCATAAACAAGCATGCTGAAAAGTGAAAACTTAGCATGAAATTGGTCAACCGAGCCAATTAGGTCCATCCGCAGGTTTAATGAAGGTAAAAATGTCATGTTAGGCTGTTGGACCGATAAAACAAATTTAATACAGAGGTATTGATGCTTAAGATCCATATCATAGTTAATCATGTCAGTTTTCTACTTTTCTGGCACTTGACTGGAGGATGGGCATATCTAACTAACTGGTTCTGTAAGCAATTTGAGGGGACCTGCCAATCTAAAATTGAAATTCAAGAGCTTTTGTTACAGAGATCAACAAATTTGATGGCCTATTGACCTATTCCACTGTTTTAGAATTATTAGTAGCCAAATACCCGTGCACAGTAACGATTTAGAATAATTTACCAGAAATTCTAAACTTGAAAAAAAATCAGTTGAACATCAATCTCCAAATAATTCGATCACAAACCACATGTGCAAATAATATAATTATCAAGGGAATATTCTTCAACCAGTAAAAACATATATGTATGTATCTATGCAGAGCACCCACCCGTTGTACTGGTGTGGGATGGCAGAGCCACCACCACTACTACCATCATTAGCTTCTTTTGTAATAGTAGAGATAAGCATGGTGAAAAAACATCAATTACTGCAAACAGCCTAACAATGCTAGTTATACACTTCATTGTCTTACATAGTAACTTGATCCTGTGATATCCACATAGAACAAGTAAATCGCATGATTATGGTCTTGACACTGACTCTTCTCCATCAAGTATTTCTATCAGTACTATGTATATTCATATAGTTATACACTTCATTGTCTTACATAGGAGTAACTTGATCCTGTGATATCCACATAGAACAAGTAAATTGCATGATTATGGTCTCGACACTTCCTCTACTCTTCTCCATCAAGTATTTCTATCAGTATTATGTATATTCATATCATTTTGGCTTTTTTGCACCTTGCAAGGCTTCCTGTCTGTATGAAGTCTTCTATTGATACAACAAGCAAGTTATTGAACTACACTTATGTACTATCTTTTTATAATGCATGCCAATAAGTACTCTGTTCACATGTCAGGTTGGTGTCATTGGAAACTTGGTTCATTCATCCCCAAATATCAAGAAAGAGGTTCTCAATGCAGGGGCCCTGCAACCTGTAATTGGGTTATTAAGGTATGATCGTCATATGCAGTTTAGGATCATATTTTTAAACTATCTTTGAAAATAATTGAATGCATTAGAAATATTGTATGTATTTGTTGAACCCTATTGCTGATGACTCAAATGTAATATATTTTTTTAGCTCAGCATGAGAACTTTTAACATTTCCAATTACTATGGTAGTAACTGCTTGCTTCATGGTACACTCCATACAATTACTTTGAATTGTACGCATGTTTTTGAATGATAGTTAGCTTACACCTTTACTGCTTTAAATTGAGAATATTAAGTTGGCTATTATCTTATGGCTGTTCATTTTGCAGTTCCTGTTGTACGGAGAGTCAAAGAGAGGCTGCTTTGTTGCTAGGGCAGTTTGCTTCGGCTGATTCTGATTGCAAGGTACTTGCTTGTTCTTCGTTCATTTTTAGCTGGCTTGTTTCTAATTCTTTTCTGATGAGTTAATGCAGTGGAGGAGCAAAAAACAAGCTTAAATAAGTTTCCCTTGATATAATATTCTGGTGTGGAAGAGATGACTGTTCTGTTATGTTTTGCTACTTGCTAAATATTTTATGTGCACAATAGAAGGTTTAAGCATGGAATTCTAGAATATATGAATGAAAAGAAGCTGATGTTTTCTTACCTTTTCGTTGTTTAACATCCTGTGCATGTGTATTTCCTACAGGTCCATATTGTGCAAAGAGGTGCAGTCCGTCCGCTGATTGAAATGCTACAGTCAGCTGATGTCCAACTTAGAGAAATGTCTGCTTTTGCCCTTGGGAGGCTTGCCCAGGTTTGTTAGCTTGTTTTACTGTGTGTAGTTTAGGGACAAAACACTGAAAAAGAACAACACTGACATGCCACTTAGTAACTTTGCTCCTCTTAATTCTAACAATGGCAGCTGTATGTTAGGACACAATTATAACAATAATTTTGAAGAAATTATAATGAGTCTTCACTCTTGAATGAATAGATATAGGCTCCTTACCGTGTGTTCTTTTGTTATTCATCGGCACAGTAGTGACTTAACAACAGTTTAGGTATAATATATCTGAATAGCTAAAGTATCCCAGCTCATTCTCCATACAGGCAAACTTTTCATACTAACTTTTGAGCACCTGAGAGTCGTGCCTTTCAAATGTTCATTGCGCAGAGTATCCACTATCCTGTGAAGAGTAACACTGGATATTTTCTAGACCTGAATCTGTGCATGTGGGAATGGTCCTATAGTGAGGGCAAGATCCCATTTGGTCATTGGCTGATTCTTGCATAGTAATGACTTGAAGTCACCCATGCAAATACATCTGTAGAACCGAGAGAATAATTTCTGTCACTTGATTATTTGATTATATTTATGCAAGGGACAATCCACATGCAATCATACTAACATCTTAGGATGGTGATACTAACATATTTTGGTCTTTGTAAGCCAAAAGCTCCGCATATACCCAGATATCGCTTCATGCGTAATGCACCAGTTGAAACATGTCAAAATGATCATCGATATAACATGTTGGATATATTATTCTTTTGCCTATCAATTCTACTTTGCTCTCAGCAGAGCACATTCTGTATGTTAGTGATGAAGTCAGATATCTGAGACACAGACCTAGTTATTTTCTTCTCAAAACCCTAGGCTGTAAAGATATTAAAGAACTTCTATAACATGCACCGGTCAATTCACAGAGAAGTTCATTTGTTTCCCAGGACACACATAACCAAGCAGGCATTGCATATAATGGTGGTTTGGTGCCTCTACTAAAGCTTCTAGACTCAAAAAATGGATCTCTGCAACATAATGCTGCATTTGCCCTTTACGGAGTTGCTGACAACGAGGTAAATAATGATTATTCAAGCAAATGGTAACCCATTTGTGGATAGCTTGTTTTCCACTAGTAGGCTAATGATTCAATTTCGGAAAAGGAAATGATCTCTTACTTTATTTTTTTTTTCAAAATAAATGACTATACTCTTCTTATTGTAGGACTATGTGTCCGACTTCATTAAAGTTGGAGGTGTACAAAAGTTGCAAGATGGAGAATTTATCGTGCAGGTATGCCAGCCATCATATTATTGTTGGATTACTTTCAATGTAACTTGCAAGTGAGTTTAATTACGTAATTTTAAATTTCAGGCCACAAAGGATTGTGTAGCTAAGACCCTTAAGAGGTTAGAGGAGAAGATAAATGGACGAGTAAGCTGTGCTCAGTGCCCACCAGATTTTGCTTTTCCATCGCCACATTCTAGCATTTAGCTTATTTTGTTCCTGTATGACCGCAGGTGTTAAAACACTTGCTTTATATGATGAGAGTAGGAGAAAAATCTGTGCAGAGGCGGGTTGCTCTGGCCCTGGCACACCTCTGTGCGCCTGAAGATCAAAGAACAATTTTTATTGATAATAATGGTATGAGCAATTTTAAATGCACCAAAATGTGCTCCTTTGTATTACTTTTGTGTAATGTTTACCATTGATTAAGTTATTAAATTAATTCAGGCCTTGAGTTGCTTCTTGATCTTCTGGTTTCGGTGAGCCTGAAGCATCAGCTAGATGGTTCAGTAGCACTATACAAATTGGCCAACAAAGCTGCAGCACTTTCTCCCATGGATGCTGCACCTCCATCTCCAACACCACAGGTAGAGAATTGGTTCTTAATTCAACCCAACCTTTCCTTGTTTATGCCAAAGGCTTTATGAGTTGATTGTGGTGTGCTATGTAAAAGGTTTTCAATGTGATATGGACTGAACTACGATGTGGTAATGCCCATGCATTGATTTTATTTTGTATAATCAATGCATTAAAAGGGTTTTTTTGTTAGAAATAAACAAAACAGTACATGTTTAGGGGAAATTTGTGTAATGCAACAAAACTAGCTAATTGTTGGCTGACAATCTTGTTTGATTAGTATTTTGACAGGAAATTGGAGGTGGATGTATAATAGCTGTAAATAAATATGCAACACAGATTCTTGGCTTCTTGGTTGTGCGAATTATGTGATAGCTGCGGAAAATTGTTGCAAAATATTAACTAAAGGAACAATCCTGTACATTCATCGCCAATATTTCATTAAGAAGCTTAGGGTTACTAGGATGTGAATATTAATAGCTAAGTTTAATGCTAGTTTTAAGTTGAAAAAAGAAACATTAGTTTACATAACTTATAACATACTGTAACATTTCAGTTGAACCACCCAACAGTTTTTCAAACTTGTACTATCTTAAGTTAATTTTGGAGCAGTCTATGATAATAGTTTTTTAAGACCTATGTGTTATTTGACTCGTCAGTAGCGGTAACATTGCCTTTAATCATGTTCTTGTTGCCTTACCTCGAAATTTCAAAGTTTTTATCATGATATTGGTGGTACAACTGTTGCCATGAAATTCTAGAAGTATGATTGACTGATATTCCCCATGGCTCGTGTAAACTAAATAATAGAAACATCTGTCATAAATACTGATATAAATGGTGCTTCATCTCGCAAATTGCACAACAGCCTCGTCACACTTCCACACTTATTTATATACGTTTCATCGTAGTTAACACTATGCATGATTTCCCATTCATGTCTTTTAAGATGTGTGACCTTCAGGCCATCTGCTTTCTGAGCAAACCAAGCATTTATTTCCTTTGTTAGGCTTTTGTAGGACAAAACTTTTAGGAACTTTGTCAGACATGACCAAGTTGTTGCAAGATTTGAATTCACTCAGGCAGTATGTATGCATCTGTGCATTTCTATGGATTATTTTTATCCTCAGCCTTCAGAGCATAGCGCACATAGAATTCAGATATACTGCCATCTGAATTTATATGCCGGATAGTCTGTTCCTAATTAGCAGTCAGTCCTATTAATAAGGTGTTATCTCAGTAAAACCTAGTTTGTGCAATGCTGGATTCGAATATATCATTTGGAGCAATTGGTCCATCAACAGTGCTGGCAATCCCTGATACTTAATGTATTTTCTTCATTGTAGGTTTATCTTGGTGAGCAATATGTGAACAGTTCGACACTTTCAGATGTTACCTTCTTGGTGGAAGGTTGGTATTTTATCTGTGGACCCAGTTGTCACCAGAAAGTCACTTTAGATACTTCGATCTTTTCCATAAAATCCATGTAAATCATATTCCTGTTGTCTCCAGGAAAGCGCTTTTATGCACATAGAATTGCATTACTTGCTTCTTCGGATGCATTTCGTGCAATGTTTGATGGCGGATATAGGGTGAGTCTTGTGTAGCATTTCTATTTTCGTTTGGTACATGTGGATTTGTTTCTTAGTGGAACAATTCTTGTTGAGGTATATTTTTTCATTTTTTAAAGAACCTCAATGTGTCTTGACTCGAATACTATTTTTCTTAACCAGGAAAAGGACGCGAGAGACATAGAAATTCCAAATATCAGATGGAATGTGTTTGAACTCATGATGAGGTAAGTCAGCTTTGAGTTCTCTTCCTCCTTGGCCATGGACGCTTTGCTTCTGTGCACATATCTGTAATTGTTATTATTCTTTTCTGGTTTGTGGGCAAATGCCTGCTAAACTAGAGTCTGAATATCCTATTTGGTATATGCAGATTTATCTATACAGGTTCAGTGGAAGTAACTAGCGATATCTCTCAGGATCTTCTTAGAGCCGCTGATCAGTATCTATTAGAAGGCCTCAAACGTCTGTGTGAATATACAATTGCGCAGGTAATTAGGATTGTTACCTGTATGCTATGCTCAAAATGCTGGCTTGGTCTTATTTAATATATCTGCCTTGCAGGATGTGAATGTAGACAACGTTTCTGACATGTATGACCTATCTGAAGCTTTTCATGCAATGTCACTCAGACATACATGTGTCCTATTTATCTTGGAGCAGTTTGAAAAGATTTGCGTCAAATCTGGGTACACTTCCTCACCTAGTGTCCTGTTCCTAGGTCCAAATGTTTGTGTTATGTAACTCATTTTAGGTAACAGAAATCATTTGCCATGCCATTTTGCAATGCAGGTCAAGCCAGCTGATCCAGCGTGTCATCCCAGAGCTCCGCAACTTCTTCGCTAAGGCGCTAAGGCCAAGCCACAGGAATGCGCAGCCATGAGTCCGTGCCCCTTCCACAATCCTTGACACCACCCACACATCTGACAGTCGCTTCGGGAGATCTTGTACAGCTAAAAGTTTCTTTTTCTGGCGTTGGACATTGGCATTCGATGGCACCAACAACATTGTAACATCCTTTTATTCGATTAAAACAGAGCCCAAATCATGGTAAGAGCATATGGCTTAGCCAGCCATGTCTCGGACCAGCCTAGGCTGGGATAGGTTTACTTCGTTTCGCCTTGGCATAGTCACCGAGTTTAGGGCCACTTTCCCAGTCCAGAGCTCCATGTATTCCGTCTCTTTGATGATGCAGAGGATAAAATCGATCTGTGTATTAGTGCTGTAGTTGCAATCAGTTTCGTCTCCTTCGTGTTGTTTAACAATGCAGAAATGCTAATCAGATTGGCGTTTTCTCCCAACTTGTCCCTCGTCATGGTCCATGTATATACTGATATGCAGTAGATGCATATGGATTGTATTGCGGTCCAGCCTGACGTCGGTAGACGGGGACAAATACGGTGGCAGGCGCCGCCATCTCGTCAGCGGCTTAACCGGTTGTCTTTGTCCCACTGGATATTCGGCGGAAGAAAAGCCGGATTTATTTTTCTGCCCTGCTCTAATAATTTCTGTATCTCTATTTAAATTTGTTTGCTTCTGTGATCTTCTTGGAAATATTCTGACATAGAAACAATAATATCAGCCGATTGATATTTAGAAGAATACTACCACTATACTAGTAGTAGTATCAACCAACTGACCAAGCCCCATAAGCAATGCGCAAATGGTGTCGTGTTGTCCACTAATGTTCCGTTAAGTAACTAACCTCTTCGCATGTCTGAATTCTGAGAACACTAAAATTTCGATGAACCAACCACCCAAGTTTTCTAGGTAAGCTACCACTTGAAATGCTCAAGTAGACAAAATGCATGGGCATTGACTTCCAAACTTCAACTCTATATTACAACTTCTATAAAACGCTTTCTAAACTGTTACTCCCTCCGATTTCATTTTAATTGACGCTTTGGATAATGACACGCTCTATGAGACATACCTTTGACCTTATTTTTCTATTATAATATATACAATAAATAAATGTATGTTTACTTTTATTATATTGTTTTGAAAGACAAATCTATATATGTTTTTCTAGTTTCTTTAAACTAAATATTTTTAAAGTTATTGATGGTCAAAGTTATAAAAGTTTAACCTCAACCTTATCCAAAACGTCAATTAATATAGAACCAGAGGGAGTAAACGTTATGTTTTGTATAAAAGTTCTATATCAAGTCTTTTCAAAACTAACAAATCTATTTTTAAAAATTATAATAGGTAATATGTAACTAATCATGCGCTATTGTTTTACGTAAGGCCAATATGCTACTTGAATATGAAGTTTCAATATGCTCTAGTGCAACAGGGCATGCACAGGGTTTGTGATTTCGGTGGAAGACGGAAATTATGATTTTCCGGACCAGGTTGAAAGCACAAACCATCTGTTTTTTTTTTGTCAAATTCAAAAAAAAACGTCAAACTGAATTTAAATTGTTGACTGGATTTATCTAGATTTTATCGGATTGTTTCTTTATCAACGGATTCTCCAAAATCTGATGAGGCCAGTTTTTGCGGTGTCGGGATTACGAACACTGGGCATGCATCCTAGATTCTTGCCCGGTTTTCGTCCAAACAATTAGAGTAAGTACAAAGGTAAAAACCGGTATGGTCTCTACGTTAATTAGAGACTATCACGTTACAATAGTTAAGATAATACGGTCTCTAACCATTAATATACCAAAATACTTTTTTACTAGTCATCTTTCATTTACTAGACTCAATGAAAAAAAAAATTTCCTAATAAATGCTAAGAGTCGACTTTATATCGTTGTCATACGTAGCAATCATCTTTTTCTTTCCTTCTTTCTCTCTCTTCCACGTCACCAAATATCTGCATAGCAATAAAGAGAAACTGCTAATAAAAACCATTTTACATGCCCTCATTACCATGCTTTTAATTTCCGCCTAAAAAAGGCATGCTTTCACTTTCGATGTAGTAACGTGATGTCGGCGTTGGCCCTACCACAAGTCGATCCCGGCTTGGATAATCTTTTCCTTTTCCGATTAGGATACCACTACGATTAGTCGACTATTACGAAGCTTTATGTGCAGAGCAGAGGGAACGCATCGGTTTCCAATTTCTCCTGCCGCTCTTCGCCTTCGTCTCGTATCCTCGTGAGCGCTTTTTTTTTATATATACCTCTCCACCATAAAAAAAAAACACCAGCAGATCTGGCTAATGATAGGTACTAGTGATTAGTGAAAGCCCTAGCTGAGTGGCCGTTCCCCTAATAAACCTTGCGTGCTCCTTTGCCCACCCTCCTCTGATCCTCTGTATCACCGGCAGGCGATATCGCATCATCACAACCAGGACAGTAACAAAGGTAGGAACAATGCGCCTTGCTTTCCACACTCGTTTTTGCAAGTTTGCAACGCATGAGTTTTATGGGAAGCGTATTAATTTTCGTGTGTATTGGCAAAAGAAATTCTCAATTTTGAGACGTGAATTTTGTTTCTTTCGCTTAAGAATATTTCTGATGTATTGAGTAGGGTAGAATATGCTCACTCCCTCGAAGATGGGTAGAATATGTATGGGTACGTCTTATAGAGGTGAATGTATTCATTATCAGATAAAAACTGCTCATGATCTATACCTTGGGATTGTACGAAAACCATTGATAAACTGACAAAAACCAATAAAATCCATACAAATCTCTCTAAAATTTTAAATTTTAGTTTGGATTTTTTTTGAACTTAATCGAAAAACTAGGTGGTTTGTATTTTGATCTAGTCTGAGAATTCCGCCGGTTTCCATCGGTTTTATAAACCCCTGGTATGTATGTTAATACGAGAGTATGTGGTGGCCCCTGTTTTGAAAAAACCAATACTCCTTACGTTTCTTTATGTCGTTGATTTTTATATGATTTTAACCATTTATCTTATTATATAAAAAAATGTAATTATTGTTTATTTTGTTATGATTCGCTTTAGTACTAAAAGTATTCTGAACATGATATATATTTTTATATATTTGCAAATTTTTGCATGTGTATATAAAAGTCAAATGCGTAAAAGAAAAGGGGAATACTACTACTTGGCAGGTTACTAGTAAGATGACGGTAGATTAGCAGGTTACAAGATAAAGAGAAGCCACGCTAATGTTACTATCAGTGTCAGCAGATGATGACATGCCATTATGCCATATGTTGCAGATAAAAATAAAAAGAAAAGAATTCTCCTCTCTCTCTCTCTCCCTCTCGCTCTCTTACATCCTGCATCTTTGCTCTTCCAGGTTTCAGCATCCAAGGAGCAGCAGCTTGCTTGCTCTTCCCAAAAGGAGGAAGAGTCGAAGAGTGCGAGAGGCCCGAGCGCAAGCCTGAAGCCTCAAAGGCAAATCCTCCCCCACAGACTACCACAAGCTGAAGCTCGAGCGAGCTGTAAGAATCCATATGCATCCCTTCAACTCCCTCCCTTCTCTTCCCTTTCTCGATTAGTGTTAGATCTGAGCTTACAGAGCTATAGCTCAAATCTGCGGCATTTGGGTTTTAGATGCGATCCTGGCTTTCGTGTCTCTTCTTCCCAGTTCGTTGTATTCCTGCTTCTTTTAGTCGATTTCGGACCAATTTAGGTGCGTGCAAGAAGCAGAAGTTTTACCTGTTGGCGTGTGATTGGGCGAAGTTCTTGGAATAGATTTGGGCGCAGAGGCATCGCGCAGCTATTCCCTGCCAAATCTTTACCCGTTTCGTTTTTTTTTACTGTGATTTGGATTTATAAATGAGGTAAAATATACCAAATAGTAGGATTTTTTTTTTCAGGAAGTCAGGATGAGATCATGGGAGAGGCGAAAATAATCAATAATGTGCCAAAGTGGGTATGAAACCCGACTACTAGTAGTTGACATCGTTGATTAGTGATTACTATGAAACAGCTTCGTGCTGTTGCATTTTTTGTGCTACTTGGCCACATATTTCAGAGTTTGTCGACTTGGAAATTGCACTATGAGTATATTGCGTGTTATAGAAAGCTAATTGCCTATTTTATGGAAGCACTTGGAGACCTCGAAAATCTTTTGTTGTCTCTTCATCCTACGTATTCTTTTTTTGCAATTCCATGGCCTATGCAACTTAACTGGGTTATCGAAATCTCACATCCTTCATTTTTTTTATGTTAATTTATAAAATGAGGCAAGTTTTTTTTTTCATTAGTTGCATCTTGACCTTATGAACTTTTTGTTGAACTGAAAATTTGTTGGGTAACAACTTCATTATCTTTTGCAGTTCTAATGTCTGGATATGGGTATGGGGACATTCACAACTGATGAAAGCGACAGACATGAAGAGAGCTACCTGTCGTTGGGTTTGACAGTATCACAGTCAAAGAAAAACAACACTGAATACCCCAAGGTTCTGTTGCTTCTGGCGGCTTATCTTGATAGATCAGTTCAGAAGAATGAAGACTTACTAGATTCCAATAAGATAAAGGATTCAAGCACCATCTTTCATGGTCACAGGGCTCCAGATCTTAGTATAAAGCTTTATGCAGAGCGCATCTTCAAGTACTCAGAGTGCAGCCCATCTTGCTTTGTGTTGGCCCTCATCTACATGGAGAGATATCTACAGCAGCCACATGTGTACATGACGTCCCTTAGCGTTCATCGCTTGCTAATTACATCTGTGGTGGTTGCTGCCAAATTTACAGATGATGCGTAAGAATTCCCTTCATCTGCTATTCAGTTACATTATATATGCATCTGCTTTGTAGTACGCTGTAGCATGATCTACGCCTTTGATAAATCTTAGATATTACATACATTGCTTCCCAATAACTTTCTGAATACATTTCTTGCAGGTTTTTCAACAATGCATTCTATGCTAGAGTTGGGGGAATCAGCACAGTAGAGATGAACCGACTTGAGCTGGATTTGTTGTTCAATCTGGACTTCAGGCTGAAAGTGGATTTAGAGACGTTCGGAAGCTACTGCTTGCAATTGGAAAAAGAAACAATGGTTCTTGTAATAGATAGACCTATTCAACAAGTTCACGGCGTCAATAGCGCTAAAGATTTGAGTCGCAACAGTAGCATTGACGAGTCTTGCAAGAGCGAGCTGATGCGGTACAGCAGTCAGGCTCTCCAAGGATGTAGCTGACCAACTTGATTTTACATCCTACATTTTTCACCAAGGGTTAGGACCACTAGAAATTCTTTCAAGAGTAAACAATTGTGCTTCAGATTGTGTTTAACTGTTCTGGAGCTTTTGGATGATAGGGCCCTTCTTTTTTTATTGTACCACTGTAATTCTTTTGAACCACGATGTTTGAATTTTCACCAGTTTATTGGAAGGCAACAAGTCTGAACATTATTCAATCTAACCAAGCTCAATACTGTAACATCATGATTTCAGTGATTATGTTGAATACTAACATCATGATTTCAGTACTACACAAGTAATATCTATGGATTATCTACACAGTTGATTATGTGATCTTTTACTCAGTACTGGCACATTTTGTGCAATGAACGAATGATAATAGTACTGATCAAGCATGATTCCAAAAATTCACACGCATAATTCCAACTTTCCAAGATCACTACCTAGTTGTAACAGATGGTCTGTACCAACCGGATTACTGCAACTGTAACGAATTTATACAATAAAAAAATATCAAGGAACACTAACATCAATCATTTTAAGAAAAGAACTGATGAATGGGTACAACCCTTATCACAGACATTTTATCAACACAAAGCCACGAGTACAGATGGATGGCTTTCAACGGGTTAAACAAAGTAATCGTCAACATTCCTACTCTGCATCACTGTTTGAACATCCAAACATTGGTCTTCAGTTCTGGTCTGGAAAAGGTACTTCAGAGGACAGACTTCCTCCTGTTGGTGTTGAACACGCGCTGCGCATTCCCTATTTTCGCCGCCATCATTTTCTCGCGCAGAGCTGGATTGAAGATGCCAGTACCAGAGAGCAGACTGCTTTTCACTGGAGCAGGTGAACCTAGGATCACTCTCTTCTGAACACTGAAGCATATTTTGCTGGCATTTCCTGAGCCAGATGCTAGCCGCAGCTTCTGCTGAGGTGACAAGGCGTTATTCCTTGAGTTGAACCTGGCCAGCGCTGGAGGGCTTCTGAACTTGCTACTGCTGAACTCGATTCTCCTCAATTGCCGTGCTTCTGGGGTGCCATCAACCTGTTTATGTGCAGCAGCTGCTAATGGTGTTGCTGGAATTGAATTAAATGTTGCAATTGATCTCCTTGGCATCTGAATATGGGACAGACGGGACACTGATCTCTTATCAGGAAATATGGACAGCTGTTCTCTCTGGGTTGGTAGTACCGCGAGTGAGGATCGCCTCTTGGGCTGCAGAGGTATGTGTCGAATCACAGGAGTCAGAGAAACTCGCCGTGCCTTGCCAGCAACAGCCTTGCTGGTATCAGCCCCAGAGGATCCTTTGTTCATCATGACAGGAATGTTCTCTTTATTTTGAATTGTGGGTGCTTTACTGAGCCTCAGTCTAAGAGGAGCCTTAGGTGGAATGTGATTGCCAATTCTTCCAAGAGGTGGTCTCTGCCTCATAGGAGCAAGTGGTGGCTTTGTTGATCTAGCTGTATCCCTGGCAGCCTTCTTCTCATTGGCTAATTCATTTTCTAGCTCTCTAACCTGTACAAAAGAAAATGCACGCACAGATAAGAATATTCAAATGCATGCAGAATCTGGTCTCTGATGAATTAAACAGAAGTGGTTATCCTACTTACCCGCTGCTGATAAGTTTTGGACGTTTGTTCAGCCTCCCTTATCTGTTCACAATATTCGTCGGGTTATTTGCTAGCATTTTGTTTCATAAGATATGCAAGGCCATCCAAGAGAATAACAATGAATCTAGCCAACATACCTTCTCTTGAAGTGTCTTGATGACATTCTCTCGAGAAGCATACTTAAGCTGCGTCAGTTGCAAGCTTTCAAGTAACTTTGCATTTTCCTTCTCCTCATGACGAATTTTCTCTGTCTGAAATGATGTTTCCAGTTAGTATCAGTTAAGTTGCATCGTAATTTTTTAGTATTGAAAGAATCAAATTACCATCTGCTTGAGCTTAAAAGTTTCAGCTGGATCTGCTTGTTTACGAGCAGGGCCATGATCTATAGCTCTAACTCTACTAGCAAAGTTAAGTGAGCAGAGAGTCTCTCCCGAGTCTGCAGAACTTGGACTTATCTGCACGAACATGAGTGTCTTGCAATCCCCACCTGTACAAGCCAACCATCATGAGTAATCTATCTACTTGCTAATTTGCTAATTCAATAAAAGAATTTTTAAGAACAATTGGTACCAGAAAAATTGAACTTACCTAAAGAGCTTTGGAGCAGATGAGTCAACTTGGAATTTCTATTGACAGAAAAAGGTAAACAGTGGTGAGACTGAGATGAAGCTATAGTTCTTGAAGTAGCTGGACAATACAGATGTTTAATTCTATAGATATTAAATATTACTGACCTATAAGGAATGTGTGCATTTTTTGAGGCAAGGGCAGAAATAACATCGCCCAAAGCAGAGAGCGACTTGTTTATGAACTGTGACTCCTTTAGCCTGTCCCCTTCTACTTCTGTTTTATTCACACGCTCACTTCCAGCTAGGTCGACCAACCAGATATGGCTCCTCCACTTTTGCCCTGTCACCAGATGCTCACTCCTGACGGTAACCTTAACCAAGCTGCATATAGAACAGAACCACAAATACCATCATCAGATTATCATTACAATAACGTTGTAGAAGCACACTTTTAATTGAGGATGATCTATTATCAACATTGAAAAATAGCAGCAAATTCTAATATATAAGTTAAATTACTTTAAAGGGATACTGTCAATGAAACACAAAAAGCCTCACCTATGAGAGCGGCTGCTTAGTTCATTGGCACTAGTTGCTCCAACCGATCTATTTTTAGCTCCAACTTTCAGTTTCTCCCAAACACCATCTATAGTATAAATTGGAGCTTCAATCAAACCAGCCACCTCTTGTGTTCCATCAGCAGTTTGCTTTATGTCCAATCTTTGCATAGAACAAGGATATTGTGTGTTAAAATTGAATAGATTAATTACAAATCAGTATTAAATGGATACTATCAAATAAATGGGACAAAGGAAATATACTTTCTTCCTGTTTGCTCAGAGCTTTCATCTAGAAGATCCCTGATTTTTTCATTATAGACTTCCAAAATGCTCACAGCAAATGTGTAGGCAACAGAAGAGCTTCTTTCTTCAGACAACCTGAATAATTCTTCCAATGCTCTGTAGTTAACACCCCTATCCTCTGGAATCCCTTCCATGGTGAAGGTTTTCCCAGTTCCAGTTTGTCCATATGCAAAGATGCATACGTTGAAACCGTCCATGACAGACCGCACAACAGGCAAGCTTTCAGCAAAGACAGTCTCTGAAAGAAAAACATTGATCATAGTGCATTAAAGAAACAGAATATGATTCATATCTTTCAACATATAATCATGTCCCAAGATGTGCCGTAAGAAACAGAGAAAATGTCTTCTGTTCAACCAAACTATGATTGCAGTATAATTATAGTATTTGACACGATGTTTTTTGTATCTTCCCACAGAATATGTAAATGGACTGTACAAAGAAAAGCAAATTATCATACCTTGATTGTCAGATGGTCCAAAAACATGATCAAACTTAAAAGCCTTCCTGTCTTTATCAGATGGAACAAACTGCAGCTCAGTCTCATGGGATGGATCGATCTGAACTATAGATGAACACCCATTGGAGATCTCAGCAGTGCTTAGAGGGCGGCATCGACAAAAAACCCTGATGTTACCCCTCAGTTCAATGAGCTCATTGTATAATCGTCGCCGTTCTGCACACTCATCTGCGTACTTCTTCTTCAAGCCATCGTACCTCGGCGCACACTCCTCGGCACACTTAGCCACCTGCTGCTTGTACCTCTCTAACAAGCTGTTATACTTTCCCCCTACAACACACATACCAATCATGACTCTAGATGCAGATAACCTCCATGAGCAAGGTAAAAAGTATATTTCATTGTGCAAGGTGTACCAAGAAAACGAAGAGCAGCGAGGCGGTCAGGGGTGTTTATCTGCTTCAGCTTCGGTGACGGAATAAGGGAATCATCCCCTTGGTCTCCAAATTCCTTCAAGAAATAGAACCCTACAAATCAGAAACAAAGCACGGAGTACAGAAAACCTAACAGATCTTTGAGCAAGAACACCAAAATTTCCCACCTCCAAGAAGCTGCGAAGAGCCTCCCCTTCACCTCCTGCAACCGCCGCCTGCTCCTCCTCAGCGCTCACCACCGGCTCCTCACCTGACATTTTGCCACCATGAGACAGAATACAAAACAAGCCCTCGCCGCACCATGAGACAAACAAAAATTAAGCCCTAATAATCGCTTATACGCTACAGGACAAGGCACCCAACCTTTCGGCGAAGGCGGCGGCGCATGGTCCGGGTCGGCTCCGCCGCAGCAATCTGGGCTCGGGGGATCCACGTACTCCTCCACCTCCACGCGCTCAGCCCCTCCTCCTTCCTCACCTGCCAAAAAAAAGAGTCAGGACACACCTTGAGACACGAACCCACAAAAAACCCTAGCCCACCCATTCCTCCACCCGCCCCTCACGGAACCACGAAGCACGCGCGTACCTGGAGGATGCCGGGACGGAGAAGCCGCGGGCGCCGGGGAGGAGGGCGGCGGCGTCGAGGATGGGGCCGGATCTGCTTCCATCGCCGCGATCTGCTTCCGTCGCCGCGCTCGGGGTGGTGCGGAATTGGGGATTTGGTTGGGGGAGCGGAGGAGGAGACGAGGAGGAGTTTGGGGGAGAGGGGAAATGGGAGGAGCGGATTTGATTTTTGAACTCGCGGAGACGAGACGACCGTTTGAGGGTGCACCGGTGCAGCGCATTTCTGACTTGCCCGTTTCGTTCGGGAAGGGACGGCCGGATGGCTGCCGCGTCATACTAACCAACCTGCTGATGAGATCTACGGCATGGATCTGTCGGGCGAGTGATAGGTCATGTGGATTTGCTTTGCTCTTTAAAAAATAGAGCAACAGAAAAAAAATGATTCAAATATGAATGCAAGCATAAAACAAATGTTTGCAAAACACAGAAAAAACATAGGAATGGACATTTGAATGGAATACAAGAAATTTTCAAAGAGGTTGAAGCTCTTGCTAAATTTTCTCCAAAATTTATATAGGATTACTCTTCCATAGATTTTTTTTTATAAAAAATATAGAATTTATTCCTTTGTTTCAAAGGTCTTTCATAGAAATATTTTAAAATAGTAACAATTAAATTGCAATGAGTAGAATCATATGCATTAATACCATGGAAAGAACATAAACCATTTTTACTTTTGACTACTTTGTTTGGTTTAAAATTATGTATTTTTTTATGACTTTCCTGACTACAATGACCCAATTTTTATTTTTGAAATGCCAACTTTAGTTTTTTTTCCTTCTGTTTTCTTATATGGTCTTCAAACAACAGGAACGATAAGCTTGATTAGACTGTTTTAATTTTTCATATTTCGATAAAATTCATATTTTAAATATTCTTTTATACATTTGAAAAAAATACATTTTAATTGTGAGTAAAAAAAAGGCATTACTTTGAGAGACGTGTGCTGAATGTGCACGACGAATGGTGAACTTATGTTGTTTTTGAAGAAGGATTGTTATCAGCATCAAAACGGACAACATGCAAGTTTTGATGAAAAACACTGGAATAGAAAATTCGGTTCAAAATATAACTGGTTGCAGGACGCCAGTACCAAATGTGTTCGAAGAAAAACGAAACGGAAGTTGAGCTCAGAAGGTTGTGGTTTGATTATATAATCTTTTCCATTTAGAGCTTGTATGGATAGGTAGAATTAGAAGGTTGTTTTGGTTTGATACCCTAACAAATTTTGGTGGTACCAAATCCTTAGCGAGTTAGGGTGTGTTTATTTCCTGAAAAAAGTTGGAAGTTTGTAAAAAAAGTTACGTGTGTAGGAAAGTTTTGGATGTGATGTGATGGAAAGTTAGAAGTTTGAGGTAGTTAGGGATGAACTAAACACGGCCTTACTGTAGTACAAGGTAGCGTAAAGTTTGGGTTAATTTGGAGTTTGGGTTAATTGCATCAAGAGACCAATATATGGGTAAAGGCCAAAGTTTTGGTAGGGGCAAAATTTAATGGTTTGTTTGGTTTGCTACCCTATCAAAAATAATTTTGGTAGAGTAGCAAAACCAAAATGTCCCAGAATCCCTTCGGATTGGCAGGAATTTAGTCAATTTCGATCCCATTCTGAAGGGGTTGATGTTATTCCACCTATCCAAACAAGCCCTTAATAGTTGAAGCAAACAACTACCACTCACGGTTTGCCCTACAATAATATTTACATAATACATCTTAAACCCTCTAACTGTGCTATAGAGTGGATCACATCCAGTCAACATAATCAGAAGACGATTTTGTTTCTCTTTTCGGCTTCTTGTACCTGTTATTCTCAAACATTGCTTTTGATAAGAGAGAATCCAGAACTGCTGCTTCAGAGAGGTCGTATGGAGTCATCAACACACTGTGAACGTGTGAGAGAGAGATTAGCACGAGTGGCATCTTCATCAATAGGGAATGTATAGATAGTGTCCCTAATCATAGTGTGGGGAATGTATAGATAGTGTCCCTAATCATAGTGTGGCAAGTGCATTAATACTCTATCAGGGTAAGTGCTTTGCGCTTTCGCTCATCTCTGATCAGGATCAAAACCTGAACGATAAGCTTTGCGCTTTCGCTCATTTGCCGACCTTCTTTCTTGTCAATTATTCCCTCCGGTCATTAACATATTTGACGTTTTTCACGCTAAAATTAGTGTTGAAAGCATCATATATTAATGACCGGAGGGAGTAGTTGGATCAACGCGGTTCTAAATTACATACAAAGATCTTTGTTTTTGTAATGGCTAAAACTTTAGTAAGGCCTAAGGAATTGCTAAAACATAGAATAGCCTGTTTCAATAATTAATTACTCAAACTTTTTTATTCTATCATGGTAAATAACAGATAATTATAGACAAACTTCATGGTAAGTGAAACTACGCAATGCCCACAATGAGTAGAAATGATAAATGCTACACAACTACTGTATTTCCCATGGCAATCAATATGGCTGTCTCAGTTCGCAGAGCTTAATATTTACCTTGCAAGAATTTCCTCCAAAATAGTACGTTGGCAGGGCGTGACATAGTATATGCACTTTCTTGGACACTGCCCAACAGCAAGTTGGACATTGTAGTCATCATAGTGACCTGAAACAAAGGTTAGATTAATTTCAAAGAGCACAAGAGAAACAACTTTGTTTTTTCGAAACAGAAAAGCAGATCTGCCTTTCCAATTTCTATTATCAGAAAAGCATGAAGCTCTTACAAATCCACTGCTTACAAGTTGCAACATTTGGCAGTAAACTAGGAACATACCAAGCACGCTCCCTCTCAGTTAAGCAAGGTGGCAATGATCAGCATACCTTGAGATGATGCATGTGCTGTACCAGTGTCATCGGCAAATGCAAACGCGTGAGGTGCCCTTTTAACACAAGAATACGGGCATCCTGCAAAAGATGCAATGGTTGTCTTTCTCAGATCAAGTTGCCAAAACATGTCTATGTAATTTACACCAAACCAACTTTATAAAACATACTACATTATAACTTTGTATATGTTAAGAAGTGAACATAATGTGCTCTGGTTACAATTAAATCGATACGGGTAAAAGGTGTTTTGTTCTGGCATATCAATTAACACATGTTTTCCCCTGAAACACCACTTAACAGCTATCAGAGTAATTGTGTACTTCAGACCTCATCCTTGACACCAACTGTGGTCAACAGCAGGGTAAAACAGAGTTTGGAAACCAACAAAATGAAAGAACATGAATTCAAAAGGTACCAGTGCCAATGCATAGAAGTTCATTCACAAATATGTCACAAGCTGCGCACTCAGGTTCATCAAATGGATCAACATTATTCCTGCATCAGTGTAATACATGAACATGTCAGTTGGTCTTTCCCGCAATGTATGCAGGCAAGAGTTCTATTGTATCTTTTGAGACACCCATTGGGCCTCATGCCAACAGATGTTCATAATTATACCCCAATAGGAACAACCATGATCAATCAACCTTTCAATATGTACTATTGGACCATCTGCGTAACCACTATACTTTAGTAGTATTTATTCTTTTCTCATAAGTTATTCATAGGGAAAACCACTTCAAGCGTAGCATTATCCTGTTCATCTTCAACCAACCATTAAGCATGGGTTCCAGAATTCCACTAGATATGTAGTGTTCAATTATAAATAATGACAGTATTAATCATATTTCACTCACTACGGTCAGAATATATCTAGATCGCCATGATCAAAATCTTTAAGACCCAATCTACCATCCACTTTGAAGTTTATATGGGAAACCCCAAGTTAGGGTAGTCAGAGATACAAGAGTAGTGTAGCTACACAAAAAGCTAACCCTATCAGCATTGGAATTGAATTTGAAAATATACTGATCATTCATTTATTTTTTTCAGGAATATTCGGGATGCAAAATTTTTTGCAAAAATATACCGTCGATCTCGCACAACCGTTGCGCGAAAATGACGTGGGCGTGACGTCGCAGGCGGTATCGCACGGCTACAACACGAGACCGCGCGGTCTTGCGGAAGGGAGAAGCGAGACCGAACGGTCTCGCTGAAACAGACAGCGACACCGTCCCAACGCTCAAACGGTGACTAATGACCTAATTAACTATTAACTAATAAATAATAATAATTAGTGATTAATTATTGTGATTAGCGATTAATTAATTAATCATGATAATTAATTACTAATTAGCCATTTTGAAATCTGGTATCGCTGATTGGTTCAGCGAGACCGAATTCTCTTCTATTCTGTGAGACTGCGCGGTCTCGCACTTTCCCAACACGATAACGCCCGCGATGTCACGTCACGTCACATCATTTTCGCACAACGGTTGTGCGAGATCGACGGTATATTTCTGCAAAAAAAATTTGAATCCCGAATATTCTGAAAAAAAGGAATGAACAGTATATTTTCAAATTTAATTCATCAGCATTGAACCATATATTCATTACACAGCTATGGAAGTATTTTCTACCTTTCGATCATCATTCCTTGGTTACCAGATAATATCTGTACAACAAACAGATCAATGTAATAACAGCGGCTTATAAATAGCAGGGGGAAAAGTTTAACCATAAAAAAAAATAATATGCATTAGGAAGATCAATCTGGCACTCATCCAGCTGTACACTAAAAATTTCAAAAGGTAACATTTTCAGAGACAATCAAAGACCACACGAACGCTGTCGGTTGTGATCGTTCCATGATGTTTACCTTTACCTTTACTCCCTCAGTTTCATATTATAAGTTGCTTTGACTTTTTCCTAAGCCAAACTTTTTTTAAGTTTGATCAAGTTTATTGAAAAATATAGCAACATCTACAACATCAAATTAGTCTCATTAAATCTTAAGATTGAGTATATTTTGATTGTATGTCGAAGATATCACCATGTTTTTCTACAAACTTGGTTAAACTTAAAAAAAGTTTAACTAAGAGAAAAGCTAAAACGTCTTAATATGAAGACTAAGAAAAAAGCTAAAACGTCTTAATATGAAATGGATGGAGTAGTACTGCCAGCAACTCACGTCCACTTGCACAAAATACACATTTAGTTAGCACAATTACCTCATAGGCCTCAAGAACTCTTCTCATTATTAGATCTGCATTCTCTGTGTCCTTGCAAACATCTGGATGGAATTCCTTTACCTGTAACAGAAACTAACAATGTCAAGTCACTGGGGCCTAGTGTTGCAAGTTGTAACAGAACCTGTAGCTTGCGATTTAGGAAAAACACCATGCCTACGCGATTCAGATCAATTTTACAGTTTTTTTTGGGACATGACTTTGCACAGACACAATCTTAAGATATTGGAAAGGTTGTGTTGTTGTATACCCTCCTCCAAGACCAAACAGTAATATCAAGCATACAAGTTTAGTATGATTGTCGTACTTTAACAATGGAGATGGGCTAGCTTCTTCGGATGTGAACCATCACTCCGGCTCAACAACAACAAAAGCTGATAAGGCACCCTTGAGAGTTACTAAGAATTGAGCACCTTGCACATAATAAGCAGCAAACAAGGCGAAGGGGGGGAGGGAGCGGTACACTACCCGGGCGCGGAAGGCCGCCTTGAGCTGCGCGGCGGTGTAGGAGGCCGAGGCGTCGAGTCCCAGAATCTGCAAAGGCGTAGCGAGCGGGTCCAGTATCCCCCTCCCCTCTCCTCCTCCTCCTCCTCCTCCGCCGCCGCCGCTTCGCGCCAGGACGCGCCGAAGCCGCCTCGCCGCGCCACGCCGCGGCGACGGCACCCCTCTCGTCCCGCCGTAGGACCAGCCGCCGCCATGGTCGCTGCGCGGGGCGAAGCAGGAGGCGGAGGCGGAGGCCACCGGAGCCGCCATGCGCGCGCGCGCGACACGTGCTCGGCTGCCTGTGCCGTGCTGCGACGTGCGTGCTCGGTCTGTGTGGCGTTCGTATGGTCACGGACTCACGGAGTCACGTGCTGCGCACGCGAGCATGACGATTCGGCACGAGGCCCACTGGGCCGTGCCAGGCCGGCCCGGGCCGGTGGCACACGGGCCCGCGAGAGAAACCACACCGACGTGAAGGCGTAGCACCGCCGGATTTTGCAATCCCATCGGCCGGCAGAGCGCGACGGCGGCAGCTCGGCCACCGCCGCGGCATCGCCGCCATGCCGCACTCACTCTCCCTCCTGCTTGCGCCCAGCCGCGCGCTCTCCCTCTCCTCCCCACCGCTCCGCCTCGCCCCAACGCGCCCACCACTTCGCCTGCACCACGACGGCGGCCACCTCCTCGTGGGCACGACGAGGCGGCAGGCTCCCTCGCCTCGCCGCCGCCGTCTCCATGCCGCCAGGGCTTCCGCGCTGTCCGCCGCCGCGGCGTCCCCCGTAGGGCCTGCGGGCGAGGGTGGCGAGGTGGGGGGCAGGGCGAGGAAGGCGGCGGGGTACCGGAACAGGTTCCTGGACCTGGCGCGGCTGGGGGCCGTGGCGGAGAGCGCGGCGGAGGCGCTCTTCCGCAGCGAGATTCGCCGGCGGCTGGCCGTCACGGCCGTGCTCATCCTGCTCAGCCGCGTCGGCTACTTCGTCCCGCTTCCCGGGTTCGACCGACGGCTCATCCCCGATTCCTACCTCAGCTTTGCGCCCCTTCCTGCAGGTCTCTTCCCTTTACAGTCCTCCGAGAATATTAGTTCGTGCTAGCTGTAGTGTATGAAAGTGCGCGGTCGTTTGATCATTTTGATGGCCTTCGTGAACTGTTTGAAGAATGTGCGGTGCTCTTTCGGTTGTGCAGATGACCTCGGTGATTTTTCATCCGAATTGAAGCTGTCATTTTTCCAGCTCGGAATCAGTCATCAGATTTCAGCATCTATTGTCATGCAGGTTCTATTTTATCCCTTGTTTGGTCCTGCTCTTTTGTTTTCCAATGGCAACGTATGTCTCAAGTAGCAGCAATCCGCTCAATAACCTGTTGCAAACTGAGCCTTAGTTCTTTTATTCTAGAGTGTGTTCGTTTTTGCTCTTTAAGAGCGTTTTGCATCAGTTGCTTCTAACGTCGTACTAAAGCTTTTCTCAGTATTTGGTGATAGTAACAAATTGTGATTTTTAGGTTCTCTGTCATGTTCTTCCATCACTTGAAAAACTACGAAAGGAAGGGTTAGATGGACATGAGAAGATCAAAGGCTATATGTGAGTCGAGTTCTCTTTCTTGAACTGAATTATTTGAAAAGGGGATCTTTTATTTTCTTTCTCAACATTCATCTACTTTTAAATTTTAAGTCTGGTTATTTTGATGTTCTAGTTGGTGGCTGTCGCTGGGTTTTGCACTTGTGGCGGCTTTTACAGTGTCATGCTACTCACTGCAATATTCTATATATGCTGCAAGTTACAGGTGACAGTATGTTAGCTCTATATGGAGAAAAAGCTTTACTAATAATAATTTGTTTGGACTGGAAGGATGCTCATCAGTATTTCTTTACCTATACCTTTTTTTAATCTTTCAGAGTTAAGCATGTAATGATAACAAGCCTTTTCCTTGTTCTTGGTGCAATGACAATGACATGGATCTGTGACACTATATCGGAATCTGGATTTGGTAATACTCTATATCATGTATATCGGAATCTTGGATTTGGTATTCTAGCATCATCTCTGCATGCTTTGATTATACTGTGTTAAAGCTGTATTCAATATGGCATATTATGCCATATCCAAACTTTAAGACTAAACTCAGCTGTTGGACATGAAAACATGCATGCTGGCATGATTTCTTTACCATATATCTCTATGATTGCGATTCACGTAAATGATCTTGTAAAGTAAAAGCATAAAATGATGGTTGTTATCCATTTAGTGCATATTTTCTTGTACTTGGTTGGAACTTTTGTTCTTATATTTTCTTCTATGCCTTTGCATCCAGGACATGGCTCTTCCTTGATTATCTGTGTGGGAATATTGACTGGTTATACAGACACACTCCACAAGATGTTAACTCAATTTTCAGGTAATCTTTCACGACACTAATTGCAACTTTTCAACTGCTAAGTTTTACTCCTTTGAGTTGGATGCGACCAGTAAATTCTAATGATAATGATGTGTATGTACTGAATTTATTATCCTTGCATCTTCTTATATCTCTTTGCGGAAGTTTTGTGGTAGGTGGAGTATTTCAAGGCACTTTTCCAAACTGCATTGTCATCTATGATGATCTTATACTTTGATTTTTTTTATCTGCCTGTTTGGTGCCTCACATTGTGTTGCCAACCAAAACTCATTGTTGGATTGTAACTCCTTTAAAGGATTGAATTTCATTACAGCTTGGCATAACTGTTGCTCAAATAAATAAGAAGCAACATGGTCTGAGTAGAATGGATAATTCCATTATGCCACTCAAATTTTGCCAAACCAGGGATGTGCTGTTATCATACAAGTACAATACTTTACCCTTTTATTTCATTGCAGACAAAATTCCATCAGTCAAATCATTCCCAGGATGTGCAAAGACCATTTTACCCCTTCTCTATCAGTTTCCTCTGTTTTCTATTGCACTTTTCCATAGCTGACTGGAGAGAACGACCTCATCTATCCTCCAATGACCAATGGCTAGTTTAGAGATATGTTAGTCATTATTCAGAGAAATTAAAAAATGAGAGCAAAGGGGTAAAATTTGATCAACAAGGGTAGAAAAGGGTAATGTTTTGATACAGTACAGTCATATCTGGAATCGGTTTTCAATGGGATATCTAGGCTCAGACATATTGTTAATGATATATATGGAATTATCCCTTTTCATCTTCTATTAAATCATTACAGGATGGTGAAATCTTATTTTGCACTTAAAAATCTTGGATGGTTGTGTCTGTTATAACCTCGTCAGTAGTGTTATCTTAGCTGATCTACCTGAGCTCCATTTCTCTAGCTGAGCATAACATAATATGCATCGTGCAATGTTAAGGTTTGTTTGCACGATCATTTGGGCACTAGCCAGTTCATGAAGATATAATGTTGACATTTTTGTCAGTAACGTGTATATACGAACTAGAATTTTAAGTCTTAAAACACTTCACCAGTTTCTACAATACAATAACTTGTTTACCAAGATGGATCAGATAAACATTTGGAGAAAAGAGACCGAAAATGTAACTCCTAATTTCTTTCGGTCATATACAGTATGTACACAGACAGCTGATATGCTGAGACTTCTAGTGTTATTTTCTTTTATTTGATATGCCTTTCGAAACAGGAAATTGGTACAGCTGTTGGCCCTACATCTTGGGGATAGCTGGGACTTTTATTTTGGTTACCATGGGAGCAGTACTGGTGACTGAAGGGTGTAGGAAGATAAAGCTTCAGTACTATGGATTTAAATTGGCTTCTGGTGCAAGGTAATGATAAAATCAACTCTACACTCATTTTTATTATCATGTACTTTTGAATGCTATTTTTGCATGGAGCACATAAGAACATTATCCACACAAGCTGCACATAAGAACCTTTCATGTTGCCCAAATGCCCAAACAGAATATACTTTATCACATTAACTGCAAACCTTTTGTTTGAAACATCTATTTATGTTATTTGAAAACTCCAGTTTGTTATATTCTGCTTAAGTTCTAATTTCTAAACAATTTAACAGCACCCTTCTACCGGTATTTTTAGCTGCAGCCTGGCATGGTTATATGGCTCAATGATATGGTTGGATGTGGATTGACCTAGCAAAGGCTACTCCATCATCACCTATTTGTGCTAATACTACGCTTTATGGTTTTCTCAATCCTTTTACTTATCTTATATTTGATCATTCTTTTGTAGGAGTGAGAGCTCCCCAGTTACAGAGGTAGAGCCATATATCCCTTTTAACATAAATCCAACTGGGATGCAGCCTTTGCTTACCACCTCATACTTATTAGCTTTTCCAAGCATTATGGCCAGGTAATTCATTGTGTTTATTTTTTGGGTATGTTTTGGTTAAAATTTCCATTCTGATTTTGGAATTTCTCCAGCATTTTTGGTACGCAATTTTGGGAAAGTTTGAAGGAAACGTTGAATCCAAAGACTTCAGTTGGTGGTGGTCCATGGGTTTATTATTTGACATATGCATTTCTTGTCTTCGTCTTCAATATTTTTGACATTGTAAGTTACTTTCTCATCTTAATAACTGTCTAACTATTTTATTTTTCAGGATACAGTCATTATACCAATATTCCTTCTATTATCTTGTGGTGATGTTCTCTTATAGTTGCTCGTGACCTTGTTTTGGTGCCTGCGGAACCTGGCCGACCCCCTTAGAGAATGCATTGTTTAAAAAATTCCATAATGAATTGTGGATGTAGCACACAGAGTCCTTTAAACCTACAAAAAAAAATTCAAATTGTCTAGATGTTGAGATACAGAAAGGACAAGCATACATCACGGTATTGTTCACCATGAAGTAGCAGTAGCAGTAAGACTTTTCCTTTTGTATCTTGACATGTAGGAAAAAACTTGAGTTTTATATTTTTCTTTACACAGAGCTACTCATGCTACATCCATGAATCATTTTGGAATTTTTTAATCATCGCTTATGTTGATTCATCAGATTTTTTTATGGGGGACAACGAATCCCCTGGGGACCAACAACTATGCATAATCTAACTGTTGAACCTAGTATCACATACAAAACTTTTCTTAACAATGCTCTTGTAGATCTTCAAAAACATGACAGATATTTGTGATGTAATTTTGATATCAGAACTCATGTTCTCAACATTTTCAGGAAGATAATATTCTTTTATTTTCTTTTCATGATTTTATTTGCACATGCCTTATCAAATATAGCTTAATCTACACATTATTCACTGCAGGCAAACTTGCCAAAAGAGATATCTGACTACCTGAATAAAATGAGTGCTAGAGTACCGAAGATAAAGCCTGGAAGAGCAACAGTAGAGTATCTTACAAAAATACAAACATCTACACGTTTCTGGGGTAGGTGGCCTTCACGAGAACTTGTAGCATGGCCAAACTTTCCTCTGTTTTGCTTTATGTTTTTTCTTATTTTTAAAAAGTGTTTCTTTCCTTGAATTCCAGGGGGTATATTGCTGAGCTTGTTGGCGACTTCCTCTTTATTACTTGACCGATATCTCAGGCAGATAAATGAGGGATTTTCTATAGGTTTCACGTCGGTATTGATTATTGTGAGTGCATCTCAATTATATTCTTCATTATCATTTGTCACCATGAAGAAGATTGATGTTGAATTGCATTTTCAATCATATTCTTAGTTAACTATTTGCCACTTTTAAGATGTGGCAATTAAGGATTTGCCACTCGCAGTCTATGACATCTGGGTCCAGTGGCAAATCCTTAAGTGTCACTTGTAATAATGGCAAATAGTTAATTATCTCTTTTCATGGTGCTATTTTTTCCAAGTATTGGCCTTTTTACATGTGTTTTCTCTGAATATCTTCTAGGTGCCTGAATCTGAAATTCTAAATGAACTTAAACTTGGTCAAGTGACTAGGGATTTTAGCTGATTATGCACACTTCCAATGTTGACCTTCTGTATTTTGTTTTTTCAATGTTTCTGCCTTTTGATCTTCTTAAAAATATTGATAAAATCCAAATGGTGTATTAGATGATTTAGGGCTTAAGGCCTTTCGCTCTGTCAAGTTAAGCCCTCCTAGCTGTCCCCACAATGCATTCCTGCTCCCCACAGGCCCACACCCATAAAAAATGCCATTAGAATCTCTGTTTGATGTACTATTTGTTGTACTTATGGAGGAAGGCTGGGTGATTTTGACCTTTGAGAGATGAATATTATGTAATTAAATATTATGTTTATGCAGTTTAGCACATTATTGCAAGTTGTTCCATAATGCAGAGCCCACTGCTATGCATAATTTATAAATCTAGGAAATATATTTAGAAAGTAAAAGCACACGATTTTTTTATTGAAAAGAACAAAACAACTGAAGATTTTGTTTCCTTAAAATCTTAAATGAAAAGCTTGAGCCTATGCAGTATAGGAATCATTTCCAGCCGTAATCATATTAGCAGTGAACTTGGCAAATGTGCTAGTTCTTTGCCACTAAATAATTAATATGCTTACCTGCCTATAGATAGTTACCGTACCGATGTGTTCTTCCATCCACAATTTCATTTTACATGGATAGCTCAAAGTTTGTGTTCATTTCCCTCTACGTTGCATTTTCTTTTTATTATTTTTGTTTAAAAACAAAAATGCATATCAACTATAAAGAATTCTATTAGTGTGCTGCTTATTTTCTGCTGCTGCATTAGGTGTTCTAGCCCTTTTCTACCTTCATTTACTTATGGACATTAAATATTTTTTTTCTTTGATCAAATGGGACATGTGCGTGATGAACATGTGTTTGGATAATGAAACTATATGAAAATGATTGTTCAGGTGGGCTCAATCATCGAGCTGAGAAGGTCTTATCAAGCATACAATGTGATGCCAGCACTAAGCAAAGTTCTAAGGAGATATGGTGCCTGAGGTTATGTACGCCACATATTTGGTTATGATGGTATCATCCACAAGGTACTTCTTCCTTTGCTGCTAGTCTTTGTTAATATGAAGCTAAGCCTGCCTTTTTCCCCTTTGTTTTAGAAGAAGAGGGCCATTTCAAAAAAACTTCAGAGTTTACAGGCTTACAGCCGACTAGATGCTGTGACCTTGATTATTGTCAACAACTTGCAGTACGGTGCAGTAAGAAGAGTTCTATAACCCAGACCAATATTGTGCTTGGGTTGGGATGAGATTAGTATAGTTTGATATCAATCTTCTGTGGCATAAACTGGAACTGAAGAACCAAGGAGGATATTTTGTTACTCATGGCACAGCAACTATGAAGAGCGTGACCTACGAGGAGCTGTGTAATTGTGTTGTCTTTGGCCACTTCTGGAATGGTTGACGGCTTGATGCAATGCGAACGAAAATTTGGATCCAATCTCACCCAGCTGTATAACTTTCTGAAGATCAGATTGCCAAATTGCTGGCTAGCTGCATCACGCTTAGTAAATGGTGCGGTCAGAAGTCAGAACCTGAAGTCTGCAAAATTGCTGGTTTTGGGTTGATTGTTGGAACGTTCTACATCAGAGGCTGGCGGGTTGACCATCTGGACTTATCCGTGTAGCACAATGAAGATCAGCTGTCGTGCGTTTGCTGACCAGTAGTATCTCTCTGTAGGCTTATGTTTTTGTAAATATATGGCTTATTAACAGTAGAACTTCCACTCCTGTCCTGACTTCTCAAAGGCTGTTCTGTTCACTTTTCCAAAAAGCAGCTTCATATTTACAAAAGATAAAGAAGCACATTTTTCTTTTATTGACAAAGATATAGCTGAGCTGCATGCTGAAGAAACAGACGTATCATACAGGTCGAGCCTCCAATGTGACATTATTGCGCTCAATGGCGCGTTGTACCATTATCTACTACAGTACATCAGTACTAATGTCTTTCAACATTGAGTCTCAAACAGAAAACCTATTCACAATCACAGAATCACATCATAACATTATTGTGCTCAATGGCCCGTTGTGCCATTATCCTAAGTGACCCACATATTCAGGTAGAGGATTAGATGCAGGAGTAGTTAGGCATTTAGCTAATCTACTCCCTCCGTCCCTAATACAAAAGATTTTGATATTTTGCTTGCACTGTTCGACTATTCGTCTTATTAAAAAAAATAAGAATTATTTTTTTTTATTTACTTTATTATCTAAAGTATTTTAAGCATAACTTTTCGGCTTTTATATTTGCACATTTTTTAATAAGATAAGTGGTTAAACAGTGCAAATAAAATCTTTTATATTATAGGACGGAGCGAGCAGTACAGTACGATGGAGTATTCTTTAACTCCATCATCACACTTTGGCCACCGGTCAATAACGACGAGCCGACGACAGTCAGGCACCAAAAAGAAAAAGGAGAAAGAAAAAAAAAAGAAAAAGCTCCATCTCTCTCCTTCCATCCACAGTCCGCGCCACCACCACGGCACGGCGACATCACCACCCACCTCACCTGCCGCTCCCGAGCGCGATCGCTCGTCGCGATCTCCGGAGAGAGGAGAGAAAAATTCGGAACGGCCCCCCCGACACACGCGAAACCGCCGCACCCCGCGCGAGTCAATCCTCCGTGTGGCCGAGTCCTCTTCCACCCCTCCCCTCGCGTCAACACCACCGCGCGCACGCGCTGCTCCTGCTCCCCCCACAACGCGACGCGCCTAAGCAAACCTCATCTTCTTCTTCTTCCTCGCTTCCTTCCTCCACCTCCACGCGGCGAATCCACCAGGTGAGCCATGGGTGGCTCGTCCTCCACCAGCCGGCGCCGCCGCGACGAGTACTACGCGGCCCGGCCCCCGCCGCCTCCGCCGCCGCCGCCGCACCACTACTACACCTACCCACCGCCCCCTCCTCCGCCGCCGCACCACCACTACCACCCGCCGCCACCGCCTCCCCCGCCGCACCACCACCACCAGCACCCCTACCGGCCTCCGCCGCCGCCGCACCACGCCACCTCGTCCTCCTCGTACTACTACCACCACCCGCCGCCCCCGCACGCCTACCACGGCCCATGGCACCCCGCGCCGCGCCCGCCGCACCCGGAGCAGCCCGCGCTGACGGGGCCGCCGCCCGAGTTCGTGGAGCACCAGCAGGCGCGGAAGGTGAAGAACGACGTCAACCTGCACAAGGACACCATCCGGCTCGTGCCCGACGTCACGGACCCCGACCGACGCCTCGTCGCCTTCACCTTCGACGCCGTGACCGACGGCAGGTGAGGCCGGGATCGTGGATTGGGGGTGGGGGGGGGGGGGGGGGTCTTGAGCTCTGAAACAGCGATCGTGTCTCAAATTTCTTGGGAGTTGTTTTGAATTGTGTACCTAATTCTAGCTGAGAATTGAACTGTAGGATTTAGTTTATTTGAGACCCAAAAAAAAAAAGAGCAAATTCTTCCAGAGATTTTCAAAGCTAAAGCTGGAGCTGATGAGCTATGCGAAGTTGGAAATCTCTTTTGATATATCAAATTCTAGATACCAAGCATCTTCCTGCTCTTTACTGTTGAGGCATTGTAAATGGGAACCGGTCCTTCACTTTAATAATAAATATGAATCAGAGGAATAAGGATAAGAAGAGGAAACCTCAAGTAGTGTAATCCTAACCTGAAGCAAACCCCTAAAATCATTTAAAATTTAACAACCATAGTGAGAAGTTAGCTGCTCTATCATTATGTATGTCTGAAATATGCATCAGTTGCAGACTTAGCATTAGGTGTTCAACCTCGGTACCTATGTAATATTTTATTCAGGTTATTTTAACATTTCCATTTTGTACTACTGCACCACGTGGAGCATTTTACTGGAGTCTCAATTAAGCTTAAACTAGTTATTCCCTCCGTCCCAAACTATAAGTATTTTTGGACTATGACACGGTCTCCGATATGCTATTTTAATCAACAATATCTATAAAAGTAATATGTTTTAAATAAAATGAGTTGCATATTATGATAGTTTGTTTAATGATAAATTTAGTAACACCAATTTTATATGATTGATCTTTTTTATATTTTTGCTATTAATAGTCAAAGTTTAAATTGTTTGACTTGTCACTATGCTAAAAATGCTTATATTTTGGGATGGAGAGAGTATATAAAATTCATTTTCTAGGAAAGTTTTTGGACTGTTTTATGCTTATATTTTGGGATGGAGAGAGTATATAAAATTCATTTTCTAGGAAAGTTTTTGGACTGTTTTGATATCTGACCAAATCGTTTAGTCATTTTCCATCTATAGTTATTGTTTGGAGACCATAGTTAAACTTGCTCTTGTCCTTTGCAGCATAACTATTTATTACTTTGGCAAGGAAGGAAAAAACTGTACTTTCTCTTCAGTATATCCAGAATTACAAACACCTACAAAGATACCTTTCCAGAAAGGATTGGCTCAAAAGTTTGTCCAGACCTCTGGATCTGGTGTTGATTTGGGATTCTTTTCTCTGGATGAGCTTTCAAATCCTTCTGGAGAAGTATTCCCACTGGTAGTTTATGCAGAAGCTTGTCCACCTCCAGAGGAAAGTCACCAGCCTAACTCCACTAGGGCACAAATTACTCTTGCTGTTATAGAGAAGCATCACAATGACCTTCGAGTTAAAGTTGTCAAGCAAATGTTGTGGAGTGATGGCGAGAAGTATGAGCTACAAGAAATTTATGGGATTGTCAACTCGACTGAAGCTGATGTTCCCAACACAGATGATAGTGATATGGGGAAAGAATGTGTCATCTGCTTGACAGAGCCAAGGGACACAGCTGTTTTTCCATGTAGGCATTTGGTAAGTACCTGATTCACCATAGTCTATAGCCTACATCTGTAGTTTTGCTTTTGCCAGATCTAACTTACATGCCTTAAATTGGCTGATCTGATTGGTCCTGTGTTGCCCAGTGCATGTGCAGTGAATGTGCAAAAACTCTAAGGTTTCAGACAGATAAATGCCCCATATGCAGACAACCTGTTGAGAAATTAATGGAGATCAAAGTTAGAAGTCCCGAGCCATAAAGACACCTTCGCTGGTATGGTTTTTGCTTCATTTTATAATTTGTTGTATATAATCCTTTAAAATAGCATCTTCCTTCAAAGTTGATGTCTTTGTAGCAAGAAACTGTTGATTTCATCATTGCACACTTGAACTCTATGTGTTAATTTTTGTGGGCATAGAGAGAAAAGTGGTTTCTGTGAAACCATCCTTTGCTTTCATTGAGCTAATTGTAAAATTGTACATACCTTTTTGTGGTGTCAACTGCCAAACTTTTAGTTTTCTTGACTTCATATGCTAGATTTGTGCTGTCCTTTTATATTTCACACTCACTAATTCCGAGCTCTGCCTTCTACATTTACTTGAATCTCGATTATTGCGATTGGTGTTCCAATCCAGTCTATCTGGAAGCATAGCCTGCTAACTCTTGAGGACAAACAGAAAGAACAAAGCGTACCTACAAGTTTCACCGTAGCCAAGTTACCACGTACTGATTCTTTTACCTGGGCATAAATCATGGAGTCATGGTAGGTGGTACACACATAGGATGGAAGGAAAACTGGCTTAGTGTGACCAAAGTAGAATTGCTAGTTTGATATTCCACTTGGGATCAGCTCCCCTGCTGACATTAGTGGGGAGAAAGTTGTCTGAAGCTCACTAGCAGGCTTAAACCCAGCTGATATGCTTTATGTATCTTTTGTTAGACCTGATGCATTACACATTTTTTTGAACTTCAAAAGTCTTCACCATCTAGCAGATCTGGGTGTTGTGAATTTCTGATTGATGAAAGCAGTAATACTCAACATATAAATGGGAATGAATCAGGTGTAGCATTTTACATGTTTATTCACTCCATTAAAATGCTGATATGTCATATGTCCTAAGATGAGGATTTAACAACGAATTTTATTCCCAAGTGGTAACAAGTGCTTGTAAGATACAAACCATTCAAAAGGCGTTTAACTAGGACCATGGTTCTGTACAATGCTTGTTTAAACTTGGCTATCTTGGGAACTGAGCCTAGCTCAGTTGGTCGAGGTCGTGGATGTATGCCTAGACCACCCAGGTCCAAATCCTTGTTGAGGCGAATTTGGGTGCCTAACTGCCTATTTGTTCTTAATTAAGAAAACCAGATAGTTGCTCCTGGGTTGGTTGAGTTTTAAACTAGGCTGTCTTGTTCTTTCATAAGGTTCTTCATGCCTTTTTGTTGCCTACATGTTTATGCACTGAAAAATGATGATCTCTGTTTCCTTGATTTATAGTTCTTATTGGTTCATCCATTGGTATGATCTGAAATATAGTGGACTAGTGAATCTTTCAGTCTTTCAGACAGTCAGTTACTAATTACCATACTGGCGCCCTAGTTAGAGTCAAGGGTATTCAGATGTATACCCAAGATTTTTGACAAAAAAGGATAGGTATATGTAGTATGTGATACGTATGTGTATGAAAAAAACAAAAAAGAGGCCATATTCAACCCAAGAAGCAAATAAGTGCCTGGATCCCTCCTCCCTCCTCTAATGGTCCAATTCACACAAGTCTGCTCAATTTGGCAATTCACACAACACCATATGCAGCTATCTAAAAAAAAAAACCCTTTATATTTTGATTTTGAATACATATACACATCTCAAAGGGAAGCAACTTATTAATGAATATAAATAGTTCGGTACAATCAAAGTATAACATCTTCCATATTTCACCAGTTTGGCGCATCCAATACTCTCAAGTACTACCTGGAATTCCAAAACTTTTACTAGCTCACATAATGCAGAAGTTGAATGATTTGCACATTGCAGAATTTTTTGGGTACCAATTGTTGTTTATGTTTTGCTTGCCAGTATGCTGCCCGTGTTGCGGATCCTCAAATAATGAGCTGGAATGGTGTATGAGAAGCTTCGATCTGGTCGTGATGCTTCTTTTTTGTTTCTGGCGAACTGCTGAAGGTGCCTTTGGAAATTTTGGCAAGTTTTTCCGGTATACAGAACATGTAAATGGTACGGGGCATGTCCATTAACCACGATGTACAGTTCTCTAAGCTACGACTCTGAATTTGGGCATGCACATGTGTAAGAATTGTGTCAATGTATGTTCGCCATCCTGGATACGCTCTTCCATTATGTTTTTTTGATGAAAAGCTCTTCCCTTGTGTGCGGTCTGGAACAAAACATTCACGTATTCGCGTTATGCGTCTTCTCGTACTGTCCTATCGTACATCGCACACCTGTTATTTCCATTCAATTCAGAGAAGTCCCATGAGTAAATTATTTCGGGTCTTATTTGGGGCACTCCGTTTATGATCATAGCCACAATAACATCATAAATGTGAGCATATCATTCGTTGCTAGCTGCTCCAATGGCACGAATAAACATTATTTTTTGACATTATGTACCATGAGCAGATATTTCTGGTGGGGGTATGGTAGTGTGGGAGAAAATATATTGGAAATCACAACAGAAGAGTTAGTTTTGACTTCACGGCGTTGTCTTCATTTAGTTCCATTCCTTGCATTGCTTGGTGATTTGGCTTTCTGTATAAAAGATGTTTTCTGATGTATACTTATTTTAAGTTTCGGTATAAAAGATGTTTTATGATGTATAGTAATTATAAGCAACATTATCAGTTGATCTGTTCGACCATACTCCAGTATTATTTAGATCGTATTCTTGCTTCTTGAAAACGTCCTCAGAACATCTCCTGACTGACTCACTCCCTCCATGCCCCACTTCGGTGACTGAATGGAGCGCGCTGGTGTCTGCCACCCTGTTTCTCGCCAATGCCTCAACCAAAGCAACGTATGATAGCAATATAGCATAATCAATCAACTAATCTCAAGCCGGCCGTTTTGCCGGATTTGGATTGGACCAAGTGGCAGGGTTGGATACGAAGATAAACTGGAGCTATATACTCCCTCCGTTTTACAATGTAAAACTTTCTAGAATTGCCCACATTCATCTAGATTCATTAGCATTTATATGAATGTGGACAATGCTAAAAAGTCTTATATGGTGAAACGGAGGACGTATGAGGTAAAAAAAAATGACGAGTGAGGTGATAAAAATGAAACATCGAGAGACTTCCCGTGGCCGCAGCTTCCACCTGATCATTAGAACCGTTCCATGTCTGTGTAACTGAAACCCCATGTCGTAACTTGATTACTTGTTTCCATGTATTAACATAACGTATCATAGCTATTAAGCTAGCTTATATGAGCTGCTCATTGAAAATTTAACTTATATGCACAATTGTTAAAGAACATCGAATAAAAAATTATATATGATAATAGTAATTTTTTTCAATGTTGGGGGCATGAAATTTTTTTTAGAAAGGGCATGAAAATAACTGTATGCTGTGATTGTAATAGTTAAGTGCACGCGTTATACTCCCTCCGTATTTTAATGTATGACGCCATTGACTTTTCGACCAATGTTTAACCATTCTTTTATTCAAAATTTTTATACAAATATGAAAATATTTATGTCATGCTTAAAGAACATTTGATGACAAATCAAGTCATAATAAAATAAATGATAATTACATAAATTTTTTGAATAAGACGAATGGTCAAACGTTGAACGTCAACGGCGTTATATATTAAAATATGGAGGTAGTATGTCCCAAGAAGAGACCGGATTTATTTATGTTGTGAAAAAAGAGAAGAAAACCATGAACACATGTCTAGCTAATGGATGATAAATGAAACCAAGTTCGTGATAATTATTCAAGAACACAAACAAACGAATTAAAATTATTTTCTTAAAAATTAGGTATTGAGAAATTGATATTTTGAACTATCGTAAATCACATGTAAATATAATATACCATTAAAAATACTCCTTGCTTTCACAAAATACATTATTGGCTTTAATTAAGGTGCTAATTTTGACGAACTGTACTTTTAATAATCAAATTTTATAACATTAGAGAATCATTGACTCTGATATGATTCGATAAAATTTCAACATTAAGATTACGCACGGGCTATGAAAATAACGCGTCAACGAGCGTGCTTATTTTATAGTCTCAAATAACCTGAAACCAAGTCTCAGTAGGATCGATTTCAGCGCTCTTAATTTTGCATATCAACGATGGACAATGCCACCGTCGCCTAAAGCTGGGAAATCCCACCGGCCACCGCCTCTTTCTGACGAGAAATTGGCTATTCTGCCACTGCCAAGAGTGGGTTTCGCCACAATGCCATTCCGCGGAATGGCGTCGTTAAAATGCCACTGTCAAGACTGGGTTTACATTTGTTTTGCCATTTGAGCCATTTCATTCCATTTCCACCTGATTTCCCACCCGGGCTACCCAAAATACCCTTCGGTCTGCCACCAATGGTGACGCCGAGCTCACCGTGGCGGAGGCCAAGGAGACTGGCCTCGTCGCCGGCGCCTGCAACATGGCCATCGGCAAGTACTTCCGCTTCCGCTCCGCCGCGCCGGCCAGGCGGCCTTCCTACTCCTCCCTGCCGTCTCCCCCACCATCCCACCTACCTGCGCCTCCTCTTCTCCTGCTTCCTCTGCCGCTTCCCTGTCCGATGGCGAGGGTGACGGCGGCGTCGCGGGGCCAGGGGGAGGCGGCGGCGCAGCTGGTAGGAGAGGAGTCGGCACGGTGGGGGAGGCGTTGGTGGTGGGGGCTGGTAGGCGGCCAACCGCTGCCAGCAGAGCTGGCCATGGCCGCCACATCCACGGCCTTCCTCCTCTTCCCGGTCGTCTCCCCTACCGCCCCACCCACCCGCGCCTCCTCTTCTCCTGCTCCCCCTGCTGCTCGGGTCCTCGCCACCATGTACGCCTCGCGGCCTCCCGGTCCGATGGCGAGGGCGACGGCGACATCGCTGTGCGTCAGGGGCGGGGGCTGGTATGCGGCGCAGCTGGCGGGGAGAGACGGCGGCGCGGCTGGCTGGGAGAGGCGGCGGCACGGTGGGGAACCAGGGAGGGGCGGCGTGGGGCGCGCCTCCTCGCATAACGCCGCCTATTTTGTTCGCCGGAGAAGGAGAAAAACTGCAGGGGAGAGGGGGGTATTTTGGTCCATTAAAGTGGAAAAAATGGTGAAAATCTTGTGAAATGGCCAATATGGCAAAGCAACGATTTGGCATCAGTTAGAAGTGGATTTTAACAACGCCATTCTGCGGAATGGCATTGTGGCGAAACCCACTCTTGACAGTGGCAGAATGTCCAATTTCTCCTTTCTGCCTGCCTCCGCCGCCTCCTATTGGCTGAGTACCGCTTTACCTACTCCTCCGTCCATCTCGACTTCTCGAGCAATCGGCAGCGACGGCGACAAGGGTGAGTGAAACAACGTCTCCCTCGCCTCACCGCCGCCGCACTGGCAACACCCCGAGACGCTCTTCGCTCTTGCCACTGCGGCACGGCCGACCTCGGGCTTGGGTGTAAACCCCCGCAAACAAAACCACCGCACCGCACGTCGCGCCCGGCGCTCGCGAGGCCGCGAAGCGCGCGCCGTACACAACAAAGCCCGTGCGCGCCGGGGCCCAGCCGAGCCAAGCCGCGGATCCAAATCCAACGGGCCGCGCCCACGGATCAACCGGCCGCTCCGCGCGACAGCCAGCCACACCGTGACACCGCCACGGATCACCACATACACGGAGTACTAGTCCTAGCCCTCGTGCTCCCGTCCAAAACGCGACGTCGCGATCAGCCCGTACCACAGGGCTCCCGTTCTCTCTCTCGAGCGACGAGCGGCTGCTGACGGCTGACCCCAGACGGCGGCGGAGGCGGCCCCCCACCGAGCGGGAGTAGGACGACGTGGAGCGCCCGCGTCCTCTCCCCGCCGCTCTCGCTCTCCCTAGTATATTTCGCCCATCCATCCATCCAATCCCGTCGCCGGGTTTCCGGATAGGAACGGGCGCGCGCAGCCGACCTGGTGGTGGAGGCCCAGCCCACGACGGCAACCAACCGCTGCAGCTGCCCGCTGCCGCCCGTCCTGTGGCTGCTGTGCACAGCCTGCCTACCTGCAACTTGCTCTGCATGCGCCGGTGGTGCACCGCACCAACCCAGTTCAGAGTTCATCATCGCCAGCCAACCCGATGATGATCTAAACACGATTTCCAGGCGTACTTAGCACTGCAGTCTGTGCCGACGGACGGGCGGGCTGGACAGGACTTGACATGCACACATGGTGTTTTGCTGGGAACAAATCAGCGCAAATGCGACAGCCGCTGATGCAGGCAAAAGGGCGTTGGGGGTCCCAGCCTGAAAGGCAGGCAGGCGGTGCGCCCCCACCCTGGCGACCATGTGCATGGGCGCAGCGCAGCTCGGGGGGGTGGGGAGGCGGTGCGGTGCAGTGCAGCGTAATCCGGCCCCAATCGCGGGGGTGTTTTCACGCCATGATGATGGCTTCGGTGGCCGACTCGGCGTCGGAGCAGCCTCATCCTCCTCCTGCGAACAAAGAGGATAAACACTCCATACGCTTTATTGTACCAATATCATCAGGTAATATCGCGCCTAAAATAGCGAAACCCCGGTCGCTTTCTTCGTCACGTTACCGCGGGAATCATCGTGTGGTCACGCCGTCGCATTCGTACAGTGCCTTGTGGCATATGTATATGCAGCGTGGTAGTAAAAGGTTTGTGCAGTGTGGTAATAAAACGGGTAGTAGTAGTAGTACTAGGGCCCCGGTTTGTTCTGTAAAGCAGCATGGTGTATGGTGTACGCTCAAGTTTGTAACAAAGGGCTCGCTGTGCCTTGAGATCTTTTGTTTAACCACCACCAAGGCTGGGGACTAATCCTTTTCGAGTAAACAGAAACCAGCTTCGATTCTGATACAATTCGTGAGAGAAAAAAGGACGGCTTTTTGCATCTTCTGATCCGGATCTCCCACGTCAAGATCAGACTATACCTGTGGCTCAAAGCGGTCTAATCCGACAACTCTATCTGTGTCGGACCTTGGTACCGTACCCTTACCCCCTCCCTAATCGCAGAACCCAAATTGCGATAAGCTCTCAGCTCTACTGTACGCGCGCACGTCTCGGACATATCTCGTCGGGGGATTTCTCGTGGATGGGGAAATCCCGGAACTCTGACATGAGGGGCCCACCTGGCGAACTGCTCAGCGCGCTGCACATTCGTGGGGCCCACGACCTTTCCGAGTAGGGATTGGCCAACTGCTCCACGGGGCCCACGGCCAGCCACCCCAACCCCGAACTCTGATGACGCCTGGTGCGAGCTTATTAAAGCGGAACGTCTCCCCCTGAGGCCGCCATAGGCAAAGGCCAAGGCAAACGCTACGCCTCCTCCTCTGCTTCTTCCTCTGCTGCTACTGCTAGTGCTAATCCCTTCTTAGTTCCTGCTGCTCGTGCTCAAACTCAAGCTCCGGTCTCCAACCTCGAGGTCAATCGCAGCAGGAGAGGAGAAAAGGATGGAGGTGGAGATGATGGAGGACGACGTGTTCTTCGCCGAGCTCAGCAAGCGGATATCGCTCCTCATCACGGACGACGACGAGGCGGCCGACTTCGGCGCCGCACGCTTCCCCGCCTCCGCCGCCGCGCCCATCCCGGTGAGCCTCCGTTGTTTTTTCTTGTATTCCTCTTCTGCCGCGTCGTCATCATATCATATCATTCATCAAGCATGCGTGTGCACGCGTGCATGTGAGCTAGCTAGTAGCGTTAGCTCGTTTCGGTTGGGGGCGTTGGGTTCTTCTTGCGGCTTCTCTCGCCTTCTCGCGGCTGTTAGTTTGGTAGTTGCAGCGCCTCCACGCACGTGGTTGCCCTTGCACACAACCAAACCGAACCAAATTGCATAACCAATCTTTAATTATTCTTTTTTTTTCCTTCGAAACACCGATCAAGCCTTTGTTCTTCGCCCCCCAATAGATTGACGAAATTTCAAAAATATGTATATATATATTCAAAGAACAGGAGTGGCCAACTTATGAACAGGTGCTTTTGCTCTTCGCGTAGCTGGCTAAGCGTCAGCTGGTTTCATTAAACTCGGCTTCCTACCGCGCCATGTGCGCAGGTGCTACGTGCTGTTTGCTGTTGCCGTGCTGTGTTGTTGGTTAGGACTTAGCTGCACGGCACACTTTCGCTGGCTGCTAATTATGATCGACGGTATAGCTAGCTACTCCGTAGCTACTATACATGACACCGTTGCACGGTTGCATGTGCATATGCGTGTGCTTTGAGCTACCACTACTGCTCATGAGTCATAAGTGTGCATATGTGCACTTATGAGCTATACACTACGATATTCGTTCGTTCACTTGTGTATGTACGTCAGTGTGAGCCTGTAGTGTAAGTAAGAGGAGTAACAAACACCTTTCGTAGGAAATTGACCATTTACATATTGTGTTGCTGTTGCCAAATTCTCCTTGGGCCCCACAGACGCAAGCAAAGAATCATCATCAGTCGATAAGCCTTGAATCTAAAGTGCCTTTTAGCATTTCGTTTTGGAGGAATCGTACGATATTATGTTTTGTGAAATTCATGTTAAGTTGTCAGCAAACCCTGAGTACTAGGACAGATAGATAGCACGGAAATGGTTGTTTTTTTAGTGGTTATTGTTTTTATATTAAGTGCCATTTCCCAGCGAGATAGAGCACAATGGGCCAACTAAAATCTGCTCTAATCCAAATCGTTAGCCGCTGGAAGGGCCCCATGATGTGCACGGGTGTTATGCAGAACCACAGCCATGTCTCTTTCACTGGCCATTCTTGAACTAGAAACTTGCAAGAAACGTCTTCCCATTGCCCGTGGCTGCAGACGATCCGCGTCGCTACATGTCACATTAGTTAGGTGTTTAATTAACTAGTATAGCGAGTAATAGCTAACTTAACAGCTTATTAATTAGCTCCAAACCTCCAGTTAAGGCCCCACTAATCGCTGCTTAACTAATTGTTATCTTGTCATATCCTCTGCTGCACGGTGCGTAATTGGTAGCTCCAAAAAATCCAGTTAAGCAATGCATAAGCAGATGGTCGGTCGGCACTCTCCTCGCACGCATTGATAGTCAAAAGAATTTTAGTTGTTTTTAGGCCTGCACGCGATGCGACAAGCGCTCGATCGATCGATGTTGCTTGGTGCTCCAAGCTTCTAAGAGCACCCCAATGTTAAATTAAGGTGTTCTCTGTAAAACATGTACATATCATGAATAGACTAGATTAATAGTAAACCATCTCAATAGTATATCTACATGGGTATCTATAGCTCTCTCATGCATTGCTTCGTTTTTCTCTATAGACTATCTATAAGCTAGTAGATAGTTTTGCTCTCTCTCTTCATTTAATATCTTTCAAGTAGGAAAATATGCTGACATAAATCTCTTATAGATAACCATTGTGGGTGCCCTAAGAGCAAGGATAATAGTATAGCTCATTTACTACTATTAGCTCATCTTAAAGCCAACATATATAATAGATTAGCTATAAGGTTGGCTATATTATTCTTCTCTTCTCTCTATCTCTCACTTATGCATTTAATGTATTTGTCTTGGAGTTTGTGATAAGCTAGCTCCTGCATAAGAGCCCACACCTTTGATTTTTCACTCTCTCTTTCCTCTACATAAGTTTATAGTAGGCTTACAACTCATTATTATACTTGCTCTAATCCAATCGACGTTGCTTGCACACGACACCTCATCATGCGACCCGTACTGCATGTCTCTTTTGCTAAAATAATTACTCGTACATTTACATATAACTGCATGCATGATGTTGGTTTAATAATCCCATCTCATGCTCCGTGACAAGATCCCGGGGTGCTCACCAAATCTTTGCATGCACGCAAGTTGCCATGAGCTGCTCCTTCTAGCTAATTGCTGTTGTTGTTGATGTTGTTCCTACAGCTAGCTATTGGCCACTGGATTTTTAGTTTATACAGGAATAAATATAGATAAAGTGTTTTTTTTTTCTTCTTCTTCTCCGCCATGATCGCATCACATCAATCGCATCGACCATATGCATGTGCGCCCCTACATCGCAGCAACGCCTCGACACTAACAGCTAGCCCATTTGGTTGGAATCACACAAAAACAACAGGGATTCTCGCTCGCCCATGTGCCGATGGGCGCGTCGATGGTGGCGCCACCGGCCTACACGTTGTACCACCACGCCGCCAGCTACAACAACGGCGGCGGCATGATCGGCGCCGGCGACAACGCCGCCGTCAGGGCGTGGCAGCAGCAGCAGCAGCAGCTGTGCGGCAGCAAGGGCACCGGCGTGTTCATCCCCCGGTCGTCGCCGGGATCCGTCCACCCCAAGAAGAAGGGCAAGAGCAAGGGCAACGTGCACAAGCCGGTACGGGGCCAAGCGGCGCCGGCGAAGAAACAATCCTCTCAAAAATGAAGAAAAAAAAGAAAGAGAAAAAAAAACAGGCACAACTAACTCCAATTGCAGTGCTGAATTGTCAGTGGAATTAATTAAATTAATTATGTACTATACATATATACATGCGCTAAATAACCAGTTGCTCCCACGGCCAACGTGTGATGGGAGCAACGGGGGCACCACCACGCCACCAGCAAGTTACTGCTAGGGTTGCTGTATGTGTATAATATAGTAAGCTGGTGTCCGTGAAGTGGTGCCATGGTTTTCTTTTTCTTTCTCTCTCTCCTTGGCTTTTAATAATTCAATTAATTATTTATTATTTTTTGTATTTCTTTTCTTTCTATCTCAACACTTTTGTAAGATGGAATATATAGATTGGTGTAGTAGTACTACTGTACTAGTACTAATTATAAGCAATTAAGGAATGGAATGGAGCCGGTGATGATTGGTGATACACTAGTTTTCTCTCCAGAAGGACAACACTGTGGTTGCATGATTGGTCCACGTTGGGTGTCTCGAACCGTGCGCGCCCTGCCAGCAGCCATCCCTTCTCCCCCCGTTGGATCCTTCGCGGCGATGGAATCACGCAGGTCTTGGAACATGCGCGCAGATCTGGAATCTGCCGCTTTGCAGGCCAGTGCTCCTCCCCTGTGTTGGCTGGCTGTATGCATGCATGATGCACGTACTAGTACTACGTGCCACGCCACGGGACAAGGGATCAGGCCGGGGATTCGTGCGGGCGGTTGGATGCAGGCGCAGGCGGCTGCCTGCGCGAGGGGACACGGGCTGACACGCGCCTGCCCATGGGTGGAGTACATGACGCGGGGATCCATGTGGTTTTCGGGCCTGGGGATTGGCGGATCAACCTGCGTGAGGCGGTGCGGTGCCGGCCGGAATTCGGGGGCGGGCGATAGCTGCGGTGGTCAAGGCATGGGGGCCGGGCGCGCGCGTGCAAAGCGGCGCGGGGGCGTCGGGTTGCACGTCAATGTGTGCGATGGACGGCACGGCTTTTGTGTTTGTGCACGGCTTTGTGTTTGTGCGCGTCCGTGCGTGGGAGGGAGTAGCCGTCGTAGCAGACAGGGTCGCCACACGGGGACTGGGTGGCACTAGACATGGGGACAAACTTTCCGGCACGTACTACAGTAGCAGCGCTAGCTTTTCTCTGTACTACTGTACTAGTACGTGTGTAGACATGGGCTTCGATAGGTCGTCATCCTCCTCCGTGCGTGGCAGTGTCCGGACAGTCCCGTGATCAAGAAACAGTGAAATAGGAAGAGTGCCTTGGGAATCATTGTCTAAGAATGAACCTTTTAGATTTGCCTTCTTGTTTCAAATACCTAACAAGTTTTGAAGTATCCTGCCTGAAGTATTGTATTAGTACGAATTACCCTTCAATTAAATATTAGATATTCTACATCATTAATTTTTAATACTGCACGAATTACTTCTCTACCAACTCCGAAATAGTTTTGGTCCTATGTGGCAATTTAGTCAGCAAAAAAGAAATAATGGGTGCTACTTGTCAGTTTTGTATCTTCTCTCGGTTACGACATGTGAGCCCTCCATTTTTTATATAGGAAAAAGTACGAATTACCCCCCGAACTATCGTGGTCGTCTGAATTACCACCCCGAACCACAAAATCGAGCATTTTTCACCCTCAACTATACAAACCGGACAAATTACCCCCCTCGATCTAATCCGCGGTGGTTTTGGTCCACGTGGCGTACGTGTGGCAGTCCAGTCAGCACTCTATTTATAAAAAAATTGTGGGACCCACATGTCATCTCCTCATCCTCTCATCCTCTATCTTCTATCTTTCACTCTTCCTCTCTCTCTCTCAAACTGGAGGACGCGCAGCGGCGTGCGGGGGACGACGTGGGCGGGCGGTGGCGGCGGCGTGCGGGGGAGGACGCGGGCACGCGGCAGCGGCGGGCGGGCGGTGGCAGCGGCGCCGGGGAGGACGCGGCGGCGGGCGGGCGGCGGCGGACGCGGCGGCGGGCGCGGTGGGCCGGGGAGGACGCGGCGGCGGGCGGGCGGTGGTGGAGCGCCGGGGAGGACATGGCGGCGCCGACGAGGGGGGATGAGAAGGACGACGACGAGGATGCAGCGCACGGCGGCGACGGGTGATGCGGAGGCGGCGGCGGCGGGGGATGACGAGGACGACGACGAGGATGGCGACGGAGGTGCGCCGCCCCCACTTTGCCTGTTGTCCCGACGGCGCCACACAGAGAGAGAGAGAGGGGGAGGGGGGAAGCAGCGCCGAGCGGCCGCCTCCTCATCCCCCGCCCCCGGCGCTCCGCCACCTTCTTGGCGCCGCCCGCCGCCGCCGCGTCCTCCCCCGGCGCCGCCGCCACCGCCCGCTCGTCGCCGCCGCGTGCCCGCGTCCTCCCCCGCACACCGCCGCGCGTCCTCCTTTTTGAGAGAGCAAAAGTGAGAGAGAAGAGAGAGGATGAGTGGATGAGGAGATGACATGTGGGTCCCATAATTTTTTTTATAATTAGAGTGCTGACTGGACTGCCACGCATACGCCACGTGGACCAAAACCACCGCGGATTGGGTCGAGGGGGGTAATTTGTCCGGTTTGTATAGTTGAGGGTGAAGAATGCCCGGTTTTATGGTTCGCGGGGGGACCGTAATAGTTCAGGGGGGTAATTCGTACTTTTTCCTTTTATATATATTTTATGCTGACTAGACTACCACATATAGTTTTGTATCTTCTCTCGGTCACGACATGTGGACCCTCCCCTTTTTTATATGTTATGCTGACTAGACCACCACGTGTGTATCATGTAGGACCAAAATAGTTTCGAAGTTTGTTAGGGGTTGATTCGTCAGGTAAAAAAGTTGAGGATGAAATATGTCGGATTTTTAAATAGAGGAGGGTTAATTCGTCCTGTCACATAGTTTTGGAGGTAATTCGAACTTTTTCCACTACCAAAATACCAATTGACGGCAGCAATTGGACATTTTACTTCACATGAGTTTTTACACGAGTGCTGATGAAACGCACCAAATTCAAAATCGCTCACAAATGTGATAATGGAATATACCATGTCCGAAACAAACGTTCTAGTTTTTGCTGGAAGGCCGTGAGCAAGAAAAACGACAGCTGCGGACACCACGATCGACTGTCATTTGGCAGCGCGCAAGTTGGCAAAAAGAAAATTGTAGGAAATGTTCAGGGTGTGCACCTCAACCACGTGACAGCTGACGGTGCGAACCTTTAGCTGTGGAGCAGGGAACATTTCAAGTGGAGTAGAGTTGCACTATACAAAATAGCAACGACGAGCTGGAGGCATGATTTTGTCGGCTCAATACTGGATAATAAAATGGACAACAGCTTACAGCTTCATCTTGCGTGCCCTTCACTCGTTGGACCCTCTTTTATCTAGGCTTAGGTTAGGCCTCATTTGGAATTGAAAGACCAAATTTCTTGGTCCAATAGGCCCATCATGGTTGGTGTGTACCGGGATTTGGAAATAAGTTCACTTTAAGCCCCTCTTTTTGATGTCGAGTTTGAATCACGTCCTTCAACTGCGATTGAGATATAATGTGTCTCTCAACTCTTAAAACCTGTACAAGCAAAATCCTAAGGCAGTATTATGCGCATGCCTGGTTTTGGCTGACGTGGTGCTGAGTCAGTGTGCGACCCAGGTAGCCTTACATGTCAGCGGCCAGTCTTCTACTCCTCTCTCCACCTCTTCCCTTCTGCCTTCTCTTTCCCATATCATCTGAGGCCTCCCTCCAGGCGACGATCGATGTGGAGAAGTGCGGTAAGCAATGGGCAGCGGCCGGTAGGACAAGAGCTAGGCGGTGATGGTGTCACTGAGCTAGACCAATCGCTAGACTGGAAGACGACGGGTGATCCTGTTGTCCTCATCTGAGAGAGTGGAGGAAGAAGAGCCATGTCGTGTTCCTCAGGCTTCAGCCTCTCAAGGGGTGAAAGTGTGTGAGGACGGTGTAGGTGGGCTCGCCGAGGCAACAACGAAAGTCGTGCAAAGCCAACACAAGGTGTGGTGGTGGACATTGCGGCTTCAAAGGAGGTGAGGTAGAAGCTCACCATTACGACGGGGAAGGAGGGGAGGAAGAGGGCCGCGGTAGTGTAGGTGTGACACTCCCATGTTGACGAGCCTCTGTCCACTCCTTGAGTGTTCGCCTCTACTCCCCAAGCAGGTGCCCACTCTATGCCTCAAAAGATAGTGCCCCGCTTGATCTCCTGGCCATCAAGATGGAGCCCGAGGATAGTCGTGCTCAGCGGTGGCAGCAGCCCAGGAGGATGGGACCGCGCGACACCCGACCTTGTTGAGTTCCCCCATTTCCGCTGCCATAGCCCAAGAAAACACGGATGGAGTTGGAGCTCACGTGTCCTCACACGTTCCCTTGTCCTTTGTCCTCACGTGTTGCCACTGCCTCTTTCTCCCTCATTTCACCACGTTGTTGCCATATCGATCTAGCCCTTAAAGCCAACGGCTTCTATCCTAGGATTGGTAGAGGAGTGGATGAGGGAGGTCGGCACGAGCTTGGTGTGGAGGGGAGCTCGGTACAAAGGAAGCTTGGTGCGGGGTGGCCACGAGCGCCGGTGAAGAGCTCGACACTAATGGCCATGATACGCTTGTCAATCTTAGGGCCGATGTAGATGGGGGCCGACACCGAGGAAGGATGATAGAAGGCCAATGAGCTTAGAAGAGAAGATGGGTAAGAGAGAAGAGAGGAGGAGAATATGGGTTATGACATATGAGTCCCACTTATTTATTTTATTTTCTCCAAACGATCCCGCAACATGTGGGTCCTACTAATGGTTTTAATTTTTATCTTCTTCTATTACTCCATCTACTTTTGATAGTCATATTTCCAAATCTGAAAAATTTATTTTTGATAGGCATATTTCAATCCAACAACTTATCATCTTAATAGCTTTCTTGTATTTAATGCGTGACTCTCTATTCTTCCACACAAGATTGGCTATATGGGCATCGAGAAATGTAAATATTAATGAATCGCTTTTTTACGAGGAATAACTAGTAGCATATATAAATGGATGATAAGTAGAATCACTTATCCTTGGTCTGTGTGTCAAGATGAAATATGACTATCAAAAGTAGATGGAGGGAGTACCACATAAGCGCTACATGGGATAAATATCAAGTCAAACAACACACGTCGGTGTCACGTCAATCAAAACCACTCACAATACTTCTGACGAACATAATTTACACCGGTTTTAGAAGTTGGATATGGAGAAACGCCCAGGGGTTTTCCGGCTAGCTCCACAAGATGGTCGGCTAGCCGTTCTGGGTTTGATGCCTTGCCCCTTCTTCTATTTAATTAATATTAGGTTATTCCATAATATTCACTCACGTTTCTAGAAGTTGGGGATGATCTATACTCGGTTTTGCGGCTGAAGGGATGTGATTTAAACTCAACTTGTAGTTGAGGAACGTGTAGTGGACATTTCCCCGGGATTTCAGCTCAGACTCCCAGCCGGTCCACATGGATAGGCCGGAATTTTGGCCTGGGATTTCAGCTCAGACTCCTAGCCCGTCCACATGTATAGGCCGGAATTTCGGCCTCCCGAACAGGGCCAGGGGTTGGCGACGAGCTGACCTGACGGACTAAAAGTTCGTTCACGTGGGCTCCAAAGAACAAATGGGCTTATTTGAGGGAGTCAAATGGGCTTATTCCGCTTTAAAATGCCCCGAGAGCTTTTTGGGCGCAATAATTATCTGCCCAGTGTCAAGACGCTTGCTCTCCTAGTGAACAAAAGAAGGACGCCTGCTCTCTTCTGAGTTCTGAGAGATCTTTGTGTTGCCTTTTTTTTTTTCTTTGCAAAGAAGAGTTGGTCGCCTCTTCAACCGAATTTTCTTTTAGTTGTGGAATTTATCTAACATTCAACCAAGTTTCTAAGTATTTGTACTACCTTTTTACTACGAATCTAACAGAGGATCTGTATAGATTTGTTGTTCTAAAATAGACTTATTCTAGATTATTAGTTTGTAACATTTTAGCATGGAGAAAGTATAGGCCTGTTTAGATCCTCTAAAATGGCAAAAGTTTTACCGCTTTGAATCACTTTTTAGCAAAATAGATCTAAATACTAGTAGTAAAAAGTAGGCAAATTGGCATTTATCATTTGGGAGTCCATAGTAACAAATTTGGCAAAAAAGCATCAGGCTCCGTGCATGAGAGAGGCATAAGCAATTAATGGCAAAATTTTATCATGCATATAAACACAAATTTATAAAATTACAATGTCAAATCTTTTACCACCAAAATTTTTATCAAAAAATTTACCGCAACAAATTGATCTAAAGAGGCCCTGGCCATGATCAGCTAGTTCAGCCCTGGCCTTGAGAAAGCCAGCTGAAACACAATCACATCCCAACAAAACGGACAGCTTGAGTTTTCTGTTAGGCAGGCGCCATGTGGAATAACAGAGCGAAAGAGCAAGAAAACAAGACTACAAGAGGGAGATAGCTGTTCTCAAAAAAAGAAAAAAGAAAAAAGAGGGAGATAGCTGGGCGTCGATCAGTCGGTGATTTCTGTCGTATATCACGCAGCCTGATTTGCGACTTTAAGGTTGCTAGAGCCCTAGCATTGGGCATTGCTTCGTTTGCTTGTCAACCTGCTTTCTGTCTTCCACGTTCAATCCCATCGTGCAAACTGGTTTGAAAGTGTTCCCACGTCATAAAGAACTTCCTCTCTTTCGTTTTTTCTTACTCACTGAAAATAACTAGCACTATTATTCCTTGTGAAGTGTAGTAATTGATTATATATAGTTATGGTAGATAGTAACACTGATTGCAAAGTATGATAGCCAGTGATAAATTAAAAAATAATAGCGAGGGATCCGAATAAACCAAACAAATCTATAATTACTTTTCTATCTACATATGTAAAAATAATTTAGTGATGGTTTCATGTAATCTCATATGATTTTTGCATCGGTAGTGAAGGCTTAAGTCCCGTCGCCCCCATGCTAATTCCGCCCTTGGCTATAGCCCATGAAGCAGCATATAGGCTCCGTTTGTTTCCACTTTAAAAAGTGGATTAAGTTTTGGATATTCGTGGCACGCTTTTCAAACTGCTAAACGGTATGTTTTGTGTGAAAACTTTCTATATGAAAGTTGTTTTCTAAAATATCAGATTAATCCATTTTTCAAGTTTACAATAATTAAAACTGAATTAATTAAATATTATTATCATTTCATTCTACTTGAAATCTTTAAGATATTCAAATACCGCCGTAGTATAGCCAGAGTACTTCGGTTTACTTCTGCACACTATAGATCCATTACTGTAGCTCTGTTCCAATTCATCTAGGTCGTTAGTTGCAGATTCGGCGGTGAGGATGCCAGTTAAGGATCAAAATTCCTTGCCTTGAGACAAAGAAATCATTGCCCATTATGAGGATGGAAAAGCTATCATTGGTAGCTGTCGATCAACTAACTGAGAGCACCATATTAATTGTACGATAGGAGGAATCATGCCATGGAGGAAATTATCTGGGGTCCACAAGGAGTAGGTCGCAAAGTTAACGTGCAATAAAGACGACATACAGGAAAACGGCATTACCAGTCCTACTAGCGTGGGAGTGGCACCCTCACTGCCACTTTTTAGTACGTTTTTACCAAAACTCTCCGGCAATCTCCTCTAAAATGGTGGTAATCATGCATGCAATTAAGAAAAGGAAAAGCTAATGACTTTCGATCGTTTGTCAAAAGTCTCAAAGAGCGAGGGAAAACAGTCTATTTGGATTTCTTTTTCTGAAAACTCTCACCGATGCCACGGTACCTATATAATAGCATGTAAAGCCAACTATAAACATATTTTAAAAAGATAAAAGAGAAGATATAAGAATACCGGGCTACAGATTTGTAGCCAGCTGTAGCACGAACTTTAAGACGCATGTGTGTATGATAGGTGAGACCACATGTTGATTGTGCAATATATGTTTATAGGTAATTTATTATATTATTAAAACAGCTTTGAAAGGAGGCACCACATTCGCTATGGAGGCTAGAAATTCTCACATCAATCGAAGAAAAAGATAAAATCTACACCATTAGATCGTGATAGTCCTAAATTATAACGGTTGAGATTTAATAAGGCTACAAATAATTTTTGGGAACTAACCTCAATGCAGTAGAAAACTAAAAAGCTACATGGGACTCGGCCGATCAATGTTTGTATCTGTCTACGTATACTAGGAAACATAAATTAATTAGGAGTAGGCTTTTGACGTATGGGTGTTGGTCCTGTTGAAGCCTGTAATCGGATTAGGACTCGGGCATACATATTTGGATGCATATGGCGCTAGAGCCTGTAATCTGTAATGAGAGTCATGCAAATTCACCATATATATACACCCATGCATTGATAGGAGAATAGGAACAACTAAGGACGTGTCTACAGCGAGACTGTTCTCTGTATGGTCATAACCAGCTAAGTGCATGTATTTTTTTTCTAATAGAATTTTTTCTTAGATTACTCATCCGATTTACGATCCGATTACACCATTGTGTTCATAACAATTAAATCTTTATAACAAGATCTTACATGACTATATTTTTATGAAAAAATAGAAATTACTTTTATAATATATCTAAATTACTTTTAGATTTCATTAAATTACTTCTTAGTCACAAAAGTAATTTAATAAAGCCTGAAAGTAATTTACCTATATTATGGAAGTAACTTAATACAAAAGTGAACTAACTTGTTACGACATTAAAAGAAATCTATACATTCATGTTGTGAATTGTTTATTTTATAATCATTTTTAATCAATGACGTAATTTGTACTGATTAAATTTAATTTTTATATAGACTCATGTTTTTATCTCCATAATGGATTTACTTTTAATATCCTGATAAAGTTACTTTCTTTTTGTTCTACCTTACTTCTATAATATATGTAAATTACTTTTAGGCTTTATTAAATTTACTTTTATGGGTCTAAGAAGTAATTTAGTGAAATCTAAAAGTAATTTAGATATATTATAAGAGTAATTTCTATTTTTTCATCAAAATATAATCATGTGAGATCTTGTTATAAAGATTCAATTCTTACGAATACAACGGTGTAATCGGATCGTAGATCGGATGATTAGTTTAAGAGAAAATTGTTTTTGAAGCTGGCGTAGCGTAGAGCATCACATGGCTTCCAATTTGAATTCCTCTAAATGATGCCACGTCCGTAAACCACCAGGTCATGTACGGAAGCACCAGCACTTGTGGCATCAGACGGCAGATGAACGTGTCGCGCGATAAGGCAAAACAGAGAGCGCGCACGAATTAGATTTTGCCAACAACTAAACAGTACATACATATAGCATACCATATGCTGTATGCACAAGCCTAGCAGTAAAGGCCATATACATATGGCGGCACTGGCTTATGATTAATTAGGCAATCTAAATGCAAAACGCCAGCGGCTAAAGATATGTGCGTAATTCAATATGTACTTAATTAATAATTTCATAAAAGATGAGTCGTCGCAGGAAAGATAATTTTATGTCATAAGACCTTCACCTTCATGGCAGCTTCATCAGTCAGAAGTGCAATCTGATATATGTGCGCACTTTTGGGTAGAAGGGAAAAAATAATTTTAATTCGATAAAAAGAATATTAAAAGAATATATCTGGAAAACAAGACAAGATTAATTAAAATTCGAAAATAATAAAATAAATTTCAACATTAGAAAAAATGTAATAGTTTATGCAGGAATACCATTTAGAAATAGCTAAAATTCATAATTAAAAATAAGAAATGTTGCAAGAAGATACCATCTTAAATGAAACATGAGATTGATTAATTAAAATTTGGAGTAAAAATAAAATAAATTCTGAAATTGTAAAATAAAATTGAGATTTTAAGTAGGAATACAATTTATAAATAATAGAAAATTTAGAATGAAAATTATCACATTAATATAATAAAAGGAAGAGTTAAAGTTCAAGTAGAAATATAATTTAGAAATAATTTAATCGGATAAAAATATATTTTGAAAGAATTGTATATCTAGAACACCACAAGAGATTACTTCAAATTCCAAATCAAAAGTAAAGTAAATTCCAAAATCAGAAAAATAAAAATGAGAGTTCGAATACAATGTACAAATTACTGAAATTCTGAATAAAAATGAGGAATATTAAAAGATGAGACCATATAAAACATAACTCGAGGCTACCTAAAATTCAAAATAACAAATAAAATAAATTCTATAAAATTATTAAGACGACAAGCCAAGAGGGGACAAAGGAGTAGAGAAATGATGGCTAGCGAAACTTCAAAACTATATAAAAGAAAAAAAACCCAACAATGATCATGTTTAATTTTTAAAATCCCAGTGATAATAAAGAGGAGTAACAATGTTCTGATTGTAAAGAGTAATGTGGCGGCTATTGAAGGGACATCTGAAAAATATAAAATAGAACCCCAATGACAATTATCTTTGAAACTTTTTAATCTCAATAGCAATAAACAAAAGGGGTGGATGGCAGGTTGTAAAGGAGTGGGACGTCTAGAAACTTAAAAAAGGAACCCCAACGATGATCAATTTCAATGTTTCAAATCCTAACGACAATAAAAAAAGTGGCAATGGACGCGTCGTAAAGAAGTAGTGTGGCGACGTTTTACGAAATTTCTAACAGCTATAAAAGAAAACCTGGCGAGACAACTATAAAAAAATAAAGAATATTAAAAGAATAGTCCATATAGAACATAACTCGAGATTAACTAAAATTCAAAATAAAAATATAAAATAAAATCCAAAATTAGAAAAAGAAAAATAAGAGTTAAATTAGGAATACAATTTATAAATAACTAAAATTTGGATTTAAAATAAAGACCATTGGAAGAGATCACTTAGAACACATTACGAGATTAAGTAAAATTCAGAATAAAAATAAACTAAATTCCGAAAATAGAAAAAAAATTATGAGAGTTCAAGTATGAATACAACCTACAAATAAAAAAAGTAATGGAATGAAAAATATGGAATTTAAAAAATAGTTTATCTAGAACACAACGATAACAAATAACAATAAAGAGATGAGAAGAAACAAACCCGTAAAGAATTAGGGTGGTGGCAATTGATAGGACATATAAAAACTATAAATAAAGCCCAAATAGAATCATAATGATGATTAAGAGGAGGGACAATGGGCATGCCATTAAGCATAATAGTCACGGCGGTTGACAAGTCTTCTAAAAAGTAAAAAGTAAACCCAAATAATACATGTTCGATTTTTCAAATTTCAATGAAAATAAAAATGGAAGGCAGCGGGCGGGTCGTAGAGGGGTACAGTGGTGAAGCCGCTGATGATTTCGTGAGACTTATAGAAAGTAAAAAATGAACCCCAATAATAATTATGTTTGATATTTAAAATCCCAAAGAAAATAAAGAGAGTAGGCAGTAGGCAGGCTGTGGAAGTGTACAATGGTAGTGTTTGACAACACTTCTAAAAATTATAAAAATGAAACCCAATGAGATAATGAACTCTAAAACTACAAGGTTTAAATTTTAAAGCTTCCAAGGAAAATGAATAGAAACCGTGGCAAATTGAGCAACAAAGGAGTAAGGGGTAGCAACTGGTGTAACTTTTAAAAACTATACAAAAAAATGGGATATTAAGGTTCGGTCTTTCAAAGTCTTAAGAAAACGAGATAGCTATTTAACAAATTTTATATAAAATCATATGTAAAAAAAATAATTTTACATGGGTGCTAGCCACGCAATTGCGCGGGCCACCTTGCTAGTTATTGTATGAATTGGCTATTAAGTTGATTATAGATGATTTAGAGCCAACAATTGACTATACTATTAAACTTGCTCTAACGGATTGTTTGTAAATCACTTCCAAGTTCCAGAATTTGCTAAGGGCTCCTTCGGAATGAATTTTAAATATAGAAATTTTCCTAGAAGGTTCTATGAATTGTAGGAATGGGCTCTAAAATTCCTGTAGGGTTAAGAGTGTGTTTAGTTCACGCCAAAATTAGAAGTTTGGTTGAAATTGGAACGATGTGACGGAAAAGTTGAAAGTTTGTGTGTGTAGAAAAGTTTTGATGTGATGGAAAAGTTGAAAGTTTGAAGAAAAATTTTGAAACTAAACTCGGCCTTGGTTCATTTCCTGTGCTTTTTATTCTCCTTACGAACGCAAGAATTTGAAAACAAATGAATAGAAAAAAACACATATTTATGTTTTTATTTGCTGTAGGATTCGGCTGGTTACGACTTATGACACTTTAATTACTAGTTTCATAGTTCTAAGAAAAATACTAGTTTCATCGAATAAGGGTGTTTACCATGCCAATTGTTTTTTCTCCTATCAATACATTTTCTCCTATGCCAAACGAGTCCGGCTTAATGCAGCACTTTTGGCGCATGACAATTGAAATATCATTCTATTGTATGTCATGACCGATTTCTTACCACTGTTTTGACATTTTTCAAAGAACAAATAGTGAAAAGCACGAATCGTATTAATAGAAGCTTTGCACAAGGCAATTCATCCTTTTTGTAGTGTTCGTCTGGTGGAAGCGTGGAGCCACCGCTGATGGCCATTAGGGAACTTCGACCGAATAGGGTGTTTTCTATGCCTAATGTTTTAGTGGATTTCCAAATTTTCTTGACCCACCCAATGCTCTACTCGCAAATAAAAGTAGTAATACTCTCTTCATGCTAAAATATAAGATAAAATCAATTTTCTCCTTATATCCACACATTAACTAACACTTCTTCTTGTACTCTAAATTTAATATGTTTTAAATCCTTTACCATTAAGCTTTCTAATCATATTGCTTATATGCATGGATGTAATCTAACCGGGAACATATCCTATGCACGTAAGCTTCACGTGCACACTCCAGCACATCAACTAGCATATGTCATAGAAAGTTCTAAAAAAAATGGATACATACTTTCAATAATATTACACCAACGTATAAAATCTTATTTTCAAATATATTATATTTTAGCCGTAAAAAATGACATTTTTTTAGCTAAAAATTGTCAGATTTTTCATTTTTACAGCTAAAATATAATGAATTTAAATGTGAGACTTTGCAGATATATGCAATACTATTTGGAGTATATGTTTAATTTTTTCTAAAATTTTCTATGATATTTGTTATTTGGTGTGCATGGAAAATTTGTGTGTATAGGATATGTTCCTTACTGAGAAAGTAATTAATTTTTTTCTAATATTTGTGTTAGCCGTTAGGGCTTGTTGAGATATGAGGATGAAGGGCGTACTCTCACCAAACTCGCCCTGCGCCAGGCGCCAGACAACTGCCAACCCCCATCAGCGCACCATACCACATTCACACCCATCACTGCGGAAACCGAACCACTCCCAAGTCCCAACCGAAAAAGACGGCAAAGCTCACCGCAAACACACCACCAACATCGCAAGATCATCGGTCTCGCGGTCTCGCCTCGCGCCAGCCCGACGAACCAACCAACCAACCAACTTTCTCCCACCGGCCACCGCGCGTCTCTTGCCACGACGGCCACCACTCACCGAAGAAGAAAGCTACGATCCCCAGTGATCGCGCGGGAATCGCGTCCGAAGACGAAAGCCGCGAACCGGGAGACAGGCAAAAGCGTCGCGCACTTGAGCTGAGCACCGATGGCAAAAGCGTTGAGGTGAGCCGCACCGAGTCAGGAGGGTCAAACGGATGGCCTCGAGGACGGACGCCTGGACCACGCGCGCGAGGGACCCCCCCCCCAGCAGCACATCTCTCCGTGCCGACTGCCGAGGCAGGGACAACGAACACCCACACACATACACACACAGATGCCCAACACCCGCCTAGAACGGCTAAAAAGGTGAAGATAGAAAAGAGGAGGGGAGGCACAGTGGCACGACGGATTCCGGCCTAGGATCCTCTGCGTCGCTTGCGAACGCAGGCGCTGTACATTCCCCTCGTCAAAAAAACCACCTAAACGCTTTTTTTTTTTCGAGCTCTCTCGTGATGTAAAGCACATGCATTTTTCGGTGCAACAGAAAAGATCCATTTAACACGTCGTCTCGTCCCCCTTCTTCCTTCTCCCTCCAACGACTCGGTGTGTCGCGTTCGCTGCAAACCCCCCAAAAGAACGCAACGCACCGAGTAATCCGGCGCAGCAGCTCGCACCACCACAACCCCCCCTCCTCTCCTCTCCCCGCGCGACCAGCTCGAACGGATGCGAGGCCACGCCACGGGTCCCGAGTAGGGAACCCCCCCTTCCACGCCCCCCCCGGCAATGTCGGCGCACCACCCGCCGCACGGCATCGCCGCCGGGGACGCCAGGAAGGCCCACCACCTCGGCGGCGACCCCAAGAACCTGTCGTGGTGCGGCGTCGGCGTCGGCGACCACCATTTCCTCCCCAGGAAGCTCGTCGGGGGCGGCGGCCCCTCCGCGGCGAAGCTCGCGTTCGTGTCCTTCCTCGCTGTCATCCTCGTCCTCGCCGTCGACCTGTCCCTCACCGGCGCCGGGGCGAACCGGCGGCTGCGGCTCCAATACCTGCATTACATCGGCGACGGCGGCGGGGGTGGCGGTGGTGGCGGGGTTGGTGGCGGTGGCGAAGAGGCCAAGAACAACGAGCTTCCTTGGCTCTCCGTGCCGGACCCGTCCAACTTCACGGAGGAGCTCATCGACCGGTGGCTGACGCCCGGGGGGACTCCGTGCCGCGACTCCCGTACGGCGAACATCTCCATCCCTGTTCTTGACGACGCCGCGGCGGCGGGCGAGGTGACCACGCTGGGCTCCGCCGAGATCCACGAGTTCACGTTCTGGGCGCTCGACGACGCCGGCCAGCGGCGCTGCCTTGGCGGGGACTTCTTCGAGATCGATCTCGCCGGGGACGAGTGGAAGTCGCGGCCCCCCGTCGTGGACCACGGCGATGGCTCCTACTCCTTCCGCCTCCAGGTCGCGCCGCGCTTCGCCGAGGGGGATTTCCGCCTCTCTATCATCCTCCTGTTCCGCAGCTTCGAGGGCCTCAAGTTCTCCTCCCTGAGGTTCAAGTACCACGCCGAGATGCGCCGGATTCCCCTCCTGTTCGGGCCGAGCAACTCCACGCGCTTCCTCCCGGCATTGGAGACCTGCCGCGCCGCGGACTTCGCGCGCGACGTGTGGTCCGGCCGCTGGACGCGCCTCGCCAAGAACGACAGCTGCGAGGAGGTGGACGACGCCGGCAGGTACCGGTGCCTGGAGCCGCAGCACCCATGCGAGGCGCCATGGTGCGCGGGGCCACTGGGCGCGCTGGAGAGCAACGGGTGGGTCTACTCGGCGCACTGCTCGTTCAGCCTCTTCACGGCCGACGCGGCGTGGCGGTGCCTGGACGGCAAGTGGCTCTTCTTCTGGGGCGACTCCAACCACGTCGACACCATCCGCAACCTCCTGACCTTCGTCCTCGGCGTCACGAACACGTCCACCGTGACGCGCCGGTTCGACGCCGCGTTCACGAACCCCAGTGGCGGGCCGGGGACTGTGAGGATCACGAGCATTTTCAATGGCCACTGGAACATGAGCATGAACTATCTTGGTCTGCATTCCCTCCGGAACAAGGGGTTCCAGCATCTTGTCCGTTCATACTTCTTGGCTGAGGACCGTGCCCCGGACATTGTCATCCTCAACTCTGGCCTGCACGACGGGTGCTACTGGACCAGCGTCCGCGCGTATGTGCAGGCTGCTGAGTATGCTGCACAATTCTGGGCTGGAGTTATGGCTGAAGTGCGGTCGCGTGGGCATGCCGTGCCGAGGATGTTCTACCGAACGACCATCGCGACCGGCGGGTATGCTCGGGACCTGGCATTCAATCCTAGCAAGATGGAGGCGTTCAATGGGGTGCTCGTCGAGAAGTTGAGGCGTCATGGGGTGCTCACTGGTGGGTTGATCGACAACTTCGATATGACCTTCCCATGGCACTATGACAATCGTTGCAATGATGGTGTTCACTATGGGCGTGCACCGGCGAAGTTGTTATGGCGGGATGGCAAGGTCGGGCACCAGTATTTCGTGGACCTCATGCTGGGGCATGTGCTCCTCAATGCCATCTGCAATGGATGAAGGTTCTTGCTTCCATGCTCAGTAAGTTTGTGCGGCTCAATCGTGTACACTAGAGTAGGATCCTCAGGGAATTGAATTTGCTTAGATGAAATTACTGGCATTGAATCAATTCCAGTTCCTGATATCATGTGTACATCGGATATGGGGGTGGGGCCTTAGCTGAAGCATGTATAGTGAGACATCTGATCTTTCGGCTATGTTGTTGGTTGGGATTTACTCTAGTGGGCGAGGAAGATCGAGTTCGATCGGAGCTAGTTATGAGTGAAAATCAGGTACATGTAAATACATACCAAGGCTGCTTGAGGAGGCTTAATGGATATACGAATTTAGTAGGTTATATGGTATTGTTTGTTCCTATATATAGGAATTTAGTAGGTTATATGGTATTGTTTGTTCCTATATACTAGTAACGTTCAGTTGCTTATTGTTATGTCTGTGGTTGCACCTTGCAAGTACCGAAATGGTACATTGTTGAGTGTCTTATGGTGTTCTTATAGATATATTCCAATTTGTTGTGTGGGATTGAAGCAATATCGCTGTGATGAGCAGAAAAGGGCAAGGTATGAGATAGTTTAATTGGTGTTTCCTTTTGAAGTTACGAGCTTGGTCAGAAGTGAGCCTACAAAACTTGTGTACTATATTCATTTCCAAATATCTGCCAAGTGAACAAACATGAGAATGTGGCATGAAGTATATAGAAAGAGGATTCAAGCAGTTCCCTAGTAGCAATATAACAATGTGGATGCAGTACTTATCTAGTTAAAATCAGTGCCTGCAAATACATGATAGGAAAGATTTCATATGAAAGTTTATTTCATATACAGCTTGAGTAGATCAGATTGAGTCTGTGTTTGTAATCTTCAGGTTCTTTGTTCTTTGTGTGGCTTGCAAGGTGGTAGTATGCAGGTAGAGAAAATGAGAAACGCTTCACTGTTGAGTGCCTTCGGGTGTTTCTACATTATTGGTGTTCCTTGAGTGAAGCAGCATCAAACATTTGTCGAACAGGATGACCTGATATTTTAACAGGAATGGCCTCATGTTCAGAGTACTTCAAACATCAGATTTCGTTTCATATGTACAGTTTTGGTCAGATGTTGTGCCTGGAAATCAGGTTCGCTTTGTTACATCCCAATCAAGCGGTACACGCAATAATAGCCTAATGATCTGGTCTGGTAATCTAATCAAGCAGTGTGCAATCGCAACGAGAGAATCTGATTCGGGCGAGTGATGGCAAAGATGTTTAGCTGTTTGGAGCTCAGAGTACTGTACATACTACCTCAGAGCTACAGTCTCGGTCAGAGTCTGTGCCTGTAAAGCAGGCGTGCTTTGCGACATTCCCAATCTAGCTGTACACTGCTAACCATAATGTGCTAAAAAGTCAAGCTTAAGGAATAAATATATTCTTAAGACACACCTTATACATTGTGCAAGTCAGCAATAGGAAAAAATTTCTTATGATGCACCTCAAGCTTACAACTAGCCATAGTGAATAAACAAGTATTTTTGTCTCCTACACATCCTCTCTCTCTCCCTACTATTTTAAAGAAGTTGGCAGCCATCTTAATTTTTTTTATTTTGTAGTGGGACCCATGTTAAAAACCATATACATTGTGCATCATACCATAAGAAATGCTAACTATTCATGGGTCCTACCTTAAGATGTGTATATACATCATACATTGGCCTTGCCCATGATCAAGTAATCTAATTAACCATAAGAGCAAGTTTAATAATATAGCCCACTACTAGCTCCAAATCATTTATAGCCAATGTAATAGCCAATTCATATAATAGATACTTACTATACTATCAATAGCTGTTCCCACCTGTCATACACACATTATGTCTTAGAGCCAGTGGCGAACCCAAAACAAAAATTACCGGGGGTCCTTGATATGCTTATAGGCTAATTTTTGAGTGATATAATACTTAATATGACCCTAAAACACCTAGAAATAGACAAGCTACCCGGTGTCCCCGGACACCGGGTAGATACACGTAAGTACGTCCCTGCTTGGAGCCCGTGCTGCAGCTGGCTACAGATTTATAGTCCGCTACTTTTCTCTCTCTTTTTTTATCTTTTTAAAATATATTTATAGCTATCCTGTACCTGCTCTAAGTGTGCCATTGCAGGTGGGAAATCTGATGCTGAGCGACACAGCGAGTGAGCACACCGACTGCGAGCTAAGTTTGGTCAGGACTTGGACAGCTGTCCTCCCCTGCCTGATCCGCGCCGCGATTAGGCCGTGTCAAAGCGACAGGGCAACGTGGGGTGACACGTGAGATCTAGTGATGCCCACGCATCACACAACCTGATTTTTGCTTGGCGACAGGGTTGGTGGACGACACTCGTTGTTGAGAAATTTAATCACACACTGGGAATCGGTGGTTGGTTGGGGCGTCGATTCGGGTAGGCACGCGCTCGCATCGCATGTGCGCGTTGTTGTGCGCTGCACCACATGCAACGGCTTGTAGGAGTATTATTGTATACATTTGTACGACAGTACGGACAAACGGTATATCGTTGGGAATGGGAGTGAACTGGTCAAATGTCAATACTCTACGTGCGTGCCATATTAAACTTATCATATTTACAGTGAATGGGAGTACTTTCATTTTTTTTTTCTTTCAGACAGGTGCTTTCAATTTCCTCACAGTAATGCTGCCAATAGGATGTACAAATCAAAGGAACTAGTGATACCTGCGCTTTGCTACAGAATTTATGGATGAGTATATGTAAAATATTGTCGAAATGATGAAACTTGAAATATTGAAAAAATAACGTGAGGAAGATGATTTGACACATACTTGTTAATCTCTATAATATAATATTGTAGATGATGTGTCATGCTTGCATGGGATTTAAAATAGGTTAAAATAGTAATGGCTAGTGAGTGAAGATGTGGTATGCTTGGATGTGATTTTAAATGGGCTAAAATAGTAATTACTAGTGAGTGATGATATGGTATATTTGCATATTGAGTTTTAGCTTCTAATAATTGTTAGTGGGTACCAACTAGTATAGATAGGAAAAAGTAAAGAATTAATATGTCACTTGCACTTCGCTGGTTAGAAAATTTTCCAAGAGATCTCACCACAATATGGGCAGTCACAGTGCAAGATGGCCCATTCCAGCGATGAATTTGGCCCAAAATCATATCTAGGTCACGCACCCCACAATGCAAGGAATGGTTCGTGACCCCACAGTTGCCTCTCGTGCTTATCCTCACGCGAGTCACACACCAATAGAAAAATCGCTTCCGCTGCTCATCCCAGCGCCACGCCGCTTCTTCTCCTCATCCCCGCGCTGAGTCGCTCGAGTAGAGGATGAAGACGATGATGAGCTCAACCGACGCGAGTAGCCACCACCACATCTCCCCTCTCGCCTTGGGGGGCGGCATGGCCGCCGAGCACCAGGCGGCGCAGCCAACGAGCTCCGGGTGGCTCGGATCGAGAGGCGGCGCGGCCTGCAACCTCTTGGCGGCGCGGATTGAGAGGTGGCGCGGCCCGCGAGCTCCGGGCGGTGCGGATCGAGAGGCGGCGCTCCTCCAAGGTGCAACTGACGAGCTCTCCGGCCCCGCGCCGCTTTTCCTCCGCCGCGCCGTTTCTCCCTTCTCCCCATCCGCCGGCACATCGATGCATGGAGCCGGACGGGAGCGAGAATCGGAGCATCGGAGCGACGACCTCCACAGCGTAGGCGCGGAGGAGGTTCCCTGCGCGGTTGCGCCACGCGCTCTCCGGGAGTGGATTATAGTCCCTCGAGGGGATATCCCCTCTTATACCTTTTTCTTTCAAATTCTGAAAATAATTGACAATACAGAGTATAATGATACCTACTAGTTCACTAAAATTCATGTTCAAATTCGATCTACACATCGAGAAACAAAAAAGACAAATTTAGATATAAACAGTACACTACTATTCATACGCTGAATTTGTCTTTTTTATATCTCGACGTGTGAGTTGAGTTTGGCCTTAAGATTTTGTGGAGTTGCATATATGCGTTGTATGAATGTTGTCAAATTTTTCTAGAATTTTTCATAACCGTTTAGATAGTTTTTAAGCAAACGAGGGAACATTCCCTCGAGGGATTAGAATAGTTTCTCTGCACTCTCCCTTTCACAAAGAAACTCGTCCACCGTGAAGGCCCTAAGGCTGTGTTCGTTTGTATCGGTTGGGAAAGATCCCTTCTGGCACGGAAAACAGAGCAACTTATTGGCACGTGATTAATTAAGTATTAACTAGAAAAAATTTGAAAAATAGATTAATATAATTTTTTAAAGTAACTTTCGTATAAACCTTTTTGAGAAAAAAAACACACCGTTTAGTAGCTAGGAACCCTAAGAAACGAGCTCAGCATAAGAATCCAATGGAATTAGGTTGCAAGACTATAATTATTAAGATTTTAGTAGGATCCATGCCAACGAATGATGTATATAAGAAAAAATTGAAAGGATTTAATTTCAACAATAATCCAAGAAAAAGTCCTCTAAATCGAATGAGCCCTAAACATAATCAGCAGAAATGCTGCTTTGATGGGGGCGAAGATCAATAAACATAATCAGGATGATACCTTTGCGGGTTGTACTTTGGCATGCAGACGCTGGCTGGGTCTTTGGTCTTATTGAGACACTGACTTAAGTAAAATGATTCTAAGATCCATGATATATGAGTCCATATGATTTACTCCCTCCGTTTCATAATGTAAGACTTTCTAGCATTGTTCACATTTATATACTCTCTCCGTACTCGTAAAGGAAGTCGTTTTGGACAGCGACACGGTCTCCAAAACACAATTTTGATTTCTTGTTTCTATAAAAATATTTATTTAAAAGTGATATATGTATACTTTTATGAAAGTAGTTTTCAAGACAAATATATTCATATAATTGTTACATTTTTAAACTCAACAACTTGAGAGTTATTCATAATTTATATTCTCAAGGTTCGATTTAAACATTTTTCTAAACGACTTCTAATATGAGTATGGAAGGAGTAGATATTAATGAATCTATACACACATATATGTCTAGATTCATTAACATTTATATGAATATGAGCAGTGCTAGAAAGTCTTACATTATGAAACAGAGGAGGTAGCAAAGAGCATCTATATGATTTGCGGGAACGGTTCCCTCTGGCACGGAAAATGGAGCAGTGATTAGCGGGTGATTAATTAAGTATTTGATTTTTTTTCAAAAATGAATTAATATGATTTTTTTAAACAACTTTCATATAGAAATTTTTTTTGCAAAAAATGCACCGTTTAGCAGTTTGAAAAACGTGCCCGCGAAAAACGAGTGAGGGAAGTTGGGAACTAGAGGTAACAAATGCAGCCATAAATATCTATATGTGAGTTCAAAGTCATGTGACACCACAAATATCAGAGGCTGCTTCTCATACGAGAGGGCCATTTTAGCTTAGAATTATAATCAGCACTCACCAAGGACTCTCTAGAGTATAACGGTGCTCTTAACTCTTAAGGGCATATTGGTCGTTACAAAACCGTAAGCAGAATTTGGCCGTGTTAGCTACTTAATTAGCTTACAGAGAGATTATAAAGGGAGAACAAATGAACAATAGCTTAGGCAAAACCGCAATTGATATGCCGTAGACATTTAGTAGAATGCAACAAATGTCGCCAATATATATATATATGTCACACCCTAAAAATCCTAAGTATATAAATTGTTGTCTAAATTGGAATTATTAGAATTTATTTTAAAAGCCTTGAAAAGAAGATCTAATTTTAAATAATAAATTCCAATATAAAATGGGGCCAGATAAAATTTCATTAAATACTTTGCTTAATTCTATAATTCCTAGATTTTTCTGGGATTTATTTGAGCTAAGGAAGTATTTTTAATAAATGGAATTGCATTTCATGAATAATTTAAATTGAAAAAGGTTTTTAAAAGTCTCTTTTGGCTTTGGGCCGAAAGTCGGCCCAAAACCCTCTCTCTCTCCCCGGCCCAAGCCGGCCCAGTCTGCAGCCGAGCCGCCGCTCGCGCGCGCGTCCGCCCGCTGACAGGTGGGGCCCACCTGTCAGTCTTCGTCTTCCTCGCGCCGCCGCCGCCGCCCGAACCCTAGCGCCGCGCCACCGCCGTCTCCTTCCAAATCCGCCCGCCCCTTTCTGTTTCCAGTGAAATCAATAGAGGGGAAATGATCTTCGGGATTCCCTCTACCTTTTCCCTTTTGGAATCATCGTCTAAATCGCTTTGGAAATTCGCGGATTCGATCTTGAATCGGATTCGTCTCTCTCCTCTAACCCTAAACCTTCCATCGCGTCGCCGGTAGCCGTGGGCCTTCGCCGTCACCTTCCAACCCTTATAAAAGGACCCTCGGTGTCTCCGCTACCCGCCGCCACCCTCGCCTTTGCCTCTCGTCGCCGGTAGAGCTCTAGCGCCGTGAGCCCTTGCGCCGCCGTCGTCGCCGTCGCTCCAGCCGTGCGCCGCCGTCGCTCCGGTCGTCGCCGTCGCTCGGGAAGGTCACCGTCGTGGTCGCCGTCGCGTTGCCGTCCTCGTCCGCCCCTTCGTCGTCGCCGTAGACCGCCGGAGCACCGCCGTCGTCGTCAAGCCGAAGGTCGCCGCCACTTCTTCCTCGTCGCCGTCGTCGTCCAGTCATCGTCCGCCGTCGTTTTGGTCATCGGTGAGTTCGCCGCGATGCCCGCAACCCGTAGGTGCCATCCGTTTGCGCCGCCGCGCAGTCGTTCGCCGGCGAGCACGCGAGGCCGAGCCGCCGCCGGTGGTGACGTCATCGCTGACGTCATCGTCGTCGTTTCCCGTGAGCCGCGGTAGACCCGATCGATCTCGACCGTTCGTTTTGGTTGGATAGATCTCGGCCGTCCGTTCCCGTGAACCGCCGCTGTGCGCCCGGTCCACCGCGAACCCTAGCCACTGACGCAATAATTCCCTTTTCCTTTTCAAAAATAATTCATTATTGCGTCATAATTCAATTAAAATCTAAATAAATGATTTAATCCGATTTAATCTTTGAAAATTCATAACTAATTCCTCTTAGCTCGGATTTAGTTGGTTCAAGTCTCTAAATTTTTCTAAAATTGAGATCTACATGTTAAAAATATCCACATGTACTGTTCATGCTTGTTTATGTGCTGTTTTGGTGTTTTTGCTCTTTTCTATTTAGATTCCGACGTTTCCGGAGAGTCCGTTTTCGCAGGAGAAGAATTTGAAGAGTTCCAAGGCCAGCAAGGCAAGTCACGCAGATCCCAAACAATCCTTTGAGCATGTTGATCCTGTTTAAAGCTATTGTTTCTATTCAACTATTGCATTTATTTTCGAATGTCATTGGGTGGAATTAACCTATTGTTTGTTATAGCCCTTTTGTTCTTGATTACTTCATTCCTTGATACCTTGGGTTATTATAACCTGACTAGTTGGGCTTTATATATTGGTTCAGCTAGATATTAGATATGATTGCTTAGCCATGCTTAGAAACATTAGCACATTATTGGGATAACTTATGATTCACTATTATTTAATGATGGCTTAATGATAGCTCATGATGGTTAATCATGATTGGTTAATTAATTAATTTGCCAACTAAAACCTGATAATGGTGGGTTGTGAGTACATGGTTTTGATGGTCGTGCTCATGACAATTAAGGACCGGTTCACGAGTTTCGGTTGTGAAACATTAACCGTGCCAACCATAAGCCAGCGTGGGCAACGGCTTTACCTTTTGTATAGCATGGTTCATTGCGGGGCACCAGACTGAGAAGTGGCGGAGATAAGCCCACGGGGGTCGCTGGGGAGTCCATGCCTTGTTTATAAGGGGGTGATTATGATCCAGGAACGGTGCGCTGTGGTGGATTGTGTTGTGTGAGGGGTACTGTCACAGCTCCTTTCCGAGGTATCGTGGTGGTATCGAGGCGCATGGTGACATGTCGTGGGGTTGTGTCTTGTGGGTACAGTGGTACACCTCTGGCCAGAGTAAAACTATTCGAATAGCCGTGCCCGCGGTTATGGGCGGGTCTAACAATGTCTTTCGTGATTAGTTTCACACTTCTCACCATAATAAAAGATGCTATAACTGGTAATAATTTGATTAGCTCCTGGTTTGGAATGGTATATTCCTGGTTTGGAGATAGAACTGTGCAGCCGGGGTGGTTGTTCAGAATGGTTGGGCCTATGCAACAGGGTATGTTGTATAGCGTTGGATTAATATTGTTTAATTATTACTTAACTGTTTTACTAAATTCTGAAATGTTTATTAAATGCTGTTTATGCAAATGAAACCCTACTATGCCATCCTTTGTTACCCTGTGCACTTGCATATTTGCTGCGTGGCTTGCTGAGTATGTCATATACTCACCTTGCAATCATTCATCAGAGGAGGAGTTCTACAGTGATGCTGATGGTATGGAGGATTAGGTGTAGCCCTGGTCAAGCTGCCTGTGGAGTGGGGTCGTCTGCGCCGTTTATCTTATTTTCCGCTGCTTAGATCTTTATTGATTGAGAGGAACTATCTACCTCTGTAATGACATTTTATTCGCTTATTAATTAGAGTAATAATTGTACTCTATTATCAATTTGTTATTGTGTGCCTCGGCTGATTCCTGGACGAGGGTTCACACACATGTAAGCGTTTGGAATTTTGGATAGAAATTCCGGGCGTGACAATATATATGTTATGTTTAGTTACCTTCAAACTCCCCAAAATTCCGTCACATCGAATTTTAGACATATGCATGCCTGAAACATTAAATGTGGACGAAAAATAAACTAATTGCACAGTTTACATGAAATTGCGTAAATTGTGAGACGAATCTTTTGAGCCTAATTACGCCATGATTTGATAATATGGTGTTACAGTAAACATTTACTAATGACATATTAATTAGGCTTAATAAATTCGTTTCGCAGTTTACAGGCAGAATCTATAATTTATTTTGTTATTAGTCTATGTTTAATATTTTAAATGTGTGTTCGTATACTTAAAAAAAAATTTGGCTGTGGAACTAAACACGGCCATAATAGAGATTTCTCTTAGATTAAGTACTACAAAGAAGATATTTTCTGGAGGTTAAAATTAATAGCTTCCCATAGGTGGGTGGAGCAGCTGCCTAGAATAAAGTGATTGTAGAATCGGGATTTTCACGTGTGAGCCTCTGGTTGCACCGATTAGGGCAGTCCCAACCCTCCACCTAGGATAGTGTCTATGGCATTAACTACATTGCCATGTAGGACTTTTAGCTTATGTGGCACTATATTAATTAAGAGAGAGAGTGAAGAGAGGAAGAATCTGGGTCTCATGCAAGACACAGCTTCAACATGAGAACCTATGCACTAGATACTATCAAGTTTTGCATTGGGAGAGATTAGTGTCTTCATAATAGATGAAGAATAAATATGATTGGTAGAGAAGAGGGATGATGTATTTATTAATGGCCCACTTTAAGAAACCATGAGTTGTAGAGTGTAGTTTCTATTGTGATGTCTTATTGACATGGCACCATAGACATTACTTATGGACACTATGGGTTGGGATTGCCCTTATGGGTCCTTTTTAATAGGAAAAATATGTAGTAAACAAGAAGTGCATTTGGGGGAGAACAGAATGCAAACCAGCGGAGTAGGGAGAAGAGCAAGTGGGGGGAGGGAGGAGAATACGACCTGTATGCTGGCCGAGGCAGCCGTCGACGCCCCGACATCGCTAGAGCTTGGAGCAGCCAATTTGGGGACAGATTTGGGGATGGATTTTGAATCGGAGCCTGTGCATTTAGGCAGTGGGTAGAGTGAAGGGGTTAAAGCGCTAAACGTCTGGATGAGGCGGGGTGCCTGTGCAACGTGGATAGATCACAAATGTACATTTCATATCCAACCGAAGTTTACTAGTTTACACTATAGATGTAGTTTCCACTACATATCTTCTCTTTTAACAGGGCAACGACTATTTACACAATAGGTCCATAAAAAATATTACATGTGAAAATAGCTCTATTTTCTTACACAAACCTACTCATGAAAATTGATTTTCACATGTAGAATTGACCGGGGGAGTCCTATGCGCTTTCACAAGTGAATCTTCTTTTAAATCGCTTGTAAAAGTAATGTAGGGGGTGTTTGTGAAAATGGTTTTTTATTTTTTTCGAACGGTCAGCCGTTGCTGATGTTTTATATAAAGAAGAAGGTGTCCCATTTTAAGGAGAAAACGGGACCAAACCTTACAGTGCACAGTTAATTAAGGAAAACTGGGCAAAAACCACAACTACAACAAACACCAGGAAGTCTAAACTACCATGGCAACGAAGCAAGGTCAGCCAAGCACAACACTCAACAACGCTGCTCAACACAAGAACGGTAAAGCCAAACAGCAAGCAAGAAGGAAACAAAACTCCCCACCCTGGCAAAGACGTGACGCTATCGTCATCACACCATCACCCATGTGATCGAGCGACTCCGACTTCGCCAAGAAACACCAGGTCAGGACACCGACCCGACCCAAGCCGAAGCACAACTCAAAAGAGCTCATGTCATCGTTGCCACACGTCGCGCCCCGCCGATGCCGCAGCTCCGACTTCATGACCCCTAGTCAATTGTGCATACCCAGGACACACCGGCAAGCCTTGCAAACCCAAAAGCTCACTACACACACCGAAACGAAAACAATTGACGCGGTCCAACTTAGGTCATCGTTGCCAAGCTTGCAATCATGCAGCAGCTCCGACTTCCCTAGAGGACGATAGCCAAACCACGACTGAAAACAAGCATAGCTTCGAGTTGTCATTGCCAAGCTCGTCGAACGTCTCGACGCAACAGCTCCGACTTTCCAAAAGCCATTCTCAGAATTCAATACAAGGCAAAGCTAAGAACTACCAAGGATATCCTCGACGATGCCTTCAAGAAGGACACGACACCAAATTGCGCCGCCATCGCCGGCTCAAGAATAAGCTAGGTTTTCACCCAGATAATCCAAACACTGATAGAACGAGGAGACCCAAGACGCCTCCAAGAAGGGAATGGCACCCGTAGGCGTTATTGTCCAGGCTTTCGCCTTGGTCTCCACCAAGCTATTAGTGCTAGGGCAGTCCTAGTGTCGACAATTGTGTGCCCGTCTGCTGGTGTGGTAGCAACCGTCCTAGCCCATCACTACATGCCGAGGTGGCCTACATTCTAGCACCGCTGCCACCAAGTCCCTCCACGAAAAAGGAACCGCCACCAACACCAACCAAGCCGACGAGCGGCCGGATCTAGGCGCGGATGCCCCAAATCAGGCATGTCTCTATGCTCGGTGCCGCCCAAGGCCAGGAGGGCCCCTAGACGCTTCGTCGTCGCCGTCGGAAGGGGTCCCGTCAGGGAGTAGCTCGCCGCTGACCGCGGGTCTGGGAGTACGCCTCCACCTACCGGAGAGGAGTTCCCGTGCCGTCGCCGCTGTCCGCTGCCTGGGGAAGGCCCCAGTAATCGCGCACCACCTGCCCGGCCGCCGCTCCAACGCCGACGCCACCACCGACGCGCCGACGCGCCACCGCCCTACTGCCACGACACTGGCATCCTCGCTGTGCCTGACCGCCTCCTCCGAGTAGGCCACACCACCGCCGCTACTCCCTGCCGCCTTGGCCGCGCCACCCGTGGCCACCCCCGCCGGCACCGGACCGACGCGCCGCGACCTTCCTCGCGCCGCCACCGCGCCTGGGCTGCCGATGCGCCAGCCAGATCCGGCCTTAGGGGCACCGGATCCGCCGCCTCCCCATGCCGCCCCGCCGTCTCCATCTCCGGTCGTGGTGGAAAACGTCGCCGGCTTCGCCCCGTCCTCCCCGCGTCGAGGTGGGCGCCGCTGGGTTGATTTGGCCTTGCCGTCGCCTTCCCGGCTTGCTGCCGGCGAGCTCCGGCGGCGGCGAGGTGGGGGAGTGGGAGAGGTTGAGGCGGCGCGGGCGGCTAGGGTTTTGCCCCCGAGCCGCCCGCGCGAGAGCGACGCGGGGGGTGTCGGTATAGTCCCCAAGTCAAGTCCGAAAAATCATAGATTAGTGACTTAAATCATATCACGTAATATATTATACTCGATATTTGGTGATATATCATAGTTGGTTTTCATACCCCAGACAAACTCTCTCTACAACTTATCCTAATAGCGGATAGCCAGATGCGCTCACTAGTACGGATCCTTCCATCTATGATGGCCCATTAGAAGACTGGAATTTGCAGGCCGTCACAAGGAAGTAATCTCAATCGGGCCAAAGTTTCGCCCGATTGAGATATGGTCGCACAACCATGGTATATCGGCATAAAACTAAAGCCTGTCACGGATGACACTTATCTATGACGGGCCATAGTTGAGGCCCGATTAGGTTGATGGTTCCATATCTCAATCGGGCCCTAAAAGAAGCCTGTGACAGGCACCAACTAGAGGCCCGATTGAGATAAGTTTAATGCCCGTCACAGATGACACTCTTATTTGACGGGCTTTATTAAGGCCCGATAGAGATTACTTGTATGCCCGTCACGGTTGATTGTTTTAGGGCCGTTACAGATATTTGTTGCACAGTATAAATACCCACCACCACCTAGTGTAATTTTATCCCATTGTTCACTATTTTAGTGGGAGGCTGTAGGGGGCGATTTTTTGTATTTTTTCCAAGGAAAACAGAAATTAAATTCCCAAAAGTGATCAAAATGGATCAATCAAGTGAGTAATATTAATCATTAATTGAGCAATTTCATCACGTCTTACTTTTGCAATACTAATCTTATAAGATGTGCCTCTAATTTGTTTTTTTTATTTTGTAGCAATTGATCGAAGCTGGATGTATGCGAAAAATTTGAAATGTCATTCTGCGGAGTACAGAAAGGGCGTAATAAATTTTATGAACGCTGCGGAGGAGGATCGGAAAAGAAGAAACAATGATTACATGTGTTATTCATATGCAGATTGCAAGAATGAGAATATGTTAGACTGCGGAGAGGACGTACACGGTCATCTGATACAATGAGGATTCATGAAGGGCTATACATGTTGGGTGAAGCATGGAGAGCAGGATTCAGGAAGTGGAGCAGCAGCAGACAGAAGTGGTACGCATAATCAGGAAGATGAAGATGAGCATGACATGTTTATACCTTCTCCATTGGGCGGTGAAATGGTTGATGTGGATCACGATCTGCTGCAAGACATGTTACGTGACGTTGAGGACCCAACCCAGAATGAGAGAGATGGAATAAAGTTCAGCAGGTTGGTCAGTGTGATTCCGAGACGCCTCTATACGCTGGATGCAAAGCAAAACACACTAAGTTGTCAGTTACCTTGGACTTAATGAAGCTGAAGGCAAGTAGTGGATGGACAGACAAGAGTTTCACAGATCTTTTAGGAATTTTGAAGGCTATGCTTCCTGCTGAGAACACATTGCCTGATACGACATACGAAGCAAAGTAGGTTTTGTGTCCACTGGGGTTAGAGGTCCGTAGAATTCACGCTTGTCCAAACGACTGTATATTGTACCACAAGCAATATGCGAACTTGGATGCTTGTCCTGTCTACAAAGCTTCTCGATACAAGCGAAAGAAAAGTGTTGACGAAGGAAATAAGTCAAAGAGGGGTGAACCGGCAAAGGTTGTGTGGTATCTACCTATCATTGATCGCTTCAAGAGAATCTTTGCCAACCCGAACGAAGCAAAGTTAGTACGTTGGCACGCCACGGAGAGAAGGAATGGCGATATGCTTAGACACCCAGTGGATTCGATTGAATGGAGGAATATCGATCGAAAACACAAAGACTTTGCTGCCAACCTTAGAAACATGAGGATATGTCTGTGTACGGATGGCATGAATCCTTTCGGTGACATGAGTAGTACTCACAACACTTGGCCAGTTCTTATTGCGAACTATAACCTCATGCCATGGTTATGCTTTAAACGGAAATATATTATGTTGTGCTTGTTAATGCAAGGTCCGAGGCAACCCGGCAATGATATCGATGTATTCCTGGAGCCTGTTATCGACGATCTGGAGATTCTTTGGAAAGAAGGTGTAGAAACTTGGGATGCATATGGTCAGGAGAACTTCAAGCTAAGAGTTCTATTGTTCTGCACCATTAATGACTACCCTGCACTCAGTAATCTTTCCGGACAAACTATAAAAAGGAAAGAAGGCATGCTCCGATTGCAAGGAACATACAAGAAGCCGGTGGCTGAAGAAATCACGAATGATGGTATACATGGGTCATCGGAGGTGGCTCCCACTACGTCACGCATTTAGAAGAAAGAAGAAAATTTTTAACGGTAAGAGAGAACTTCAGCTTGCTCCCAAAGATTTGTCTGGAGATGAGGTCCACAATATGGTCAAGGACATAAGCAATTAGTTTGGGAAGAAAAGAAAACGTAGCAAGACAAAGGAGAAGGGTATGTGGAAGAAAAAATCTATATTTTGGCGGCTATCTTACTGGAAAGATCTTGATGTCCGTCATTGCATTGATCTCATGCATGTAGAAAAGAATGTGTGTGAGAGTTTGGTTGGCCTGATGTTGAATATTCCCGGGAAGACAAAGGACGGGTTGAACGTGCGCCATGATCTACAGGACATGAATAGTCGCAGTGAACTCCAGCCCATACGAGATGCAGAGACAGGTAGAGTGTACCTCCCTCTAGCCAGCCACACATTGTCAAAGGATGAGAAGATCGCAATGTTATCATGCTTGAAGGATATTAAAGTTCCATCGGGCTATTCAGCGAGGATAAGTAAGTATGTTAAATTGGACGATCTAAAACTTGTTGGAATGAAGTCTCACGATTGCCACGTGCTAATCACACAAATCTTGCCAGTTGCTATCAGAGGCATTCTACCACCGAAAGTGCGTCACACGATCCAATGTCTGTGTGCCTTCTTCAATGCAATTGGACGGAAGGTTATAGATCCAGAAGATCTAGATGGGTTGCAGACCGATATTGTGAATACCCTCTATCACCTGGAGATGTTTTTCCCACTGTCTTTCTTTGATATAATGGTTCATCTCCCTGTTCATCTGGTGAAGCAAACAAAACTATGTGGCCCGGCTTTTCTAAGGGAAATGTGGCCGTTTGAAAGGTACATGGGAGTTCTGAAGTCTTACGTTCGTAACAGAGCTAAACCCGAGGGGAGTATCATTGAAGGTTACACGACTGAGGAGGCTATTGAGTTCTGTGTCAATTACATGTCCGATGCCGATCCTATCGGAGTTCCTGCGTCTCGTCATGAGGGAAGGTTGTCAGGTGTTGGCACAATCGGAAGGAAAAGAATTAGGCCTTCAATAAAACAAGGTTATGCCTTCCGTAATACGGAAGGCATAACCTTGTTTTATTGAAGGCCTAATTCTTTTCCTTCCGATTGTGCCAACACCTGACAACCTTCACGAGATACGGAAGGCATAACCTTGTTTTATTGAAGGCCTAATTCTTTTCCTTCCGATTGTGCCAACACCTGACAACCTTCCCTCGTGACGAGACGCAGGAACTCCGATAGGATCGGCATCGGACATGTAATTGACACAGAACTCAATAGCCTCCTCGGTCGTGTAACCTTCAATGTTTCTCAGATCGGATCGAAAATTTTTCTAAGTCCCGCTACAGTTTCCCGCCTCCTTAGAACCCTAGCGCCGCTGTCGTCCTCCCTCACCAAGCCCGCTGCCGCCGCGGTCGTCCTCCGTCGCCGAGCTTGCCGCCGTCGCCACCGACGCCGAGGCCAAGGCCGCCGCCTCCCTCGCTGATCCCGAGGCCGCCACCTCCACCGAGCCTGGCGCCGCCGCCACCGACCCCGGCGACGCCCTCCACCGAGCCCGGCGCTGCCGCCACCGAGCCCGCCGCCTCCACCGACGCCGAGTCCGAGGCCGCCTCCTCCACCGAGCCCGGCGCCGCCGCCAACGACCCCGGCGACGCCATCGAGCCCGCCGCCACCGATTTTGGTCCTCAGGTGAGTCATCCATCGCGCCGCCCTCTGCTAACTGTGAGTGAGACATGTCGATGTTGGGATGAAATGTGGTTTATTTATGTTGGGATGAAATGTGGTTTATTTATGTTGGGATGAAATGTGGTGCATCGATGAAATTATTATGAAATGTTTGAATCCACCTAGTTCTTGCTTACTATCTGAATTAACTGATGGGACATCTTTCTTGGTCGTAGTAAACCTTTGAAAAGGTCCTATACAAATTTTACATTATAAAAAACCCTGTGCTCATAAAAAGTTATGTAAACCCACATACATATACATAATAGTAAAGGAATAAGTGGTTAATTTTATTACTGTGAGATGTGCAATTTCGTTTATTTATACATGGTGCATTAATGAATTTAGTAAATAGATGAAATGTGGTTCGTTTTATTACTGTGAGATGTGCAATTTAGTTTATTTATATGTTTCATTTATTTATAAGTGACATTCAATTCATTGTAATAGATTGTAGCACTGAATTGTGTATTTTCGTTATTTTGAAAAAAAAAGTAGACGATGTCTCAGCAAGGCGAACCAATGTCGACAACAACTAGTGGGTCCTCAAGGGCACGTACTCCTAAGAGATGGAACAAAATTCCTAAGGAACGGTTCCGCATAACATCAGTGGACCAAGTAGGGTTGCCGACATCTCCAAGGAAAATATTGAGCTGATTTAGGTCTATCTGCGGGGTCATAGGGAGGCAGAAATTCAGTATTCTGCAAGATGACATCAAGCACGTGCCGGCCGCAGAGAAGGACATTGCTTGGCTAACGTTCAAGGAGAGCTTCGATTATCCTGTGGAGCATGAGGAGCGTATCAGGCGGGCTGCTTTCAAGGTTATGGGCAATGCTTGGAAGAACTTCAAGACTAAGCTAGTCGGCGAGTTCGTCTACAACCCGGCGAATCCAGATCCAAGAGAGAAATTTCCTTGGATCACGGAACAGGTCTGAGAGGAATTCCATGCGAAGAAGTCGACCCCCGAGTCCAGAGCTAGAAGCGAGGCATATCTCTTGCATTAGACTAGGAACCAGCATCCGCACCGGCTTGGCACCGCTGGATATGCCGGTAAGGAAGAGGAATGGCAGCATGAGGATGAAGAAGCGGAGGAATCGAACACGCCGCTCGTGTTTGGCGATATCCCACACCCTCGGGCTAGGAACTGGGCCAGGGCCAGGTACCAGAAGAATGATGATGGCATAATCTTCGTGCCAAATGCAGAAGATCAACGAGTGTACAAAGCAATAGTAAATGTCTAGTCAAACTAGATGTTCGCATTGTTTCCCATCTTGCAGTTTATTTAACCCCACTAAATTGTATTGCAGAAGGAGTTGGTTGCCGAGCAACAAGCCTCGAAAGAGGCCTGCACTCAAAGACGCGAGGCCGACCTCCTCATGAAAGCGTTAGGCAACAAGGAACACCGTGGACGGACACAGGGCGTTGGGTCTTCCGTTCCCTAGAAGTATGGATTTCCAGACTACACATGGCAGTACAAGAAGTGGACTTCCAACAAGGCGGAGAAAGATGCACGCCTTGAAGCCAAGATTGAGGTCAGCAGTCATCTGTGACGGGCTCTAGTTTATGCCCGATTGAGATGAGTATCATCTGTGACGGGCTCTAGTTTTGGCCCGATAAAGGTTAGTAGTCATCTGTGACTGGCGCTAGTTGTGGCCCGATTGAGATAGCTCATCTACGATGGACTATAGTTTGACTAGTTGTCTGGGTCAAAGGTATCGGTGACGGGCTTTACTTAGGGCCCGATTGAGATAGATTCATTCGTGACGGCCGTTTGCCCGATTGAGATAACACTTCACATTAGTGACTTCTAGCCTGTGACGGACGCTTTGCCCGATTGAGATGGGGCTTACCGCCCATTGAGATGAGGGTATCCGTTCTAGTGGCTATTATTTTTACTTCTGACTTGGAATTTGTTACCCAGATAACTTTGGTTTGAACTTTATTCTTTTCACGGTTGATGCAACGGAAAAAAAAATCGTACAAGACTACAAGGCCAGAAGCGCAAGTTTATGCTGCTGTCGAGTCTACAGGGCCCAGCAGTCTCATCTTTTCGCTTATGCTTAAACTTATCAGCTCTACTTTGAATTTTCAACTTCAAATTTGAAACTGATTTTGAAGTTTTTTCATCGAAGTTTATTTTTCAGCCTTTGCTTTTATATTGCTAAGAACACGTTTATAAAAGCTTTATTCACAAATTATTCTGCGTTTGCAAATATACCGTTCGGTTTATTCCGCATATAAGCCAAACAATGGGGCTTGTATAGCCCGACTATCCCTATACCCAATTGGTGCACGTGTGAAGTGGCAGTTGTCAGAGTTATGGATACAACATACCTAATAATAGTCGACTACATCTCGGCAGGACCCACCACATACCATGTCCTATACAGAAACAACCTGCGGACATAGGAAGAGTTTCGGATAAGGAAAGACAACCAGAGTTCTACATGGAAACGACCAGGACTACTCGAATTGTATCCATATTGATTTTCCTAGTTCTATTTGGACAAGGGGACATCTATGGGTATAAATACAAGGCCCCCTAGGAGGGAGAGGGGACAGAGAATCAACAACCACCATGAGACAATCAACACCCAACACAATCAACATAGAAGCCTACATACGCCAAGACACGCCGCCGAATATCGACTTCAGGGATAGGCATAGCTATTCCCCTACGGTGTCTCCGGATACCGTTAGGAGATACGAAAGCGCTATCTCTGATCTCGCCGGGCACGGATTCGAGGAGGAAGACTACCCTGTTGTCGACTACGAGTCAGACCTTCAGACCGACATGTCGACAACAGTTAGATAGGCTACCCACATATTGTACTGGTGTGATTATGGTGAATAAGAGCAATACCGGCTTCGGCCAACAGGATGTAGGGTTATTACCTGACAACTCAGGGGCCCAAACCTGTATAAAAATCCTCGTCTCCATCTTTTTTACCTCAGTCTCGCGTATATCCTAGCACCAACGATCCCCATACTGTCCAAATACCGTAGTCGAAACATCAAACGTCGACAGTGACGTGCCAGGTAGGGGGATTTTGGTGCTCTAGGATTTCGACAAGATGGGTTCAAAAGATAAGATTCTCCAACAACAAGCTACTCGACGAGTTCGGCTGTGGAGATTTAACCTGACCGGAGCATATCCCTCGACGAGATCGGAACCATCATCGTCAACAGTTTTTGATCTACTGAGATCATCCAATCCTCGAAGATGTCGCTACCGCCGCGGAGAACATCAAATCAATTTCCTGACACGATGTCGTCATCAAAATTCTCTGTCGTGTTACAACTGCATTGAATCCGACTATTTGGAGGCCAATTTTCAGATCGTCTATTTGCATAGACATGACCTCTTCTCGGGTACGAAGAGCAGATAACTCACAAGAGAATTACAACTCGTCATCTCGCCTATCTTGCCGTGGACAAGTCGGATCGACAGACGACGGTGCCCCGACATCAAGCTCAGGCGTGCAGCAGCGGGACAGCCGAAGGGAGCAAGAATCCAGCGGACTGCACTGCCATCTATACGTATACTAGCATGCATGTTGTGGGGCCCATGTAGGCCACCCGTACGTGCTAGTTACTGTGTGTCCAGAGGACGAATTGAAATCAGCTACCTAGGCTAATCAAGGTAATTAGTAGGTTAATTAACTTAATTGATCTACTAATTTCGTAGATACATCCGGCATGTATCTACAAAGGTACGCAATATTTTCTATGCAATTTATCGTACCTATCCAGATTATATAGCATTGTCAGATCTATAATTTATTATGTTTACCTAGAGCATGTTCTTTATACAATATCTATTGCACGAGTATCCCCTATGTTAAATCGACTACGGTTTAACGCTGGGGGCTCGCCCTATTTCCTTCCCTATAAATCATGCTCGTTTACGGTTTACATAATGCCTGATAATTACATTTGCTCGTTATATCCTGATAATACTAGAAGATCCATGCAGTTTTTGAGTACATACTCGATATTATCTGCTATGTCTTTCCTTCTAGAAAATAATTTGCAGGAACAACTGAGCACTCGAGTAGGTTGTGGTCGAGTACACTCCATTATCGAGAACATTCTCGACAAATGCGGAGTTATCGCACCCAACCTACCAACAAAGACCGACGACCTATCTCATAGCACCGGCCATGGCTGGACTACTCGAGAAAAGGTTGTTAACGGATAATTGCTCGCGAACGTCGTCGGCTTGATCACCCGACATGATTGCAAACGGACATCCGGATATGCTATAAGTTGGGTACGTGAGTCATGCTGGCCACATGAGATACACTTGCAATAAACCAACTCTAGCACTTTCATTGGTGTTCGAGAGATAATTCCGCTCGCTCACTGGTTCTCGCACCAGTACACAGCAATCTCTCACACCGCAGCGTCCATTGGTGTTAGAGAGATAATTCCGCTCGCTCACTGGTTCTCGCACCAGTACGCAGCAATCTCTCCCACCGCCACTTCCATTGGTGTTCGAGAGATAATTCCGCTCACTCACTGGTTCTCGCACCAGTACGCAGCAATCTCTTAGACCGCAGCGTCCATTGGTGTTCGAGAGATAATTCCGCTCGCTCACTGGTTCTCGCACCAGTACGCAGCAATCTCTCACACTGCAACTTTCATTGGTGTTCGAGAGATGATTCTGCTCGCTCACTGGTTCTCGCACCAGTACGTAGCAATCTCGCGCACCTTAACTTCAGATGGTCAAGGTACGACTACGGCAGCGTAGCGGTCCTCGTACCACGACTCCAAATGATCGAGGGACACCTACTCACCGGTTCTCAACCAGTTGATCGTAGTGATCTCTCGTACATCCACTTTCAGTGGTCGAGTTACGACTACTGCCTGGTCCTCGACCAGCGATGTAGCGTCTCTCCGACTACTTCCACTTTCAGTGGTCGAGTTACGACTACTGCCTGGTCCTCGACCAGCGATGTAGCGTCTCTCCGACTATTTTCACTTTCAGGGGTCGAGTTACGACTACTGCCTGGTCCTCGACTAGCGATGTAGCGTTTCCCCGACTACTTCCACTTTCAGTGGTCGAGTTACGACTACTGCCTGGTCCACGACCAGCGATGTAGCGTCTCTCCCACTACTTCTACTTTAAGTAGTCGAGTTACGACTACTGCCTGGTCCTCGACCAGTGATGTAGCGTTTCTTCGGCTACTTCCACTTTTAGTGGTCGAGTTACGACTACTGCCTGGTTCTCGACCAGCGATGTAGCGTTTCTCCGACTACTTCCACTTTAAGTGGTCGAATTACGACCACTACCTGGTCCTCGACCAGCGATGTAGCGTCTCTCCCACCACTTCCACTTCAAGTGGTCGAGTTATGACTACTGCCTGGTCCTCGACCAGCGATGTAGCGTCTCTCCCACCACTTCCACTTCAAGTGGTCAAGTTATGACTACTGCCTAGTCCTCGACCAACGATGTAGCGTCTCTCCCACCACTTCCACTTCAAGTGGTCAAGTTATGACTACTGCCTGGTTCTCGACCAGCGATGTAGCGTCTCTCCGGCTAGTTCCACTTTAAGTGGTCGAGTTACGACTACTGCCTGGTTCTCGACCAGCGATGTAGCGTCTCTCCGGCTAGTTCCACTTTAAGTGGTCGAGTTACGACTACTGCCTGGTCCTCAACCAGCGATGTAGCGTTTCTCCCACTTTCCACTTTAAGTGGTCGAGTTACAACTACTGCCTGGTCCTCGACCAGCGGTGTAGCGTTTCTCCCACTATTTCCACTTTAAGTGGTCGAGTTACGACTACTACCTGGTCCTCGACCAGCGATGTAGCGTTTCTCCCACTTTCCACTTTAAGTGGTCGAGTTACGACTACTGCCTGGTCCTCGACCAGCGATGTAGCGTTTCTCCCACTATTTCCACTTTAAGTGGTCGAGTTACGACTACTGCCTGGTCCTCGAACAGCGATGTAGCGTTTCTCCCACTATTTCCACTTTAAGTGGTCGAGTTACGACTACTGCCTGATCCTCGACCAGCGATGTAGCGTTTCTCCTACTATTTCCACTTTAAGTGCTCGAGTTACGACTACTGCCTGGTCCTCGACCAGCGGTGTAGCGACTCTCCTACTACCTCTATTTCAACAAAGTTGATAGTAGGTACACAATATCGCCAAGTGTTTTACCCAGAGATCCCTTACCACGACGACACCTAGCGTTGAAACCTATCCTACTGTCCCTTTACGCCGTCTTGACAAGGCCTCCGAGGAACCTAAGGGATCTTTGGCTGGGGACGCCCAGAGCCGATAAGGCCTTGTCGGATCCTGTAGAGACAAAAGACCATGTAAGATCTGGTCGTGTAAGAGTTCTCGCCGTGCGTATTAACCAGGCCGTATAATTGGAAATTAACTTTCCAACTTCACGGCTGGGGGCTAGGATCAGTGCTTATTCAACCAAGGCAGGTCAAGGGTCCAAGAGCCTTATCCTTCGAGAATGTTTCTCCGACGACAAGGCTGGGGGCTAGGGAGAGTGTACGACTCTACAAACTGACTGATCGGAGTCGGTAAGAGAGAAGACGCTCATATAACAAAACATTGGTCTGTGCATTCAATTCATTAGTCTGTCATATTATAACATGTTACCCGTAGAGCGTTCGCTCGGGGGCTATTTCTATTTGATATTCTTTTCTGAGTATTGATTTCAGGAAAATTCTATTCGACATTGATGAGGGCTCCATGTCTCTATGGTTCTACACCAAGATCGACTAAGGCGAGTACGACCAATGTTGACAAGGCTCTGTTGCAGACTCTACACCTTCTCGATTGCTCGAGAACGGTTGCTGGATCTCGACAAGGAATACAGAATGATGAGATGGTGTACCCGCCGAGATAAAATTTCTTGACTTCAATCCAAATTCTCGATTACAGCAAGACGGGAGACTTAGTCGTAAGCTCTGTACTTTCTCGGTCGACATCAGAGATTGATTTAGACAAACCCTTTCGGTGCCCGCACGAGGCTGACAAAGGAAGTCTAACGTTATCTCTGAACTCACCGAGAATGGTCACGTGAGCACGACAACAGTTACTCCAGGATCTGTGGTTGAGAATATGAATTCGTTCATTTGCATTGAAGTCAGGGGCTACTGTCAGGGTTATGGATACCACATACCTAATAGTAGTCGACTACATCTCGGCAGGACCCACCACATACCATGTCCTATACGGAAACAACCTGCGGATATAGGAGGAGTTCCGGATAAGGAAAGACAACTAGAGTTCTACATGGAAACAACCAGGACTACTCGGATTGTATCCATATTGGTTTTCCTAGTTCTATTTGGACAAGGGGACATCTATGGGTATAAATACAAGGCCCCCTAGGAGGAGAGGGGACAGAGAATCAACAACCACCATGAGACAATCAACACCCAACACAATCAACATAGAAGCCTATATACCCCAAGACACGCCGCCGGATATCGACTTCAGGGATAGGCATGGCTATTCCCCTACGGTGTCTCCGGATACCGTCAGGAGATACGAAAGCGCTATCTCTGATCGCCGGGCACGGATTCGAGGAGGAAGACTACCCTGTTGTCGATTATGAGTCAGACCTTCAGACCGACATGTCGACAACAATTAGATAGGCTACCCACATATTGTACTGGTGTGATTATGGTGAATAAGAGCAATACCGGCTTCGGCCAACAGGATGTAGGGTTATTACCTGACAACTCAGGGGCCCGAACCTGTATAAAAATCCTCGTCTCCATCTTTTTTACCTCAGTCTCGCGTATATCCTAGCACCAACGATCCCCATACTGTCCAAATACCGAAGTTGAAACATCAAACGTCGACAGCAGTGGGCCGTGTTTGGAATCGTAGCTCAGTAGAATGAGCTTCCTCCGTAGCTTCGGCCGCAGACGCCACACAGAAGTAGGACTCCAGTTTAGAGTTTAGCCTATTCAGAGCTGGATCGCTTACCGTAGTAGTCTGAGGGAAAAAGTACACCCAAGGTCCCTCAACTTGTCATCGAGTTACAAAATCATCCTCAAACCGTAAAACCGAATACAACACATCTCTCAACTTATAAAACCAGTGCAAACTAGATCCCTCGACGGTTTTGACTCTGGTTTTATCCAACGGGGCAGCTGATTCAGCGTGGGACCCATGTGGGTCCCACGTGACAGCCTCTTCTTCCCCTCCCCTCTCCACCTCTCTTTCTATCTCCTCTTCTTTTCTCTCATTGGCAGCGCAGCCGGCGGGAGGGAGGAGGCTGGTGGGGGAGGCGGGAGTCCGGCGGCGGCGACTAGGCGATGACGGGCGACGAGGTGGCGGTGGCGACAACACGGGAGCAGGAGGGCTTCCCCCACGTCGCCGCCACCGCTGTCGTCAACAACGCGGGCGCCAGATCCCACTGCCATGGCTCCTCGTCGACAGGATCAACCATAGGCCGTTCTCTCCCTGCGCCGCGGCAGCGTTCGCGGCGACGATCTCGTCCAGCTCGTCATCGATGGTGTCGACGCCTCTGATCTTCTGCAGCAATGCCTTGACCTTGTCACGGTCCTTGCCTTGCTGGACGAGGCTGTTCGGCGTCTCCGACAGAAAAACGGCGCCGACGGTGAGGAGCACGGCAGGGATGCCAGCCAGCGCCAGTGAGAGCCTCCATCCCCAGCTTCCCCTGACCTTCTTCATGGTGAAGTTCACAATCGTGGCGGCGAGAGCTCCGAGACACAGGCTGAACTGGATGCTGTTGCTGAATGCTTCCCGGTATCGCGCCACCGCCATTTCAGCCATGTAGAGTGGCACAAACTACAAAATGTTTCAAGAACTTGCAAAATTCAGAAAACTTTGCACAATATATGTCCAGATGGCACATCAAGAATTCAAGAATAATTTGATTGTTTTAGTGTTGTTACCTGGGTGGTGAAGCCGAGGCCAATGCTGAGGAGAGCCCCGCTGAGGATGGCCATGGACACGTTGACAGAGGCGCCGCTGACCGCCGCACCGGCGATGTAGGCGAAGCCGCCGAGGATCATTGTCGGAGGGTGAACTCCTCTACCGGGGAACCGGGAGGCCTCCTTTTTAGTTTGGCTAGGGGTAGTGATTGAGATTCGAGGATTATGTGGTGGAGTGTGAATAAGAGGGGGTCAGCCTCCCGTGGAAAATGAGACAACGGTGGTTTATATAGGTTCGGGCCGCCGAGATGCGTAATACCCTACTACTGTGCTATGCTGATTGAGAGGGAGAGATTACAAGATCTCCTTGTTGGAGCAGAAGGTGTTGTTGATAAGGGGCAGGAGACTGCTCTAGTGAAAAAGGCTCCTCTCCTCTCTAAGTAGGTCTGCACCTCCTTTTATATCTCAAGAGGTTACAACATGGGCCCACCGAGTCTACTCTAGGAGGATAATCACATTAAGTGCATGTCTCATTACTTGCTTTGGAAGTCTCATGCCTTGTCATGGCGTGGGGCCCATCAAACCCATCTGGCTGACACAGGGGACACACACGTCAATCGACATTTAATGAGTGAGGACTTTTGGGTCCTCACTTGTGCTGGGAAACGGGAACTCTACCCTAACCGGGTTAGGCAAAACGTCTCCGGCTATGATGAGAGGCTAAGCTGCCTCCTATCAGCACAATGCGAGGGGGGTTGTCAAGCGGAACACCGCCTGACATGTTGCCAGCACGCAGGCGCACTACCCTGACCACATCGGTCATTCAACCGGTCACAGACCAGTCAGATGCACCACACGCTGCATTTAATGCGGTTAGGACCACCTTAAATGCGGTTAGGAGGGGGCTTGGAGTGCCCGCCTGACACGACACACGCGGCACCGTTAGAAGGGGGTTGGGGTGGCCCGACCCCTGGTCACGTAGGGGGCGGCCGCCGCACAGCCTCGGGCTGACCCCCCCTCGGGGGGAAGGCCACGTGGCTACCGGGGGCAGTCCCCTCCCCATAGTCTCGGTACCCCCGGACCCATACCAAAGACAATCATGGACGTGAGGCGGCCGCGGCTGGCCGTGACCACGACGCGAGGAGCACGGCGGTGAGCAGGCCCGGGATGTAGAGCGATGAGGTGAAGAGCGTCAACAACTGGCTGTCGAACTTGCAGTAGTTGCTGACGCGGCGCACGCCGCCGCCGGAGCACTTCAGGGAAGAAGTTCCTCAGGAACGGCTCCATGGATGACACGCCGCCCGCGGTGCTGATGTCATAGCCGTAGATGGCACCGCCCATCGCCGCCATGGCGCAGGACAGTGCCACGAACGCCGTGACCCTCCCGCCACCGCTCCGCTGCAGCCCTTCCTCGTCCACGAATCCGGCGGCCGTAATGGCTGGCAGCTCAAGGCAAGCACTGTGTCTGAATTGAACCGAGCAAGCTAGTACTAGCTTGTTTGCTTGTGCTATTGATTTATTGCTTGACTTGCTCTGCTCTTATATCGTTCCAAAGATTCTGGCAGCTATGGCGTCAAAGCTCGATGTGACATTGCATCACTAATCACCATTGCCGATTTGCTTGCTCATACATACATCCGTTTCCCATCCGACAACGACGACGAGCCGCCTCCTCGACGCCCCGCCGCGGCTTCGGCACCGCACGCCGCCACCGCTTCCCGGCTCTTACTACGGCGGCGCGCCTCATCAGATGTCAGCCTCCTCCTGTGACAGCACGGCGCCGCCGTCGCGGCGACTTCCTCGCCCCGGTGACCTCCTCCCCACCTCCGGCTGGCCTGCCTGGAGAAAAGAGTGTAAGAGAGAGAGAGAGGAGGAGGAGGAAGAGAAACCCTGCTGACGTGGCACCTATCACGTGGGGCCCACGTGGATCCCACGCTGATTCAGCCGCCATGTCGGACGAAACCGGGTCAAAACCGTCGAGGGATCTAGTTTGCATTGGTTTTGTAAGTTGGAGGATGTGTTGTATCCTGTTTTGCGATTGGGGGATGATTTTGTAACTCGATGACAAGTTGAGGGACCTTCGGTGTACTTTTTCCTTCCACAAATCATCCATCCTACTCCATTTGTTGTAGGCCAAATGAAGGTCCAATGCGGGAGCGGGGAAAAGGCTCCACGGCCAACCCGTGAATCTTAGCCTAGGTTACATTTGGGCCACACAAAATCCCAGACCCTTAGATTAGGAATAAGTTCACTTTAGGTTGTTCCATTTATCACCGAGTCTGACATTCATCCCTTAACCGTAATACCAAATATAACGCGTCCTTCCACTCCCAAAATTAGTGTCCAAGGCGGTATGGATGATAGTTTTGGTTGACGTGACGTTGATGTGGCACTGAAAGTCTAAAAAAACCATGGGACCCATATACCAGTGTTCGATTAAAAATAAAATAAAAAATCATCCTCTTCCTCCCCAAAATCCCGTCCCGCTGACGCTGCCGTGCGGCCCTAGGACCACATCTTCCCATCCACCTCCCAATCTCCCCTCTCCTCCTTCCTCTACCCATGCATGGAGCGGAGGAGGTGTGACGACAGCCCCTCGTCATCTCGGGTCAGCCTCTCCCCGTCGCCGTCCTCCCCCTCTTCTGCCCCCTTCATCTCCCTGCAGCCATCCTACCGCGAGGTGGTGCTACGGCCGGCACGTCTTTCCCCATGCCGCCTCCTTCCTCTACCCATGCATGGAGCGGAGGAGGTGTGACGACAACCCCTCGACGTCTCGGGTCAGCCTCTCCCCGTCGCCGTCCTCCCTCTCTTCTAGCCCCTCCATCTTCCCGCAGCCATCCTACCGCAAGTTGGTGCTACGACCGGCATGTCGTTCCCCCATGCCGCCGCTTCCCCTGGCTTGGGAGCAAGGGCGCTTCTGCCGGCGGTCATCTCTGAGGGGCACCGACGGGCGGGCCCACTTACACACACCACCCCACTTACACTTTATCCTCGCTTCGTGTAAAAGGGTCAACCCGAGAGTGGCATGGTTGGAGGGTTGAGGCCTTATAAGTTGGTTCCACTCGTGCTAAACTAGCAAGGTGGTACTAAACATGCGCACACAACTCACATGGGCCACACAGGCCAATCCCAATTGGGTTAGGATGTCATAAATGATATTCACTTTATTCAAACAAATATCAAACTATTACATAATATTAGAAAATATTAGAGGTCTAATTTGTAAAAGTGCAAAAGTAGTGGAGCCACCACCACCACTAGTGCCTTTTGTAGTAGTATAGATATTCTAGTTACACATAAAAATCATGATTTATTTTTTCCCCATATTTTTTGTATGATGAAAGAAAGCAATTATGATCATAATAATGAAGAAATAACGCTTGTTGATAATGCTACACTAACACATTCATGAAAAAACAAAAAAAACAACACACGGATGTTAAATATGGGGTGCACTCAAACACTCACATTTAGGGATGAAAACGGAGCGGATAGTTTCCGTCCGCTCCGAACAAAAACGGATACGGATACCTTTCGGATCCGATAATTCTCGGATAGTTCGGATACATATATTTTCTCTCGGATACAAATACGGATATGGTATCGGGGTTTCCATCGGATACGGATAATAATTTGGATATCCGGTGAACAATGCTATTCGGATATCCGCGGAAGCCATGAGACATACCCCATTTCTTTATAACTCTATAACCTTTAATATACCTTTATAGATTTAAATAGTAGTTTATCTCTTAACACTAGTCCATACTATTAATATTATTTAAATTTTAAAAAATATTTATAAATTATACTTTATTTTATATAAAATGAGTTAATTATGTATGTCGATATTTGTTTCTATTAGAAGTTGAGTTGGTTTTCGTGTTCTAAGAAAAAAATGTTTTCGTATTCTTGTCCGATCATATTCGATTCTTACTCGTATTCGAGATAATCTGTATTTGTTTTCGTATTCGAGCTATCCGTATTCGTTTTCGTATCCGGTATCATATTCGATTCTTATTCGTATTCGAGATAATCTGTATTTGTTTCCGTATTCGAGCTATCTGTATTCGTTTTTGTATCCAGTAAAAGAATATGAAAACAAATATGGTACAAGCATTATCCGTCCGTATCCGCTCCGTTTTCATCCCTACTCACATTTACCCTCTACTCCTGCCCCACCCAATTACGTGTGATCCAGAATAAATGAGGCACACACATGTGCTTGACCCCACCTCTTCCTCCCGAGAACCCCCGCCCCACAACACACACGCATGCACACAAATACACACATGTGCGCGCTCCCACAAACACACACGCACACGCGCACGCGCACACACACACTCATCATCATCATCGTCCTATGATTACCGACACCTATGATGGGCCATGTCCTCGCAGATGTGCATTCTTAGTACCAGCTCTCAGAATACGTAGTGCAACTCAAGAAGGGAGGATCGAGAGTGTAATACCCTAGCATGTTTAGTATGTTTCTATTCATGTGTTGTCTTGTTCCGGCATAGGCCCGTTAGGCCCAAGTGTTTGTTGGTGGGAATAGGGTTAACCCTTTTACGAGAAACGAGGAAAAAAGTGTAAGTGAGATGATATGTCAATGTGGGTCCACTCAGCGTGTGGAGTGGACCAATGCAAATTTGGAGGCTAGGGTGTTACATGTAGTGCCTGTTACACTTAGACGTAGAGGACTCTTATACGGCTAGGTGTCACTCTCAGGCCACCAATTAGCTCATGGTCTGCCGAAAGAAGTTTGCGAAGGCCGGATCTCACCCTAGCAGGGAAAGAGATATATCCTTGAAGGAGTAGTGTATTTTTGTAACCTCACAAAGATAGGTTTGAAAAAGACCCGACTCCTTGTGAGCCTCTCAACGGAGAGCAGAATCCCTTTAATGATTTGAACTCCAGGAATACGTCGTCGCACAAATCTCGCGAAAGCTTCCATCTTTATCTTTCCATCACTTCGCTGTTTTTGTGCCACTTAGAGCTAGTTGTTCTATGTGCATTGCTCTTGAGTTTTGAGTGCTTGATCTAATTGTATTAGGTTGTGGTTAGCTTGTTAGTGCATTATCGTATCGGAATATCTGACAATAAAGGGATATTCTAACAGTGACTGGAATATCAAACACTAGATTAGAATATATATCCAACCAGCTTCCACTTTACACTTTCGACTTAAATTTTAAATTGGCTTATTCACCCCCCCCCCCCCATGCCTTTCGCAATCCTTTCAATTATATGTCTTAAGGATAAAAAAACAACCTGTTAGAGGTGATTTTTCATGGGGTTGTATTTGCAAACCGTCACAGATGAGAAATATCATCTGTGACTGGTTGTATCCGTTAGAGATATGAGGTCACCGGTGACGGACCATAATTGGAGCCCGTAAAAGATGATAATAGTCACCTTTGATGGTCGGATAGCTTGCACCTGTCACCGGTGACGCATCACTAGTGACATGGTTTGGTTGTGGCCCGTCACAGATGTTCTTTATCGGGCAAAACACCCGGCCCCTAAAATATGAGGGGTCATCAGTGACGGGTTCGATTCTTTAACGGGGCGTTTTCCAGCCTGATATTGGTGAGTGCCTCTGTAATTGGCTGCATGCTGCCGTCACATATGGGTCATTCACGATGTCCGGTTTTGTATTAGTGTTGTGCACATTAATATCGCAATATGTGACAGTAGATCGGACATTCCGATAGTGACCGGAATATCCAACACTAAAAATATCCAACCAACTTCTGCTTTGCGCTTTCCAATTAAGTTTTAAATCGATCTATTCAACCCCGCTCTAAGCCTTACACGATACTTTCAATTACATGTCTAGGAAATTTGTTTGGTTGAGATAAGTGTAGAGAACACTTTTATACATGTGAACTGGTTGCATTTGCCATATGCAGGGAATAATTGATGCGCTATATCTGGGCATCTGGCACCATTAAATCCCTCTTAATTATAATATTTGGTTTTCTATTTGTTTAATAGGAACACTGCATTCCAGGCCAGTCTTCCCCAGCAAAGTACGATCGAATGCCCTCTGTCACACACACACATAAAAAGTTCCTGTTCGCAATGGATGGATCTTCCAGCGCCGCCGGTGGCAACAAATCCAAGCATGAGGGTACTCCTCATCGATCGATGAGAGCACCACCTGCCTCAAGATAATCACAAAAATGCTGCTCAACTGTGGTTATAAAGGTCAGTGCTGTCTTATCCAATCCCCAATCCTATCTCATTTTTTATTCAGATTGAGAAGTCACGAACACATCAATCTGCCAGCCGGGATCTTTTTTCCACTTCGTTTTCACCAATATATGTGAGCAAGCACATGTACAAACCCAACTATATTTCTTCTAGTGTTCTCTGCCGACGACGACAAGAGATGTGTTGAGGTGTGTCAAGCATGGCGCGTGCGACTACCTGGTGAAGCCGTTGCGGCATGCATGCATGAGGAACTTAAGAACATATGGCAGCAGATTTAGCAATACCACTTGCCAGACATCTAAATTCTTTTTCTTAAAAAACAAATCCCACTGCTAGAGTATATGGATAGGATCATATTGTATTCAGTTTGTTATGGTAGGATAGAATTAGTTTCCATCTCTATCTCTCTGAGTTTACTTAAGATTCAATCCATGTAACCTATATATACCGACCCTCGAGGCAATACATTGTCTCCAACGTTACACAGTATACCTCTCCTCCTATACTTCCAACAGATCCTTTGGAGTGACCATCATGCATGTGCTTCCCATATAGGCAGTGACCTTCATGGAAGTAATTGTCTTCTTCATTTTAGTAATTGATCGATATTCTTAGTTCCTAAGCAAAATGAAGAGCAGTTCTAGGTACATCGAAAATCAAAATAACCAGTTTTGCAACTGAAAATTTGAGACTTGAAGTTACAACAGCTTCATCGTCCACTTCGATATGAACTAAATATCTACTCCCTCTATTTTTTTAATATATGATACCGTTGATTTTTTTAAGATATGTTTGACCATTGAAATTATTCAAATAAAATTATGTAACTATTATTTATTTTATTGTGACTTGATTTATCGTTAAATGTTCTTTAAGCATGACTTAAATATTTTTAATTTACACAAAACTTTTGAATAAACCGAATGGTCAAACGTTTGCTAAAAAATCAACGATGTCATATATGAAAAAATGGAGGTAGTACGTACATCACAAAAGTTTATCCTCAAACCAAATTAAATTTGCTCAAAGATAGGAACCATTACAAAATTCAGAATTCGGCCACATCTATCATTATCCAGAAACAAGAGAATCACAAGGCTAATCACCAGCTAGGTTGCGAACCTTTCAAAATCCCAGCAAACAAACCATGAATCAACAACTTTATGAGACATTTTAGAGAAAGCATCAGCAACCAAGTTAAATGAAACATCAAAAGTATATTAATATAAAGTGTGTGTGTGTGTGTGTGTGTGTGTGGATTGGTGTGTATGTGTGGATTTGTGTATGCTACACTTCCAAAAAAGTTTTTTTTACACGAATCCGTACAAGGGACTTTCCAGATTTGAGGAAAATGAACTATTCATGAGATGGAGGTAATGTGTGATTGCAATAATTCTCTTAGTGATGTTTGAAGATCAGATTGATCTATACATTTTGAATATTTAAAGTTTGTGAAAATTTTGGAGCAGTTATGTAATTGGCTGTACATAGTTTGACTTTCAATTTAAAATCTTGGTTTGCCATGTTTTAACTAAGCTTGATCATTTAATTCACGTGCTTAATTAATCTGTAATAACTTGAGTTGTTTCTCCTAGAGTTTTGCAATGTTAAAATGTTTTTCATATATGTTTGTGTAATATGTGTTAATAATTAATTGATCATTGTTCTAGATCTCTTCTCTTTTTAGATACAATATAGACCTTTGTGTTTATTTTCTTATATTATTATTGCAGAAGCAACTCCAAACTAGATGTACCACTACTGAATCGGGAAGATTTAACTATAGATCAGTTTTCAAGTCATCTGTAGGCAAGATTCCTACTACCAGATATTCACATATATATTTTTGAAACTAATCTCTGCACTATATATTTATTCATGCATTCTTTTTAAATCAGTGTGCTTGTGCCGTTAGTTCTCCTTTTAACATCCTTAGTGGTGCATAAATTAAAAAACAAATAAAGTTTTTGTGGAGATTATGGGTACCACATACACACACAGCTGGGCTATCCGACTGGTCACAGGGGATAGATCATGTATATAGAATATGTATAAGACTAGGACTTGGGTATTACGTTTACTTGTGTATCAAGGAACGGCTTGCAGTCCTAGGCTGTTAAGTTTGTAGATTAGATATAGGAAACTTAAATCATATGGGGATAAGTTTCTATCTTGTAAGAATGCTCCTTCGCCTATATAAGGAGGGCAGGCAGGACGCCCCTTTGGGGGTATTCACTACCAGATTGTCAGATCTATACTACACCCAACGGATACAATCTCCAAACATGAGTAGAGTATCCTGTATACAGTAGGCCTGAACCTGTATACATTCTTGTCTCCGCATCCATCTACTTTTTAGGTCTCGTGCGCTATCCTCGTTTATTATTGCCGAATTCCAGTTTCGATAATTTTCATTGAATTTTCAAGAAAAAAACATTCGATTCTATATATGTTTATTTTTTAATCCATTGTAGCTAGTTTGTTCTTTGCTGTGTATAGATTATGCATCTGATTCCTGTTTCTAGCTAGCTAGCTACAATAGCTTTCCTTGGCGGTTTGTGCCTCTCATGAAATATTTGTATTCTAAATCAACAACACCTTGAATGCACAACATATATATTAATTTATACACATTTTGCAATGTTCATTATTGTTGAACCATATTCTCTATTAACATTGTCATGCTTACTATTTACTTAAAATGTTTTCCAGAGATTCAGAATATCTCTAAGTAAGTCAAGAACCCTGTCAGCACCCCAATACCGACAGGAGAAAGTGTTCATGGGATACCGCTTGCTCTTCAAACTGTTGGAACAGGAAACAATCAACATCTCATTGTTCCTTTCAATCAGATAACTTTTGTGAGACCCACATTAATTGAAATTGGTCAAAATGGAGCGCTCGGAGGACTGGTTATGGGTAATATACCCACAGCTACAAGTGTTCTAGCCAGGGCATTTAGACGAGAGATGGTTAATGGTGCTGCTCTTTCTGACCACTGATCCCTGATTAGAGATTCATTTTTGACTAGTCATGATAGGGTGCGGAATGAACTTGGAGAAACTAATCCAGTATGTGATATTTTGGATGTTTAACCAGCACAGTACTTTTCCTCAAAGTGAAACTAACACAGACATTTTATCTCTTTAGTACACATATGAACTGGTATGTTTTGTGTTTAATTAAAAGATGTGCATATCATTTTAAAATTCTCATATACATACATTATGAACGTATTCCTATTTCTATTTGGAAAAATGTGCATAGCCTAGATTCTCTATATATATTTCAGAAGTAATTAAAATGATCGATCATTAGCAATTTTCAAAATCTTTACAATTGCATATATATATATATATATATATATATATATATATATATATATATATATATATATATATATATATATATATATATATATATATATATATAGCAGTTATGAAATAAAGTCCCAGTTAATAAATTGCACACACTAAGTACATTCCCCCAAGATCTTCTGATTTTGATTTTACAGCAGATATCCTAAGGTATTTCATGTTTACGGTACATCCTGGTCATGTTGCAAAGTTATTACTACTAATTAATTAATATCTAGTTCACTTGAGGTCTTTTATTTCCTCGATTTACTTCTCCGCAATTGCATTGAAAACATTATATTAACTAGTCCCTATATATATTGATGATCTTAAGTTATTTTACTTACTGATTCTTTCATTCATCTCTCTCTCTCTATCCTTGCATAATTCTTTCATTCATCTCTTCATATAGCAGGGGTAGATGTTTTACCAACATAGTTGTTTGGTTCTCTAAGCTAGTTGATTATAACACAACGTGTCTTACTTTTTTGGCCATGTTTGAACTAATGGCGAAAATGGGGAAGTGACGTTGAGCCAAGAATTGGTGGTTGGTTGCACAAATTAATTTGTCTCCAATGTTCAGTGTACGCAAAGAATTTTTAGTTGTTTGTTTTCTGAACTAGAATAAACTACAAACTGGTTAATCCTATTCCCGATTGTTTGCCATGTTGGCATGCATTTTAATTAATTAAACGAAATATTGATGTACGTCATACTTAGGGCTCTTTTCGAACAAAGGAACGAGGAGTTTTAATATAGTTGAATTAATCCTTATGATAAGATTCTTATGAAGTCATTTGTGCCGCAGGATTGATGCCTCAAAATTCCTTTGAAATTCTGTGGAATGATTCATTACATAAGGATTTTATGGGAAACAAACATTAGGCCTTTGTTTTTCCAAATATTTTAACTATTTAACTTTCCTATATATCTACTCCCTCCATCTCATAATATAAGGGATTATATCCTTCAAATTTGTCCGAGACAATATATATTTCTCACCTTCTAATTTTTGTACTAGCTAGTTTTTTTATTCCCTACCCTACTCGATCACTTTTGTACTACTTTATTCCCTCAACTGATATCTTTTATACTATTTTATTTTCTCGCATACCATCTTCCGTTCCATCACATGTCATTTTGATATTTCCTAATTTTTTTATAAAAATAACATTAATCTCTTTTATGGAGTATATTATAGGATGGAGAGAGTAATTCTCATAGGAATGTGCAAGGCAAAACCTCCTAATCATTCAGATGCCTCACCTCATCAGGGTATTCACAAGCAGCAGCCCAGTTGAATTTTAAATCTGCATATATACAATGTGGTGATTGATGTTGAAAGCAGCTGTTCATGCGAAAAGAAAACCTATGGGTTCATACATGTGATTAAGCACCAATATGCCAGCAACCAAACGAAGGCTAGCTAGAGATTAGCAACAGCTCCCATGTGTCCTCAAGCTAGCTCACGTCATGCTAGCTAGCTCTTGTCAGTTTTTCAAAAAAAAAAATCAATGAATGGTGCCGATAGCATTTGAAAACACCGTCTGAATGGTCGTTTTAATTTCATATATTAGTCAACTGATGATCATTCAAATGTTATCGCTTAGCTCATATATTTCCTCTGCCGTTGCAGCCTCTCGTCATACATGTTCGGCGACCGCGAGAGATGTATCCACTGCTCGTTGATTGACCCATCGAAAGACACGTGTACCATGCGAGAGCTGCATTGATCGATCAACCAAGCAAAAAATGGACGACTGGTGTAGATACTTCGTATCGTAAACCCTGCAAAATGTAATTAACCCTCGTCTGACCATAACTTGGTATTTTCGAAAACCAGGCCAATAACCCGGTACATATCGAATTTTCATTGCACTAACGATCTCATTACTTATTTATATGTGCTTTGTGTTACTTATATTGGGATACTTAGCACAAATTAACATCCTAAAAAGTGTCTTAAGACAATACCTTTATATATAAGATAAATTACAAAGTGCCTACAAATTATATCCGCAGTAAATGTTCTAAAAATGTCTCTAATGTGTCCTTAGGTAAAAATGTCTAATGTCTCTAAAAATGACATTTTCACGCAAAACGTCATGATCCATATGTCGCAAATCCCAATAGATGGCCAGCAGCCAGACGAAGGCAAGATGTTCAGTCCTCTTCCCATAGTCCAGTCCCATGTATGCTCTATCCTCAAGCTAGCTGCTTGCATGCTAGCCTATTCCTTATAGGCACTCACGTCTTTTTATTTTCACTTGTTTATGGAGTGATGCCGTAGCTTTTTAAGTCCAATGAATACTTTTTTTTTGCTCATTCTAAGTTCATGTAAATTAAAAAAAATTGTCAACTGACCGGTTGTCGCTTAGCTCATACATGTTGGCACTGTTGCCTCATGTTATCTGGGCCCACTGCACTTGTTTGTCCATCATGCGACGCGTGCACCATGCGAGTTGTTTCGATCAACTGAGCACAAATTGGAGGAATTGTGTAGGGTACATCATATACCCTACAAAATGTAATTAAACATGACCAAATGAATTAAGCATCATCATCATCAAATCTGCTAGATATACCTCGTTCAACATAATAAGCCAGTGGGCGGTTTAGAAATACTGCAGGTTCTTCATAAACAACTGCTACTGCAAAATTAATTATGTAGGAGTATGAACGGTTGTATGTAGTATAAATTTGCAATTACCTCCATTGAAGTAATTTTTTCACTTCGTTTATACATGTAACCCTATATAGCTAACTAATTACAAATCATCTTGTGTATCTTATCTTTATATCTTGTAGGAACCAAAAGCTTGGCATGCATTAAGCCACATCATCTACAAAATAGTAGCTACTATTATACCCATCTATTAGTTTAATTCTTGCTTAAAACATCAAAATATGTGAAGCTAGGTTGTTTTTTCTACCTTTGTGGTGTGTCCATTTTTGTGTACACACGCACGTGTGATTGTGTGTTTGTGCATGTGTGTGTGTGGGGGGGGGAGGGTGCTTCTTCTCACATCAATCAATCCGGCATTAGCCCTGCCTGCTCCTATATTATTCATTGTGTATTTTTTTACTTTGCCCCAGTGTCATGTGCTAGCCTATTGTGAGAATTTTTAACGTCAAACCACAGATGTCATGTCCCATATGTACTACTACTTCAATTGTCTCGCTAATAAATTTGGGAAAGTGTTCTTTGTTGCACCGCTACCTCACAATCTCCTTTTTTTTGACGGGGACAATCTCCTTTTGTTTTATGTTCCAAAAATTCAAAAGATCATCTAGAATCACGAAAAACGAACAAGAAGCAGACCACTCACCATACAACATTCTGAGCAACCACAACCAATAGCCAGGACCAAAGTTATTGTCATTGAAAGAGAAGCTCAATCATAACAGAAGGACCTCTTGCCGGGATATTTTCTTGGTGACTTCATTCCATGGTCACATCCAATGGTCAACTCACTACTACTCAAAGAAATTATGTTGAATGGGACCTAAAGAAATTGATAATTTTATTTTCAACCATCCGAAATCTTAGGGAATTGCATTTGGTCATGGATCAACTAATAAGGTAGCTTTCTTTTGCAGCAAGGTTATATAAGCGGGTTTTGATGTTCATGCAAATGGAAGGAGCCAAGCTAGAGGAAGTGCAATGAGTAATAATACTTTATATTTTCATTGTGTAGAGCATTGTTACAAGTGAGAAACTCATAGAGGTTGTTTGTGCACCATTGCCATCGAACATGAGACAACCAATACAGCCAAGACAAAGCTTGCCTAAAAATAGCGTGGCAGCTACTTCAGTGCTATCAGTGATCAAACTCTGGGACTAGCTACGCAACTAACTCAACTACTGTCAATAATAAAAACACTATGACCCAAGAAATGTATATTCTACAAACATTTCAACTTGGGAACGGCTATAATGTGATGTTGGATTGTCTAAAGAATGGTAGTTTGGATGATCAACTAGATAGATAGTAACATGTTGATGAACAACCTCTTTCATGGAGATAAACTCTTGCTTTTGATACTACCGATGACTTCCACTCAATGTAGGCTTAATAACGATATTCCCAGCCATGAGAATACCAATGGAATTAACGACACACTAGGTGGATCCTTGACTGAGGGCATGCTGCATGATCCAACACTTCAAGGGTATGATATTGGTCCCTATTTCTTTAATTAGGCGTGTGTTAATTAGGAGCACACTCATAGGTGTGTGTATGTAGTAGTGTGTGCGCGTATGTGTCTTCCTTGTAATCACAAAATAAATAGTACTTTACACTCCTTTTCCAAACATAGAGCAAAATTACATTTAGGTTTTACCATTGCGCTTACATAACAGATGTCTTCTAGTTACACACAAAAATTGCAACTTCTTTTTTACCATATTTTTTGTTTGATGAAACAAGCAATTATGATCATAATAATGAAGAAATAACGCTATTCCATGTTGATCATGCTATAATAACACATCCATGGGAAGAAATAATATGCCAACACATGGTTGTTAAATAAGTGGGGTATGCATAGACACTCACACTTACCCCCTACCCCCGGCCCACCCAGCCACCTATGATACACAATAAATGAGGCACACGCATGTACACCGACCCCACCTCCCCTCTCCCGCCAAGCACACCCTCCCCCAGACACACACACACACGGGCACAAACACACACATCATTCGATTATTGTCCCATTCGATGCATGAGTGTGACATCCTAGCCCAATTAGGATGAGGCATGTGTGGCCCATATGAGCTGTTGTTAACGACCAAATTTGGTGTTTTTCACATCAACAGCTATGTGCGCATGTTTAGTACCACCTTACTAGTTTAGCACGAGTTGAACCAACTTATAAGGCCTCTTCCCTGCAACCATATCACTCCCAGGTTAATCCTTTTACACGAAGCAAGGATGAAAGTGTAAGTAGGGTGGTATGTGTAAGTGGGCCCGCCCTTCGGATGGGCTGGCTACGCGGTTCTGGAGGGAGGGTTGTTACAAATGGTATCAGAGCCGACCCTCGAAATTGCACGTACGGGTTAGCATGCGAGCATATGGCGCATGTGGGCTCTGGTTGAGGCACATGGCTTGGCATATGGCGCCTGCACTGGACGTACGGACGTGCGCTAAGAGGGGTGTGTTCCTGGACATTTGCCTATATATGCCTTTGTGGATATGTGGGTGAGTTGGACCGACGGGGGCGTCGGATCCTTTGAGGGGGGGTGTATGTGACATCCTGGCCCAATTAGGATGAGGCATGTGTGGCACATATGAGCTATGTGCGCATATTTAGGGGTTGTTTGGTTCATATACTAACATTGCCTAGGGTTGCCATAGTTTTCTTGCCAAGCTTGCCTAAGGTTAGGCGAACAAATTTGGCACCACACTTTGGCTAGCAATCTATAACATTGCCACACTTTTCTGAGACAATGACATGTGGGACCAAAGTGCTAGAAAAAGAATCTTGCCACAAGTGTGGCAATGAACCAAACGTCTGGCTAACTTAGTCAAAGCTGCCTAACTTGAGGTGTGGCAAAGTGTGGCAACATGTGGTCACGAACCAAACAACCCCTAAGGGTTTAGCACGAGTGGAACCAACTTATAAGTTCTCTTCCCTCCAACCATATCACTCATAGGTTAACCCTTTTATACGAAGCGAGGACGTAAGTATAAGTGGGGTGATATGTGTAAGTGTAAGCTTGTCGGATGGGCTGGCTACGCAGTTCTGGAGGGAGGGCTGTTACAATGAGCCATGTCCCTGCAGATGTGCACTCTGATAAGTATCAATGCAGAATACATAGTGCAGTAGCTTAACTTGTTAGCAATGTTTTGAATACTATTATAGCATGCTATTTACCTAATTCCTAGTTAAAACATGTTAGTGGGTGAAGCTATGTTGCCCATAGTATGTCCAGGTTGGTTGCATGATGCGTGGAGGTGGTTGGGGGTAGTGATAGGTGGGGCTTCAATGTAACAGTCCACCCTCTAGAACCGCACAACTCAGTCCATTCAACGGGTAGACCCACTTACAATTTCACCCTTGCTTTGTGTAAAAGTGCTAACCCGGGAGTGATATGGTTGGAGAGACAAACCCTTATAAGTTGGTTCCTCCCTTGCTAGACTATACTACAAACTGGTTAATCCTATTCCCGATTGTTTGCCATGTTAGCATGCATTTTAATTAATTGAACGAAATATTGATGTACGTCGCTCTTTTCAAACAAAGGAACGAGGAGTTTTAGTATAGTTGAATTAATCCTTATGATAAGATTCTTATGAAGTAATTTGTGCCGCAGGATTGATGCCTCAAAATTCCTTTGAAATTATGTGGAATGATCCATTACAACAGGATTTTATGGGAAACAAACATTAGGCCTTCGTTTTTCCAAATATTTCAACTATTTAACATTCCTACATATCTACTCCCTCCATCTCATAATATAAGGGATTGTATCCTTCAAATTTGTCCGAGACTATTTTATTCGTCACCTTCTAATTTTTGTACTAGCTAGTTTTTTTATTCCCTACCCTACTCACTTTTATACTACTTTATTCCCTCAACTGACATCTTTTATACTATTTTATTTTCTCGCATACCATCTTCCGTTCCATCACATGTCATTTTGATATTTCCTTTTTTTAATAAAAATAACATTAATCTCTTTTATGGAGTATATTATAGGATGGAGGGAGTAATTCTCATAGGAATGTGCAAGCCAAAACCTCCTAATCATTCAGATGCCTCACCTCATCAGGGTATTCACAAGCAGCAGCCCAGTCGAATTTTAAATCTACATATATACAATGTGGTGATTGATGTTGAAAGCAGCTGTTCATGCAAAAAGAAAACTTGTGGGTTCATACATGTGATTAAGCACCAATATGCCAGCAACCAAACGAAGGCCAGCTAGAGATTAGCAACAGCTCCCATGTGTCCTCAAGCTAGCTCACGTCATGCAAGCTAGCTCTTGTCAGTTTTTCAAAAAAAAAAATCAATGAATGGCGCCGATAGCATTTGAAAACACCGTCTGAATGGTCGTTTTAATTTCATATATTATTCAACTGATGATCATTCAAATATTATCGCTTAGCTGATATAGTTTCTCTGCCGTTGCAGCCTCTCGTCATACATGTTCGGCGACCGCGAGAGATGTATCCACTGCTCGTTGATTGACCCATCGAGAGACGCGTGTACCATGCGAGAGCTGCATCGATCGATCAACAAAGCAAAAAATGGATGACTAGTGCAGATACTTCGTATCGTAAACCCTGCAAAATGTAATTAACCCTCGTCTGACAATAACTTGGTCTTTTCAGAAACCATGCCAATAACCCGGTACATATTAAATTTTCATTGCACTAACGATCTCATTACTTATTTATATGTGCTTTGTGTTACTTATATTGGGATACTTAGCACAAATTAACATCCTAAAAAGTAACAGTCCACCCTCCAATGTACTTTGTGTTATTTATATGTTCTTTGTGGGGCTTCAATGTAACAGTCCACCCTCCAGAACCGCATAGCTCAGCCCATTCAACGGATAGACCCACTTACAATTTCATCCTTGCTTTGTGTAAAAGTGCTAACCCGAGAGTGATATGGTTGGAGAGACAAACCCTTATAAGTTGGTTCCTAACTTGCTAGACTAGATGGTACTAAACATGCTCACATAGCTCTCATAGGCCACATAGGTCATATCCTAATGGGCCGGGATGTAAACCCCGCCCCCCCTATCCTGCTCAAAGGACCCAGCTCAAAGGACCCAAGGTCGTCGTTGGTTCAATTTACCCACATAACCACATATTTATATAGACAAATACCCAGTAACTCACTCCCTCTTAGTGCACATCCATACGTCTAGTGTTGGTGCCATATGTCATGCCACGTGCCTCACACAGAGATCACATGCGCCATGCGTCATATGCCCGGACTGACCTCACACAAAGCCCACACGACATGCGTCATATGCCCGCACACTGACTCGTACGCTTGGTTGAGATAAGTGTAGAGAACACTCATATACATGTGAACTGCTTGCCTTTGCCATTTGCAGGGAATAATTAATGTGCTATATCATATCTGCACCATTAAATCCCTCTTAATTGTAAGATTTGATTTCTATCTTTGTTATAAGAACACAGGCCCCCCTCTCTCACACACACACAAAAAAGTTCTGGTTCACAATGGCCGGATCTTGTAGTGTCGCCGGTAGCAACAAATCCAAGCTCGCCGATGAAGAGTTCAGTCCGGTGGGCATGAGGGTACTCCTCATCGATGAGAGCACCACCTACCTCAAGATAATCACCAAACTGCTGCTCAACTGCGGTTATAAAGGTCAGTGATCTGTCTCACCCAATCCCCAGTCTCTATCCCGTTCTTGATTCAGATTCAGAAGCCACGAACACATAAATCTGCCGGCCGGGATGATCTTTTTCGACTTTGTTTTCACCAATATATGTGTGAGCACATGTACAGGTCTGACTGTAACAAATTTTGAGATTACGTACGTTTGGCGTGTGGATGCAGTGATGCCCAAGACGGCGGCGCGAGATGCTGTGGAGGAGCTTCACGAGAACCCTTGGAGCTACGACATGGTCCTCACCGAGGTGCACGCGCCGGCTGGGATAGACGGCTTCAACCTCCTCCAGTACGCCGGCACCGACATGGATCTACCAGTCGTCGGTAAGTTGGTCGAGATAGCTAGCTAGCTAGCCGGCCATTGCCGTTACTTTCATCCAAGCCGTACTTAAAACTGAAACTTTTCCTATCTTAATTAATTTTGTCCATATACATATATGTGCCCAAAATTATATTTCTTGTAGTGTTCTCTGCGGACGACGACAAGAGGACGGTGTTGAAGTGTGTCAACAGCGGCGCGTGCGACTACCTGGTGAAGCCCCTGCGGCACGAGGAACTGAAGAACATATGGCAGCATGTGTACAGGAGGAAGCTGCGCAGCGGTGGTCGTCGCGCTGCAGCTGCAGGAAACAGCAGCAAGGGGGAGATCAAGAAGAGGTTTAGGTGGCCTAAGGAGCTGCACGAGAGGTTTGTCAGCGTCGTCCTTCAGCTCGGAGTTGATAGTAAGAGCTCTCTCTCTCTCTCTCTCTCTCTCTCATCTGAAATTTGAAAATAAGTTGTATTAATTTATTTTCTTCAGAAAATGCTGATTATTAATTGTTAGTTAATTAGTGTGCCTAAGTTGCTGATATATATTATTTCTGATGCATGTTTAAGTTGCAAATGCACGTTAATTATACTCTCTTATCATCATGATACTTACATGCTTTAGTTTCTGATTGACGTACGTTGTCAAGATATCGATCACTTCTACTATCGGTAGCACGGTTTATCCTTTTTTATTATTATAGGTAGCTATCCACCTAGCTGGGGATGCCATCGATCAAATGAAGAGCATCAAGATATGCCTACAATATTGCATTTAATTAATTAGGAGGGAGAACTGCAACACCTAAAGTATATATATACCCTAAGCTCTTCCAAAAAAAATTTTCAAGTTATATACCTTCTGATTTATTAAGAAGAAAGCAGGTATCCAAGTCATTTATTTTTTTTTAAAAGAAACAAATCATGATTGCTAATTAAGATGACCCATTTTGAAGTGACCCTGATCATGTGTTTGTCCCAAAGGCAATGACCTTCAAGGAATTATCCTCTTCATTTTAGTAATCAAATTCTGAGTTCCTAATTAAGTAAAAGGAAGAGCATGCAGTTCCTAAGTACATAAAAAATCAAATAACCAATTTTGCAACTCGAAATTTGAGACTTGAAGTTATAATACCTTCATCCACTTCGATATGGACTAAATATACACACACACACAAATTTATCCTCAAATCGAAAGTTTTTCAAACATAGGAACGACCATTCAAAATTCCAATTTTCTCCACATGATTACCCATGAAACGAGAGTAACACAATGCTATCACCAAGCTAGGTTGCAACAAACCTTTCAAAATTAAATCCCAGCAAACAAACCTGAATCAGCGCTGTATATGGGACATTTATATATATAAACAAACTACACGCAAATTTACTATAGATATGTATGATCCATTCCATGCAATAATTCCCTTACTGCGTCTTTGAAGATCAGATTGATCTACACAGTTCGAATTTTTAAAGTTGGTGAAAATGGACTTTCCTTTGCTCGGGTATTGCTTGCTGGTTGATGGACAAAACATATTACCTTGACTATTTTGATGCTACCCTTGGCGGTTTGTGCTTGCCAAGAAAATCCTGGATTCTTGTAGTTACATATATAATTTATTACCGTGACGTAATATAGATTTTCAATATATGTAAAAACTTGGTTTGCCATGCTTTAACTAAGCTGCTAGGTAATTTACTTCTTCATGCGCATAATTCGTCTGTAACTTGACTTGTTTTTCCTTGAGTTAATTCTTCTTGCGATGTTAAAATATTTCCACATATGTTTTTGTAAAATGTGTCAATTCAGAAAATATGCTGGTTTAATCATTGATCTAGAACTTAACTTTTTTTAGATAAACAGTATAGACTTTTGGTTGTATTTTCTTATATTATTGATTATTGCAGAGGCTACTCCAAACCAGATACTACCACTTCTGAATCGGGAAGATTTAACTCGGGATCAGGTTGCAAGTCATCTACAGGCAAGATTCCTATCAGATACTTAGATATATTTGTTTGAAACTAATCTCTGCATTATATATTTTATTCATGATGTTTTAAAAAAATCAGCATGCTTGTACCATCAATTCTCCTTTTAAAATATCCTTCATGACGGATGAAGTAAATAATGTTTTCACTTAATTTTGAGGGCAAAAAAATCAAATTGACTCTTTGCTCAGTTTCTTTTACTCCACTGTAGCTAGTTTTTACTTTGCCATGTGTATCCATGCATCTGATTCTGTTTTTTTTTTTTTACCTTTCAAGCTAGTATCTGGATTTTCTTGAAAAATAAATCAGCAAAACCTTGAAAACACAATACATTAGTTTACACAAATTTTGCAATGTTCATTATATAATTCAATCTTGTGCTTACTTTTTAATTAAAACATTTTCCAGAGATTCAGAATAGCTCTAACTAAATCAAAAGCCCTGCCAAGCTGCTCCACAATACCGATAGGGGAAACTGTTCATGGGATACCGCTTGCTCTTCAAGCTATTGGAACAGGAAACAATCAACATCTCATTGTCCCTTTCAATCGGATAACTTTTGTGAGACCCCGAGGAGTTGAAATTGGTCAAAATGGAGTGGTGGGAGGACTGGTTACGGGTAATAATAATGTTGTTGTGCCCACAGCTACAAGTATTATAGCCAGAGCATTTGGGCGAGAGATAGTTAATGGTGCTGATCTTTTTGATCACGGGACCCTGATTAGAGATTCATCTTCCACTAGTCATGATGGGGCGCAAAATGAACTTGGCGAAACTAATCTTGGTATGTGCTCTCTTTTGGGTGTTTATTAACTAGCACAGTACTTTTCCTCAAAGTGAGAAACTAACACAGTAGACATTATATCTCTTGAATATAACATATATGAGCTGATATTTGTGTTTCATAAAAAAAAAAGTGCATGTTACTTAGGATTCTCATATACATATGTTATATATATATATATATATATATATATATATATATATATATATATATATATATATATATATATATATATGCACATATTTATATTTCTATATATTTGGAAAAATATGCATAGCCTAGACATCCTCTGTATATATATTTCAGAAGTAAAATGATAGATCGCTAGCTAGCAATTTGCAAGTTCTTTAGAACTGCATATATATTTAAAGCAGTAGTAATCAAATAAAGTCCCCGTCGGTAAGTTACACACATTAAGTAGCATTCCCCCATGATCTTTTGATTTGATTTTACAGTACACACACGTACTAACAGGTATTTCATGTTTACTGTTTACACTGGTCATGCTAATTAATATGTAGTTCACTTGGAAGTCTTTTATTTCCTCGGTTCACTTCTACAGAATTTAATGAAAACATTATATTTGCTAATATCCCTATATGATAATCTTCAGCTTTTCACTTACTGCATTCTCTCATTCATTTGCCGACAGAGCTGTTTGTTCTAGCTACTAGTTAATTATAACACAACTTTTCTTACTGTTTTTTTTGTCAGCATTTGAACTAATGGCGAAAAAGGGAAGCGATGTGGAGCCAAGAATTGGTGGCTAGCTGCACGAATCAATCTCTCTCCGATGTCTGTGCGCGACGAATGTTAATTTAGTTGTTTGTTTTTTGAGAACTAGAATAAATTATAAACTGGTTAATCTCATATTTACCCGATTGTTTGCCACGTGGGCATGCATTTTTAATTAAGCGAAACATTGATGTATGTCATGGTTAGGGTTCTTTTGGAACAAAAAGGAAACAAGGAGTTTTAGTGGAGTTTATTAATCCTTATGATATAATTCATATGAAGTCATTTGCAACAAGAGGATTGATGACTCAAAATTCCTTTGAAATTCTATGGAATAAACCATATTTCATAAGGATTTTAGAGGAAAACAAACATGGGTTGTACCTCATGTTTCTCCAAATAATATTCCTTCATTTTTCATGGTTGTTATCCAAATTAATGACTATTCTGAAACATTCATGCATTTCTAATTCTGTGTACATCCGTTTAGATGTAGAGGCCGGTTTAATCCATTATTAAAAAAAATAGAAATCCACAAGGCGATACCTCCTAATCGTAATTCAGATGCCTCAACCATGCATGGCCGGCATATACTCACAAGCCGTCGGCCGGTCGAATTTCAAATCTACATCTTTACAATGTGGTAATCGATTGATGCTGAAAGCAGCTGTTCATGCGAAAAAAAAATCCGTGTGGGTTCATGCATGTGATTAAGAACCAATACACCAGCAGCCAAAGGAAGGCCAAGACATCAGCAACAGCTCCAGTGCGTCCTCAAGCGCCGCACGAGTGATTCAACACATGCTAGCTCACGTCAGTTTTTCATATTTTTTTTTCAGAGAATGGCGCCGGTAGCATTTGAAAACACCTTTTTAATGATCGTTTTTAATTTCGTATACATTTTAGTCAACTGATCAAGTGATCAGAATTGTCTCTTAGCTCACATATTTCTCTTGTTATCTGCTGCAGCCACTCGTAATACGTGTTCGATCGGCGACCCCGCGAGATGTATGCATTTGCTCGTCGTCTGACCATGGAGCGACGCGTGCACACCGGCCATGCGTTGCGAGAGTTGCATCGATCGATTAATCCAGCAAAAATTGGAGGAATTGTGCAGGTTCGTCGTCCTATCGTAAACACTCCTGAAAATTGCAACGCATCAACAAAAGCAGTGGGCGGCCGCTTCAGTAATCCTGTTGGGTTCCCGTAGCACGATCAGACATAGATGCGTGGTGTGGTTGTATTTTCTTTTTCTTGACTGTAAACTTGTATTTTCTTCTTCTATATCAGTAGAAACGTCGTACTATCTTGTTTTTTTAAAAAAAGTAATCCACAAATATACCGCTTTGTTTTTTTTAACGCAAAATGTGGGCCGGATTAATTCCTGGTGTATGAACGAACGGTGAGCGTCGATTGCCAGTCACCTCGATTTAATTCTTTCTGTTTCACTTCATTAACTCAGGTCTACCGATGTGCGTGTTGCTGATCACTCTTACTTTCGTCGTCTTCCCGCTGACTATTGCTGATCATTATGGCGAGGAGAGTGGCCGGTGGGGGTGCCTTAATGTTTGTAGTTAGGAGTAGTATAAACTAGCGCATGACCAGGTGAGATCGAAGCCATATCTCTGCAGTTCCCGTCACTGTCCGCCCTGGTCTGACCCATCAAGAACATTCTCTCGATCGGCGGTCAATTCTAGCGGTTCGCCGAGCTAGGATCGATCACTGTCTGTCTGTCGATCGGTGAGGCCGGCAATGGCGGAGAACAACGGCGCGGTGCCTCCCGGCTGCAAGCTCCCGGCGGGAGGATTCTTCGGGAGGCTGCACGTGCTCGTCGTCGACGACGACGCCGCCTACCTCGAGGAGCTCAAGCTTATGCTGCTCCTCGCCGGCTACGCAGGTCCGAACATATATGTCTATCTTGTGTGTTCCCCATTTCCTTTCTTGTTTTTACTATTCAAAATTTTTTTTCGCTTCTTGTTTTGTGTTTTGGTTTGTTCGATTTGCTGTTTTTCTACTGTTTGTTTCATATAAAGGACTGAATCCGGATATCACTTGTAGCATGTTAGGGCTCCTTTGGATTCAATGAATTCCTACGGTTTTTTGGGGGGATTACAATCGTTGAGAGAATTTTTCTATCAGAAGTCAGAACTTACTCTTAGAACAAAGAAATATGATTGCAAAAATCGTATAGGTTTTTTTTTTCATTTGCCTTATTCATAGGATATATATTCCCTCTTTGTCGATCTATTCTCTCCCCTTAATCCGTCAAAGTCCTATGATTAATTTCGTATGAATTTCAGATTCCTGTGTTTTGAGTTTCTTCAGGTTTTGCACACACAAACGTTCCGATCTTGTGGTTTTAATACTTGTCTTTCTAAAATCATGTGCAGCCCTAATGCTACAATTCTTCTGTTTCAAAAAAAAAGCTACAATTCTTCTTTTCCCCTTTTGTTTACTCCAACGCCGCCTCTCTCTGATGCTCCTCTCTCACACACACAAACACACACACACAAGCACAATCACACACACACACACACACACACACAAAACACAATATCTTTTAAATCTTTGTGTTTTGAATTCCTATATGATTTGGCTATATTTTTATGTCCGTGTGTGTCGGATATCTGCAGTGACGGGCAAGACGACGGCGGAGGAAGCGCTGAAAGAGGTGGACCAGAATCCGGAGGATTACTTCCACATCATCATGACCGACGTCCACATGTCAGGAATGGACGGCTTCGATCTCCTCCACAGGATCAATGGCCGGGTCCCTGTCATCAGTTAAGTGATCAGATCCATATGCTAACTGATCGATATATATGATCGATGTATCACATGGACACTATTGCTCTCGCTGATCTTTTTCTTCAAAAATATTTTTGTTTTCTTACTGTTTTTTTTGCTTTGAGAAAAATTCTTTCTGATTTTGCACGGATGATGACAATTAATAATACATGTGTCTCGCAGTGTTCTCCGAGGGCGAAGATGTGGTGATGGTGATGAGGACGGTGATGAACGGCGCATGCGACTACATGGTGAAGCCGATGACATCAGAGGCGATCAAGTTCATATGGAAGCACGTCCTGCGCTGGAGGCTCAGCGCCCTCCCCGCGAATGCCTCATCATCCCTGCAGCCAAGCGATCACCTGGCGGCGGCTCTAGCGGCTGTGGCGCCGCCGCCGCCGCCGGCGGTGCAGCTGCCGGCCGCACCGGCGCAGGCTGGGAACAGGGATGGCGAAGCTCATGAGGAGGCAGAGTTGTCGACACAACCTCCTGCGCTGGTGCCATCTGGCGTTCAAGAGGCGGCTGCAGCGGTATGGAGCAGCCGTGGTGATGGCCAAGAGGCGCCGCCGGCGGCGGTGGCTGCGGCGGCGAAGGCCCCCTCGAAGAAGAGGGGCGCGTCAGAAGTGTCGGACAGGGGCTCCAACAATTTGGAGGCGACGACGGGGAGGAAGAAGGTGAGGACAAGGTTCACATGGACGACGGTGTCGCACACATCGTTTGTCAGGGCATACGAGCAGCTGAAGGACCAAGAAGGTGAGACCCCATGGATCAAATTAACAACATCACGATATATACATACTCCGTCCAAAAAAAAAAACCAATTATGGGTTTGAATCTAAACATACGCTATGTTCAGATTCAAATTCAGGATTGGGTTTTTTTTTTTAAGGATGGAGGGAGTATGAACTAATGCATCGATCTTTTTTCGAACGCGCAAAAGGATTGCACGTCAATATATTAGCAGGAAAAGAGTTTTTGTTACACAAAGCAATCAGCCAGACTGGCTTATGCCTAAAAAGGGGGGACTTGAAGCTAGGAACTACTACGACGGTTAAAAAACGCAACTCCAAACAGTGGGAGGGGGCAAAGCCACACTACACTGCCAAGAAATCCCCAAAAAAAGTAACACCGGCTAAAGACCACAGCTGGCCTTCCGAGCGGATGGACTCCAGAACCACTGCAACCGAAGCGAGCGCAGAGTCGAAAACCCTGGAGTTTCGTTCCTTCCACAGCTGCCAAGAGACTAGGAGTACCAAGGAGTCGAAGCCGCTGCGGAGGTGCTCAGGTAAACATATCCTGGAGGATGACCACCAATCCTGGAGCCAGCTGCCACAAGGGGGAGAGAGGGCAGCCCAGCCAGGAGGGGACAACACACAGAACCAGACCTGCCGAGCGAACACGCAATCGATGAGGATGTGATTCGCTGTCTCAAGCTCCTGAGCACAAAAGGGGCAAGCAGAGTGGCTATCGATACCACGCTTTTGGAGAAGATCGGCAGTCCAACAGCGCTGCTGAAATGTAAACCAAAGGAAGAACTTGCATTTAATGCATCGATCCCTATTTGCTTTCTTGCATCTATTCTGAATGTGCTTAATTTAATCAATGCATGGTTAATTATCACTTGCATTGTACAAAGTAAAGCATTTACTTTTCATCGTACTATTGTGATTACATAATGTTTTTGGAATTCCTAAGGTACCGTACAGAGTCTACGTTGGACTAGTGCAGTCGTCCAAACATGAAATCAACCATTAAGAATAGTTGGATAATTGGTCCAGTTAAAGTTAGTGCAGCATTTGTGGGGAATTTCTTCAGTAGCTGAGAAACTAATCAAATGCAAGATTTATTTGCAAAGGCTTCATACAAAATTAAAAAGATATATATAACTGATCATGTGCAAAATCATTAATTCATAACTTCTTTACTTAATTTGTAATCTTACCTAGATTTTTTTTCTTTGAAGTGCTTACCTATCATATATATTTATGTATATAACTTTCTTAGCCATTACAGTAGGATCTTAGCCATCAATTACAGTAGGATCTTAGTTATAAAGAGAAGGCACTGACAACATATTTGGGATATAACTACATCTCATATACTACACGGATGTGATCTTATCACAGCACACCTAATATCAGCCATGGTAGTATGATTTTAATTTGTAAGCATTTCCTGAGGTAGAAATGGCAGGACCGAAGGAATGCTTTATGTTTAATATATGAATATAGTGCTCTTGTGAATCTATTTTCATAACACTTCTCACTGGGCAAACTTATTTGCGATTTGTGATGTTAATTTGCGTTGTTCCATTTTTATGACCTTGAAGGATTGAATTCATTGAGATTTTGCTCAAGGCAAATTAATTTATAACTTTTCATATCAATCTTGTTAGAAATGAAACATGAGCACCTGTTAATCCCATACTAAATTCACAAGTACACACGACCATGGCTACAATCTTTTAATATTTTCTGCGTCTGACATATATTGATTTTCTTATGCAGGTCCAAAGAAGATAAAGCAACTGATGGAACTTGATGGTATATTTGTAACTAAAACTCAAGTCTCAAGCCATCTACAGGTCAGTATATATTTCTGACTAATATATAAACCAATATTTCTTTGGTATCTTTCAGTGATGACATATATATATAGTTAATGTGTATTAGTTATTGCATAAATTTTAGATTAACAAATCAATGTTCTGGGGGAATCCAAACTAAAACGCATACTTGGTTATATCTATATATTGATTTTTTTTTGCCATATTCCTCACTATGTCCAATATGATTGTTCGACATTCCAGAAATACAGAAGCTGGTTAGAAAATGAAAGAAAAAAGGAAGAAGCAACAAGCAGCTCACCATGCAACCCACTGAGTTACACCAACTGCCTAGATAGAGGTTATAGTACTTGGAAGCAAAGTTCAGTCATAACTGAAGGACAGCAAAGTTCAAGTTTTTCTGGACGGCCTATTCATTCCATGGCCACATCAAATGGTTGTCTAACTACGACTAATACCCAAGCAGGCAACTATGTGGGAGTGGGAGCTAAAGAAATCGAGAATTTCATTTTCAGCCATCAGAGATCTCTAGGAACTGCAATTGGTCAAGAATCAACTATTGAACAGGCAAGCCTTCATAGTGAGATTACATCAGTCAGTCGTGACGCTCATGAAAATGGAAACAGCCAGGCTAGAGGAAGTGCGATGAGCAATGGTACTTCAGGTACTCGTGGTGTGCTTGTTACAAATGAGAACCTCCTGCATGTTGTTAGTGCATCGTTGCCATCAAACATGGGACAGCCAACGCAACCAAGTCAAAGCTTCTGCACCAATGAATTGGCAGCTAACTACAGTATTATTAGTGATCAAAACCCTGGGACTAGCCATCCAACTAGCTCTAGTGCTATCAATAATCAAAACTCTAAGACCCAAGAAATGTCTGTTTCACAAACAGTAGAACTTGGGTGTGGCAACGATGTGATGTTGGATTGGCCAGAATTAGTTGGACTGGAAGATCAGCTGGATAATGATGTGCTAATGAACAGCTTCTTTGATGGAGACTTACTCCAGCAGGGTGTAGTTACTGCTATAGATGGGACGCAAGAGATGCTTGCTTTTGATTCTACCGGTGACTTGGGCTCAGTGCCGCCAAGAGGCCTTAACAACGAAATTGCCAGCCATGAGAATACCAATGGAAAGAACGGCGCATCTAGTGGACCTTGATTGAAGGCATGTTGAATGATCTGGAACTTCAGCGGTGAACTCCACATCCTGTATTATCTAGTGTAGTACTATTGTCTTCCTAAAAAATTTGCGGTCAGCTTTTAATTGGAATTTAGTGAGGCCAAGGATTTGCTACTGCCTCTGTCTCTTCAATTTAGCTTGTGCTAATTAGAAGCACACTTGTAGGTGTGTGTATCTATGCGCCTTCCATGTAATCGCAAAATAAATATTTTACCCTTCTGATCCAATCATAGAGCAAAATTATGTTCAAATTTCACCATTGTGCTTTCCAAATATGTCTGCAAATATCTATATTGTAGTTATATTTGAAGACCGTGTGTTCTTTTGTCTTTTTTTTTTTTTTGCAAATTTGCTGCCATACATCACAACTTTCTGGCTTTAGTTGTAGGCATAGGACAACTATAGAAGTGGTTTTAGTTATCACAACTTTTTGCTGCGGACACAAGCCCTACTATTTTATTATTTTTGGTCTAGTGAGGAGAGATGGAATGCAAAAAGGTCCAAAATGCCTGAGGTATTCCAATAGGCCAAATGGCCCGCTAACCCCAACCAAATTCACGCCCATTCCCAAATGTGCTCACTGCTTCATGGTGCCGTCACGCTCATATTACTCCCCTGATCTGACAAAGTCTAAAACATGAAATTATCGTGACAAGAGGAAGTAAAAGAAAAACTATATATTAGCTAGCGTGAAAAAAAAATGTTCTAGCTAGATCTCATGGTGCATTGCTCGGTCGATAGCCTCTAGCGATACCTCACAGAACTCAGTGGACACTTGGTTGTCTTCCTCTGATGATGATACCAGTATATGAGTGGCACCTCACGTCTCACCTTGGACCACAGCTGGATCACGTGATGGAGATCATCACCGCCTCAATAGATAGCAGCATGGTGGTACCTTCTGCACCTTCTCCAGCATGGAATCCATCGTCGGCGTCATGAATTTGGCTACCACCTTGTCCAGCGAGCCCATGGCAACAACATCCTGCCTCTATTGGCCTGAAATCCACGAGTAGGCTAGCCCATTCTTGAGGCTGTGGTGATGGTCACAGTGTCGCAAACCATGGCAGCATCAGAATAGCAGCACTCCATCAATGACAAAGGCGCATGAAGGTGGACTATGATGAGCTATTATCCTCACTGGTGTAGAGGACATTGATCACGACCTCGCCAAAGGCCCCACTGCAAGTGATCCAGCTATCGTCGCCCCTCAAAGTCGATGCACTCTATCCATGCACCACTTACCTCTGTATTTTGAATGTGTTTTCTCCCAAATATCCACTTCAACGGTGTCGTACAACTAAAACCATGGAGGTAGCGGCATATGAATGGCAATGACACCGGTCGAGTCAACGGTGTGGTCCATCTATAGCAAAAGAGGTTCGATTCCTTCCTATGAAAGCATGTAGGGACTGCGAGGAGCATTAGTTGGGGCCGGGGCAGCTCAGAGAGGACCAACGATACCGCAGTATTTCGACGGAAGTGCCCAACTCTAGTAACGGTGCTTCGGTGTTTTCCTTGCTTCAACTGAGCATATGATTGGCTTCATTGGTATATTAGGGTGGCTAAATGGCAAAGAAACCAAAGGATTTCTCACTTACCAGGTCAGTCCATTGTGGTTAACAATGGAGGATGATAGCGAAAGTGGTAGCTGTGCTCCGCCAATTGGATTCTAAAATTGGTTAGGTAGAAATGTTCAAGGAGCAGTCGGTCATGCATGCAGAAAGAATCACGTGGATTCTTACTGAGATGAAAAAATGATTTCATGTTGTTGGGTGGCTCCTTTTGTCCAAAGCATAGGGAGGTGGTGATCTTGTTATTCCTGACCGAGCTGAAGCTCGCTCTGGATAAAGGTAATGGCATTAGCAGAGTTTGGGAATCATGGTGACTCACATGGTTCGAGGGGAGAGGGGGGGTTCTCATAAGGGCTACGATGGTTTGATCGTGTGCCTACTGGCACAAACAATTGTGCCTCTGTTTCCGACAAACCGCGGAGCAAGGTGCTTGGGTTCAAGTGCGGAGAGGATGAGAACAAGCTGAGGGACATAATAGTGCCAGGATTGGGTTGAAGGTAGAGGTTAGTCCATGAGCTTGGCTTTGCGTCCATTTGCCTCATCAATGCGTTGATGGAATGTGACGCTATGGTGCATCAGGGAAGGAGGATGTGACCAATGTGTCACGCGCAAGTCCGCTATACTTGCTCGACGAGAGGTTTCGGGTGTCGAGGACATTGGGCTAGCACTCAAGGACTAGAACAGCATGGTGGTACAGTGGGTGCACAGGGTAGGTGAGGCTAACAGCTGACTGGGCTTGACTCATTTGCATGCACGTGAAGCGCATCCATGCACTTGCAAGCATGCGACAGAGCGAGCTATAGGAAAAAAAGTAGATAGAGGGGTAGTCCTGGACCGCTAACGGGTGGGGTTAGGGGAGTTGGGGCCTACTTGGAAGAGAAGTGAAGTGATTTTTCCTAAATTTGAGTTGAGGTGCAACATTGCGCTAATTTGAGGAATGATTACTATATGTGTGGTTGAGATCACGATGGGCACACTATTTTCCAACTTTAAATAATTCGTGCAATTGCATTTTGAGTACTAGCTAGGAAGACACAAAATCAAATAATAAGATATGTGCTTGGGTGCATCGTTTGAATTTGGTGAAGTAAATTTTATTTCCTTTATATGTCAGCTATCTTATTTATGAATGAATATTAAAACACCAAATTGCAAAAAACTCCAATCCAAGCCTTGAAAACACGACAAGGATATATCAATATAGATTTTCCAAATTTAACATGATTTAATTCTATATTTATGTTACACTTGTAGCAGGTCATTAATATTTTATGCATTATGAGTCGTTGTAGTTTCTAAAATGTGTAATGCTAGTACCTTAATTTGTTTCGTAGGTTTTAAACTCTTTTAAACCTTACTATTAGCTTAATTCCTACTTGAAACACCCAAGCAGGTGAAGCTGCGGTGTCTTTTCAACAATTGTGTTGGGTCCATTGTGATTTTGTGCGTGCGTGCATGCGTGCGTGTGTGTGTGTGTTGGGGGTGTTCCTGATCCCAAGAAATCCGGCATTAGCCCTACCTACTCCCATGGTGCTCGATGCCAATTTTAGACTTTGCCACAATGTGATGAACTACGGGTTACTGTGAGACAATTTGTAACATCGAACCATGGATGTCCTATGCACTTTAATCTAATCGCTATTGTATGTGACAAATTGTACTTCTTCATCAAATCAGTTCCTCACAATCTCCATATATGTGTTCTAAAAATTCAGAGGGTGATTACAGACCGTGAAAAACCCACAAGAAGCATGTTGTTCGCCATACAACCTACTGAGTAACCACATCGACCGCTAGGACTGTAATATTGATTTCTAGGTCCAGACCGTGGCTTGTCATTGGGCCACATGGCGTTTCCAGGATCTAGGTTACCTCTCCTAAAATCGTGCCACGTGCCCTCCTTTCCCTTATGCGGCTATGCCCGCTCCCGAAAAAAAAAAGGAAAAAAAAAGAGCCAGGCAAATAAACCAACAGACCATTCCAGAGAATCCTTCCCCTCCCCCTTTTGCGGCGGCGCCGCTACTGCCTATACCTCAAACTCTTCGACACGCCTCGCCACCACTGCCGCTTTTCATCCCCTTGTCGTCGCAGCCGCTACCTCCTTCACTTACTAGTCGCCTCTCTCTCTCTCTCTCTCTCTCTCTCTCTCTCTCTCTCTCTCTCTCTCCTCTCCTCTCCTCCTTGCTGCCACCTCTTCTTCCATGCCCTGCCACCACCATCTCCTCCTCATAAAGGCGCACATGGATTTGGGGAGCAGCGACGAGATCCGACGATGACGACGCCCCTCAAAGCTACGCGGCGGCACGACAACAGGTCTCCTCGAGCAGCTACGGTGCAAATCCAGCCCGCCGCCGTCCCCTCCTCCTCATCATTGGATTGGGGCAAGGAGCTCAATGGCCGCGCGCGAGGATGGGTGAGGAGCTGGGCGGCACTGAGCCAGCGACGAGCTCCGACGAACGGGAGGCAATCTCCTCCCACGCGCAGGCGTGCCGCCATCTCCGCCGCCGTACCCCCAGCGGACTGGTTGTATCAGCCCTCGGTGCACACGAGCACGAATCCGCTCGGTTCGCCGCTCCCCGCGCGTGGTGACAATGGTGCCTACCGTTGCGGTTGATAGGCAGCTGAAGTTGCAGCAGCAGCGGCAACGGCAACGGCGGCGTTGCTGGGCGCGTGGCCTCTTGCCGTGAGCTGGTGAGCCGAGGAGCATATTCTCCTCCAAGCTTCAGCGACATCGGTTGGCCCTCTTGGACTGCGTCAATGCCCTTGACCTCCTTCACATTTGTGTGCTGTCCTCAACGACCTAGACTTTGCCCACTGCTTTCCTCGGTACGTTGTTGCACGCCTGCACCCACCTCTGCTGATGACACCCTAGCAGTGGTCGTGGCCAACCTCAAGCACCTTCTGAACGATTCAAAGATTCATATGTTCTCTATTCAGAGGCAAATGCTGGCCAACATTCAAAGATTCATCTGTTCGGTAGGCATTTCTTTTCCAAGTGAATAAATCTTCAACTCCTCTTCATCGTTGATTGCTTTACTGCTTTGCATGAAACCGGATTTGGATTACAAATCCACCTCACCATCACAGGCATAATGCCTACCATGTGGATTTCGATTATATATCTACCTCACCATCGCGTCCATACTGGTCGGCGTGGTGTTGACGCTCCCTATTGAGAAGGTGCGCAATTGGTTACTTGCTTAATTAGGTTTAATATCGGGCTGATGTAGATATGACCTTGTGGCCCTGTTCTTGTCTTACTTTTAAAATATTGTGAAATACGGGAAGTTTATTATGACCCCAAATTAAATAACCTAACACTTTGGGAGTGGTGGTTTGAAAGGGAGTATTTCTTAATGATATAACCGAATGTATTTAATATGAATAAAACAAGAAATAACGATGCTAATTAATTGCTCGTTGGTATTTGGAATCCTGTCCAAAGTGTCAACTAAAAGAGAACTAGAGGGAGTACATATGTACATATCTTCTTGAAATATCCATGTAGTTTTTAGGACATTTATGAGCATGGTTTAAGAAAAACTCTTTTTTACGGTTCTTGCAGAGCTAAATTTGTGGTGTCTGATATCTTCCAGGAGGCATGATACTACATACATCCTCGAGCCCTATAAAAATGCTTTTTGTTTGTCAATGATCACCTTTTTTCTCTATAATATGTGATGCATACCTTAATCTGTGTTTACTTGTACTGATGATATGTGGTCGTTTTGTCTACCAGGAATTTATATAGGAGTAATGGTTATGTGATGGTCTCATGTAATAGTGGGCTAAATCTATTGCGAGCGGCAGTAAGATACCAAAAAACCCCTATTTGTGAAATTTCATCAGGAAAGCGCTTTCTAATTTCTGACTCTTAACATGGTATTTGTGAAATTTTAGTTTTGATTTGTTTGAGACCAATTAAACTCAAATAGCAAATTTCATGTTTGATTTGGACCTCGAGCTTCCATATGCTTTTGGTGACTTCTTCAAGCTCTAACAATTTGATCAATATATTCTACTTCTAAAAAGAATAAACATTTATCTTTTATATCTGAATTACGTTAGATTACTCTAAGTTGTATATGCCAACTAACAGATTATTGATATCCAGTTGCAAGTTATATTGTTTATAACTATCCAGTTTACCTCGTTTCTTTATTTTGATTTAGGAGTGACTGGTGGTCTTTTCTAAGTATGCCTAAACCCATCATTTGATAATTTTGAAATCTTCCCTGTACAAATGCTGAGGACTCCAGTGTTTGTGTTGCATCAAAGGACTATGTGCATGTGCCCATTCAACAGCACAACGGAAGAAAGAATCTGAAAGGCTTTGAGAGAGTACAGCCACAACAAAATACTGGAGGATCTGGAAAAGGAATTCGGTTGTAATGTTATTGTAGTCTAAGATCCAGATCTAGGCCAGGTACAAAAATAGCACTTCTATTCTGTTGGATCCAAGTTGTCTGGTATGAATGTGTATAATAATGAATGGTTTGCTATGTTTGTAGGTCATTCAGGTCAAGGTGATCAATGTACAAATGTTTTGACATTTCAGTACATTGAAATAAATTTCCTTGCAGTACAATTTGACAAGGGTAATTCTCTGCCTTTCTGCATCCATGTTGAGTTACATATATATGAATTGCAACTTTGTGTTTTTACAACAAGGTTGGATAATATCTGTACATTATGTTACTTTATGTTCAATCATGACATATATATGGATACATGTTTCTTCTAATAGGGCCCTCATGTACTATATTAATAAAACTCATCGGTTCTTGGGTGTTGTTCATAGCTGAAAGCATCCTTATCCTTTTATTTTAACATTGTAAACCCTTATTTAAGTATCAACCTGCAAATTCATCATACATGGATGAACTTATAGTTGGCTCCTTCATGACATTGAAGTTTATAGAACTTACCCATTAAGTTTATAGAACTGAACCATTGAATGGTGTAATTCCATAGGCAACCTATTTGAAGATGATGAGAAACAAAGATATGAACAGTTGATTCAATGGTCAGATCCAACTCAAGGAAATAGGTCAAGCTCCCTTCCACGATCCTCGTTGGTGGGCGAATATCCTATGTAAAATTTTCAGTTTTACGCACAAACATCATATATGGATGAGGAGACCATTGCTGATCAGTTTATCCATAAAATTGTCATATGAGGATAATTCAACCTTTTTTTAGGAAAATATCTAATAGAATAGAGCAAATCACTATAAATATGATGGGAATAATCTATAAATACTATGTGTATTTACATGCATGCACGAGTTACAAAAATTGTCATCGGTTATAAAAGTGAAAGCATGCCAGCTGGCGCGCAAATTTTCTAGTTGTCATTGGAAGAGAAGCTTACTCGCAATAGAAGGACATCATGCAGAATGTTTTAGGCTGGCCTATTCAATCCATGGCCACATCAAATGGTAATGTCACTACTACCCGAAGCAACTATGTGGGAGTGGGACCTAAAAAAATTGAGAACTTCACTTTGAGTCATTAAAATCCTCGGGGAACTACAATTGGTCATAAATCAATTATTAGACAGGAACACCTTCGTAGCGAGGTTACATCAGTTGGTCTTGTTGTTCGCGCATATGGAAGCAACCAAGCTAGAGGATATGCAATGGTACTTCAGATTTTCATGGTGCAGCTATTGCAAATGAGAACCTCATGTATTTTAGTACATCATTGTCATCAAATATGAGATAGCTAGTGCAACCAAGTCAAAGCTTTTCCACCAATGGCTTGCCAGCTAACTTCGGTATTATTAATGATCAAAGCCCTAGAACTAGTTCTGCGGCTAATTCTAGTGCTATACTGCTATATATAAATAATTAATCAAAACCCTGTGATCCAGGAAATGTGTGTTCCACAAACAATTGAACTTTGGTACAACAACAATATAATGTTGGATTGGATAGAATTATGAGTTCTAGATTATCAGCTAGATAATAACATGTTGATGAATAGCCTTTTTTATGGAGACCAACTCCAGCAAGGTGTAGTTCCTGCTATGGATAGGACCAAGATGCGCATGCTTTTGATACTATCAGTAACTTCAACTCAGTACCGCCTCAAGACCTTAACAGTGATACTCCCACCCATTAGATGATGAGAATACCAATGAAATGAATGGTGCATTAGGTGGAGTCTTGATTGAAAGCTTGTTGAATGATCCAGCATTTTAAGGCGATGAGACATACTGAATTATTTATTTGATGCAGTATTGTCTTCCTAGGTTCTATGCATATTTTCAATAGGAATTTAGTGAGGCTAGGGATTTGCTACTGGTCTCTGTCTTTTTAATTAATTGGGTGTTAATTAGGAGCACACACTTAGGTGTGTGTGTCTTTGTAGTGGTGTGTGCATATCTGTTTTCCAGGTAATCACAAAATAAATAGTTTCCCCTCCTTTTTTGAACCATAGAGCAAAATTATACTTCAAATTTCACATTTGTGCTGTCCATAGCAGATATCTACAGGTATATATATTCTAGTTGCGCATAAAGAGCTAGCGAGCTTTCGTTTCATCCATTTGTTTTATGAAACACACAATTATGATCACAATAATGAAGAAATAATGTTATTCCTTGCTGATCATGCTACACTAACACATTCATGGGAAAAAAATAATATAGCAACACCTGGTTGTTGAATAATCTTAAAATATAGTTGGTGTGTATTTAGTATATAGATGGAGTAGCTTAACCAAACCATGATTCTCTGTACAATGTCAAAGGGAGCTTTAAACATTTCTTCCTTAGCTTAGCGCAACCACTGTGCACAATAATAAAGGGGGTGTGCGCACACTCAACCCCCCCCCCCCCCCCCCCACACACACACACACACACACAATTCACCCATCAGCGACAATAAATGAGGCATACGCACATGCGTACAAACACCTTCTCACAAAAACGAACAAAACACACACAGAAATATCATAATTTTATGAATTTTTCAATGAACTGACCCATGCAGTGGACATGTCCTCGCATATGTGTATTCTGAGAATACTTACAGAATTTGTGATCTCCTATTTAAGGTATTCATACTACTTTGTTCTACTGTTTATTTAGTTGTCAATTATACTTGTAATATAATTTATCGAAAGTAAATTATTGTATTGTAATTTGCAACTGCTTGATTTATTATTTACCATGTTAATAATATTTATCTGTGTCATTTTAAAGGATACATGCTTTATAAAGTATATATTACCAGTAAAAAGATACTTAGGACCTATAGAGTCAAATTCGCCTAGGGCCCTCAAAACTGTAGAGTCGGTTAGTGGCAAACGCAGGATTAAAAAAAAAGATGGGGTGGAGATGCTCGCTTTATAAGGATACCTAAACACAACAAATATCGTATTTATACTATAATTGCATAGAAATACAGTATAATCAATAAATTAAGGCAAACAAAAATATTTTAAAATAAAGCAATAATCTTTGTGCCATACATAATTCATCATACACCAAAAATTAATAGTAAACATGTCAATTTGCAAATATTAGTCAATTCATAAAGCATGGTTGATAGATATATTTAAAAATTGATAAATATATGAGAATACATACTGCTAATAAATCACTGGCCATGCGACAACGGTTGGACGGGTCTAGCGGCTATGGCGGCCAGTGGCAGATAGTATACCGATGAGGCGACAACGACGATGCGAGTTCGTGAGCGGCGTGTCGGCAACGGCATTGGTGCATCCTTGTCGCACATGTGGGTGTGGCTATGAGCAAGAGAGTAGTCGTCAACCAGCCGAGGCGCTGAGCAGGAGTGGGCGGCGCTGCAGCTTGTGGCAGTGCGCAGCGGGACCCTTTTAGTGGCGGCGTGGCGCTAGGTTGCTATGCTACTCTACTCCCTAGCAACGTTGGCGGCGACTCAATAGAACTGGAACAGAAGGCTGAAGGCGAACCGATGGATGATGGCGATAGGTCGATGGTGCAGCACCGATCCAGGTCGAAGGAAAATGAGGCGTTACATGTGGCGTGCGGCTTACGTGACTCCATGAAAAAACAATCAATTTGGACACTTGGGTTGTTTACTTATGGGCCAATTATGGATAGGATGTGATGGTTGGTGGCCAAGGGGGTATGGGGGGTGGGGCAATGCGGGCCATAGTTGGGCCGGTTGACCCACCCTGCCCATTGGGTGGTTTTGCCCCTGGAGCCAGCCCTGCATAGCAGACAATCAAGAGACGATGATGAGGACATCCTCCACTATTACCCACTGGCAAAGACGTCAAAGTCGGGCGGCGACCGTGTGAGCCTTTGAATAATCCCACCTTGCTTAGCTTGGGAGAGGAAGCCACCTTAAAAGGGAGAGTCACCCTTCCCCTATTGGACTAGTCTTTTAGGGAGATTGGGCCTTTCCCTGAGTGAGTGTGCCAAAGAACTGTTGGGGCCCGGGCAACCTTAAGTTATTGGGCCTCGGCTGACCCTACCTAGACCAGATTGTTATCAGACGAGAAGTGTTAATATGTGCTTGGTTGAGGCAGAAACATCTCAAAGAGATCTTAGACAAGAAGTGTTAATATGTGCTTGGTTGAGGCAGGAACATCTCAAAGAGGTCTAGCGATACCATGATGGTCTGACAGAAGTGCTCCCTACTATAACTGAGTTGATTTATTGACTTCTTCGGTCTACTAGAGCAAAGGATTTTTCATTGGCGAGGTCAGTCCATGGAAGGTATACCAATAATGGTGAAGCTACAAGGGTGCCAGGCTAGGCGAGGGTATCACTCACAGAATAATAACTAAAAAAAGAAATTGGAGAGAATAGTGGTCATGTGGGAGATTTGGAAAGAAACAAACCAAAGAGGGGTTTTTTTTTTTGGCACAAGAAGCTCTGGGTGATTTTCCTATATCCTATATAAAAACACAGGGATGGCAGAACCACCGCCACTCTGAAATGTGGGACCACTGAAGGGGAACTTTTACCCATTTCCTGATTTCCCCCACAACCTGCTGCTAGCATGCTAGCTCCCAGCCTATTTTGTTTCTTTTTTTTTTTTTACTATTTTGTTTATTTTGGTTCTCCGGTGCTTGAAAGTTATATGGTTCGTTAATCAACTAAAATCTAATCTAATGGTCCACAGAGAAAGGTATCTTCCAAAAGGTAGTAAAAAGTGACCAAGGTACTTAATTTGTAGGTTATGTGGAAGGTTAAATAGGTAATTATCTTGATTTTACAGCGATAAGACTGAGAGAGGGTAATTAAATCATGATGTGGCGTGATCGGTAAGGGGTCTAAAGCCATTTCCAACCCAAGACACTAAACATAGTTTCTAAAAACTCCACATCATCAAGAAACTAGTACTAGACACTACTATTCCAATGCAAACACCACTATTTCATACTTAAATTTAATGCTACTTATCTTACATGATGTCTTAGATGTTGTGTAGAAACCATGTCTGTCTCATGCAAGACATGGTTTCATTCTTTTTCCTCATTTATTCACTTGCCACATCATTTTCAATCTTAGATGGCAGTTTATTTAATACTATGGACAGCATTCTAGTCATTGGGTTGAGAATAGTCTAATGCGCCACTAACCTCGCGATTAGTAATTGTGTAATTAATGATAAAACTGATAAACTAATTAAAAATCATGTACATATTTTCCTTTAATCTATACTGCCATATTCTCATAGTATCTCAACAAAAGGGAAAAAAGATCAATTCAACTCCCGCCGTTTCATATTATAAGTTGTTTTGACTTTTTTAAAACTTTATTAAATTTGAACAAATTTAACAACAAAATTAATATCATTTAAAACATTAAATTAATTTTATTAAATCTAATATTAAATATATTTAGACAATATATTTGTTGTGTTAAAAATGTTATTATGTTTTATATAAATTTGGTCAAATTTAAATAAGTTTGATTAGAAAAAAATCGAAGCGACTTATAATATAAAACGGAGGGAGTAGGTGACTAAGTCACAACAAAATGTGAATAAATGATTGATATGGAAATTGAATGAGTCCCATGAACATGTATCGGAAGCTCTACAGAAGCCGCAGAAGCAGATTAGAGACGGAAACTTTGGTAGGAAGTTACAGTCCTATCCATGTTTACAATATTTTTATTCCTAAACTATCCTTATTAAATCAATAGTCGTGTTTATCCGAGAGGGAGGTACTGGAGGTACCTCTCAAGCACAGTAAAAGACCTCGTTTATTACATGGATCAAATACGAGTTTATCAGTCAAACTATGTAGTTGGACATATGTGTAAAAATGATATTAACAATGACCATAGATTGGAGAGTGAAAATAACTTCATTTTGCTACCGTATATGATGGGTTATTTTCTTAAAATCCAGTTGCAACGTATGGGCATTTAGCTAGGATTTGCAAAAATAAAGAAGGTGAGGATGTGGACGACTGCCAAGGCCAAGCACTTACTTGAGTTAACCCTACATAATCTATATTTTTTCTTTTCCAAAACGGATTTACTAGAAAACTTCCGAAAACTTCCACAAGTTCTTTGCCCCCAAAACATTCAGATTTGTGATAATCAGATTACCTCGAGATTTGTGCATGAAGAGAACAAATTTGCTAAAAAAAAATTTCACACATGTGAATGCGTAAGATCCTAGTTCTATCTAACCGAACCATTGTTGAATGCAAGTTTAAATAAGTTCTATCATAGTTAGAGTGCAGTTACGGTACAGTTACAGTGCAGGTACAATGTAATTACACTTTAATTATACTATTGTTATATTTGAAAGTTTTTGAAAAAAAACTTCGACAGATTTTTAGATACTCCCTTTCCAAAAGACAGTCGTACTCATTCATTATTCCCTATTCAATAAAATTAGTGTATGAAATCACGCATTTGCACGACTATGACTATCCTACTATGAATTGAGTAAGAAAATCATTTTGATTATTTTTTTAAAAAAAATGTATACGTAAATCTATTAATCATTTAGGTTGAAATGTTAATTTACGATGGTTCAAAGTGCGGTGATGTAATTATAAATACATTCATGGACTTAAAATATATTGCATGCATCACGCTCCCTTTTTTTTTACCTTCAACAACCTGGAACCTTCGATTGCTTTTTCTCTCCTATTTGATCCAACTGCAACTGCCAGTTACATCCGCTTACTTTTATCTCAATGTTAATCTAATGGGCAATACTTTCTACATGCCGTAGCTCATTTTGGTGATTTGGTCAAATTTTGGGTTTCACCTTTCAATTGTTAAGATTCATCTTCTCGTGCAGGTAATTCGTTAAGAAAAACATAAAGTAGACTACGACTACTCATTCAGCGCGAGTTGATATGCATGTTTTCCTAGATTTGGAACCATAGAGTTTTTTTAGTTAGATGTAATATGACATGGGAGATATAGCCATATATATAGGTGTGCTAAACATCTTACCAATATTGGTGTATGCATGTGGGGCGGGTCTAATGCGCGTGCGCAGCGGAAAGGCTAAGGGGCGATCGATCGCCCCTAGCGATCGCTCCAGCCGGTCCCCCCTCCTCTCCCTCCATGTAGTTTCTTTTTTTGACACCGTATTACTTTTCTATTTTAGTAAATTTATACACCTAAAGTTTTTACACATCTCAAGTTTACACATATAAAGTTTAGACACCCAAAGTTTGTAGGTCAAAATTTTATATATCAGATTCAAATTTGAATTTGAATTCAAATATTTTTTATATATAGTATTTCTATACATCTAAAGGTTATATACCTAAAGTTTATAAGTCAAAAGTTTACATATCCGTTTCAAATTTGAATTTGAATTCAAATATTAGTTTATAGACCCAAAGTTTACAAGTCAAAAGTTTACATACCCGTTCAAATTTGAATTTGAATTCAAATATTAGTTTATAGACCCAAAGTTTATAAGTCAAAAGTTTACATACCCGTTTCAAATTTGAATTTGAATTCAAATATTTTTTTTATATATAGTATTTCTATACATAATTTTTTTTCAATTTTTTTTTAATTTTATGGTGTAATGTAGTAGAAATAGAAGGAGGGGAGCTGGATTTTTCACATTTTGGTCCTTTTGAAAAACTTATTTCGCAAATAGACCCCTAGAAAAACTTATCCCAAAAATGGTCCTTTTTGGGGCGCCAGAGTGGCTAGCGCCGTCGTCCAACAGGATGGCGCCAGCCTCTCTGGCGCCGTCCCCCTGCCGACGTGGCGGGGCGATGCTGAGGTGGCTAGGGGGAGTGCGCCAGAGTGGCTGGGGCCCCCCCCCCCCCCCCCCCCCGAAATTTTTTATTTTTGTTTTATTTGTTTGATATTTTTTTCACGCTTAGAGACACACAAGAATCAACCATAGAAAAATTAAACTCAAATGGACGTAATATGTGACATGTATGTGACCTGTAGAATTTTTCCTCCCTTCTCCTCTCCTCTCTCTCCGAACTAGTGTTGAGGAGAGAGATGTGCAACTTTTTTATTTTTATTTTATTTTTTTGATATTTTTTTCACACTTAGAAACTCACAGGAACCAACCATATAAAAAATAAACTCAAACGGACGAAATATGTGGCATGTGGAATTTTCCAAAGCTCCACCGGAAAACTTCTCTCCTCGAAAACACAATCTTGCAAGCAGAATTTGGAGGTTTTAATATCGCCGAACCCGGCGAAGCGGGGGAGAATCGGATATAACTTTTTCTGTAGATGTCCGTGCATATATTCTTTGCCTGATTCCGAGTCCGTAAGATAAAGTTACGCCTGTTTTAATAGATGACATATTTTGTCCGTTTCGATAGAGTTTTGGAAAATTCTACATGTCACATATTTTGTCCGTTTGAGTTTATTTTTTATACGGTTAGTTTCTATGTTCTCCTAAGTGTGAAAAAAATATCAAAAAAATAAAATAAAAATAAAAAAATTGCATCTCTATGTACTGTTTAACTTATATATGTCATTTCATGTGGTTATATTTTGAATTAGATTAAGTAATTTCATATAGTGGTAGAGTGCATTATGTTTAACATGTTGATCAAAGGGTTTTACTAAAGGAGTTATGGTCTAATTTTAGTGAAGGTGCAAAGTAGACTAAGTGGTATGCTAGCTATTTTCAGATTTAGCTAAGTGATAGTTCGAGTTTAAATTTTTTTTGTGGTTGGTTGTATCGTGATCCTGAGTGTGAAAAAACATCCGACAAAATAAAATAAAAATGACACCGTTGCAACTCCATACAGAAAAACAGGAATGGAGCCAGCATGGCTGGCGCCCTCCTCCCTGGGGGGGGCGCCAGCCATGCTGGCGCCCTCCTCCTGCCACGTCGGTTCGCGTGCGCCACGGTAGCAGGAGGACGGCGCCAGAGAGGCTGGCGCCGTCCCGTTGGATGATGGCGCCAGCCACTCTGGCGTCCCAAAAAGGACCATTTCTGGGATAAGTTTTTTGGGGGTCTATTTGTGAAATAAGTTTTTTAAAAGGACCAAAATATGAAAAATCGAGAGGAGGAGGGGAGGAATGGGGAGAGAGCGTATAGGAGGAGGGAGGCGTGCGGGTGATCACGCATTAGCCACACCCCGTGCGCAGTGCGCGCAAACGGAATTTGGCCCACATGTAGACCTGCGGGATAACGAAACTGGAAATCATCCCACGAGAATCCCTTTTCTCTTTTGGACTCGGACCTAGCCCAAATTGGAAACTTACGTGCTCACCCTTTTGCCCCAGTGCGCAATATGTTAGGCCAGAACAATTTTATACCTTTATACGTGAACTCAATGCATGCATAGAAACTTTATACATAGAAAAATCAGTATAGAAACTTTAGCCCTTAAAGCCCATGTTTTATCTAACAGCATGTCACTTGGATTCGGACTAGCCCAAAAGGTAAAAGGCTAAACCTGAAACATAATTTGTTTGGCCTGAAAACCTGAAAGTCGTAGGACCAACACTCCTACGACTTAACCAAAAGGACAGCTAAGACTTCTTTTGTTTAACATACAGTGGCCAAAAAAGTTAGTTGGGGGATTTATTTATGTCGCACCAAATTTATAAGCATATCCTAAAGTCACATGTTTGACTAAAATCCTTGAAAAGAAGTGTGCGTCGCATGTGCAGCCTTCTCGTACAGAAATCTAATCAAATTTGTTACTGTCAATCTGTACATACCAAATTTGTTAATGTCAATCTAAACATATAAAAGTTGATACCTTTATGAATGAATTGTATGATTCGATGGAAGAACAGAGAAGCACTAATTAATATAATGCAGTATTTGTGCCATAAGGGAATCAACACGAACTTCTTTTATTTCAGTGAAAGGCAAATCCCCACAGATAGAAAAAGATCCACGCTACTGATCAATAGATCATCCAGTGTTGGACTCGGCGTCAGACGACGCTTCGCGCCTGGAGTACTTCTCGCCGCCGCCGCCGGCGGCGGCAACTCCACCGCCGCCTGCAGCATCAGCCGCCGCCGCGCGCTTTTTGGTCCTCCGCATCCTCGGCCCCAGGAGCAGGCGAAGGCGAGGGGCCTCGGCGGCGGCGGCGTCGTCGTCACCCCGGAGCTGCAGGAGGACCTTGCCGCAGGAGCTGCAGGAGGCGTAGTCGCCCTCCCTCCTCAGGCGACGGTCCACGCCGCAGTGGCTGCACCAGCACCACGTCGCCACGGGCGCCATCGCCGCCGGCCGGCCGGATCGGACGGGGTCGAACTAACTATAACTAATGGGGAAGGGTTAGTTTTTTGTGGGGGGAATCAAACGGTGCTACATGTTGCTCAGATCTTGGACCTGCCGGGCGGGCTTCACCTCCGTCAATTCATTGTGCTGGATGGTCGTTTCTGTTTCTGGCTGTATGGGGGAGGGAAGGAATTCGATCGTGTCCATATATATAGAAGTCGCAGGGCGGAGGTCTAGCACGCGTTCTATCGAAGGTTTCTTGGCAGGCAAGCTCGTTCTAGCTGAAGGTTACTTGGCAGCCAAGCCCTCCACGCGGCTCATGATTTTTCTTTTTGTTGTAGTAGTACTAGTAGTATTGTGCATTGTACGAGATAGATACGCTAGCTATTCCATGGGAATAAAAAAAACTAGGTGAAGAGTATAACTGGTAAATTCATGAAGCCAGGCAACTGGAATTGATGGAATCGTGGTAACTGGTAAAAGATTTCCAGGGATGAACCAGGTTCCTCAGAATTGAAACAGTCAGCCGATTGTGTTCACCTGTGCTGCAGCCTCATCTGGAATATATATTTCGCATGAACAATTAGCCTTTGAAATGTACTTATTCCAAATGTAACCATATCCACTACCGTTCCAGTCCTCCAGGTCAACGTTTCAGATTCCAAGAGTACTATTCGTTGCTACTGTCATGTATCAAAAGATTCCGGAATTGTTATCTACTTTCATCATCCATAAACACAAAATTCAACGCTAAGGTCCATGAGACCATGACAACAAATCCGAATTTACGAGTTCGCTCATATTTACTGTTAGCCAAACCTTCTGAATTTGATTTTGCGTTCCATCGCTATATTCATGCATACATCTAAAGTTACCTCTTATTTTCCAAAAGAGGTTCAACAAGGTTCACCTGATGTTTTGATGGATTGGAATCACCTTCAGTAGGTTTCTTCAAAATTCCAGTTGGCTGTCCTTGCCTATTCTGCGTACCCTGAAGAGGCAAAAAGTAACGTCATCAATAAGTAGGACTTCCATCACAAATATGTGGAAACTCAAAACAGTTTATAGACCATAAAGAAAAAAAAATGGGTCAAGGTTATTTGATATAAAACCGTTTATACAGTTAGGACCAAATGCAGTATCTTCAGACATGAATATAAATATGTACTAAGCTAGTAGCAGTTAGGGACGATGGTTCAAGAAATTTTGGCAAGTCCATCTTGTTAACATGTTTAAAATTGTAAGCATATCGTTCGTAACTGCACAGTTTCATATCTTTTATATTATACAACCAAAGACACCATATTCCACAAATCAGACAATCAGTGTAACCAGAAAACAAACATGCATAATGATATAGCAAGAAATAAAAGAAAATGATCTCAGCAAATATTTTATCACTTGTGCAGATCTTCAAGCAATTCCCACAGCTTATCTAAGAGCCCTATGTCTAAAATTGGAACCACCTAATTCAAATTAAAATATCTGAGCTTATTGTTGCTGAAAAATCAATTAAAACAAATTTCCCTACAAAGTTTTGTGATCAATTTCCAAGTGGAAAAACAAACACCAAGTTAATCCAACTTCAACCATGCCCAGTGGCGGAGCTAGGGCCCGGCCAGCGCGGGCAAGTGCCCGGGCTCCGCCACTATGCAGCAGTTTATCAGCACTTAGTTACAGTGTTTAGTCACCAGCTAATCAGCATACAATTTATAGGTAATGCCCTCCTACACGTGAATCTTCTTGTTGATTACCATGCTTAACTAAATGCCTATTACTTTCAGATAATTAATTCAATTTCACACCATCACAACTGTGATCTAAAGGCAAAATTATATAACTTTCTGGTATTAGTCTTTTTTCTTTTCAATAAGATAGTACAAACTCCATAGTCTAACCTATATAACCATCATCTCATTGATATATTCTCATACACTGGATTTCCTCTCCTAAATTAGAACTCGATGACCATCAATTTTACATACGTATATGATAAAAGGTATACATATTTGAATTGATTTATGTATATTTGTTTTTCACTGTTAGACTTCCCCAGGCTCAAAAGTATTCCTGGATCCGCCACTGACCATGCCAGAGCCTGAACTAACAGAAACGAGGTAAATCTTGACGTGAACAGATTTTTTTTTTTTTTGACATGAACATGAACAGATTTCAATCCCCAGTATGATTGAGGTGATTGTACAGTTTTGAAGTCAGGTACATCAGCTCAATCCACGTAATAAGATTTTTAGCAGTACCTACCCTCCCTGTCCAGAAAGCTTATATGATCATTCCTAAAGATCAACATTAAAGATATATCTCATACTACAATATTCTCAGTGCCTAGTGAAAAATTTATGCAACAATATTATTCATGTATCAATGTAACTTGTGTTATTATACCATCATGGTGACCAATATGACTATAAAACTGTAGCAAAAAATAGCACTTACTGTGCCCTTTTGACCCGTTAATCTCCGAATTGATGGAGCCCTGGCAACCGAAGATGCAGCAGCGGCGGCGGCCACTCGGATCCTGTAATAGAGAAAATTTACTCGCACATAGTATACTCTCAAACACTGCAAAATGAGGGGAGAAAGTGCAACGATGAGACATACCTCTTATGAACATCAACATACTCATCAGTTTCATCCACTATCTCCTCCTGTAAAATAAAACGTAAACATACGAGATACAGAAGATCCAATCATAATTGTGAACTGTATAAATGATTCCAACTATATCCCAAAATGCATCTTTAATGCCAAGGCTAGGATCTTTTTGATAAAGAACAAAAAGAAAAACAGCATAAGCAATTGTGATAGGATTTAGTTCTATTAAAGACAGAAAATTTAGCATGCTTAAGCTTACCTGCAATAGTTCTTCAAATACATCTTCAAGTGTGATGATACCAATGACCTCACCATCGTCTATATCCTCTGATGACCGAGACATTGCATATGGCATCTCATTCTGCTGCATGGAACAGGGTTTGTTTCCATTAACCTGCCTGCTCTGTGGTTTTTCAATATCAACAACCAAACTTTCCACCCTTTCTTCAGTATTGGATAGTAAGGGAGCAGTCAGCTGTGGTGCCCCACTTACTTCCCTGTTTGGTTCAGTTTTGTCAGGGAGTGGTACAATTTTGGGCTTAGCCTTCACAACAGCAGCCATATGACTACTTCCTTTCTGAAACTCATTCAGTATGTCATATAAAGGCATATCTGCAGGAACCCTGGAGAAGGTAAATAAAGTCATTGACTGATTATTCGTCAGAAATTACGGAGATTGCAAGTATTAATACAGCAAAAAAGATACTTCAACTATGAACATTTTATCCCATGTTGAAAAGACATATTCTAAAGTATGTATAATTTAATAGATTTGTGCCATGACCTTGGAATCCTTCTAATGGAAACAGCACTAACTGGTGTCTCTGTTTCAGCACGAACTGTCAGAAGACTTTTCACCTGTAAAAATTCAAAATAAGACATGGTGAATCATACAAACAAGTCACTGGGTTATTAAATACTCCATGACAGCATTGACAATTCGACACCAACCAGCAGGAGACCAATAATGTTCCTAGGGTTTCCAGAGTATACAGGCACACGGCTATGACCCCGAGCAAGGATTTTGCCGATTGCTTCCCTGTAAATAAAAGTACATAAGAAGATTGGCAGAGCATTGAGCCTTATCAAAAAAAAAAGGGGGGGAAATTTGCGTACTATTTGCTAATGTTTAATAACTACTATGTAGGTAAAACACAAAAGATTACATTGTCTGAACTTAGTTCCACAAATACATAACTAAGACAGAAGATTGTTTACGTTTGACGAATGAGTTCAACTAATAAGAAAGAAAGACATAAGACAAACATAGAATCAATAAGAACTTTTGCAGTGAATAGGATTGATAATAAATATGGAACATGACCAAGAGCTACGGTGTCTAAAGTGTGATTGTATTTTTTTTTTATAGTTACCAATCCAACTTGGAGTCCACATCTAATGAGAAAGTTGACTCAATAGGTGTCATAGCCTCCTCAGCAGTCTGCACACAAATAACAATGAAATTTCTGCTGAAGACAACAAAAAATGATTGTTCACATCAAAGTGCTAGTCTGTGAGCACTATGTCTGTAAAGTAAGAAACAGACTTCTTTTGCTCAATAAAGAGTCAAAAAGAGATTCAACACACAAGAACAAATGTAGGCATTTGTCATATAATATTTGCAGCATGGATTAAGTTATTTCTGATGTGAAGCTGAAAGCTGTTAAATACTAAACAAAAATAGGAAGACAACCATAAAGCATGAAGCCATTAAATATATCAGTATCATATACATCAAAATCACTCTAGAAGCTATCTCATAGTTAAATATTAATACAAATTAATACATAAAAGACAATAGGGAGTCTAATGTTTCAATCCCCTAAAACAAGTCATATCTAGAAAACAAGTCAAACAACATCTAACTTTGTAACAAGTTCACTTAAATTTTGATTGCCAACGATTCTCCAGATTCTATTATTCATTATAAATTAGAAGTCAAATTTTAAAATGACGCGCACCTTCTCAGTCAAGTCCAAGGCTCCACTTATGATTGTAGTCTCATCATGGGTAAGCTCTCCACCCTTGCCAGCCTGCAATGGCAGAAAAGCATTGAACTGTGATATAACCTTCAAAGAAGATGTTAACTTATTAATAAGTTACATAGTAAGGTCATGTTACCTCTTTGCTATGGATAGAGACAAGAGCTTTAAGTTGAGCTCGCCTAAAAAGTGCAGATTCATTATGCCCAAGAGCACAATCTAGGAGCTGCGACAGATGGACAATATATATTTCAATCACTTTTAGTAACTAGTCCTTAAATCATATCAAGTAAATTTGGAAGACTTAAACAAAAAATATTTCAAAACAAAATAAAATATACATGTTATTCTATAGTACAAAAATCAAGTCTGTTTTCATTAAACCTAAGACAACATATTAAAATCTGAAAGAAAATACACTGTTTGTACACCAAGTTAAGCGTGCATTTAAACATATGCACTGCATTATAGCATAATGCATGAAACACAAATTTGTAATCACATGAGCTTGCATGCTGCATGGTGTTTTAGTAATAGAAGCTTCCATAGCACTACAAGCTAAGGGCATTGATTAACCTAATATAGTATAAGCTGATAACAAATTCTCAAATCGAAAGACATATACACAGGTCATTTTGTGAAGGCATATTGTTTTCACTTTGTAATAGGGTTCATCAACTATGGTACCAAAACTGAATGAAGAGATGACTCGGAAGCACAACTGTTACAATATCTAATTCATGACAAATTGACAATTAAAAGTCCCTGCCATTAGAGAAGCTCCAAAAGACTTCATTATAGTAGGGACACTTGAACTAAGTCAATTTAATTTTGCGGACTTACCTTCCCTATGGGATAAGAAATAGGATAGCAGATGATCATGAGGATGCGTACAAGCCATACAAAGTTAGCACCCACAGCCAATCCATACCTAGTACAGATTGCTTGTGGTATAACCTGGCGTTAAAAATTAAATAATCAATCAGACAGTCTGCAAGACCATAGAGAAACTATAGAGTTTGGACATAATATATAATACCTCTCCAAAAGCAAGAACAAACGTTACTGATAAGATAACAGCTACAACAGGATGAAAAATCCTGTCAAGGAATATAGGAAGAGCCTGCAAACGATCCAAAGAAACAAATTGGAAGAGTCACTGGCTAAACAAAACAATGTAAAAGGTATATGAATAGAATGCATGGTGTATCTACTGATAAAATTCTGAAAGGAAGTCCATGGTAGGGGGAAGGTAAAACATATCCATGTCAAATAAGCTAATATACCATACTATGTGCAAAGAGAAGTTTACAAATATTTGTCTCGGGCATCCTTTGTGCATAGCAGAAAATAATATATCTAGAGAACATGTTAAGAACTCAGGATCCTAGAAAATGTTATAGCACTTAGCAGTCCACTTATGCCGTACATTCGTACTTTATACTTTATAGGAGCCTAATCATATACCAGAACTTCTAATGTGTGAAATCAATTCCAATTTTCCAAATGCGTTATATTATTAGCAAATTTAATGAGTAGGTGAGCAGATTGAACATATTTTTTTTTATGGACATAACGAGTTAACAAGCAAAACCTAATAGAACTTCAAATATTAAAGGGAACTAGATATTTAAATAAGGTATATAATATTGATATATAAACTTCAATATAGCCACTTTGTTGGATTTTATGGTACATGCTCAGATATATTAATGCACATTACAATGACAAATAGACTTGTAGCAGTAGGCCAGTAGCATTAATCATCAAGTGTAGATGACCTTACATTCAGGGACCTAACAAAGAATTAAAGACACTAGACTCTTCCAAATTAGATATCACAATTCAAGTAAAATCGTTTGTGGATTTCCACAGATGCTAACAAAGGAAATCATGCCGCAGTACAGACAAAACTGAACCAATAGAGGCAACTTCAGCATATAGCATTCTTCTCTCCAAACAAGCTATGAGTTAAAATGTGTCAAAACAATAACATACTATCAAATATGCCCATCTGCTAATACCCTTTATATTTGCATGTTCGCAGTACAAAATAGTGTGGTAAATGATAAAAAAGAAATGCAACCAGAGTTACATACCTCCATGGCACAAGCATTACACAAGAGCAGGGTGACAAGAAGCTGGTGCTGCTTTTGAACAACTGGGAGGATGGCAGCTACAAAAAGATGACATACAAGTAGCCAAACGATCAACAACAGAACTATCCATGAAAATACAGTAGCAACAGTAGCATCTGCTAAAAAGTGAAAACGAGTTATTGAGGTGCTGAAAGTGCCTGTAATAATACTACACAAGCACCATCACTACTACCATATCAAGTTATCAATTTTAGCATATACATTAGATCAAATGGTGAACATCTAAAATGCCCATATTGCATTTCAGACAGAACTAGATCATTTCACAGAAAATTAGTAGTACAAACAAAAGCACCAAAAAACTATGGATCATATCTTATGTGTGAAAAGGCTCAGCTGCACGCTACCCACAAGCAACATGGCAGGCCCAGGAACTTCTAGCGCGTACATCTCTATGCCTATCCGTTGCATAGTTCCAATTCTCACTGACCAAAGGATCATTTTATATCTCCCCCAGAAAGAGGTGAATCTTGAATAAAGCCAACTCCCACCAACGTCTCCTTTTCTTATCACCTTACTGCCTTTTTGGCAGAGGAACCTTACTACCTTTTTGTGTGTTCTACTTTTTCTGATTATCAGCATTATTGATGTATATTCGCTTCTGTTAACTTAAAATAGAAAATAAATACAACTGGTACAACAAACAGAGAATCTAGAGTATGACCGGCACGATCAGAGTCAGCAAATCCTTAGCAAAATAACAGCAATAGATCCTCATTCCAAAATAGCAGAAACTAATCATGGCGTGTTACAGATATCGTGAATCCCCAATGTGACGTAACATAGCACCTGCTATCCCAACTCAACACCCCATAAGAATCGCCCGCAAAATTGCGATCAGATCGAGCACAAGTGGGCTGTTCCAACATAAGACCCTCCTAGAAATGGCTCCTCAAACCGCAACCAGATCGATCACGACACGGGGGAGGAGAGAAGAACGCGGCTAGGGTTCCGGATCATACCAGCCTGGGCCTTCTCGGCATCGGTGCCGCTGCGCTGGAGGATCTCCAGCTCGACGAGGCCGAGCGACATGAGGCCGAGGGTGAGCCCCGACATGATCCCGGCGAAGAGCACCAGGAAGCAGGATATCCCCGCGTACGCCCACCACCACACCGACCCGAACGGCGTGTCCTCCCCCTGCACGACCAGCCCCGCGAACCCCAGCCCGGCCGCCGCGGCGACGCTCGACGCCGGCCTCGCCGTCGCCGCCGCCACCCTCACCGCCGCCGCCAGGCTCGCCGCCCCCCGCGCCCTCCCCACCGCCGCAGCCATCTCTCGCCCTCCCCACCACCACCTCCGCCGCCCCGCCGCGTCAGAGCCCCGACCACCACCACGCCCCTCCCTAACCCCGCGCGCGATGCGGTGGAATATGGATGGAAGCGGAGCGAGGAGCAAGGGACAACAACAACTTCCGCAAATCGCCAAGAGCAAAAGCAGCACGGGGCGTGCGGAACGGAAACGGTGGCCGTCGGATGCCGTCCGCGGGGAAGCCCGGGGTTGGCAGCTGATCGGACGGTCGGAGGCGCGACACGTGGAGGGAGGGTGGGCCACCTGGCGGGGTCGGATCTCCCCCGATGTGCCGGACCGAACACGTCTTTTGGCGGTTTTGGACGCTTGGACCCGTGGTGGAGGCGTGGACTGCTGACGTGTTCGTGCCTGTAGGCTGCAGCTGCTATATTGGACTTCGGAAAAAGTGGGCTTTAATATGGCTATAAGTTTGATGTGCTTGTTTTCTTTAATGAATTTTAGGTAACAGTACAAGCTCAGATAGATCAGCTGAGGACATTTCTTTGATGTTAGGTTACCGGCAAAAGCAATAGGCTGTCAAATCACCTGCTTATGGGAAAAAAAAAGACGATGTAGTATCGCGTGATTAATTAAGTGTTAGCTAATTTTTAAATTAAATGGATTAATATGATTTATTTAAACACCTTTCGTATAGAAACATTTTGAAAAAATCATATCATTTAGTAGTTTGAAAAGCGTGCATGCGAAACACGAATCTGAACAAGAGATCCGTTGTTTTAGAAAACGTCTCATCCAATATTGTCGCATGATGACTTGGTAGTTATGAAGATATGTCGGTCGTGTGTTTAAAAAAATGTGTAACAATGTAAAATGAAACACATGGTATTTATCTATTTGCAAAAGGCCCTCGAAAATAAGCTGTCAGGAGTGACCGTATTCAATAGATGGGCCATGAAAAGCAAGCAGGCCCACTGATCTTTATGGAAGCAACAGGAAAGGAAAGCAGGACAAACGTGCATTCGTTGTCATTTTGTCATAGGAATAAGTTCACTGGAGGTCCCTCAACTTACCAGCGAGATTTTTTGAGGTCTCTCAACCACAATACCAAAAATATTCACCCCTAAACTTACTAAAACCGTTCACCAGAGGTCTCTCGGCAGTATTTTTACCCAGTTTTGCTGATGTGGCATACTTGTTAGGAAAAAAAATTAGAAAAGTACGTAGGACCCACATGTCAGCTGCACTTTTTTTTTCTCCTCTTTTCTTCTCCTCTTCTCTTTTCTTTTCTCTCCTCTCTCTTTTCCTTCAGGTCGGCAGCGGGCGCAGCCGCGATGGCCGAGCGCGGATGCGGGCGGCGGGCGAGCGCAGGGGCAGGCGAAGCGGCGGCGTCAGCGGGCGAGCGCGGCTGCGGCGGCGGCGGCGGTGAGCTCGCGGCGGACGAAGCAGGCAGCGGCGTGCCGGGTGCGTCCGGGCAGTGGCGCAACGACGGTGGTGGCCATGCGGGGCGTAGGCGGCGCGCGGGCACGGCTCGGCCGATGATGTGCGGTGGGACAACGCGCACGAGCAAAGCAGACAGGAGATGGGGAGCGCGACGCCGCGACGGGCGAAGCAAGCAGGGGCAGCGGTTCCACCCCTTCCGCGGCCGCATGGCTGCCTTCGGCTGGCGCCGGACAGCAAGACCATGCCCATCGCGGCGAGCTCGCGGCCCCGTGCTGGAGCATCGCGGGTACTTTGCCGCCGCAGCATCGCAGCAAGCATGCACGTGCTGGCCGGCTCCTCTGCTCGCCTCGGGCAAGTCCGTCTCCGCCGGGCCACGCGCGTCGTCGGCCCACAGTCGTCGCGAGCCCCTGCAGCGTGGCCGCGCCCTCCGCACGGGGCCCCGCCGCCTTCGCCGCGCCCACTGCCTCCGCCGGCCCTGCCGTCTCAACACGCCCGCGCATGGCCCCGCCGTTGCTCCGTCGCCTCTGCCGGTCGCCCAACTCCGGCGGCGGCCGCCCCCTGCTCCGCTTCGCGAGGAGAATCGCGTTGACCTGCTCCGCTTCGTGGAGCGGCGTGAGCGTCGGCCGTGCGTGTCCACCAACTCCCGCGTCATCCCATCCGCCTCTCGCCACCGGCGATGTCATTGCGCCAACCGCCTCTCTCCCCCTCTCCCGTCGGCGTGGCCGGCATCCTCTCCCCTCTCCCGCGACGACGACGACATGGGGCCGGATGATGGAGGAGTGCGGCCGGCATGCTCTCCCCTCTCCGGCTCTCCCACGACGACCACGACAATGTCGACGAGAAGTCACTAGGGCAGCAGGGGGATGACACCGGCGAGCACCCTGAGCCCGGTGCTGCCTCGTCGCCCCGCCGCCCCTGCCTGCTTCACCCGCCGTGCGTTTGCCCTCCGCCCCTGCTTGCTTCGTCCGCCGAGCGCCGAGCGCTCGCCCGCTGCCCCTGCTTGCTTCGCTCGTCGCGCTCCCCATCTCCCATCTGCTTCGCTCGTGCGCGCTGTCCCGCCGCACACCATCGGCCGAGCCGTGCCCGCGCGCCGCCTACGCCCCGCATGGTCACCACCGTCGTCGCGCTGTCGCACATGGCCACCGCCCGGACGCACCCGACACGCCCCTGCCTGCTTCGTCTGCCACGAGCTCGCCGCCGCCGCAGCCGCGCTCGCCCGCTGACGCCGCCGCTTCGCCTGCCGCCGCGCTCGCCCGCCGTCCGCATCCGCCCTCGGCCATCGCGGCTGCGCCCGCCGCCGGCCTGAAGGAAAAGAGAGAGGAGAGAAAAGAAAAGAGATGAGGAGAAGAAAAGAGAAGAAAAAATATGTGCAGCTGACATGTGGGTCCCACGTACTTTTTAAAATTTTTTTGCTGACTAGGATGCCACGTCAGCAAAACCGGGCAAAAATACTGCCGAGGGACCTCCGGTGAACGGTTTTAGTGAGTTTAGGGGTGAACATTTCTGGTATTGTAGTTGAGGGACATCAAAAAATCTCGCTGTTAAGTTGAGGGACCTCCGGTGAACTTATTCCTTTTGTCATATGTGGAAGAATAAGTTCATTTTGGGTCCCTCAACTTGTCATCCAGATTAAGTCATGCCATGAAATTACAATACTAGATATAACGCGTCCCTCAATTTGCAATAATGGAGTAACTGAGGTTCTATGGTAGCATTATATCTGGTCTTGGTTGACATGGAGAGTTGATTGTGTTCGACCCGACTGAGTTAGTGTGAGGCTTACAAAATAAGAGCTACCTTCTTTCTCCTCCCTTCTCTCCTATCTACCCCAAGTCTCCACTTCTCCCTTCTCCCTTCTCTCCTCTCTCCTCTCTCCCCTCTCCTGGTTCTCTGCAAGGTGACGCCTAGTAGGGCCAAGGCGCTGTCCAACATAAGAGGATCTAGAGGTGGAGGTTGAGATGGCTACGACCTTATTGGCGGGAGCACCCGTATGTAGGGCTTGTGATAGAGAGGTGAGTGCTAGTCGGTACAGCCGGTGGCCGACCCACCTCACGTGAGATCAAGCTCCACGCGAAGTCCTTGGACCAGGATGTGCTCTCCCTCGTCAAGTGTCATGCCACCAAAGCCTTGAACTCCACCACCGCCGCCCGTGCTGCTCGGAAGAGAGGAGAAAGAGGAGACGAGGCAACTGTTCAAGCTCGCTGACAGCATCACCGCCGTTTGGATGGAGATGATGTCGCCACCTTCTTGCTCCTTTTCCGCCACCCTGGAGACCGTCGCCCGCCAAAATCGACCTACGGAGTGACTTTGGTGTGACCACGTGGATCTTCCACAGCATCCGCTTTGCCTAGCAACCTGTCGAAGTTGTCTAATGATGCCCGAGACCACCTTGAAAGGTAGGTGTTCGGTATGTCCATTGCTAGCAAACTTCTTTAGTAGAGGCCTTAAAGAATCCCATTTTTGACGTTTACCGTTGTCTCGAGATTTCACTCTTCCCACACTTGTCTACTTTTGAAAAATTATCAAGCAGGTCCCTATCTCCAAGTGTGTGATCTACCGATTCATTGAGTGGTGGCTTCTCTCTCTTCTTGTCCCAGCTCCTCTATCGCCCTGTGCTAGTCAACAACACCACTAGCATTGTCATATCCTACCCCTCCTTCCTCTTCACCACTGGTCCTACGGACATGTGGTCCTCCTACCAATGAGGTCATAGTCGTCTCGGCCTCCACCTCTAGATTCACATAGCGCCATCCCTTGGCCCTGCTGACGGCCACCCTGGAGAGCACCAGGAGAGAGGGGAGAGTTGGAGATGGGTAAGAGAGGAGAGAGGGAAGGAGGAAGAAGAAGGTAACCCCTATCATGTGGGCCCTACATGGGTAAATCAACTTGCCATGTTAGTCGAAACTAGGCACAATACTTTCTTGGGACCTTAAGTATTCCTGTATTCTAAGTTGAGAGACATATTATATCTAATATTGTGGTTTATGAACGTAATTCAGACTGGACATCAATGAGGGATCTAAAGTGAACCTAGAGACAAAGGGGTTTTCCTTTGTCTTAGTCTAGGCTATCAGCTTTTTCTCTTTCTTACTAACATATCTTCATTGTAGATTATTTTCCAACATTTTGCTTTTAAATTACCTAAAAACAAACACACACATATATATAAATTGTATTCATGACTTATGTTTTTTTATAAGTTGTTATGCCTTATAATTAGCTTAATGCGATGACTTTGATTTACATAAAGCCCTTAAGAAATGACTCAAACCTTCAAGGAGTCCTCTCTTCTAGCCTCACTTCTCTCTTAAATCCATCAAATTTACGTACTCCTCCCGGTTGATAATACTTGTCGTTTTAGACAATGGTGATGTCAAACTTTAAAATCTTTGATTTGGATCATTTTTAAAATATTTGTCTTTCAAATATAGTGACTACATGTATAGAATAGTCTTAAAAAAATACTTTAATAAAATTATATATTTGTTAACAGTTTTATACATATTATAATAGAATATAATAGTTAAAGTTGTTTTTTTAAGACCGTGTTCTTGTCCAAAACGATAAATATTATCGACCCGGAGGAAGTTCTATTTTCTTACAAAACATGCATATCCAAACCCTATACGAATTTCATCAATCAAATCAAAGGAGGCCTGATAGTGAAAACAAATCCATCCATCTCCAGATCTCTCAGAAGTAAACATTGAAGAGAACACATGGGTTGGCAAGACAAAATCGTCACAGCTCGCGAAGTCACAAGTCACAACGTTCTCTCTCCGTGGATGCCGTACGCACACGTGCCTCTCTCCGTGCGGCCCCAAAAACCTAGAGGTGTTTCCTTGAATACTATTAGAAAAGATGGTGTCTATCTCTGTGCCACTAAGCCTCCCTTTATATCATCGTCGAAATTTATTGTGTCCTTCACACTATTCCATCCGCTTTTGGTTCTAACGGTGGGTAACGACGCAGTCAAATGACTTAGTTGCCCTTAGGCTATGAAGGGCCACCATCAAGCACAGCGCCGGAGGCCCTCCCTTCGGCGACGGCGAGCTCGAAGTAGCACTCCAGCGCCTGCACCAGCATCAGGCTCTCCAGCGCCGCAACGCGCGCGGGCAACATGCCCGTCACGGCGCCGGCGCCACCCGCCGCTTCCCTCGGCGCGCCGGATCCCGTCCGCGCCGCGCCTGTCCTCCGCCGCTGCCGCCCGCGCCGACTCCGTGGCGAGCGCGAACATCGCCATCGCCCGCTCGGTCGCCAGCGACGTGTGCCACTGGCACGCCGCCGCGCCCGCGCCCGCGCCCGCCGTCCACCTGTGTCGTCTCCCCGCAGCCGCGTCGACGACGGCACTGCCCTGCTCACCGACACGGCGCCCTCCTCCTCGAGCTCAACCGCGTCCTCCGCCCCGGCGGCTTCTTCGTCTGGTCCGCCACGCCCGTGTACCAGAAGCTCACCGAGGACGTCCAGATCTGGAAGGCCATGACCGCGCTCACCAAGTCCATGTGCTGGGAGCTCGTCACCATCAAGAAGGACCAGCTCAACGACATCGGCCACATGCTCGTCTGGTATGAGTAGCTCACAAAGTCCATGTGCTGGCAGCCTCTGATGTGCAGCGACGACGACGACGCCAACGCCGCATGGTACATCCGCCTCAACGCGTGTACGGCAAGCCAGCGCCGGAGGACTTCGCCGTGGACTACGACGGCACCTGTGTCGTCCCCCCGCCTCCGCGTCAACGACGGCACCGCCCTGCTCACCGCCGCGTCGAACCGCGGGCCGGCGACCGCCTCGATCTCCCGAAGGCCCGCCAGCTTCTGCTCGTCGCGCTCCCCGCGGAGGAGGCGGAGGCAGTCGTCGAACGCCGTGGTGGAATCCTGCAGGGATTGAATGCAGATGCGAGGTGAGAAGGCGATGAAACGGGCGGAAGTGACGGCCGCCTTTCCCCCGTGCGCACGGCCGTGCTGCTGCGCCGGGCCGCCGCCGCGCCGCCGCACTCAATCGCCCCTCTCTCTCTCTCTCTGGCGCACTCGTAAGAAGATACTAAAAGGGTAAGGGTAAGAGCGACATTTTTTCTGTCCGGGCACATGTCAGAGCTGTCAAATGGTTAAACCTAAACAGAACAGTGACGGAACGATGCAAAGGGCGTGATAAAGTTCGACGATAGTATACATGAAGGTTCAAACTTTTTAGTAGCACATAGGCAGTCACATCTTTTTTTAATGTCACATAGGTAAAGACCTCCAAAACCTAACCCTTGTCTAGTGCAAGAGGCACACGCACGGCTTGTCCCTAGCACGGGGAGCTCCCCGCCTCCGCTTCAGAGGCTCCGGTCCCTCCCAAAGGTCCCGAACCCCGGGGAGTGCCTGAACAAAGCTCCAAGGAACCTTCGCCTTCAGGTCCCGTTTCCATCGTGCATCAGTCCATGGCCAGCAGAAGATCACAAATCTGCCATGAAAACACAAACAAGATCGACGTCTTACCAAAATTCCAGCAACCACCAAAGATATGCCAGAGTTTTGGTTCTTATTAATTAGTAGCAGATCAAGGGATAATGTTCAAACACTATTATCCCATATTTTAGGCCCCCTTTTGAGTCAAAGGAAATTCATAGGAATTTTAGATGATTTTTTCATATAGAAAATTTTCCTATATAGTCTTTTGAATTAAAGGAATAAATCTATAAAAATTCTATGGAATATCTCTTCCCATATAAGTTTTCGAGGAAATTTAACATGTGGTAGAAATTTATGGAAAGAATCCTCTGAGTCTTCATCTTTTCTTAAATTCGTGTGTTTTTTCTGTGGCTTATTCAAATAGTCGTTCTTATGTTTTTCCTGTATTTTGCAATCTTCTATTTTACACTTGTATTTATGTTAGAATTCTATGTTTTTTCTTTTCCTTCATTTTTTTATTTATGTGATTCAAAAAGGTCCTTAATGCAACAACCAAAATATATATGACAGTTTTGGTTGGCAGCTAAAACACAGCTCTCCCATATCTTAGTGACGAATCTCAATGCAACTTCTGCCTTGCCAAACAAAATCTGATAACATCGATCGCTGGCTCGAATGAAGCCAATTAGCCAAACCGGCCCGCTCTTCTGATCCACATCCCGTCGAACGGCGAGCGAGCGCTGGCCAATGGCCACAGCTTGTCGTGCGAGACGCCACCGACGACACCGCATGGATTACGACGCATTCGTCGCGGCTCTGAATTACCAGACCTGGCACGGTTGATGCTCGCTGGAAAGGGATTTCTCCTGAAGTGTTTAGTTTAGTTTACAGCTGCACGTGCTGATTCGGTTTGTTGCTATCCTCTTGATGGGGAACTGATCAACTGACGATGAATTTGCTAAAGCAAGCGCACTTCAAGATGTCACAAGAAAGGGGGAAAATCAGGTGTGAATCACGGCTCCACCTGTTATTTACTGGAGATTGAGATACCGGCCGGCGGCCGTTGCTCAGGCGAGAAGGAAGACGTCAAACCGTTAAGGGCTCATTTGAATGGTACGAATGAAAGAAATAACGTAATAGAAAAACCCACGATCCTAACATCTATAAGTGTAAAGAAAAGAACTACTCCCTCCGTCCCATAATATAAGGGATTTTGAGTTGTTGCTTGTAACGTTTGACCACTCATCTTATTCAAATTTTTTTGAAATTATTAATTATTTTATTTGTGACTTACTTTATTATCTACAATACTTTAAGCATAACTTTTCGTTTTTTATTTGTGACTTACTTTATTATCTACAATACTTTAAGCATAACTTTTCCTTTTTTATATTTACAGAAAAAATTTGAATAAAACGAGTAGTCAAATGTTGTAAGCAAAAACTTAAAACCCCTTATATTGTGGGACGGAGGGAGTACAAACCAGAAAAAATCGTAAAAATGACCATTTGTTTTGATTGCGTAGATCTTTTGATTCAAAAGGTCCTAGGCGTCAGGTAAGAAGAAGACAAGCCTGAACGTATGGTAGAGGTGACACGACACGATCAACAGCCGGCAACCTGAAGTTCTGAGGTCTGAACACAATAGTTCGAGCAGAGTAAAAAAAAGCTCCAAAATCCCCAAATCCAACGCCATCGTAGCAACCCACGCTACTACTCCGGAGCAGCGACCAACACCAACTACCTCGCGTCGCGGCGGCCGCAGAGGATGGCGCCGCCGCTCTATCTCCTCCTCCTCCTCCCGCTCCTCGCCTGCGCCGACGAGGTCCCTGACCGCTACGCCGTCCTCCGCGCCCCGCAGGGCCCGGGTGCCAGCGCGGCGGCCAAGGAGTACCTCGACCCGACCTTCCCGCTCCCCGCGCCCCCGCCGGCGGCGCCGTCCTGCACCGTGCCGGTCCTCTCCTACTCCTTCGGCGACACCTACGGCGCCGCGCCGGCCAAGGCCTCGTACGCGCCCCCCGCCGGGTGCCCCGCGCCCTGGTCCCTCGTCGTGCTCACCTTCTCCGCCTCCTGCGCCGGCGACCAGTACGACCGCGTCGCCGCCGTCTGGCTCGACGGCGCCGAGCTCCTCCGGACCACCACCGCGGAGCCGACCCCCGAGGGCGTCCGCTGGACCGTCCGCAAGGATGTCACCCGCTACTCCGCGCTCCTCCGCTCCCCGCCCGGCGGCGTCCTCTCCGTCATGCTCGAGAACGTCGTCAACGACAAGTACACCGGGGTGTACAGCGTCAACGTCTCGCTGGAGTTCCATGGAACTCCGCCGTACCTCTCCGACGCGGCATCATCCTCCCCTGCTGGCGTCGCAAGCAACGATCCCAAGGAACCTATGCTGCCGGAGTCATACTTCCAGCCGGCGGATCTCATCGTCCCGATCTCAGATGTCGCCGGCAACGGCAAGGGCGGGTTCTGGTTCCGCATCCAGAACGCGTCGGACTCGCACTCCAGGCTCGTAACCATTCCGTCGAGCACCTACCGTGCGGTGCTCGAGGTGTTCGTGTCCCCTCACTCCAACGACGAGTACTGGTACTCCAACCCGCCGGACACCTACATCAGGGAGAACAACCTCACCACGCGGAGGGGCAACGCGGCGTACCGCGAGGTCGTCGTCAGCGTGGACCACCGCTTCGTCGGCTCGTTCGTGCCGTTCCCGGTCATCTACACGGGCGGCATCAACCCGCTCTTCTGGCAGCCGGTGGCCGCGCTCGGCGCGTTCGACCTGCCCACCTACGACGTCGAGCTCACCCCATTCCTCGGCCTCCTGGTCGACAGCAACGCCCACGAGATCGGCCTCAGCGTGTTCGACGGCATCGCCGAGTGGCTCGTCGACGCCAACCTGCACCTCTGGCTGGACCCCAGCACGTCGGACGTGCACGCCGCGCTCGGCGCGTACCAGACGCCGCGCCTGAAAATCTCACGCCACTACTCGACGCGGCTGCTCGAGGGCAGGTTCAAGATCAAGGCCAAGAGGAAGTCCTCCTTCAGCGGCTGGGTCAAGTCCTCGTTCGGCAACTTCACCACGGAGGTGGAGGCGGAGCTGAAGGCGACCAGCCTGGTGGAGTTCACCGGCGACGGCCGGAACAAGACCGTGTCGCTGGAGGCGAAGCAGGAGACGAAGACGCTGATCCGGGCGGGCGACACGCGGAAGGTGATCGGCAGGGTGGAGAGGGAGGCCAAGTACCCGCTGTCGCTCTTCGCGGAGACCGAGGACGGCGAGAACGGCACGTCCGTCGTCACGGTGAGCCTCACCCACGGCCTCAGCGTGGAGACGGAGGTCGAGACGAAGGCCCTCGAGAGCAAGGAGAAGCTCGATGACGCGCAGGCCGCGCAAGGGTGGATGGTGCTCCTGGACCACGACGTGCTCAACGGGTCGGTGACGACGACCCAGGCGTACCGGTTCAGCGACGACGAGCGGGAGTACGAGCGGGCGATCGACGTCGTGGACGGCGCCGTGCTCAGCGACAACGTCACCGAGAGCTTCAGCGCCCTGGCCGCCGCAGCGGCGGACGCTCGCCGCCGCCGGTTCCACGCCGGCATTGCTGCGTTGTAAGGCTACCTTGGATTGTCGTGGGAGTTGAGCTGTTTCGTGTCATCGATGGCTACGGAATCCAGGTGAAATTCGTCAGTTCGAAGAATTCTTATGTGCAGGATTCGTTTCCGACCGCATCGACGTGACCAAGACTATTGCTTTTCTTCAGAGGTAAATTGTGCACTGTAATTTGTATTTAGCGTATAGTTTCTGTAATCTGTATTATGTATGCAATTTTGTCGGTGTGAATCGTCGTTTCTGCTTTTGCAGTTCAAATTTTGGTTGTGTTTGTCTTAATAAAAACGAAATAAAGCTGGAAATTGCAGATTACTACTAGTACGTTGTGTGTACAGTAATACTGATATGCCATTGTAGTAAAAGAGTCAAGAAGCTGGCAGAAGAGTCCCCCGCCAAAAAATGAAAAGAAAAAAAAACGTGACAGAGTCCCGATCCTCGCCGCTCCATCAGGCGGAGCAGAGACCCAAACCCTGTCCAGCCGCCGTCCGATCCCGAATCCTGACCAGATCCAACGGCCGATTCGTCTCCTCCACCTATCTTTAACCAGGTCACCTGTCCCCTCGGGACCCGGCACGGCGAGCGCTCCCAAGCGCGAGCTGGAAACGAACCCGCGCGTAACGAAATCGCCCCCGATAAAATCCCCCGCGGCGCACGGTGTACGACTCGTTCTATCGATCGTTCGTTCCCCCCAGAAAAAAGACCTTCGAAACCCTCCCAAACCCTCTCGAGTCTCGACCTTCTCGCGCCGGTCGCCGCTGCTGCTCCTCGATCGATGTCGTCGTCGTCTTCTTCTCGGAGGCAGCCGCCCTCCGCGGCCGCCTCGTCCAGCACCGCCGGTTCGTCTTCGTCGGCCAAGGTTGCTACTGCTCTGATTTTTCTCTCTCTCCGATGGTGCTTGGGCTTGGGGGGCGATTCGGTTTGGTTTGGTTTTGCACTGCGTGATTGGTGATCGTGACGTGCCGCTGGCTTGTTGTTGTGGTTGCAGGGGGAGGGGAAGGTGAGCACGGGGGATGATCTCCTGGACGCCCTCGTCGAGGTGTTCCCGCAGGTGAGTTTTTCGGTGCTCGAAACAAACTTACCCACCTCGATTAGACGTCCTTCACGATCGATCTGCGTGGTTCCAAAAAGACGCTGTTAACTTGGTCGTTTTATTTGATTTTTGTTTTCTTCAATGTTAGGCAAAAACATCACGATCGTTTCACCACTTTGTTTGTTTGAATCTAGGCCAAATTTAAGTTTTAGAACAAGGACTAGAAGGCAGTGCGCAGGTGTGGCATCGCTGGTTTTGTGCGGTTAGTTTAAGGATTCGTCAATCCAGCAATGCCTGTGTTGACAGAGTAATAACCTAGATTGAGGTGATGCGATATTCTTAGCGAAGAAGATACGGGTTGACTTTGTTTTTTTCCCTAAACAACACCACCTTTGTTTTCCTATCGCATTAAAAAAATTATATTTTTTTGTCTCCTTGGACCACTGCGCGATTTGTTTATCAACCACTTTCGCTTAATTGTATTCTCTGCACAGCAAAAAGCTCATCTCTTTTAAAACAGAGAAGATGTATGCTTGGTTGTTCAGATGCATGGATGTGATTCACACTATCATGCTGCATGTGTGCTTTCTTGTGAGTAATCATAAATAATAATTTAAGCATTCAATTTTAGTACTATCTATCTTTTTTTTTTTTGCTGACAATTTGTAGATTTCTAGGGGAAAAAAATCTCTGTTTGGAGATGTGTCGTGTGCACTTTGCCTGTTATTAGAAGTACTACCAGGATTAAATCTACAATTGTTTTTTACAGTCTACTTGTATGAAATTAGAAACTATAGGCCTTTCATTTACTCAAAACTCTTCCTACTAACTAATACCCTATTTTCATCTATGCAGTTGAATTTCTTAACACTGGTAGAAGTTTGCATGGAATATAAGAATGATATAGATGGTGCTGCGGATTATATTATCCATAATGTCCTTCCAAGTATCCCGGACAACAATGATGCACATGCAAACGAAGATTCTCATATGAAAAGTAAACTTTGATTTTGCATTTTGAAGTTTTTCTAGTTAGTACTCCTTGGCACCTGTTTATACGCATACTAATCGCAAAATTTGTGCTATAACTTTTTATGTGTTATATATTAACTATATTTATGTTTTTTCTCTTCTCAAAAGTCAAAACATGTGTTTTAGTTTGCCTGCTTGTTGATACATTGAAAGTATGTTTTTGAGTAAACATGTCATTGTAAATTACTGCATGTGCTTGTGGGAGTGATCATAGCTTAAGTATCTTTGAATTTCCTTCTGCTAAATACTCATAGTTATATCACCCCTTCTTGTTTCCTTTTATACTCTTTTTTTTATCGATAAAATCGGTTCCCAGCAATAACATGTGTTTAATAATAAATACTTTTTAGGGCCTGCTTCGGTGGATAATGATGCAGATTCAGTGCAGTCTTACTTAGCGAACAAATACACAGCTGAGCAGGAGGAGGAGGTGGAGGAGGAAGAGGAAGAGGAAGAGGAAGAGGAAGAGGAGGAAGAAGAGGAGGAGGAGGAAGATGAAGATGATGATGAGGAGGAGGAAGATGAAGATGATGATGAGGAGGAAGATGAAGATGACGAGGAGGAGGATAGACTTATGGAAGAAAATTCTGATTGTTTGGTTGCTATTGATCTGAATTCAAAACCTGGAACTTCAGCTTTTGATGATGATTTGGTAACCCATGACGATGGATTACCTGCTATGAACATACAGTCAAGCTACCCTGTTAGACTTGAGTTGCTTGACAATGCAATTGCTGATGAAATTGACGAGAAGGTAAACCAATTTCCTTTCTTCTTTTCATTACGAAGCAACACGATTTATCATATATCATGTGAAAATAGTATCCAAATAATAGTAGTACTGGCATTGTGACAATATGTTGCGTTTCCAATTACTTTACCTATTTGTCTTATTAATTAATTGATTTATGATGCAGGTTACTTTGATGTCAAACGTAACAGCGATAAACCAAATGCTAGAGGACATAAAGTTAAAAGAAGAAAAAACAAAACAAGCTGTGTTGGAAGCAACTCAAGCTGGCAATGATATTTTTGTGAAGGTGGAGGAGTTAAAAGAGATGACAATGCTCTCAACAGAAGAGAACGACAAAGTTGTACATATAACACTGGGAGTTTTATTTTCATACTTTTCTTTGTCTTACCAACTGAAACAATAGGACTGAATATGACTGCTTAATGGAATATGTAGGTTGCAGGGGAGGTTTTCGCTGAGCAATCTATTCTAGCATCAGAAGCACATGGGCTTCAAGCTCGGTTGTCTAACATTTCTGAAGAAAGGAACAACTATGCCTTAATTATTGACGAGGTAAATTCGAATCGTCCTGTGATTTGTAGGAATGTAAATGTTTTAGTATGTTCTTATTAATGGTAAATCAACCAACAAAAAGCATTGTTTCTATAAAGAGAACAGCTTTTAGAAAGTTGTTACCATTCATCTCCTCTCACCGTAAGACATTTTTTTAAAAAACAATAGATCTTGGCTGTATATATATTAAGTAGAATGAGGAGCACTCCATAAGAAACTGAAACAGTTCAGAAAATCAGGAAAAATATGTACCTAGTAGAAGAGAAGAAAATGACATTTCATGTCCTGGATCAATGTTCTTATTTTTAAACCATTGGATTATCTAAGTGGGTGATAATTATAGTATCTTGCTGAACTTCTTTAATATAGATTTTAATACACCTTGTTTGTGTGCTATGTAGATGCGCCATACTCTTCAAAACAGATTTGCTGAAGCTGAAGTGGAGACTGTAGCAGCTGAGAAGAAGAAGGTTGAAAGGGAAACATTGGCTGAGAAAATGTTGAATGAACAAGAACTCATACTTGATGCTACAAAGGAAAGATCCAAGATGCTGGAACAGCAAGTGCGGGAGAATGCAAAGGTAACGACAAGTTGTGTACATGAAAGATGGATATCAAGTGCAATATTTTGGATTCATGTTTTAGCAAACAACTAACTTGCATAATATGATGCAGCTGAGGGAGTTACTAATGGACCGAGGCCAAGTTGTGGATGCATTGCAGTAAGTTTTATGGAAAGTTTAATACATTTTTTTTGTTAGACGTGCACATCTCATACTCCACCTTGTATGTTTTAGGGGGGAAATGCTGGGAATCTTCGATAAAATTTCACAACTTCAACTCAGGGTTGATAAGCAACTTCCTGAACCCCTGCTATCAAGCATGTCCTCCTCAGTCAACTCAGCTGATAACATTGCACAGCTCCAGTGCAGAGTTGATGGCCCACAGCATTCTGTTGATGATTCATTGCAACTAGCTTCACCTAGATTGTCCAGCTCATTCAAATCAACAGATAGCACTGCGCAAGCCCATTGTAGAGTTGATGAGCCACAAATTTCTGTTGATGAATCGCTGCTTCCTGTTGACGAGTGTGAGCAGCTGCAACTGATTTCACCAAGGTTATCTAGCTCAGTCATGTCTGCACAATCCCAATATAGAGTTGATGAATTACTTCCTGTTGATGAGGTGTTGCAACTAGCTTCATCAAGCTTATCCAGTTCGCTCAAATCAGGAGATAACATCGCTCAACTTTTGGGAGTACTTGATGTGCATTTACCTGTTGATGAGTTACTGGAACTACCTTCATTGATCTTATCTAGCTCAGTGAAATTATCAGACAGCATTGCGCAGTTCCAACAAAAGGCTGATGCTGATGAGATGCTGCAATCATCTAGCTTAGCCAGCTCAGAGAAACCAGCAACTTTCAAGAATTGGTCATCTGCTTCAGACACCATTACACAGTTCCAGCAAAGGGCTAATGCTGATGAGTCGCTGCCGCTTCCTTCATCTAGCTTGGCCAGCTCAGAGAAACCATCAACATTCAAGAGTACTTGGTCATCTGCTGCAGAATCAAATTCAGTTTTCAGTGGTGATGAAGAGATTGATGATGCTTCCTTCCATGACAGTATTGATTTGGATGATAGCTGGGATTTAGTTGACGATGAAGCCATCTATATGTGTGCTAACTAGCCATATGAATACTACACATATGGTGCTGAATTCGTGCATGGCGTGTTTTATAAGAAGTAAAACCAAATCTAGGATCTTGCTATGAACTTGGTCCTTCTTATTATTTGAATTCGCAAATCTGCTTACCTGTTTAAATGTCGCTATGCATTATCTTGATGTTGGTGAAATATTTGGCATGTTCTTGGCGATAGTATTGGTTCATTATACTATGCTGTTTGAGATTTAACTGCACTAACTATGCCATAGAACTGGATTTATTTTTTATTTTTGCTTTAGTTCTAACTCTCGCAGCAATCTATTCTCCTTGGGGGTGCATCACGCCCAATGGATATGCTCCTTACTTATGACAGCATCAGAATTCACTTGGAAATACACTTCAATTTTCCATTATGAATTTGTATGAGAAGGAACTTGTATATATACGTAAATGCACGTACTTATTTGAATATGTGTTATTCATTTGATTCAACGAATATTAAACTATTACATAAAATTAAAAATTATAAGAACTAATTTAGACGTGTAAATAGTGGTGGTGGGTCGGTGGCATAACCATCACAAAAACTAGTTGCAACCCCGCGCGTTGCTACGGGATAATTGTGTTAATTGAAGCATATAATTTCAGAGCTATGTGTACTGAAAAACTGTGGCTACAACAAAAGAGCATCATATATATTGAACATGTCCCTTACATTGATATCAATGTTTTACGACAACAGAGAAAAGGAAGAAAATTAGACACCAAATTATTGGTCAAATACGGTCCTACTCCTACACAAATAGCATGGGATCCACTTAGGAAATCTGGCCAGCGTGCAGGACACTATTTACATGATTAAAAGGACTGTAAGGACTGTAAGATGTGATTGTTCTGAATGTGATATCTTTAACAACAAAGATAAAATGTGGGTATACAGCTGCTAATTGTATATTCTGATAACTATAACTATAGCCTTAAAAAATAACTGTGAAAACACGAAGCAGGTAACTAATTTTCAGAAAACGTATCCACATTAATCACATTATGTGTGAACGGAAGAATTATATAGACAATATTCTGTGATCTGCAGTCTAAATACCATGGAGATTTTGGCATGCACCTTTTATTAGTAGATGGTGATGGTCAAATTCGAGAGTAACTGATCCCTCAATCCTGTTGATAGTTTGATACAGTGCAAACAGAGCAACAGTAGAAGTTGTTACATTTATTTATATACTTTGGCATATATATGAAACATGGTGATAAACAAACTTAAATCACACTCCGATCAATTTCTACCTAGAACATGATAGAATTACAAAATTATGTTAGGATCAAGATATCCATGTTATTGGTAAAAGAACATGGACTTGCCACTTGTGTGTTGTTCTGCAGAAATCAATGGTAAGAGAATAAGAGATAGATATGTCAGTTCGGTTAAGAGAGAGAGACAGAGAGAGAGAGAGATCGAGATATGCCATGGCAAATGCAGATCGAGCGAGGGAATGAGAGAGATATTGCGCCAACAAATTTTTAGGGCCATGTCGGTATGATGTATGGCAGCAACAAGGCATGTGCATTTACCCTTGATCGCTGGAATTGTTCATAGACGATCCCGCATTTGTTCCAACAAATCGCATCGGCACTGTGAAATCTGCAGTACGTATCCTGGAACAGATGAACAGCTACAGGAGTTCCATACAGAAAATAAAGTAAAAGAATTAAAAAGAAACACATAAAGGTTTCCACTGTTATTTGACATTGCCATAACAACGTGAAGCATTCTCTAGATATCTAAGCATCCATAATTTTCAAACAGGAAAAAAAATCACGCCAGCATAATGAGAAAACATAGAGAAGGGAGTTCACTTTTCAGGAAACAAATATCACGCGGTGTGCACTTGGGAAGAGAGAAGGCCTGCACGTACGACTGGATATATAAGTTCCAGAGCTGCCACCAAATCTAGAGATGCCTGGGCAAGATGAACCATATATATCTAATGGAGTTGATGAATCGGCAAATCACATGATGCAGTGATACATTTATGCATTTAAATGTAATGAAGATGAAAATAAATTAGCACATCGGCAGTTATAAGAAGATGAATGGCTATGGCGTTTCAAGCAGCAGCTTTCAATTATTGCTTTACTGTTGGACTACAATACTACAAACAGTCAAGTATCCTAGGGGGCACCGCTCACATTCTGCACTTTTGGGCTTCAGAGAGCAAATCGATCTAACGGCTGGCACTCGGAGATGCATGTTCATCTAGCGGCTGACACAATCTTGATGACGTGGCTCGACGTGAGGGCTGCTTTATAGCAATTATTCCTGTTAGTGGGTATCAACTATATAGGAAAAAATGATTGTTCTCCGGTACTATAATGAAGCGGCACCAGGGCAGATTCTCAAACAAGCAAAGAACGTCTATACAGCCAATTTTGCCTCTTTGTACTGTGTTCTGGGTCAGTAGCCATCCAGCCATGGCGCGGGGCAGCGGCGGAGACATCCCCTGACATGCCGATGTGGAATCGTGCGCGGTTCGTGGTTTTTTGAAGTGAAATTTCTCACTTTTCCAATTTCTTGGCCATGGAATATTCTATTTTTCATTTATGGCCGAGTTTAGTTCTAAAATTTTCTTCAAACTTTCAACTTTTTCATCACATCAAAACTTTCCTACACACGTAAACTTTTAACTTTTTCATCACATCGTTTCAATTTTAACCAAACTTTTAATTTCAGCGTGTACAGAAGGTAACATGAGACCATGATCGAGCAATCCATGTCAAATCGCAAGCAGACTGATCGATCAACCGCTCACACTGTACACACGTACATGCATATTCCGTGACGGTGCAATGCACCAGTGCGAGCGCGTGTCATGCCACAAGCGAGGTAGGCCGATGGACCTTCACCCCAACCCTGCAGCTGCAGGTGGCGACATGTCCACGAGCACAGGTCGGCAGCGGCAGAGGTCGCACGATTCGCGAGCCGTACGAGGGGGCTGCATGGGCCAGCGACAAGCCACAGCCAGCCCGCGCGCGGTCCGTCAGTCCGCGGCCGAGCCGCCTCCAGCGCCAATAGGCGCGGGGGCTTCACGTGATGCGCGAACGTGCGATGGCGCCGGGCGCCCTGTGGTGTTGGTGTTCAGAGGGGGCGCAAAGCGGAATGTCGCCCAGCCCACAAGACAAGAGTGCCGATGTGGAGTTCATGCATGGTGTGGTCGACATGGATCAGAACTGGAGCCTGGAGCTGCCTCCTGCCGGGCGACCGGTTGCTCGCGGTTCCACTGCAGGTATACGGGTGTTTTCATAGCTGGCTGGAGTAGCTCCCTGCATTGGTTCATCTGTTTTCGGATTGTGGCTGTGTTTAAATCTAAAGTTTGGATCCAAACTTCAGTCCTTTTCTATAACATCAACCTGTCATACACACAACTTTTCAGTCACATCATCTCCAATTTCAACCAAAATACAAACTTTGCGCTGACTAAACACAGCCTGTGTGTTTCTAGCTACTACTACTACTCTGTTCTCTTATCGGTAGCTGCTGCTTCTGTGACTTGTCGGTTCTTTACCAGAAAAGGATATTGTTAAGATGTTGACACTGTTTTTGCACAGGAGATTGCACGACTTATTTAACTTTTTTACTACCTCAGTCCCAATATAAGTGCAGTTATGATTTTTCATGTCCAACGTTTAACCGTATGTCTTATTTGAAAGAAAATTATGATTAGTATTTTTATTTCATTAGATGATAAATCATGAATAATACTTTATGTGTGACTTTTTTTTAATTTATTCAAATAAGACAGACGATTAAACGTTAGACACGGAAATTAATAACTGCACTTATATTAGAACGGAGGTAGTAAGTTTCTATAACTACTTTTGCTATTTTTCAATCCATTGTAAAACAAATTGATTCCTTAGGCCATTCATAATGCGTCCCATCCTCATACCTTGACCCAAGGAAAAAAAGCAAGAGCCACGTAGGCGGGGAGTTTTTTAGGTACTACTTCTATAATGCACGGTGTCCTTAATGGATCCATGGTGCTATATGCAATTCAACCCATATATTTTTCATTGAAGTTCTTAGATTATATTCTATACTAATCATTTATTTTGCATAGGGAACCTTACTAGCTCTAGGATGCATACAAAAGAACTCCTACCCCACTAGTTAGTTGTCTCTCTTTTCTCTGCCTCAAATCTTGCCGGTTACTCCAGCTCTCTCCTCCGTCACCACTTTCCTCCCCTCCCCTCTCTGGCGCTGCTCTGCATTCCCAAAAATGACGCTACTCACCGCACCATCAGCGCTGCTCTCCCTTCCCCCCATCCGTTGACACCTTTCCTACCAACACCGCCGCCGCTCTACCTCCCCCACTCTGCTGGTGCTGCTTGGGAGAAGATGTGGCGGTGGTGGTGGCGGTGACTCGACAGCAGTGGGCACCTCTACCGCCGTGGCGAGTTCTGCTCTCCCCCTCCTCTCTCTCTCTCTCTCTCTCTAATGGATTTAGCGGTGGCGGGGGCAAGAACGAGCTCAATGGCGTTGGGCAGCAGCGGCGATGCGACAAGGAACCTGGTGCTGCGAATGGGTCGGTGGCGTGGATCCGGGCACAAGACGAGCTCAGCGAAACAGCGACGAAAATGAGGTTTGGTGCCAGATCTATCGACTCCTCTTCTCCCGTAACCACCATCTTCCATTCTTCTCTTCTCGGGGTGGTGGCCTCGCCGGCAACCACCACTGCCTCGCACGGGGTGTAGGGGCGTCGCATGGGGCCACGCCCTCGCCCAACGCATCGCCCAACTCATGCCTCGACCTGCCCTGACAAACTCAGACGAAGAATGGGTGTCTCACTTTGGCTACGTGGTCTTCATGTTGGTAGCGGCAGATGCGGACATGTTGCGAATCTCTGATGTGGCAGGCCAGGGCCGAATGCCAAATAAGCACACTGTGAATGGCCTTATCTTTGATATTTCATCATATTCATGAGTTGACCTTAGGGGTTGGTATTTGGTTAGACCGACACAATTCGGTTTGGTTTTTTAAATAATTTGGTTAGTTGAAAAATAAGAACCACAAGTCACTGTACAAAATTCTCAAGACCGGGCGTCTTAGTTCGGTTTTCAGTTTTTTACTGATCTAACTGATTTATTTCATAAGCATCAATGGCACCAAATTTTATAGGGAAACATAGCTTCTAGGAGGTCGAGGAGCTAGGGCTACGGCTGCGGGATGTGAGGCAACATACACTTTGGTTGCTGGTAGAGAGCTGAGAGACCTGGTGATGGCAACCGCAATGGTCTTTGCCTCTCTGGTTATATATATATCTCACGCCAATGTACAAAGATGGCCAACGTATCAACAAAGAAAACCAGATAGGGGAGCTAGGAAGGCTAGGAGGAGAGGCCGGATCGATGGGTCACTACGAGGAGGTGGAGGGGGGAGGGGGGGGGGGTAGGTGGCTAGTGGTGACAACAAATAGTGGTTGTGATTGCAAGGCGATGGTGGAGAAGTCTCATACTCACGTTGTTTGCCCTAGCTAGGGCCTGTTTCTTTACCCCCTACTTCTAGGCCATTGTGGGCTGCTCTCAGACTAGTTAGATATTCAGAGCTAGAAATTTTTTTTTGCTATATTTCCATTTTTAAAAGTCCATTCGGTTAATCGAGGCTCATAACCAAATTAACCGTACTTATATTTTGGTTAGTTTGATTTCCATTTTCGTGAAAAGTGTTGACCAGAGCCCCTATGTAGTGGCTCAGCTCCCGAACCATACATGAGCAAGCTCGTATGACCCTTCCTAAGAAGATTGAAGCTCCCCTCTATAAAAGTCTTCACTCTTTTATTTTGGTTAATTATGCCCACTCCTAACTATTCTATCTAGGTATTTTTCAAGCTATCTATTCTTGACAAATTAATTTCTAGGTGTGAGTGAGGGTGGATGAGTGCGTGTAAACAGGGTGGAGAGAGAGAGAGAGACGGAGGTGCAATATGGTTGGATATTGGCCATCGATTGGGGGCAAGTGAGGGCATTGGTGCTACAACACATGTTTTCTTTTTCTAATGTTGGTATAATTGTAGGACCGAATAGCAATAACTAAGCCAACCAGAGGGGGAGAATGGTTGTAGTACCCAAAAACCAAAACTTTTAGCGGAATTAAAAATTACCCTTGAATCCGATGTAGATCGGTCTGACCGGAGTTGATCTGCTGGTCTGACCACACCTATGCTGCCGGTTTGACCAGTGTTGATCTCCTAATCGAACTGCCGAGCGATCACCTCTGCCTCCTGTCAGTGCCGTCGGTCTGACCGCCGTATACCCGCCGGTTTGAATGGTGCGATATTGTCGGTCTGACTGCCGGTGTCCCACCGGTAGGACCGCCAAACTTGAGCAGACACAAACCGAAGATCCCTCAAAGTAGATTGAAACTTTATTACTTCTCACTGTGTTTACAAAGTGCAACGACATCACTCATCACGAAAATCTTGACTAAACTCGAAACCTTAACTTTTCTCTAAACTCAACTCTTTCTAAAACGATACCGGGAGGCCACACACTTCCTCTCTATTTATATCCGAGGTAAGCAGCCTAAAGCCACGAACCAACCTTGTACAAGAAGTCCTAATCCCCTAGGAAACCTTTATGTACAAGAAATAAACTTTACAAACTTCAATTGTACCAAATTTGGACTCCCTCCAAATTCGACTTCGCGTCCCATACACACACAATATCTCCATCATATGCCATATGAAATCTTCACCAACCACGTGCATTGATCTTTAGCCTAAGCATCCCGCATGATATCCTGATCGTTTGGACATCATCTTTTGGATGATATCCTGATCGTTTGGACATCATCTTTTCCCAAGTTAACTCCCGATTTATCACCAGCAACACTCTCCTGAGGCATCAAGACCACCTACATATGTATCAACCAAGAAACCATATCCGAGCACAAGTTCTCACCAACTTGACTCATTGTTAGTAAACAACAGCATTACATAGGCATAGTATCCATCTAGAAGTTATAAACATGAATTATCCACGGATATCCAACAAATCAACTTGTAACCGAAACCGACACAGAGTCGACCGGTCAGACCGCGGGTTGGCCGGTCTGACCGCTCACATACAGGGCCGGCCCTGACTTTTTAGTGGCCCGGTGCGGAACAAAAAATAAAGGCCCCCATTCACCATACAAATACAAGATAATATTTAAAAATTCATTGTCATTAACGAATTTCACACTAATAAAAATCCTGCCTTGCCTACAAACTGAAAAGAAAACTATCATTGATATAAAAATCGAAATTAGTTTGAGTACATCTAACTGTTAGGTGGAGAAAATATAGACAAGGGAATATGATTGAGGAAGATTTTGAATTGAACCCGCAGACTATGGCAGTCACGAAGAGATTAGAGATGCAAGCAATCGGGCAATGGGATGGGCATGACAAGCGAGTAGCCACGAACTCACGATCTGCTGTGACTGCGGGCTGCGGCGGCCGGGCGGCGTCGCAGCGACGCACTGTCTCCGCGTCTGGCGAAGTCAAGCAATCATGATATGCTCGATCGCTGATCGGTTTTTTGTCTTTTCTCTAAGCCTATCAGGCCTGGTACCATAATATATATATTTTGGAGGTCCAGTGCGGTCGCACCGTCCGCACTGGCCCAGGGCCGGCCCTACTCACATAGCTCCGGTCTGACTAGCAACACCTGCCCGGTCTGACCGGTCCAAATCATCAGAGTTCATGTTCATCATCTGTAAATCCAATCATCTTCAAAATCACTTCGCCAAAAATCTTTCAAATATCAAAACCAATAATCTCAAATGTCAATTCTTCATCACATAATATGAATCAAACACATTTTGATTTTACAATAATAATATTCTGACCGTTGCAACCATAGTTGCATAAATCCATAATCACTTATTACAAGTTTTCCATACAAAGTGGAATAAAAAACATAAAGCAACTTCCTGAAAACAGTTTGATGAAACACAAAATTTAATTTCACTTCGCACACAATCTATTGCCAAACCTCCAACCATGCGTGCTGAATAGCTCCATTACCACCCTCTCTAAAGTCTGTCCACGTCCAATAACCATCTCCCGTTGATCCAACAAATAGCTTTAGCTAGCTGACAAAAAAAAAAGGTTTGTTAGGCGGAGACCTAACCAAGTAACAACACTCGGCCACGGGCGAGCCACCACTGTAAAATAGTATGGCAAAAGACGGACAACGTCGGCCAATGCGTTTGGCTTGGCCACGCCATAAAACGAAACATGCCACGAACCCTCGCGGTGGATGCTGTCCACTCCAGCTAGCCTCAACAACAACCGTTTCCCCCTGTGCGCGCCGCTGCGCACGCCAACACCCCTGTGCTGCTGTGCAGCAAGCAAAGCGCCCAAAGCAGATCGAGCTAAGAGAGAGCGGCACGTCGTTGATCTCCTCCCGCGGCTGGCTGGCACGCCACGTTGCCGGTGCGCTTTCCTCTCGTGGCGCATGAGACTCCAGGCGGCCGGCGCGTCCCCGTCCTATACAGTGTGGGGGCTTTCCCCTCGATCGGGTCTCGTCTTGTCTTGTATACTCGTGTGGGCGATTAATCTTGACCGTTCAGTGTTTTCCTCCGTCCAAACTGCTCCTCTACCAACTTCTGTTATTTTAGGTTGTTTAGTTGTTACTACTTCTACTAGTAAGGAATTGTCGTAGGATGGAGAAATAATTTTGGCTCCGTACATCGTCGGTTGTTGAGACCAGGAGGGGGCTGAACACGTCCACGAAAGCAATAGGAGTACAGCTTTGGTTAGCTACTGGAGAGTTGGTCGCTTTCAGCGCCCGATCGATGTCGCACTACAACAAAACAACCCAAAAGAGACATCTTATTTGTAAGATAGAGATGTTTTATTTCGTCTCCCACAGATAACTGAGACGCTTTTATAAAGCGTCGTAGAATTGTCTCTGTTTACACCGTCTCAAAATTATGGAGACGCTTTTTAAAGCGTACCCTATATTATTTAAGACGTTGCTAGAGACGTGTAAATTGCATCTCTACAAAATATAGAGACGCTTTTATATAGGCACGCACATCTTAATATATTTGATATTAATGCTTTCATCTGGGCTCGAACACAGCACCTGCAGGTTGCAAAGTTTATGCACTAACCAAGTTATTAACGTGACAATATTGAAGGTAAATAGATAGTTTTTTTTATATTGCAACTCTGCAAACATGCGTCCTGTAGCAGTACTCTTCTTTTTTAATCTGAGACTGAATATTAAGTATTTATTTTTTTTGTCCAAATAATTATAATATAATTATAATGGTATTTGATGATGACGATTAGGAACAGTGGTTTATTTTCTTCTTTCTCTATATAAATAATTATATATTATCTAATAACAATGACACGGATATAATAAAAACGTCTCAAAACTCATTTCTACACATGAGACGTTCCAAAAACGTCTCAATATTCATTTCTAAACGATTTAATTTTGTGCTAACCTGTAAAGCGTCTTAAACTATGTCCTCAACTAATAAAACGTCTCAAACATTGTCCTTATTTTAATTTCACTTATAAAAAAGAGACGACTTATAGAATGACTTAAGTGAAAACGTCTTAAAACTAGTGTCGACGAGGAGGAGATGGATATCGACCGAAGTGGAGATGCGGAAATGGACACCAGACGTACTGCCAAGCAACACCATACGTCCCGTTCCATCATCGATCTTGCATCTGAGATTCTGAGCTCGCTCGCTCCCTCTCTCTCTGATCCGGCTGTAGTCTATATAAAGCTCAGCTCGAGCTGTGCTGCCATGATCTCGTGGCAGAAGTGTGAGAAGAAGACCACCGCGAGAGCGAGAGAGATCTAGAGGCGAGAGGCGAACTGAGGCGCACCACCCGCGCGTGGCCGCGTGCGATCGAGCGAGCGAAGCTAGCTAGTCGTCGGTGGGCGCGTATGGGGAAGAGACTGGAGAAAATCCAGAGCGCGGCGCGGGAGCAGAAGGCGAAGCTGTACATCATCGTCGCCTGCATCGCGCTGCTCGTCTGCGGCTGCACCACCGCCGCCCACCACCACCAGCGCAAGGGTACGTACTACGCAACACACACGCACGCACGCGCTTCTGCATTCGCAGTGTGAGCGATCAATGAAAAATCAATTTGCAAATGGCATCCTGCACGCACTGGACGACCGACGAGTGACGAGTGACAGGCAGCATTACGCATTCACGCTGTGTCTCCAATTTTCGCCCAGGATATAGGCAATGCAAGTCTGCGAGATGCATTTGGCTTTCTACTGCAATATTGGGTGGTTCGAGGCTAATTAGTTCAGGGCTGAGCTCTAAGGCTAATTAGTTCAGCGGGAACTATGAGCTCTGCTTTAGATTGCCACTATACTCAGTTACTCACTGCTGCCACATTGTAAAATTGGAGCTGTTCGGTAGTACTGGCTGCAGTTTTGGCCAAATTGGCCTTACGCTACCTGTGTGCACGAGCTCCGTGTGTGAAAACATACTCTGCTTTGCTCTGTTTAACTAGTTGAACACAAACTAACATTTTTACTATCAATATTTTAAACAAAATATTAAGTACTTTAACTAGCCTGCACCACTAAATGGCGGGAAGTGTTCCACCTATAATGCAGAGTCACAAAATCCCTTGTTACATCTTGCAGCAAGTAAACGAGCCCACCTGATCACTAGTACATTGCACAAGGCCAATAAACGACCAGATACACTAAACCCCCATTCAGAAAGAGCAGCTTTTATGTCACGAAAGAGACGGCATTTTACTTTTGAAAAACAAACAAACAAACAGACAATTATCACACTCAGGCATAGTAGTTCCCTACTTAGAGAAAACAAAAAAAAATCCAATCCCTACAAATTACTAGAAACGGAGAAGTGCACCGCTGCTAGAGATGGCAACGGGTGTATACCCATAGGGTTCCCTTGCCCCATATCCACATCCGCGATGTCTAAATATTCCCACTTAAATACCCATATCCGTCGCGGGTATAAAATCTTCCCCATACCCACACCCGTGCGGGTAACGGGTATCCAACGGATACACATACCCATATAATTGATTTGTAGCATTTATAGTTATGTACTATAATTAGCCATACTAGAGTTGTAAAACCATCAATATTTTCTCTAGCAACAATCTATTAACATGAGCATTCAAAGGCGAGTAAAAAAAATTATACAACCACGTTACATAATCAAGAAATCAAATAATAATTTCATATAACTAGAATGGAACAATGCTTAAGATGTGAAAGGAGTTTCATACTATGATTTAGTAGTCATTAAGACTTATATTGCTTATAGTTTTAGGCTCAATCAACAGGTTTTTTCACCCACGGGTTGGTGGGTATGGGTGGGTAAAGAACGGATCCATACTCACATACCCAATGGGTAAGAGTTTTGCCCATTAGTAAAACCATGGGTATAAGAGTAAAGAGTTAGAATATAATTAGCTCATAATAGAGTAAAAACCCGTCGGGTCTTGGGTTATGGGTCCCCATTGCCATCTCTAACCGCTGCTAACCGAGCCCCCCACCCCCCCCCCCAGTCATGGACGCATTGCAAAGGCGGAAGAGCCCAATGCAATGGCTGGGCTCCGTTCGCCAGAAAACGGCCGGGGCATCGGCAGCCGAGCCGCTACCTTTTTCTTATAGATGGGTTTTTTTAACCGATCTGTACATCCAACCGGATATATGTAGCCAAGGTTCCGTTCTTTTCTCTAATAAGAGTTGGATGAAGATTAAGATTTTCATGGCACGCTTTTCAAACTGCTAAATGGTGTGTTTCGTGCAAAAACTTTATATATGAAAGTTGTTCTAAAATATCATATTAATCTATTTTTCAAGTTTATAATAATTAAAACTTAATCAATCATACGTTAATACCATATCGTTTTGTGTAAAAAAACTTAATCTTCATCTTTATATTCATCTTCAGGAGAAAAGAACACTACCTAATTGGGAATTTAGCTTCTCAAACAATCCAACCTAAAATTCGCTCTTATGAAGATTTAAACTCAGAATTTTGGAGCGCTAAACTAGACTATGGATGTGTTGTTCAGTTGGGTTGGAAACTCATTCCCTTCGCACGGAAAACGGAGCGACACATTTTCTTATGATTAATTAAGTATTTACTATTTTTTTGAAAAATATATTAATATGATTTTTAAAAGCATCTTTCGTATAGAAACTTTTTGTAAATATGCACCGTTTAGCTGTTTAAAAAGCGTGCACGTGAAAGACGAGAGAGGTGACTCTGAGAGACCGGGGCGGAGTTAGAGCGAAATGGAGGGTGGTGCCACTTGCTTAATTTACTCTACTTTAGATCGAGTTTAAGCTGATGCGGGTGCCTAAATTTGTATCGAGGGGGTTGCATACATGGTGAAAATAGGTGAGGTATAGCTAAAATTTTTTTTGACTGAGTTCCTGGGCACCCCCTAATACATAGTATCTCCGCCCCTGCTGAGAGAGATAGAGAGAGAGAGGGGTGAGTTGGGAAAGTTGGGGAAATACCTAAGGCGTAGTATGCCAAGCTGTCACCGTGATATACGCATATGAGCGACTACGAGTTGGGTTTTGCTGACTCCAGTTACATGCATGGTTGCTTGCAGGTCAGAGACGGGATAGGAATAAGTAGGTCGCGACGGGCAAAAGCTAGCGCTAAAAGTACTGCATTCACCACCATCGACAGTGTGCTATACTCCCCAGCAGACAGCTAATTTAGCTATCGATCGATCGACCAGCTACATTTATGCCTGCGTGCGTGACAAAATGCTGCATATGTTCTTGGTGCTTCATGTCCTAGCTACATATTACCTGCTGGGCACCAAAAGAAACAAAGTGACGGCCTAACGGGCAGGTCAAAGAACTAAGGAAACTGAAATTAAACCAGTACCAAGTGTACATGTAGATCGATCGATGCATGAGATGTCGGGGCACGTACAACGTACAATAGCCGGCCAACGGCATGTAAGTTTATTTTTTTGTCATCCATTAGTCGATTTATTAGTTGATTGATTCAAACCTATACTAGGCTTTATGTATTTGTAAAGAACTAAAGGTGAAGTTAGTGATTGAACTCTGGATATATGCTTCAAAAAATCTCAGCCCATCCACGTGGAGGCCGGGATTTTATTTCTAAATTCCGGCCCAACCACAACGAATACCGGCCCGCCAAACAAGAAGGCGTTCGAAAAACGTTCTGTACGGTCGATATTTCACTAATAAAAACTTGAGAAGCAACTAGAGAATTTGGTGAAACTGATAAACTAAAATGGTTCATATCATCGACAATATACATGTTGAAACATAGACGAAATAGGGAGATCCAGATGAAATATTAGATAATCATCATGCACAAAAGAACTAGAATGTGCGCTCAAACTAGTCTTTAATTTTCACAGCTTGGCAAGCAACCCTGACAAAAAAAAAAAAAAAGAAAAGAAGAAGACCTACAGTGCGAACATTCATGCTTGGGTCAGAGCATGAATCGGTGGGAATTCCCAATTAGATAAGTCCACTTGTCATCCCTCATCTTTATATCGAGTTTAATTGGTATCTCTAAACCACAATACCAGAAATCTTCACTTTTATCTTAGCAAAACCGTTTAACTCAAGTCCTAAGGTAGCATGGATATCCGTTTTGGTGATTTGGCATTGTATTCAGAAAAAAAAATTGAAACATGTGAGGCCCACAAGTAAATGGACTTCCACTTATTCCCTCTCTTCCACATGTCCACCTCTCCCCTCTCTTTGAGCTTGCCCGTCTGCACGAGGCTGTAACCACGGTGGGAGGTCGATGACGAGTCGACGAGGGAGTGCCAACGGTCCATGGCGAGGGAGCCGACGAGCTCAAGCCCACCAACCATCCTCGAGAAGGCCATGCAGCCACTATTCTGGAGGAGCAGGACCTCATCTCCACACGTCAACCCCACCATAAACTTTGTCGGTCCAAGCCGTCGAGGTGGCGAAGGGCTCGCTGCGGCTGGGCGCCTGGGGGACCACCAGCCATCGCCCCTCCCTCTGCACTGGACCAATGGGACCAAGCTCCATTGTTGCAGCGGCGCAGCTTCGCCGTCCAAGCCGCTGAGGTGGCAGGGGGCTCTTCGCGGCCAGGCGTTTGAAGGACTGCCGCCGTCGCCTCATTGCTGGCCTGTTGCCAAGAGGAAACACAGGGGTTGAGAGGAGAGGTAAGGGAAGGAAGAGAGAAAGAGAAGAGTCACTAATAGGTGGGTCCCACATGCTGACCCAACCTATTGGACCAGGTCAACGTGGCACATGAGCGAAAATCACTCTCAAAACCACCAAGAGAGTTAAATTACATCAGTTTTAATAGTTGAGGGGTTAAGATATCTGGTATTGTGGTTCAGGGGTACGAATCAGATTCAGATTGTACCTTACATTAAGGGAGTCAAACTAGACTTAATCCAACATAGAAAATAGTATAGTAGGCCGTAGTGGCTCTTGGCCCAATAGCCCATCTCGTTCACGTTCAAGCTAAGGGGCTGTTCTCCATAGGCACAATGGGCCGCTAGTGGCTAATGGTGATGCCAGAAGGACGGCGAGGCGACAAGGCCTCCGTAGGAGCTACATGGTCACACTGATGGAGGAGGGCGGTGGTAGTGGTGCGGTTGTGGCACATCTGGTGGTGGGAGTCATCAGAGACGAGTGAGGAGGTGGGGCGGTGTACCTCTGAGCTCCAAAAGAAGGAGGTGCTTGGATCATGGCGAGAAGCTATGGCATCAAAAGCCATGGTGGGGGATAGTCGCACATGAGTGGGAGATTTTAAAAGAGAGAACCGAAGCCTCTCTCAACCCTCTTTGTAACTACCCTAAGGAAACTTGCTCTTCCAACCCTCACATGCCTAGGACTACTTGATCCGAAGATCTTGGCCAAGAATCGTTCGGTCCTGATACCTTTTGTTAGGTTCCAAGGCCAAATTTACTTGGAAACTAAAGAAAAAGTTTAGAATTTAAGGATGGTAGCTACCTATTGGGAACCTAAAGGAATGTGAAAGAAAATTAGGCACCGCAAGAACAAGAGATGAACTAGGGTTTATCTTCGATTGATAGCAAACAGAGAATCGGGTCAGCTTATATAGAGTCCGTTCCAACGAATCGAGATAAGACAGTGTAGCTTTGTTTCAGCACTAACGACAAAACTTAGGGCATCCACAATGTGGTATAAGAGCTTGTAATAGCTATTAAAGTATTCCTACCACCAGGTAAGATATATTATGAAAGTAGTAAATAACTACTACCAAACCATAGCCTTACTACCAAGTTATAAGCACTTTATGGTGGGCCATACATATTTTTTTAGTTGTGGCATGGCTTATGTTTGAGGATTTTTTAGGTGGGTCTTATCTTACTACCCATTTTACATATGTATATATTGTGGGATGTTTTCAATCTACTACTCCCTCCGTCCTATTTTAAGTACAACCATGAGTTTCCGCGCTCAACTTTGATTGTCCGTCTTATTTGAATTTTTTTTTTATAATTAGTATTTTTGTTGTTATGAGATGATAAAACATGAATAGTATTTTACTCATGACTTATGTTTTTAGTTTTTAAAAATAAGACGGATAATAAAAGTTGAACGCGGAAAACCATGGCTGCACTTAAAATGGGATGAAGAGAGTATTATCATCTAACACGGGTCCACCTTACTATCTAGTTTTACAAAAAAAAATTGGATGCTACGCAAAGTGGACCATAGAATCTTCATTAGCGAATCGGAATCCTGACATCTTAGCCGTCCATCTCCAGGTTACCTCCTATATATTCTTGTTCTTTTGCAACATTCAGAGTTCTCACATCTTCAGACATCTCCTGTCTTCTGCTGGAAATCGGCTGTGTGTCGACCCACCCACAACTAACCCAGGTGCGCAGGATCGATGAGCAAAAGACCACACAACCGTGCGGCACGTATCTGTACACATATTTTCTCTACCTACCTTCCCTCTCGGCCGGTCTCTCGGTCTCTCGGACATTATACCGGTGATACGTTGCGTCCGTATACGTCACCACCTACGGCACAGTACAGTCTCCGTCCGGTCGCGCCGGAGGAATCCCTTTTTCGCCAAGCTAGCTAAGCTAGCCACGCGCGTACCGCGTGCGTCCGCGTGATTGCCGGCCTGCCTCCGTCGCGGATGGCACGATCACGACCAGTGAAAAGATGACGGTGGAGTCCACCGCTCGACGTGGGCGGCGCGTGGCCTCTCGCAGTAGAGGTTGCAAGTGGGCTTATCTACGAATCCGTTTATAGATAAAATTAGTATGTCTATTAATTTGATCTATAAATGGGTTTGTGGATCGACCCACTTGCATATTTAAATACGGTAAATCGAACCACGACGCAAAAACTGATAAATTATCATTTATTTGACCTATAAGTGAACTCGTGTGTCGCTCCGCTTGCATCCCTACCTCTCGGGATCCCCGGGTTTGCAGCCCGGGCTGCATGGCCAAAGTCGCCCGGCCGTTTGGAAGCGTACAGGCGCTGGACTTCCTCGTCCGCTTTTTCGTTTTCAAGGGAACAGAGCAAGGGACGACGAGTGAATTGTGCTGCTCATCACATCCTGACCACTTGAACAGCCCATGGACTGAACGGATAGACAAGTAGTGTGGGGTGGAGCAGGTGGAGAGCCTTTAATATTTTTTTAAGGGTGGAGGGCCTTTAAATTCACGACTATAGTAGGTGGCTATGGCCTTTGTCTAGAGGAGCTTAAACTTATAAAAAACAGCTAGTTCGTAGTCAGTTTATATTTTATAAGATATGAAAAAGGTTAGGTTTTCTAGTTTTTGACTTTTAGTTCGTTTTCTATATAGATCTATATAGTATTAAAGTTTATCAGGATTTGGATGAGAATCAGTATTGTTTGGTGAGCTAGAAATTCGGAGAAAAGCTGCAAATACTAATTAAAGCCCTCTTTGCTTGATTTCCCAGGAATGAGAAGCAGATGCATGTTTTGTGTGTGTTAGTTAGTTTGTTGCAGACCGATTGAGAATGCCCTGGCCATCCTGGTCCAACTGGCCGGCCAACTGGGACTGAAATCTCCTCTGTAGTTTCATTTGCTGGACCAGGAGGCCAACTGGACACTGGAGAAGGAATTGGACAAAAGCTTAGGCAGGTCGCATAGCTGGGCAATAATTGGTTTTTCTTCTAGAATTCTAGTGGAACTTTCCAAGTGATCAATCAAACGTGCTGACATGCATGGTTCGTCATCGACTTTCCGGTGGGCTAGCTAGGAGATTCAACATGAACTAGTGGCAATGAATGCCAGGAGCTAGCTAGTCATAATTAATTATCAAAGGAATGCATGTAGAAAACGGAATAGTTACGAAAAAACTATGGATCATGGAATTGTCCTTGTCAAACTGTAGGAAGATGTGGGGATAAACAGATGCAACCATTTTCATAGGATGCAACCATTGAATTGTCCGTATCAAACTATAGAAATATATTTTCTAGGCGCACATCTTAAGCCGTCCGCCTACGAAGATGTATTTATGCAGGCTGATGGCCATCCCGCCTCCCACGCTAGCTCAATATTGCAGATGATCGTTTGAGAGGAAAAATTAGGCCCACCTGCATAGTAAAATGAACCTCGTCTGTGAAAATAGTTTTTCTAGTAATGACCTGATCAGTCTCTTATTGTGTGATATCTCTACTCACATGTTCGTTAAAAAAAATATATCTCTACTCACATACACATAACAGGAGTAGGATGAGACCCCATTCTTGTTCCTGCATCAACGAATCCTAGTTCCATATATACATAGACAAAATTATTAATTATTTGCGTAAAAAAATTATTAATTATGAAGTCCAATGCAATATTACTCGATTTGTTTTTTGATATTAAACGCACGACGACAGCACGGTGGGTGTGCTCTCAAGCACAAGGACCCTGTGTCGCCCTACTCCAAGGAACCACGGGTGGTGCAACCTCCACCACCACCCCTCCCTCCTCTCCTCTCCTCTCCTCTGCTCCTCCGCCTCGCTGTCGCGAGCAGCCACCGACAAAGCTGGGCGACGACAAGGACGGTAGGGGGGCCTCTCCCTTCACTCAAGCCATGGCGGTTGGGGGCAACACTAAGATCTGAGCGGAGGGGCGGCGGCCGTCAGCGCTAGTTCCGGTCACAACAGATCCGCCCTCCCTCCTCCCGTCCTCAGATAGGGTAGGGCGGCACCGGCGATGCCGCTTCTAGCTCGAGGAGGAGGCTGCGGCGGATCTGGGGAAGTGAGTCCGACCTCCCCGCGGGCAGATCCGGAAGTGATCGACAGTGCGGCAGAAAAGGCGGCGTGCGCGACCTTGGAGACGCATGCTCGCGCGGGAGGCGCAGGGTGGCCCAAACACAGCCAGTGGGCCGGGGCAGCTGGAGAAGGAGGAGAAGATGCGTGCTACGGTGGCAGGCGCGGGAGCCGTGCGTGACATGGCCGACGAAGGAGGATGGGGTGGGCGACAGCAGGGAGGCCGTCGCTTCCTATGAGAGGCCGACACGACCAGTGGCAACGAGGTGGAGCCTGACGCATCTAGCAGCGACGAGGGAAGCCGACACATCCTGGTAGGTAGTGAGGGCAGCTCGGCTAGTAGAAGAAGGTGGCCCCATCGGGTTGCGCTGATAGCAAGAGATGCAGCGAGTGCTAGCTGCGCCGTCAGTGAGCTGCGGGAGGCAGATCTGGGCTCGCTGGCGGTGGGGCGCTAGAGCCGATGGAGTTTTGAGTTGGCAGAAGTTGTATAGGGCGGAGCTCTAAGGAGGTGACGACAGGGGTGGGTGTGGAGGTTTACCGGTGAAAGACTAGCTTGGGACTGCCTAAGCCCGCAACGGCGACATCTTCGGATGCCGCGTTCCCCTCTCAGGGCGTTGTCGAGCGGCCACTCTCCCCCTCCTCGACAGGACCCTCCAAGTGAAAACCGAGTCTAGTTAGATGGGCAACGGTGATGTCTATGATGCCATGACCTTTTTGAAGGCATTGTCTAGGAGGTCTCCATTCCTTGCCATCGTCATCTTCTCTCTGCTTGGACGCCGGTAGCTCTTGGTTGTCGTCATCAGGTTGGGGTGAGAGACGAGCGGATATCCTTCTCTCGCCCTCTCCCTTTCCTCAATCCCTCTACGTGAGAATAAACGGAACCTTTTCATTGTCTTTCAGAGTTAAGCTAGTGTTTTTGGTGAGGCGTTTGTAACCCCTTTGTTGACCTAGTGATGATCGACCACGTTTAGCGGCAGTCGGCTTGGTGCTAGTGTCTTCTCCGGGGTGTTGTGTGAGCAGCTGCCAGCTCGTGGTGGCGGTGTGTTTGTGTTTTGTTTTCATGGTTACAACATTCTAGATTGTGATATTGTATTTTTTTTCCTGCTATATCAATAATGTACTTTTTCATGCATGATGCGAGTCATTCTAAAAATAAATATTTAACGTCATTGAGATGTTTGAGCAAGATACGTAATTATTTTGCAAATTATAAAAAAATAAAATTTAAAATATTTGTAATGATAAAACATATCATAACAAATAAATAATAATTAGATAATTTTTCTTAACGAAATCACCTGTCAAACTTATAAAAGTCAACAAATATGATGAGAAAGAGTACTAATTAAGTTTCAAACTTGCCGTAAATAGTATGTGTCAAAAATGAAGTCGAGTTTGACTAGTTTAAGATTGATCCAGAATCAAACATATGCCATCCATATAGTATGAATTAAACCCGCCGATGATATGATTACTGATCAATAGGAATTCGATCGCGCGCGCGAGAGAGAGATCAGCTTTACTAGCTTCGCTTTAACTGCTATCTGACAAAAGGGCGCGGTATCTGGTCGAGAAATATTCAGATAGATGAAGCTGTCTGCTCAAGCTGATGAGAGACTTAGCTAGCCATGGACTGTTTCCTTCTTGGGTTGAGTTGGAAAACGGCCATCCCAAGCTCAGCTCGATGGAGAGGCTCGATGGAGAGGCATCGATGGATGGATGGACCGACGACCAACCGCCCCGCGCGCCCCGGGATTCTGGCGGACCACACAACCGCTCCTAAATATCGCCCGCGAGCTGGCCCACGCAAGCATGCAGGCGACGAAAAGTCTGCAGCCAGGACCAGGAGGACAGCATGTGAATGGTCTGATCAGAAGCTACTGCATATATACATGCGCATTTCGTCGATGAGCCAGATCAAATCACTTGAAACTTACAGCCCACGAGGAATATACGCATTGAATTTACTAGTACAAACTACGCTACGATCATGCATGTGGAAGAATCCTAGGCGTCGAGAAAATACAAGTTCTTTGCATGGTTGATCGTCCAAAATAGTGTATGGACGTCAGATCGTCTCGCGACACGTAGGTGGCATAACAATGCCTATTGACCAATGTGCAGGTGTACCATGGAGACGCTCTGCACCTCATGGCAAAATGCAGATACACGACGAGGAGGGTTTGGGGTTGATTTCAGCCTAGACCTCCTGAGGTCAAATCGAACCAACAAATTGAGGTAACCTGTGAAAGTTCATGAGTGGTGGTTGGACTTGGCTTCCAAAAAGAGCTGTCGGCAACAAGCATCGTCGCCAAGATCAAAGATTTAGATTTTGGCATCAGCAGAAGGCCTTTGTAACCTAGTATCTTAGAGATTGTGTCTTTTCCTTTTTTTCAAAAAAAATATTCCGTATATGTTGTGTAGTTTTTTCTCCCGCTCTATCCAATAAAATTGGCACGTGTCGGTTCGTTAAAAAAGAATGGCAGGTGGCCAGGTGCGCGCCACCGCACCTGCGCTACTGATGATCTGCATGCCACCGGATCGACGTCCGGACGCTGGCAGCTGGGCCGGCAAGAATGGATGGCCGGTCGATCGATGGCGAGCTCCGTACGTGGCGGCCGCGTGGTTCGAACGCACTACGTGCTTCTCGTGACCGGCCGGCGAACGTACGGTGAGAGAGCGAGAAACGTCGCCGATCGATCAATGTGGCGGATTAGTGGCCAAGCCTGCGTGCTGCCCTACCAAGCTCGATCCGTTAATTGGAGACCGGGCATCTTTTCTGATCCCTAAACAGATGATGATTATTATCGGATGATAGCTGTGTGGTTAGCTGCATGCAGATGCCGTACATCCTTCCATGATGTGTCAATAATATTGGAGGGAGCATGATCTCGACATGTTACAATATATACCTCGTGTGCCCGGTAAAAAGGTTCAATTAATCTACGGTCGAGTCTGATCGACTGATCATCAGATCAGGATCTCGATCTATTGTGTTGATTGATTTTCCTTGGAACGGAGAATAGGGCAGCAATCGGAGCTAGGCTCGAAAAAAAGACCAGCATGCATGTTCGATCCGTTGATTTCCTAAATTTGGAAATGGATCGAGTCGAATGATTGGATTTAAGAAATAAATATAACTGTAAATGTAAATGTAAGTATACTAGTTTATTCTAGTTTATTCCTTTTTATAGCTTGTTGTCAAAGGGCTATACCGATAACGGTACTTATAACGTATGGGGATCGTTTCTCAGTGGTGTATGTCAGACTGTGTTAAATTAAAAAAGACGAGAGACAAGGATTTTTATATATTTTTTCTGGTTTAGCTGAAGTCGGTGTTGCTATTGTATATCAATATCTCACGAGTACAATAGAGAGGATAACCTAATCTAGCATTTATCAGCTTATCGGCGTAAAGCTCTCATATGTGATCAACGGTTAGGTTGTCGGCTTTCTCGAATAAAAACTCGGTATATATATGGGCGTGTCTTGGTTTGTCTTGATATATATGTTGGTTTATCTCCTCTCCTCCTAGGAGTCTTGTATTTGTACTCTTGGGTGGCCTCTTGTTCATGTAGAACTAGGGAGATAAGTATGTTTATACGATCTAAGTAGACCTTATAGTGTTTAAGTAGAATTTTGTTTCTCTTCCTGATGAGGACATTACTCCTTTAGATAATGCTACTCCTTAAGTAGTTTTGCAAGGTCCAATCACTAGAGCTCGCGCCCCGACAATTAAATTTGCAGGTGAACTCGTTCCTAAATACTTCTTTATGTGCTCTTGAGGATAGATTGCTACCTATTGATTTAATTATGATTAGGAATTATGGAGAGGACCATGGAGCACTTGGAGAGAGGCTAGGAGATGGATCAAGTCAAGATGGAGAACCAACTCATATCAAGTTCGAGTCCACTTCGGGCTCCAGGAGCAGTCCACATTAAATTCGTCGCCCAGGTTGCATTCGGACTCCGATTTCGACGTTCTTCATATGCATGGAAAGATAACGAGATCACCTTTCCAATGGATCTGGTCCCATGTCAAAATTCCTTCCGAGTCAACAGGAATCTTCGAAACAAATTCAGAATCTGTCCGGGTGCTGCGTCATTGTTTTTGGGCCCGTTGGGCCGTGTATCGAGTCGAAGTCTAATAGGGTCGCGTCCATGGGTCTAAGGTCGACCCTAAAACCTATATATTCAGTAGCCATCATTGTGTTAGGGTTGGGTTTTGCTTAGATATTTCTGCCTTTGCAGTTTCGCTGCTAGATCGGTTTGTGAAACCCCAACTTTGAGTCCTTGATAATCATTCATCTGCAATTGAGTTATTGTTTTTCTTGTTCTTGCTTGTGTTCTTTGATTCACACGCAGGGATTAGCCTTCTCGGCGAGGTCAATCGGGTTTCGACACGGTTGATAACCAGAGGAGATGTTGTGCTAGGATTGCAGGGTTCGGATAGTGTAGATCGGAAGCCGGATCGTATGTGTCAAGTTTCCACCAAATCGATAGTTATCTTCACCTGACGGAAGATCGGGCATTCTGTTGCCATCACTTCCCTTATTCGAAACATATTTCATGTACTCCGTATGAGTTTTGATTCCGTATAAGACTTGGTATATCATATATGGGTGAACCCGCCGAGCTTTAATACACAAGTATAAGGTACCCATATCCAGAGCACTAGCACTTGTAAAACTCAAAAATTCATCTTGTTAATTTTAAATATTTTTTTTGACTATTAAGTGATATGTAACAAACGAGATGATGCTCTTCCCTCAAGGGGTGGACATCCATATCCGCTCTTTTTAGCCATCTCGTGAGTGGGAACCATTCATGGCACTTCTAGTTTAAGCTATATTTTTTTATAACTTCTTAATGTAAAGTTGCAACTTGCAAGCCTACAGCTTCCAGTATATACGTGAACCAAAATAACCTAGCCACCAGTTAGCAAAGGTTGTGAAAATTTTGATTCTGTCATATGATTTTACGACGTTACATTTTGATAAAGGTGCCCAATCTATGATTTATTGTATAAAAAAAGACGTGAATATTAGGGAATAATCTAATATCAAATAATTAGAAGGAGTGATGCTTTGAATTTAGGTCATCTAGCCCATCATCCTATGGAGTTAGCCGGAAAATCCTTGGACGTCTCTCGATTTAATTTATACGATTCTATTATTGTGATTCTACTTAGAACTTTTAGAACTTCTGATTGTGATTCTACTTAGAACTTATGATTTCGGTTTAGGATTATGATTTTGACAACCTTACCAGTTAGGCAAAAAAAATATTGGCAGGAGGACTAATAAAGATCACCTACTTAAGTGGCCCATGCAGACTGCATCAGAAAAGATGGACACCACACACCAACCTGTATCTAGCGCAACTGGCCCTGGTTAATTTTTGTACTCTCTTTACTGCAGCATCGATCTTAACTGGAGCATCAGCAGGGGTACATATATCAGCATCAACTTCTCTGGATCACTTTCCATCTCATTGCAACACATTTGCCGGCCCTCACTTTCCAAGAAGTATAGCACATCTGAGCTCAGCGCTGCCTCTCATATCTGTTCAGTAATCACCAGCCAATCTCTCTCTATCTATATATATATAGCTAGTGATCGAGCAACCAAGAAATCAGAGATAGCTAGCTAGCTAGTGAGCAGCAACCCAGAAATTAGAGAGAAGCTGCTAGCTCTGCATATACATGGAGGAATCGAAGGAGAGCTCGAAGCTGGAGAGGCTGCGCAGCACGGCGAAGCAGCAGAAGGGGAAGCTGTACATCATCAAGATCTGCATCTCCATGCTCATCTGCGGCAGCCCAAAGTGTGTACTCAACATGAACTAGCTAGTACTTCTCTCTATCCCTCTCTTCTCCCTAAGCTATATATGGCTAATATCTCCATCCAGTCAAGAAGATATAGCTATATCTCTGTGTCGTTTGTAAACTTGTGCTTCTGCTAAATTGTTCAGTGTACGTAGCATATATAAAAATGTTCCGACTATAATGCTAGATTATGGTATATATGCATGCATGCACGCATGCATATCGAGATGTTCATATATAACACACAAATTAAAGTTCTAAATTATAATCCCCGGCCCATCTATAGGGTGTATGCATGTCGATTATATATAGGCATAGATACTAGTCTGAATTGATTTATATGTGAGTGCAACTTAATTCGTGTTTAATTAGCCAGCTATCTATTAATTACTTCGTCTGAAAAAGGCTTCCTTATCTAAAAGCTGTGTTTGTCGTCTGAATTAAGCTCCAAACATATATATCGTTTGGTTGATCCTAGCAAATCATTGAAACATTATGCCTCATATCCATCACATGTATCTAATTAATCAGAGAGTGGAAACCACCTCTTTCTTCAAAAAAAAAAAAAAGAAGTGGAAACCACCTGCTAGTCCCCCGTACGTATATATAGTTGTCTTTTCCTGTGCAATAATCCATTGATTGGTATCTAACTATTTTCCTTTTTGCAATATTGAGAAATTTGGGTAGATAATTGTATGTTATGTCGTGTTCTGCTTCCTAGCTCCATTTGTATATATATCTGCAGATGTGGAACCAATATTGTTAACCTTTGGTTTCCTTTTAATATACAAGAGTCCAAGATTTTCTTGGTGGCCAGTTGTTTTTCTTGGCAGCCATTAATGGATAGAGTAATATGCTATCAAGTAGTAGTACATGTGCAAAACTGTAGGGACAAGTAACTAATAATTAATACAAAATATTATTTTAGAGCAATAAAAATAGTTATATTGTTATAAGTTCCATTCAGAAATTAACTCTGAAAATCACAACAAATTAATTTCATTTAATTGTTTGATATACATGATTGTAGAACTTCTCAACTTTCTTCCTACTCCCACATAAATTCAGACATATCAGAAAATTCAGTCTACACGAACATGTGAATCTAACCTTATGAGTTATGATACTTCAAACCTAACATAGTGCTGAACAAGAACATACTCATATATATTCATATATATATATATATATATATATATATATATATATATATATATATATATATATATATATATATATATATATATATATATATCACACACACACACACACACACACACACACACACACACACACACACACACACACACACCACATCAACACTAGCTTGAATCTAGCTAGCCTGATCGATACTTCAAACGCAACATACTTGAACGCAGCTAGCGAACATCGTTGTTCTTACTAGTGCATAGTAAAAGGTTGTGCCAGACGCCCAGACGAGATGCATGACAATATAATTGGTGGTGCAGCGATGGCCAATTAGAGTTAATGAGGATTAGCAAAAGATTTCCTCAACATCAATTAATCGATGGATGACAACGAAAATGCAATTGTTTAGAGTTGACCAACATATGGATGGAAACCGTGATGTTGAGGAAATCTTTTATATTTATATATATATATATATTCTGTTTAATATTATAAGTTATTTTGATTTTTTCTAATTAAACTCTTTTAAGTTTGATCACATTTATAGAAAAATATAAATATTTTCAACACAAAAATAATACTATTAAAATATATTAAATTTTAGCTTAGTGTACTAATTTGGTGTTATAGATATTGCTATTTTTTTTCCGTAAATTTAGACAAGAAGAGTTTGGTAAAAAAAATCAAAGCGACTTATAATATAAAACAAATGGAACGGATGAAGGACAATCAATTGGTTTTGAGCTTGCTTGCTGTGGATAGCCAAGCCTGGCCGGGTGCTGTGCATGGCACTTGGGAATGAAAAAGAAATGAGAGAAACTGGTGGTAACTGATATTACTATTTAATTTCAAAAATATGTATTAAGGCTTAATGACGATAGGAGAAACGCCCAGAGATTTTTTGTTAGCTCCACAATGAAAAAGAAAGGATGAATAGCTAAAGTGGTCCTCCAAGTTTCATCAGAGGCTCAGTTTAGTCCTTGATGTTTCAATCCATCCATATTAGTCCTCCAAGTTTTCATTTTAGTTCAAACTTATTCTTTAACCCACTTAGAAGCCACATGGCTAAACATAACCAACAACTCTCTTAATAAATAACACTTATACACTACGCTGGGTAGGGCTATCTGTGACGGGCCCAAAGTGTCACCTCTGACGGATATAGCTCTGGTCAGAGATTAGTGGTCACTGATGACTCTCCTCACCTTTGACGGGGTGTAGACCTGTCAGTGGTGAAGACTACCTGTGACAGACCACATATAAAACCCGTCACAGGTGACTGTTATCTCAAACGACCCATTATTTTGTGGCCCGTCACTGATGTCTTTAACCCAGCAAAAAAAAAAAAGAAGCAGCGTGCAACCCGTCACTGGTGTGAAAAACAAACAAAAAAAATGGTGCACGCTGCTGTGGTGGTGCTCGTTGTCACGGGCTCAGAGCTGCTTTGCTCACATTCATCATCACACAAAAAATTCAAACCGATAGATCTCATATAGAAGTATTCACACAAAGTGGATGGCAAGAATTTCTCAATGCACAGACAACAATATCATATCAATGCAAAAGTATAGGAGGCGAGAGGGGCACACCGCACACCGGCGACAGATCTGGCGACCGGTGGGCGAGGGATGGCAGCCATGGCGACCGACCACATCGGCGGGGAAGAAAGGGTGGAGGCGCTGGCGGCCGGGAGGTGGGGGAGGCGTCGATGGCCAGATCTGTGTCCCAGAGGCCAGATCCGTGTCCCGGAGGCAGACTCGGCGGTTGTCGTCGGTGGTCATCGTCGTCATCGCTCGAGCTTGGCGCCGGTGACCCCGAGCTACTGGAGGCCGGCGGTCGGGGATGGAGATGGCCCCCACCGGTCGGGGATGGAGGCCGTGACACCGCCGCCCACCTCCTCCTCGCCTCCGCACGCCGTCGAGCCCTCCTCACCGCTGCCACGCATCGCTGAGCCACACACCAGATCGGAAATAAGAGAAGCGGGAGGAGGGGAGAAAGAAGGGGGAGGAGGATGTGGGTACCGCCGTCGCCGCTCGCCGCCTAGCGCCGCCGCACCACCTCACCGCTTTGCCTCCGCACCACCGCTGCCGCCCAGCGCCGCCGCCGCCATGCGCCGCCGCACCACCTTGTCGCTGCGCCTCCGCACCACCGCCGCTGCCACGCGCCGCTGAGCCGTCGCCCAACGCCGCTGAACCACCGCCACGCGCCGCCGCCGCCACCACGCCGCCGCCTCTCTCGGGGGCCGTCGGGTCCTCCGCCGTCCCGCAAGAGCCTCCCCTCTTGCTTCTGTGAGTATGGATAAGGGAGAGAGAGATCTTTTGTTTATGTGGATAAGAGAGAGTGTGTGAGGGACAGAGTGGATAAGGGAGTACATATTAGTATACTCCGCCCCCCTCTCCACCTGTGACGGGCTCCAGTGATGGGTCCGTTTGAGGTGAGTTAACCTCACCTTTGACGGTTTATAAGGATGCAACCCGTCACAGGTAACTAGTCACCTGTGACGGGCCGGATGTGGAAGCCGTCAGAGGTGAGATTTACCTCACCTTTGACGGTTTCTACTGTGGGACCGTCACAGGTGACTAGTTACCTGTGACGGGTTGCAGAAGAATGCCTCACCGATGACGGCGTCCCATAGGACCCGTCAAAGGTGACCCTCATCACTGACCAATACTAAAGCCCGTCACAGATATGCCGTCAAAGATGTGAGGATCTGGTGTAGTGATACCCCCTCATTCACATATATAAGAGAAAAAAAATGCATGCAATGAATTTTTTTTATAGATAATGCATAGTAATTTATGTAAAGAAAAAATAAATTATGTACTTACAAATATATACGATAGCCATTTCTTAAGTTTCATGTGCACATGTTGAAATAATGGGAGGTACAAATGCAATGTTGTTTATTCATCTTGGTTTCTCTCTTTTCTAGTGTATAGTTATATACAAATTAAGGGCAAAAGGGACATTTTCTAACATAAATACTGACTAAAAATAGCCATATGGCATATTATGTGGGTCCAAGGATGATTTTAAGCCAAAACAAATACTTAGGGGACCTATGTAGACGAAATGAAACATGAAGGATCAAATTGAACCTTCAGTGAAACTTGAGGGACTAAACTAGCTATTCACCGAAAAAGAAATGAGAGAAACTGGTGGTAATTGATATTACTATTTAATTTCAAAAATATGTATTAAGGCTTAATGACGATAGGAGAAACGCCAAGAGATTTTTTGGCTAGCTCCATAAGATGGTGGGCTAGCCGGTCTGGGTTCGAAGCCTCATTCCTTTTATTTATTTGATATTAGGTCCTTCCCTAATATTCATGGTTTTTTTTTTGCTTAATGACGAAATATATGCTATACCCTTTAATGGCATTTTATAACTACTACATATATATACACCTGACTACATGTATTAATTTCGTTAGGGGCACACCTAAAGTAAAAGTATTGCAATATTAACTACATTATTCATTTCTCCGTTGGTATTATGCGGAGCTCCTGGGTAAATTTACAAATCTGCAAACCAACCACCAATTTAGTTTTCAATAGTTTCTTAAGGCCTGGAGCCATAATTGTATGCATGTAGCAAAAAAATATATCTAAGCCAAATACTTCCGTTGGTCGTAAATATTTGATGTTTAGAGCAAGATTCATTTAAACTTTTAAAACATTGACCATCAATTTTATATTAGAAAAAGTTTTTAAAATCTATTGAATTTATGATATTACAACTTTAATTTTTCAAAAAAAAAGTTATGCATATTATTTTTTGTTAAAACTAATTTAAGAATTTGAGAAATTATTGGTGGTCAAAGTTTCAGAAGTTTAAACAAATTTTATTCTAAGCATTAAATATTTATGATCGAAGGAGTACATATAATAGGTTCCCGCTTTGTGTTCAAATTAACGGCTGGCGTACTTAAATCACTAATATATGACAAATATATTATGATAATAGGTGAAAATGATGTCAGTGCATTTATCATGAAAAAAACTTTTATTTAGTTATATTTTCAGTAATTCTTATAAATAAATAATTAACAAAATAAATGATCAAACATGCAAATAAAATAAGTGTTGATGTCCAAATCAACAAATAAAAAAGGTATATATTTACCAGCTAAATTCCATTATATTTCTTCAGCTGGCTGCTAGGAAAAATACCATCGGCACCATTTGCTTTTCAGTTTATAAGCATACTAAAATTTAAATTTTAAAACTTAATTTAGTAGTTGATTTTGAGGGTTTATATCGTAGTTTTATTCAGTATTAGCTTTTGAATTGCTAAGGATATACACCCTCCATCCAGGAAGAATAGGATTTGATTTTTCCTGAAATGGAGAGGGTAGATATACAATTTTTACTCACATTATCTTTTCAGTTGCTAACAGTTCTAGGCCAAACAATCTCTCGTACTATCACACACAAGTATGCATGTGAAGTCTCTGGAAGCCCTTTGGGTATGTGCATATATACCCACTAAACGCATGGGCGCATGCTTACTTCTAAAATTACTGGACAATAGTGTTCACAAAATATATCATATTGCTATAGGTTTAAGATGATCATCTATCTAAAGGCAAATACAGTAGCAGACAGTAAAATTTTAAATATAATATCTGTACTGATATGGAAAAGAGAAAATGTCGGGAAATATAAAAGTGTATGCTTTATTTACTGCTAGCTCCAACACAGCCCCCCAACGCAAAGTAGTGGAGGCTAGCGGTGGTAGGGCATGGGCGCATGGTTAGCTAATTGGATGGCATAGCTAAATGATAAGCTTAGTGGGTTCTAAAATATTAGAAAGTACATATGTGCAAACAACCAGCTATTCAATTTTTTTTCTCTTTATTTATTTTTGTTGACGTGGATTATTTTAAAGCTAGAAGTTCTCCGTTTCTCAAGTTTTGTGAGAGATTTTAGCCGCATGTGAAATGAGAAAGCTTATTACAATATGATTAATAGTAGTAATATAAACTTAAAAAAATTATTTGAATTTCTAAGGAGCTTCTATATAGAAAAATTCACAAAATACATCATTATATAGTTCGGGAAACGTGCTAACGAAAAACGAATAAGTTGTTTAGATTGCGGCTTAGAACTCAGCCTAGCTAACTACAGCCCTACTCCCTTCCACTGTGGATTTTACCTGGGACTCGGTGGTCCGTAACTAATGCTAACAAAACTTAGTTGTCATGAAAACTCCGTTTTCAATCATTAGTTAAGATAACGTCAAGAATTGATCTACTGCGTGTTGGCCAACGAGCCCGAGCAACCGCGGCTGGGTCGTTGTACTTCTGCCGTCATCAGTGGCGGACACAGCTTTAAAATATAGATGAGGCGGAAAACGGAAATGTTCACTCGATATGAGCATTCGAACATAACGTATATTATATTAATAGTTCATTCGCATATATAACTCCCTCAATTTGTTAGGTGTTCACACCTTGTTATTATACCGAATTTTGATGGCCCATAACTACTATAAGATGGTAAGGGGGGTTTTGAGGGTGTGGGACGACACGAGTCGTAGCTGAGTCGTACAACCCACCCCGCCTAATGGGTAGATCCGCCCCTGGCCGTCGTTGCTGCTACCCTATTACTATTTCGATAGAAGTTCTCAGCAATGTCCTAATTAAATTAAAATTAACATGCCTGCTGGAACTTTTAGGACTAATTTCCAAACATGTACCTATATCTTGCATAATGCATTGTTGCATGCATTGTTGTATTCGTGTATATATATATATATATATATATATATATATATATATATATATATATATATATATATATATATATATATATATATATATATATATATATACAGTTTGCACCAGTTAATAATGCTTTTTATATATCTTGCATTGTGTATTTACGATGCGGCATGGCTGACCACCGTCCATGTCCCCTATGATGTAACAAGAAAAGAGGCGATCGATCGACAGAAACAATTACATCATAGGGGAATAAACGAGTCCACAGAAGTGATATTATCAAGGGAATAAATGAAAGTGATTTGACAACATATAATTGGTTGTAGTTTGGTAATTGTATATCAGTCATGCGCAGAACTACGGACAAAAACTGCACTGTGTGTGTACTGTGAGAGATTCATGCTATACATTTAGCAGACCAATCATGACCAAATGCCAAAAGCATGATAGGAAAATGATCTTAATTCATATATGCGTTTCTTTATTATTCATTTATGCAACTGCTAATTTATTAGCAATGGACGGTTTAGATCAAAGCAGCAAGCTCACTTCTAATGTGTAGTATTAGGTTGCTTGGAGCCTTCCCGTTTAGTAAGCCGCCTTCAGCCCTTCCTCCTCCTTACTCTATTTGGTATTCGCTCGCGGGTTTGTTTTCAGGTTCTTTCGTTCTTGGTTGGCTCTCTCGTGGAGTATATCATATCCTGTATAAATATTTGCACACTACGTAATTCTTTATTACATGTCCATCATCATTGTCTACATGTATAATCTGCAGGTCCAAGAGAGATGAATAACAAAGAGGATGAAAGCTTATCTGAATCCTCCATGGTCTCATCAGTACATATATAAATTTCAGTAGATATACGAGTGGCGTATAGAAGCACAATGCATATATCTATATGCTTATCCTTCGCTCGTACGTTTCTGATCACTTTATTTCAAGACAAGCTGAATGGCCGGACGTAAATATACAATATTGAAATTAAGCAAGCGAGATTAGATGTGGAAGATATGTGCTAATTAACGAAATGGTCTGATATATATTCCTGAAAAAAAAGCACTGATTAATGAGATGTGATATATTAATATACATATATAGGATGTGATTAATTATGTCGATCGGAAAGAATATTTCCGACAGAGCGTGTGCATATCTGTACTACGACTTTATTCTGCGATTTGTGTGTATATGGAACTGGAGAATATGCATGGCCAGCAAAGTATCAACGTGTGCGTTTGGATCCCCATGCAAACAAAAACCGATCGATCGATCGCCAACCTTTGTTTTCTCTCGTGTCATTTTCTAGGGACAGAGACGACATATCCACGTGACGCCGAGTGCGGTCGCACGTGAACAAGGACCCATATATCTGTTGGCCATCAAACATCCGTGTCGTCGTTTCGTCAGTGCGTATTAATTTTATCATGCATTGCCACCTTAATTAATTAAATCAAAATTATATTACTTCTGTTTTATATGGTTATATATGTTGGATCGGAATCCTAGGTCCGATGATATATCTTCTTCTTACTAGGACACGTGGATCTTCCACGCTGCTCGTCAAGTCGTTTTCCTAAACTAAACCAGCAGAAGAAGCGCTAATGCAACCGTAAAGCAAGAAAATGTTTAAAAAATACGTAAAATCTATTCCGTGCGCGCTCTCGATTTAGATTTATCGCGTGATACACGCATGTGTCACGCAATTGAGCGGGATGCGTGTACGGGCCATCTGATCAGCCGTAACAAGAAACTCTAGTGTGAAACATGACACCTATTCATGTACTGAGACCAACACCAACCAATTCACTAGCCCTTCCTTTATACTAACTCATACTCCCTCCGTTTCTAAATATTTGACGTCGTTGAATTTTTTAAATATGTTTGACCATTCGTCTTATTCAAAAAATTATTAATTCTTTTCTTATTATTTGATTCGTTGTTAAATATACTTTTAGGTATACGTATAGTTTTATATATTTCACAAAAGTTTTTAAATAAGACGAATGGTCAAACATATGGTAAAAAGTCAACGGTATCAAATATTTAGAAACGGAGGGAATATTATTTTTTTAGGTACAAAACCTTTGACAATTTATGTTTTTTAGGCTGTGTATTATTTTTAAAATCTGTAAACCGTCACTCTATACTCAAAATATATGGCAAAACGAGTCCAATAATGAATATATTTAAACATTCAAAAGTAATTTACTTAAGCTCTAGAAGTAACTCAGTTTACAATAGAAGTAGCTTTCCGTTGCATTGAAAGTAAACATAGTAGACAATTTTGAAAAAAAAACTATGTGAAGTAAAATGTTGAGAAGATTCATGAGTAAATACAATTATATTCTTTATTTTAAAGTGATCACTATGTTTTCTTTTTAAAAAGAATGTAATTTTCATCATATAGGGAGTATAGGGAGTAACTCTAAGAGGATACATGTAACCCTTGATGATATTAGAAGTACCTATATAATAAGGGAACAATAAATCTAATAAAATAATTACAGAAGTACACTACTAGAGAGAAGTAACTCTAACTCTAGAAAAATAGAAGTAACTTTTCACGGTATTAAAAGTAACTCTGAAGTAATAGAAGTAACTCTTCACGGTGTCAGAAGTAGTATATTGGTAGAGGATGCGACTCTTAAGAGAAATAGAAGTAAATTGTCATGGTATTAAAAGTAACTCTTGAAAAAAAAATAAAATTAACCATCTAGAAATATCTATACTGTTGCGAGTAGAAAGTGCGAGGGAGATTGGGGGAGAGAGAATTGAGCGAATGAATTGAGAGTTACTTATTGATCAATACGGCACAATATATAGATGCAGAAGAGGTGGCAACCGTAGACACGATGGTTGGCCGTTGCCAAGGAATGCCGAGTAGTTTCTTAATATATACTGCTAGATTCCATCCTTTTATATGGATGAGATCACCCTGCAGTAGTTTCTTAATATATACTGCTAGATGATTTAAAAATAGGAATAAAATTTAGAGGTAATTATAATTTGTGTAAGTTACTTCTAGATATTATTGAGTTGACCTACGTAAATGTCTAAGAAGTAAATTAATTAAATTTTATAGAGTAAAGTCCATCATCGGTCCCTAAACTTATACCGTTGTGTCATCCCGGTCCCTAAACTCGCAAATCGACCGTTCAGGTCCTCAAACTTGTTCGACTGTGTCATCCCGGTCCCTAAACTTGCAGATCACTCGTTTAGGTCCTTCAACTTGTTCAGTTGTGTCACCCCGATCCCTAAACTTGGATTTGAATATCATATGTGTCAAATAAGACAGTCTAAAGACTTTATATTTAAAAATAATTCATAACTTTTTCATGTGAACTCTAATGAAGACAAACTTTATATCAAACTTGTAGCCCTCGACGCGATCTACAACTTTGTAGTTGAGTTTTTTTTATTTTAAGTCATTTTTTGTCCCAAAATGTAATTTTAAAATTAAAATTTCAAAATATATAAACATGCAACAATATTTTGGGACCTAAACAGTTTTAATTCAAAAACTTTTCAACTACAAAGATGTAAGTCGCGTCGAAGGCTACAATTTTGATATAAAGTTTGTCTTCATTAGAGTTCACATGAAAAAGTTATGAGTTATTTTTTGATATAAAATTTTTAGACCGTCCTGTTTAGGGACCGGGGTGACACAACTGAACAAGTTGGAGGACCTAAACGAGTGATATGTAAGTTTAGGGACCGGGATGACACAGTCAAACAAGTTTGAGGACATGAACAGTCGATTTGCGAGTTTACGGACCGGGATGACACAGCGGTACAAGTTTAGGGACCGGTGATGGACTTTACTCAATTTTATATATATATATATATATATATATATATATATATATATATATATATATATATATATATATATATATATATATATATATATGATAAAAGTAATTCACAATATTATTTTTTTTTCATTAGAATATAATCGTGTAAGATCTTTTTAAAAAGATTTAATTACAACGAATATAATGTTATTATCGGATTATAAATTGGATACGTAATTTGAAAGAAAAATTTATTTGAAACTTAGCTATTAGGAATATATTTTCCTTGCAGTTGCATGGTTGCATACTTTTGGAAAGCACGCTTGATTGGCAGGTTACTAAGGGCATATACAAAGATAGAGTCAGATATGAGCTCTACGTTATCTAGAGACTAGCATCCTACAACAGTTAAGAGATAATATGGTCTCTAATCATTAATGTATCAAAATACTTTTTCTTACTCTTCTTTCCTATCTTTCACCACCATGCAACAAAATTTGCTCTAATAAATGCTAAGAGTCGACTCTGAGCCGTTGATATGCATAACAACCATACTCTTTTTCTCTTTCTTTCATGCCATCAAATTTACTTATATGGCAATAGAGAGACCACTAATAGACCGTTGTACATGTCCTAATGATGGAAATAATTTAGTTGCGTGTTTAGTCTATTAAGAGAGCATCTCTCTGTAGTGGCGTCCAAAAAAAACGACCATATGTAGCCGATCGACTAAACAACCGTACAGCACACAACATACAACACAACCTCACCACCAACTAATAAACGATAAAGCCCAACATAGGATAATTAGTCCAACGATGATATATAGTGTAATTGTTTATAGTATCGTGCTCATTCTATTATATACTCTACATAAATATATTTAAAATAATTTCTTTTGGTTATTTATCGACTTAAGATATGAGATATATTCCCTCCATCTAAAATTCCATCGTTCAAAATTATCTCAATATATAGCTATTTCTTCAATAAGTAACCCCTCATCTCAATCTCAATCACAAACATCAATATTTAATTTTTTTTTCTCAACCAACCACAACATTCCTCCATTTTATTCTTTCTACTTCCGCAATATCTATACCCAGCTCCAAAAACACTTCTGTTTCTATAGCCCATCATGGATGACTCGTCTGTGATGGGCTCCAACTCTAACACGTCAAAGGTGACTCGGTCACCTTTGATGGAGTACTTAAGAGCTCGTCATGGAGGACTCATTCGTGATGGCTTCCAGTTTCAAACCGAGAACAATATTGCTAACTCGTAATGGGGTATGTTCTGACCTGACACCGATGAGCTTTTTCAAAAAAAAAAAAACATTTTATCAGCTAGCCTCAAGCAATTGTTAGCTATACCCACTGCAAATGACAGAAACAGAGATATACATTCCTAGCATAACTAGTTAAGAGTATCATTGTTGATATATATACACAAGGTCACCACCCAACGGAGAAGGGATGAACATATCATCTTCATATTGTTCTTCGTTTTGTCCACCGTTCACTTCATCTCCAATATTCAACAGCTCTTGCTTTCTATGCATGGTCCAACATGTGCAACCCCCGTGAATTCTCGACATATCAAATGAGTGTGTATTCGTGCTCTATCGGCAAACATCTTCTCATTATTGCAATCAACATGGACAAGCCATATATTCATTGTTCCTCTTGTTCTTCTCTTGCTTCGCAGCATTTAAGAAATCCACAACACCACTTGTGCACTCTAGGCTCACTCGATCACTTTCATACATCAACCTTCCTTCTATGTGCAAATGTGAACATACATTAAATATAATATTTCTAGTTAATTTGTAGACGTGATTTATTTATAATTACTTAGGTAGACACCTTTTTAATTTTTTTCTTCAGATAAAGAGCAAATATTTATCCTTATAGGCTAGGTTGGGATAACCATTCTACACAAGTTTAATGGTTGAGTGGAACACATTTAATGGTTGAGTTTAAATCGTATCTCTCAGCGTAAAATCGGGTAGAACACATCCCTCATCTTTTAAAATTAGTACAAATATAGTTCCAAGATAGAATTGAAGATGGTTTCGGCTAACGTAACACTGGGAGAAAAATAGAATATAAAATAACATATAGAACCCGCATGCATGTAACTGGAACAGCTATCTTATTCTTTCCTTATCCCTCTTTCTGATCCTCATCCTTAGGCTGCCGGTTAGATGGCATGCTTAGGAGCTTGATGACGATGGTCCTCCGGCCCGTTTCTCGTCGGTGAAACAGCGGAGCCGCTACTAACTGCAGGCTAGATTGTTCTCGACGTGTTGGTGATAGCCTTCGACGCCACCATCAACTACAGACATGAATCTCTCATGCCCATGCTGGTTAAGTCCACCAATCACATGGCACCAACCAAAACAATATGTGAACAAAAGTTGCATTCTTCTCGGATGTGAAGATAAAACCCCCCTAATCAAACCTTAGTAGTTAGCTCACCAAGATCGAATCTTTTCTCTACAAATTTTCTTTCAGGGAAAGTAGAGAAATTTCGATCGATTTTTCTTTACCAGCAATCCAGGTGATGGCCACTGGTTTTTCAACATGCAGCACAACCGAGGTGCTGGCCACTGGCCATCGGTTGGCTGCATGCGAGGCCAACGAAGAGCAGCCGCCTGTTCCACTCAAGGCAGCAGGAGACGGATCGAGACCGGCAGCGGCGTGCGAGGAGAATAGTGGCAGCGAACATCTGTCATCGCCGCTCTGTTCTCCATCATCTCTCCTGGTGGGGCTCTGGCGGGGATGCGGCAGTAACGATGACGGCACCGCAAGAACACCAGCAACACGACAACAGGACGGCGGAGTCTGGGAGAGAGAAATCCGGGTCTCGTCTTTTCGCTTATACTTATCGTTATCTGTCGAAATTTAAATTTTCAACTTTAAACTTAGAGCTGATTTCGAGGTTTTTTTTGTTGAAGTTTATTTTTCAGCATTTACTTTTAACGATCGCTAAGAACACGTATATAAAAGTTTTATTCACCAATTACTTTTCGTTTACAAATACGTCGTTTCGCTTATTCCGCGAAACGATGGCCCCGGGGATGAGGAATGGGGGAGAGAATATGAGAGAGGAGAGGGACGAGGTTGACCAGTGGCCCTTCATTAAGTGTAGGACCAGTCACATGATGACTTTATACAGTTAACACGTCATGTCAGTCAAAATCACTTTTGAAACCATCGAAGGTTTCAAAATCACATTTAACACGTCATGATGACTTTATACAGTTAACATTTATACTGATTTTAGACGATTCAATTTATACTGATTTTAGACGTCAAGGGAGACTCGATACCCGGTCTTTTTGCGGTTGAGTGACATGAATAAAACTGGGACTATACTTGAGGCTGAGCGACCTGAAGTGCCCTTTTTCCGCACGTAAATAACGGGCAAGTCCTCAATCTGATGTGTCGGCTCCATCTGTCCATCTGCATGGCCCAAATACCGTCTTGTTGGTCCAGTTGCCCAGGCCCTGGGCTTCCCTTTCGCTCGCCTCCTGGCACCGTGGGCCCACGGCCCATCCACATCAACGTTCAGCCAAGCGTCAGTTCATATCTGAAAGCAAAATTGCAGCACAGCCAAACGCCCACTTGTAGACCTAATAAAACTGGAGAGCATCACAGCAAAAAGAATTGCCATTTGCCAGAGACAAAGGCTGCAGATTCCAGGAACCCATGCCAAACTACCTCAACAAATTTCAATAGACAGACCACCTCACTCACCCAGTTCTCGTTACACATACCGCAAAAAAAGGGGAGGGAAACAACATAACCGTTACAACAGTTGATAGAATTTTCGCTAGCATCCTAACTCCTGTACATGCTCTTCAGCTAGTTGTTACCCTGATCCTGCATGAGTGACATCAACCTCATCTTCGAGTACATCTCGAAAGAAGCAAGAGAGAAGTCGGTGAGGGCACGGAACAACTCAGGCAGGTGCGCTTTCAGGATCGAAAGGGACTTCTCCCTGACTTGCTTCGACAGCTTGTTGTGGGCTTCGACCTCGTCGTCCAGCTTGTTCTTCAAGCTCTCCACGGCAAATCTCTTCTCCGCAACTGTGTCCTTTTGGCTTGTCCCCTCGCCACTCTCTGGATCAACGTCGAACGCCCTGCGCTGTGCGTGCTTGTGATACCAATCCTCAAAAGCCCGAGCCTTCCGCATGTATTCCTTGCGAGTGTGTTCACAAGTCTCCTTTTGTTTCAACTCTTCATCTTGAACACTTAATATGGTGTCCAGGACTGCCCTAAAACTGACAATGGCAGTCTTGGCAAGATCATCAGGCAGCTTGGTTAGATGTTCATTCCACGCTTGGAGGAGGGCTTTAACAGGAGGTTGCTGCACCCTGGGTGGAGATGCTACTTTCTCCTTTAAGCTGCTCTCTATGGGTATAAGGTTCAGTTTCAGCCAGCTATATAGAGCATTTATGTACTCCTTTTGATAACTCATGAGATCGCTAAAATTTGTGGTCCACTTTTCAACAATATCACGCAGCTGGCGTGTGTGGCTGTGGTGATGATCACTTGTTTCAATATGGGAATCAGAAATGTCAACTGACTTCAGATTTAACACAGTTTTCAGCTGGTTTTCATGGTGCAGGTGCATGTCCTCCCACATTTTTGCCATCCTGAAAGCATAGCACCAAATGAAGAATGTAAAGGGTCATGACTTGCCAGATCTATTCATAAGAGAACTAAATGTTTTTAAAGCACAATAAAAAAAACCAATGGTCACAATACTAGAAATATCATTCATGGTAAAGCTGCATCATGCGTCTAAATTACCTGTCAGCAAGATCCAAAAGTCTTGGATAAAGTTGATTATCACGGAGATGTTGAATTTCTGACACAGTTGAATCCATTGATTGCATATCAACTATGTATCTTGTGTGTAAATGGGTTACAGCAGCTTTAGTCTTCTCCAGAACCTCAGTGGCAGCATTGTGTTTCTTTTGTCTATTTAACAAAGCAACCTTCCTTTGATATTCAAGTTTCATAAGCTCCCCAGCCTGTGCAATTGAGGCATCAAGTGTTGTTAGACAGTACAAGTCAACAAGGATACTGTGGAATAGCTACAGCATCAATTAATTATTTGATCAACAACTATTTTGATCCTTTTCTCCTTTACTATGATGCTACCTTGAAGTTCATGATTATTTTCATTTGGAACATATTTTTCAGAACCCCTACCACCTGCTGGATTATTGCCAACTTCATTTGTACTAACCACAGGTGGTAACAGACTAAATCATGGCATATATGAATTCCTTGTATGTTTTTTCCAAATGAGAACCATCATCACTGTCAGAAAAGATTTACAATATTCATTTTGAATTGAAGTATTAAAATGGTATGCATAAAACGCTAACAAATCAATGGTAAATCGTGTACTACGATAACTCAATGTATCAATAATATATAGTATCACGTAATATTATGAAGTGTTCTGCCACATTATTGTACATTCTCGCATGTATACATTTGTCCTAGTAATTATATGTATTAAGGCTTACTCTCAACTTGATGCTTTGAACAAGGCACAGAGAAGAAAGAAAAAATCAGTAGAACTTGGTAATATAATTCCATCTAATACTCTAGTAGAGAATAAATATTAGAATGTCTGTTATTGCAAAACTTCTTCAAACTAGTACTGTAGAAGTTCAAATTTCTAGCAGAAAAAACACACATTATTTTTATCAAAGGAATGAGTAGCACCTTCACTTCGTCATAGAGCTTTTTCTCCCAGGCTAAAATTTTATCTATGACAGTTGCCAAAGTCTCCCATTCATCATTTTCAAAGTCGTCCTTCCCATCATCTCCATTTTGCATGGCTCTGAAGGATCTATTCCATGTTATGATTTTCATGACTCTAGCAGAATGATCGATGTGCCCTGTTAAAAAAGATGTCATGAAAATAAATTTAAAAAATCAGTTAGAAGGTCATTTACACTTGTGTATTTACAAATATATAACTGAACATAAAGATATTGGAAAGGATTGTTATCATTTGAGGATGTCCATTAATTTCAAAACTTATATTGTATGAAGAATAGACAAGATCAGCAATGTTACTATAATATATTAATCAGAAGATAAGAAAAATGCTTGCGTAAATTAATTAAATTGACTCAATCCAGAAATGAGTGCATGGCGCGGAACAATATATCAAAACTGGGTAGAAACAGTGAAACAAAAGGGGATAATTCAGTACGCTCTAACCAGCTCAATCTTAACCTTTGTTCCTGATTAAAATTTAAGCTGAATCTTATTTGTGTATATAGAGTTTTAATTTAAAATTGGAAAGGTCGCTCAGCTTTCTCTTATCAAGAATCATGGCCAACCTGAATAGGAGAAGTGAGAAACTGACAACAGCAATCATGTGAAGTCCAACAGGAATTGTATTTAGTGATGGAGTAACTGGAATGTGTATAAGATATCTAGTGCTACAGCATAAACCAGCAGTCCCAAGCCTACCCTCTGTGTGTGCTGAACACAGTGTGCAATGGTTTTCTGACCCTCAACAATTAGTAGTGTTTCTATCCCTTCCAAACACATTCTTTAAAATTTGTGCATAATTCTTTCAGTGAGAGCAGCAAAGAGTCTTCTAGCTGTGCATTCCAAACATATAACAACGCATTAATTCAGCCATTCCTGCTTGTAAGTACCCTGTAGCACATCCATAATTCTTCAAATGGACCCAAGCTTCTTGTGTGCTATTTATAATTACGAGCACACATTTCTTCATTATTAACATGCATAGATACTGGATATGGCACTAAAATTGAAACAAAGAGAGGAAAAATATCAGGTCTTCTTGATCATCGTACACTGAAAGGTTTTATTGATTATTGAATAGGTTATACCCCAGAATGTCATTTGTATGCTAATTTCAATCAGTAGAATGTGTCGTCCAAATGGATTCTTTGGACCCTCATAATCAAAATCCATCAAGATATGCATTGTATATTTGTAACTCAAACCAATGGTTGTGTCAAAAAATCTCTTCTTTCCTATAGCTTGCTAGCTGCTACTACAGGAGCATCCAATTTGGAGAAATGGAATTGTGGGGTTTGGACAGCTCACGTGCCTGCCCAAGCAGAGCCCACCACTACCACCAACCTCAAGAAACTAGTTTTTGGTCTCTATCAACCCAAGAATCCATCACGCCGCTATCGCCATCACCCAAAAAGATCAAATTCTTATGATTAAATCATAGCGACAGGCACAAAGCCCCCCACTTTGGGGACTAAAACTTCCAAAACCGCAAGTATCAAGGAGCAATCAAATCACTGACCTCGGGTGTCAACGAAATTGGAGTGGTAATGCATCCTGTTGGCCTCCAGAACCTTGGACACCTCCCCGGCGCTCTCCGACGCCTTGAGGAACCTGTCGTCGATCTCGGCGAGCACCCGCAGAAGATCGATGCGCGGCAACTCGACGGGGACCACCTTCCCGGCCTTTCCCCCGCCGCCGCCGACTAATGTGACCGGCGGCGCCGACTCCGTGTGCTGGTGGTGCGCCGCCCTATGCTTCCCCTTCCCCTTCTTCTTCTTGGACGACACCGCAGGCGGCCTTGGCGGTAGCGATGGCGGCGGCGTGACCATCTCCGGCGTCCGTGGCTCTTCCTCAAACTCCTCCTGTGGCGCCGGCGCTGCTACCGGGGTAGGAGGGGAAAGGGGAGGGCGCGGCGGCGAGGCAGGGACATACTTCTCGTCTTCTGGCTCCTGGATGATCTCGTCGTCGTCGGGGGCAATGGAGGCCATCCCCTCGTCCATGGAGAAGAAATAGTCCCACGTGTCAACTCCGGGCTTCGAGTCCGGTGGAGGCGGCGGCGGCGGCGGCGGCTGAGGCGTCACCGGCGTTCCCGGTGCGGGCGAAGACACGAGCGGCGGTACCTGCGGCCGGTGACGCAGCCTCCGCCGCCGGTCATCGAGATGCTCGTCCTCGTCCTCTTCCTCCTCTATCTCCGCCTCCTCCTCGTCATCCTCCCTAATCGAGTCGCTGTGGAGCACCGCGGGGCCCTTGGTCTGCGGGGGCAGGGGCATGCTCTTGGACCGGTGGATCTTCGCGGGCGACGGCGAGAACTCCGGGAGCGGCGGCGGGGGCGGCGGCAGCGTGTCGATGGGTGGCGGCGGCGGCATCATCATCGCGTCGACCGCGGCCGACGTCGGCGAGACCCCCGGCACGCCCATCCCGCCGCCGGCCGCGAGCCGGTCCGCCGCGGTGGCGCCGCCGCCCACGGGGCGCGCCTCCTCCCCCGCGGCCCCCGCCGCCGTCGTCGTCGTCGGTTGGGGCGGCGGCGGCGGCGGCGGCACGCCCTCCCCGTGCGCGAACTCGGAGAGCGCGGCGCCCGTGTCCCGCAGCGACATGGCGTACGCCGAGTGCGCCGCCGCGAACGCGTTCCTCGCCTGCACGGCCGACTTCATCCACTGCCTCCGCTCCTTGCATCGCGCCACCGCCTCCTCGTTCTCGATCCGCGACTGCGCGCACCCCATAATCCCCTCTCGCGACCTCACCTCTCCCCTCCCCCCTACCCACC